>NC_073625.1:126163739-126794739 GCF_029407905.1 Bubalus kerabau
GACCCCATGCACTGTAGCCCACCAGGCTCCTCTGTCCATGGGGATTCTCCAGGCAAGAATACTGGAGTGTTTGACCATGTTCTCTTCCAGGGGAATCTTCCCAACCCAGGGATGGAACCCAGGTATCTCACTTCGCAGGCAGGTTCTCTTACGGTCTGAGCCACCAGGGAAGCCCAAGAGTACTGGAGTGGATAACTTATCCCTTCTCCAGGGGATCTTCCCAACCCAAGAATTGAACTGGGGTTTCCTGCATTGCAGGTGAATTCTTTACCAGCTGAGCTACTAGCAAAGCCCATGGACAATGTAGGTATAGGATAATTCTACCATCAATGAATACTCTACCATACAGGGTAGCTCCAGACACCTACGATGGATACCTTGTTCTACAGAAGGAACACACTAGTGGAGAAAGAACAAATAGTGGCTAGCCCATGCCAGTGCCCCCTCAGGGCCTGGACTGGGGTTCTGAAGCTGCTTGCTGCAGCCATTTAGAACTCTCTCCATCCCTGCTCCCCATCGTATGTCTTATCTCCCTTGTTAGACCATGCGTTCCTTGGAAACAGTGTCTGTATCTGATTGATGTTATGTTCCTGCAAAATTCCCTGACATATGATAGGCCTCTGTGAATGTGTGACTACATAAAATTATGTTCATATTTTTACTGAACATAAAAATATGTTCAGTATTACCAAGAAAATAGTTATATTCAATACATCAGTAAAAATCTAAAGAGAAACAGAAGTTAAAACTAACTACTGGCTAAGTGAGAATCCATGTTAAGTTTTTCTCCTCCTGGGGAAGGAGGCTCTGATTCTTTGGGGAGGTGGGTGATGAGTAAGCAGGTAAGAAAAGTAAGGGACAAAGCCCCAGCACACAGGGTCATGGATATGAGCTCTGCCTCAGCTCTTGCCAGAGTTCTGGGATGGAGTTTGGACTGATAATTCCAGGCCAGAAGGCGGTGTGGTGTGGTTGCCTGCGATGCCTGAAGCTTCAGGTTTAAGTGCTGGCTCCAATATCGGTTAGCTGCTCTGTGACTCAGTGTATTCATGACAGAATAAACAGGTAATAACTACTTGTGTCCTCTCCAATGTACAGACAGGCTAAATGAGGCTTAAGGAAATAAAACCCTGCAAAGCCTTTGTAGCCTGAACAGTGTATGTCAATGTGGGGATGATGGTCCACATGGTTACTATTGGCATGCTTTGTTAGATTACCAAGACATATCTGCTAGAAATACTATCTGGAAATGCCATTTTTCTTTGGATTTTCCAACTGATGTTTGTGCTTGCCAACCAGGTCCCTGGTTCAACCTCAGATCTGTTGAAATTATGCAAAGCCTCAAAAATCAGGCAAGTCAACAACAACAAAGGTTCAGGAAGAGGGTTTTATTTACTTAAAAAAATGCTTCCTTAGGATGCCTCCAAGAGCTAATCATTTTCGTTTTCTTTAGTTATCATTCAGATAGCTGTGTGAAGGGAGTAGGGTGGAATCAGAGACAGAGGAGGGAAAATAGCTCACATTAAGAGCTCTTATGTGGAAGGCATTTATATACATTATCTTGCTTAATTCTAACGACTTTTATACCCATTTTATAAATTAAGAAACCAAGGTTAAGAGAGCTCAAATTCTTGCCCTTGGTGACATAGCTAGTGAGTGATACACATAAGTCAAACTCAGGTCTGTCTACCCAAAAAGCCCAGCAAGTCCCGCTGTCCAAGTTGTCCCCCATCTAATCATAAAGTGACGAAGCAAGGCAAGATGGGAATCCATGTTTTCCACTTGCAACCATAAGCTTTCTCTACTGCTCTACAGACAGCAGAGCATTGACTGATGCTCCATAACTCATCTGAAAGGCCTCGCCTTAAGTTATGACTCAAATCAGTTCTTTACCAGGCATGCTGTAATTTGTATGTTTTTGTTGAGACCAAAGATTCCTTGTTCCCTTCAAAAAAAAATCTCGGTAATTTTGAAAGGTTTTCTAGTCTGAGATAATGTCATTCAAATATCTTGATCCTATTTGTGATTCCAAACATTTTGCTCACATAGTTATGGCAATGAAGGAATGTTAATATTCCTAAAGAGTAGAGCTAATTTTTGCATTATCTTGTTAACCTTGTATGCTCTCTCTCTGATTCCATTTCCTTGGTACAGTATTTGGAGACAGACTACATGCAGACCCAACACTATTTTTCTTTCCTTTTCAAGCGAAAATCCCCTCCAAGTGTACTTCACAGTCAAAGAATTTCATTAGGTCATTCATTTTTCTCTCAATCTGCAATTTCTCAAGGATCACGTGAGCCGTTGCTCTACCCTTACTAAACCCCACAGGTAGGGCATCAGGGGGATTCCATGTGCCATATCATAGCTTGAAAGCCCCACTTTTAAAGCTAGTAGTGAGGCAGAGTGAGGGCAGGGGCAGCTTTGCCACCGCGTGGTCTTGGCAACTTACTTTACCCTGAAGATTCTCACCTTCATCCATTATATGGGAATGATAATCTCAGGTTTACCACTTCACAGGGTGGTAAGATGACGGATTTAAGGGACGCTAATTTTAATGGTGCCATGTCCCTCCAAGTTCCTATGTTGGAGTCCTCTGCCTCTCCCAGTGCTTCAAAATGTGATTTTATTTGGAAAGGGAATTTTTGCCAGTGTTGTTAGTTAAGATGCAGTCCTACATGGAGTAGGTTGAGCCCCTAATCCAATGTGCCTATCTAGTGTCCTTATGAAAAGAGAGAATTCAGACACAGAAATGTACACAGGGAGAAGGACATGGAAACTTGAAGGTGAGATTACAGTGATGTGCCTTCAAGCCATAGAATTCCAGAAAACACCAACAAACCACCCGAGGCTAGGAGAGAAGCCTGGAACAGGTTATTCCTCACAGCCTTCAGAACTTGACCTTGAACTTCTAATCTCTGGACTGAGAGACAATAAGCCATCTGGTATGTGGTGCTTTGCTACAGCAGCCCTAAACCATAGTACTGATGTTTGATTTTGGTGACTGAGTAGTAAGAGCTAGGTGAAATACTCTTAGGTGAAATGCCGTCAAAAATATTGTCCTGGAGACTTTGATTAAGTCATTTCATCTCTCTGGACCTCAGTTTCTTCTGTGAAATGGCAATTTCATAGTGTTTCTATTACATTTTTTCCAGGTATTAGGTGGGATAATATATTTGAAAGCATTTTTAAACTGTGAAATCCTACACAACAAATATCGTTTGGAGCATCCATTTCCGATCTGGTGATGGTAGGAGGGAAGGGATGCCTAGATATAGGATGAAGGTACATATTCTGCGTTTGTAGAAAGCTACATAAAATACTTTGATTTCACGACCTAAATAAAATGTCTTCATCAGCCAGAGAGGTAACTTCAAATCATTCTTCCCCATGCAATTTAGCACATAGAGGCCAGGAGTAGACCAGGGACCAGGGTAGGGGGTTTGCTGCTTGGCCAGCTTGCCCGGAGCTTCCAGTCTACTTCTGCCCCATGTTGGTTCCACCTCACATCAAAGGTGAAAACCAAGACACTTCCCGGGCTGCTAACCCGTTCCCTTTCCTCCACAGACATGGGGCTCAGACTCTTCTAAAGTAAACTGACACTGGATTTCTTTAGCTTGTCTCTGTCTTCGAAAAAACGGCTGCATTTTCCAGTCTTCTCACTCTTATGCTTCTCTGTTATGGATGACAATTCCTGCTTCTTCCAGAGGTCATCAGTAATTTCAGAGAAGCCTTTTAAACCCTGTGAAATCCGTGTGCCCACATGCATGTGCGTGTGTCTGTCTTTAGTACCTTTGTGTGCGTCTCTCTCAGCAGAGGATCATCTTTGTCACGCCAGGACTCCATGTCCATCCTGTTCAAGTCAGTGCCTGGCCTCTAGTGGGGACCGAATGCCTAACTATTTGAATGAATGAATGAACATTGTGTGAGAAAGGCAGTAACAGCTCACGTTAAGAACTTAAGACTGATTCCAGAAACTGTGGTTTAATTTTAACATTAATATTAAACAAGGGAAGCCTGGCATGCTGCAGTCCATGGGGTCACAAAGAGTTGGACATAACTTAGCTACTGCACAACAAAGCTGTGTGGAAGTAAACAGGACATGACTAGAAAAGCCTCAGTTTTTGTATGGAGATAATGCTAACTTTTTTGCTTAGCTTAAAGAAACACTGGGAAGTTCAAATATCATAAAGATAGTGTGATGGTTAGTTTTGTGTGCCATCTCAGTTTAGCCTATAACACTCAGTTATTAACCAAACATTAAGTGTTGCTGTGAAGGTCATTTGCAAATGGGGTTAGCATCTACAATTAGTTGACTGTAAATAGAGGAAGATTACCCTTAATCTTGTGAGGGTTGGCCTCATCCAATCTGCTGAAATGCTATAGGAACAAAAACCGAAAGTTTCCTGGAGAAGAAAAAATCGTCTCAAGACTGCAGCCTGAGTTTCCAGCCTGCTGGCTTCTCCAAATTCTGGACGTGTCATCCCCTACGGTTGCAGCTGGCACAGTGGTAAAGAATCTGCCTGCCAATGTAGGAGACATAAGAGACATGGGTTCAATCCCTGGGTCGGGAAGATCCCCTGGAGAAGAATGACAACCCCCTCTAGTATTCTTGCCTGAAGAAACCCCATGGACAAAGGGGCCTAGCAGGCTACAGTCCACAGGGTCACCAGAGAGTTGGATACAACTGAAGCAACTTAGCACGCATGCACAGTTGCATCAGACAATGTCTACAGATCAATCAGCCAGTGTTTTTCATATGCACATATGTGTGTATGTATCTATAAATTCTCTGGAAAACACGGATACAGATGGGATAGTCAATCACTTTGGAAGGTTATAAAATAAAGGACAGAGTGAAGGGAGGAAAGCAAAGCTTCTCTGCTCAGCTGAGGGAACTGAGAGGCGGGAAGGTCTCGTACTGCCCTCTCTCCATCTTCCCTGGAAACATACACAGCTGCGATGCTTTCTGTAAGGATACTGGTGTCCCAGAAGGTTTAACAGAGCCACCTCCCCAGGTTCTGGCTGGGGCGGGGCAAGCCCACACATTCTCAGGGGGCTGACTGTGTAGGAAGCAGATTTTAACAAACAGGCCCCAGGTGGGGAGGAGAGGGCAGGGGGGCAGCAACAACCCGCAGCTCCCTGCACCCCCGCCGTGGAGAAGACCCAGAGCTGTCTGTGTGGGTGTTCTCCTGAGTGGCACCGTCCTAATTAGTGCAGGACCCCTCCGGCACTGGAGCTTCTTTTATTAATGCCTTCATTAAAAGGTCTCCCCTAATCAATCAGCCACGGAATGTGCTCATAGGAAAAAGGTACTTCGGGCTTGCAGACAGACCTTGTACAGGAGAAAGAAGCTGGCCTCTGGCTGTGCACACAGCTCGTCAGGTCTTCCTGAAACCTTCTTGCAGACACTGGTTGCCCTTAACCAGTCCCTCCCACCCTCCCTGCAAACCTCCTCTCCAACCACAGAAGCATTTTAAGTTACAAATTAAAATTAAACCCTATGTGCCACTTTGGACTCACATTTTATTCCCCAAAAGAAATAAAATTTGCAGAAGCTTTAAGCCAACTCAATAATTAACTCATTTGGGACAAGAACTGTTTCATCTGCCACTCCTTCACCATAATCATAATAGCAACATTAATTATTCATCACATTTATACATCAGCTTTTTTATTTAAAATGTTTATTCACACCCATTATTTGCCCAGTGACTATATGCCAGTCACTGGGCTTGGCACCAGGAAGTCCAACATAGATAAAATATGGTTTCATTTGAAACTGAGGTCTTTTATACATCAGTCAAGATTGCCATTTAAAACATTATACAGGAAGGGGTACTGTAGAAAGATCTAGGAGGGAAGAGCCAACTGCCTGCGGGAACTGGGAAAGGTTTTCCAGAGGAAATGTGATTGGGCTAGGTCCTGCGGGAAAGAAAAAATCGTAGGCCCTTTTGCAATGGGGCTGGAACTGCAGGTAAAGAGGAGCAGTAGAGACACCCTGGACGGGAGGCAGCAGGCCTGGGTGCTGGATCTTGCTCTACTGACAATTCAGCATTTGACCTCGGGTGAGTCATTTCCCCTTCTGAACATCAGTTTCCTCATCTGTAAAGTTATTTCAGGTTTCTGTCTCTATATTGAACTCTTTTGAGGTATAGGCAGAAGTCGACCAAATACGTGAAACTGATCAACGCAGAGCTGTTCTTATGGAAGTGGGGGAATGGACTGGGGCCATAGAAGTTCCTCCCCCTCATTTTCCAGGAAGCATCTCTTATTCACCCTTGGGCTCTGAAGAGCACAGTGTGAAAGTCAAGTAGTCTCAGAAGTTCCCCACTCTGAGAGCCAGGGCTCCTAGGAGGTTCACTAAGCAATCTGATTTTTTAAAAATGATAATAGCTAATTACCATTTATTGAACGCTGTATTGTTACTGTGCTAAGGGCTTTTTGCAACAACCCACGAAGCAGGTGCTGTTGTCATCACTTTTTCAGAGATGGAAAAAAAAAAAAAGAAAGAAACACGAAAGGGCAGTAACTCACCAGAGTCACGCAACCACTAAGCAGCACAGGCCAGATTCAAATCCAGACAGCACAGCTCCAAAGCCTGCGATCATAACCATTACGCCATCCAGCTTTTTAACAGCCCCACAAATGTGTTCTTTGACATTTTCTTAAATAGCTCAAGCTGAAGTTTAAGCTTATTAGTCTTAAACACATAAAAGAAATAACCGATTGAGGAATTAAATATGTCATTCTGTAACCTAATTGTTGTCCCACAGAACAAAGTTATTATAGGGAAGGAATTTGTTTTCTTGAGTCTAGCTGGACAATATTTCTTCTGTTCTATTGAATCCCCTTTCTTAAGCCTTACTTTTTGTCTTTAGTGAGGAGGAAACATGTCTGGTCCCCATCTTTATAATGTCCATTTGGCCACCGTTAACTAATTTCTCGGCTCCCCAGGTCTAAGCAAAAGCAGCAGTAAAGTTCTAGGTAGCCCCGAGATCCCACAGGGCTGGGCTGGGATGCTGGTTTCTAGGCAGTCAGAAAAGTCCTGGGACATGGACTCACATAAGTAAGCCTGCTGCAAACTCCCATTGTCCGACCTCAACTGGGACCTCACCACTCCTCCCCAGCCTTTTATTTCCTGTTCCTTTATGCCCAGTTGCTTCCCCACACACCTGTGCAAGTTCTCCTCACACTCTTGAGTCTCAAAGTCTGCCCCATTTCCCTCAGTCTCCCCTGGAGTCTGCTTGTCTCTCAGCCTGTGCAGAGTGAGCCTCCCCTCTGAGGCTCCTCATCTTCCTGTGCCTCCCCAGAAATGCTGCTCTGAGCTCTTCTCCATTCCTTTCTCCTCTTCTTTACCTTTTGATGAAGAAGTGCCCCATGTCTCTTTCCATATGGTCCCCATCCCCATCCCCCCCCACCTTTCCAGCTCTCTCCATGCACATGGTTTCATCTACTCTTTCTGGCTTACTGCTCCCTCAAATATGAAATTTCCTTCCCATCTGGTCCCTCATCCAGAAAATACTGTAGGTCTCATTCATTCCAAACAGATCTTCACCTTGACCCAGCTTGTCAGTCTCGGCATCATTATCCCATTATTTCCCTCTAACAATATCAGGTACTCATTCTTTCAGCACTTAGTTCTCCCCCATTCTTCCTTTTAAACCCCAATTACATGACTTCAATTGTCCTCCTTGAAAACCACTCCTAAGGCCCTAGGCGTCATCTCTAGGCACCAGCGTGAAATACTGATATTCTGCTAACCCCTACCTTCTGCCCTGCTCTGCTACTAACCTTCTCTGTGATCCTGAACAAGTCTTGCCTCTTTTGGGGCCTCAATTTCATCACGTGTAAGTTTTCAAAGCTTCATTCAAACAAAAATGTTTTCAAAATCCTAATATATACAGCAGATACAACGCAGGGAGGTCAGGGATGTGTGTGTGTTTAGGGGCAAGTGAGAGCCCCATTCAACTGAGATGACAATTCAGCCCCTCTTCCCTGAAAGCTTCCCCTTCTACTGACTGGGTTTTCAGCAGGTATATTTTAAAATGGGACTCTGACCCAGCTAAGTCAGCCAGGATTTCTGACATGCAGAAGCTATAAAATAATAAATGCTTACTGTTTTAAACTACTAAGTATTGAGGTAATTTATTATGTGGCAATAAACCAGAAAAAATGTAAGCCTGGGAGCTCCAGGTGGCCATTTTTACTGTGTGGTCTGGGAACCAGACAAGGTCAGTCTGCAGCAAGAGAGAAAGTAAAGTTAGTGTGAAAAGACTTCTATGGCCTCCAATGCCTTGGTTCTAGTTCATTTCTGAGACTCAGTTTATTTTGTCTTTGAAAATTTTGTTCTTCATTGTAAGAATTGCCCTTTCTCTGCTATTTGTGTTTATAACCAAATAGGAGGGCTGTAACAGACACGTCTGATTTCTGCCTCCAATACCTCTGTTCCCCTTCACCCTCCATCCCGCATGGTGAGCCCAGGTGAGTCTATCCTGAGGAGACTTTCCCGACCAGATCTCCAGCTCCCCTCCAGATGGTCAGGCATAGTCCTCTGTATGCTTCCTTAGCCCACTGAGCATGTTTGAAGCATTTATTAACATTCCAATACCGTATGTGTTCCTGTGTGGTTTCCCAGTCTTATAATTAAAATAAGACAGAGTGAGACTGTCTCATTCATCTCTGTGTCCCCAACACCTTATGAATGAGTTTTTTAACTAATGAAATAGAGCAGTGATCAGGACAAGATAGCTTTACTCCTATAAAGCAGATTTTCTGGAATGAGTTCTCAAGGTTAGTCAGAGATTTAGGGTGGCATTTGAGTAAACACACAAAAACCCAGCACAACACTGCTATATTTAAAATGGATAACCAACAAGGACCTGCTCCATAGCACATGGAACTCTGCTCAATGTTAGGTGGTGCCCTGGATGGGAAGGGAGTTTGGGGGAGAATGGATACATGTATATGTAGAGGCTTCCCAAGTGGAACTAATGGTAAAGAATCCACCTGACATTTCAGGAGATGCAAGAACCTTGGGTTTGATCCCTGGGTTGGGAAGGTGCCCTGGAGGAGGAAATGACAACCCGCTCCAGTATTCTTACATGGAAAATTCCATGCACAGAGGAGCCTGGTGGGCTACAGCCTGTGGGGCAACAAAAAATCAAGCACAACTGAGCACACACACATATATGTATGGTTGAGTCCCTCCGTGGTTCACATGAAAGTATTACAACATTGTTAATTGGCTACCCCAAAACAAAATAAAAAGATAAAAATAAGCTAGCACATGTTGAAACTTGATATATTTTGAAAATCTGATACTGAAGAAATGTGTGTATATATGTAAATTCCAATAGAGGGGAGGAATAAATTCTGAGAGTTTTCATGAAAATGTTATTTGCACTAGACTTTGGCTCATAAAAATTTTTTTACAGGTAAAACCTTTTTTAGGGGATATGTAGTTCAGTTCAGTTCAGTCACTTGGTGGTCTCTGACTCTTTGTGACCCCATGAACCGCACGCCAGGCCTCCCTGTCCATCACCAACTCCCGGAGTTCACTCAGACTCACGTCCATCGAGTTGGTGATGCCATCCATCCATCTAATCCTCTGTCATCCTCTTCTCCTCCTGCCCCCAATCTCTCCCAGCATCAGGGTCTTTTCCAATGAGTCAACTCTTCACGTGAGGTGGCCAAAGTACTGGAGTTTCAGCTTTAGAATCAGTCCTTCCAAAGAACACCCAGGACTGATCTCCTTTAGAATGGACTGGTTGGATCTCCTTGCAGTCCAAGGGACTCTCAAGAGTCTTCTCCAACACCACAGTTCAAAAGCATCAATTCTTCGGCATTCAGACTTCTTCACAGTCCAACACTCACATCCATACATGACCACAGGAAAAACCATAGCCTTGACTAGACGAACCTTTGTTGGCAAAGTCATGTCTCTGCTTTTCAATATGCTATCTATGTTGGTCATAACTTTTCTTCCAAGGAGTAAGCATCTTTTAATTTCATGGCTGCAGTCACCATCTACAGTGATTTTGGAGCCCCCCAAAATAAAGTCTGACACTGTTTCCATTGTTTCCCCATCTATTAGTTTTCTGAATGTTGAGCTTTAAGCCAACTTTTTCACTCTCCACTTTCACTTTCATCAAGAGGCTTTTGAGTTCCTCTTCACTTTCTGCCATAAGGGTGGTGTCATCTGCATATCTGAGGTTATTGATATTTCTCCCAGCAATCTTGATTCCAGCTTGTGCTTCTTCCAGCTCAGCATTTCTCATGATGTACTCAGCATATAAGTTAAATAAGCAGGGTGACAATATACAGCCTTGATGTACTCCTTTTCCTATTTGGAACCAGTCTGTTGTTCCACGTCCATTTCTAACTGTTGCTTCCTGACCTGCATACAGGTTTCTCAAGAGGCAGGTCAGGTGGTCTGGTATGCCAATCTTTTTCAGAATTTTCCACAGTTTATTGTGATCCACACAGTCAAAGGCTTTGGTATAGTCAATAAAGCAGAAATAGATGTTTTTCTGGAACTCTCTTGCTTTTTCCATGATCCAGCAGATGTTGGAAATTTGATCTATGGTTCCTCTTCCTTTTCTGAAATCAGCTTGAACATCTGGAAGTTCATGGTTCACGTATTGCTGAAGCATGGCTTGGAGAATTTTGAGCAATACTTTACTAGCATGTGAGATGAGTACAATTGTGCAGTAGTTTGAGCATTCTTTGGCATTGCCTTTCTTTGGGATTGGAGTGAAAACTGACCTTTTCCAGTCCTGTAGCCACTGCTGAGTTTTCCAAATTTGCTGGCATATTGAGTGCAGCACTTTCACAGCATCATCTTTTAGGATTTGAAATAGCTCAACTGGAATTCCATCACCTCCACTAGCTTTGAAGACGTCCTTTTCATTATAGGGGACTGGAATGCAAAAGTAGGAAGTCAAGAAACACCTGGGGTAACAGGCAAATTTGGCCTTGGAATACGAAATGAAGCAGGGCAAAGGCTAATAGAGTTTGCCAAGAGAATGCACTGGTCATAGCAAACACCCTCTTTCAACAACTCAAGAGAAGACTCTACATATGGACATCACCAGATGGTCAACACTGAAATCAGATTGATTATATTCTTTGCAGCCAAAGATGGAGAAGCTCTATACAGTCAGCAAAAACAAGACCGGGAGCTGACTGTGGCTCAGATCATGAACTCCTTATTGCTAAATTCAGACTTAAATTGAAGAAAGTAGGGAAAACCACTAGACCATTCAGGTATGACCTAAATCCAATTCCTTATGATTATACAGTGGAAGTGAGAAATAGATTTAAGGCACTAGATCTGATAGATAGAGTGCCTGATGAACTATGGACAGAGGTTCGTGACATTGTACAGGAGACAGGGATCAAGACCATCCCCATGGAAAAGAAATGCAAAAAAGCAAAATGGCTGTCATGGGAGGCCTTACAAATAGCTGTGAAAAGAAGAGAGTGAAAACCAAAGGAGAAAAGGAAAGATAGAAGCATCTGAATGCAGAGTTCCAAAGAATAGCAAGAAGAGATAAGAAAGCCTTCCTCAGCGATCAATGCAAAGAAATAGAGGAAAAGAACAGAATGGGAAAGACTAGAGATCTCGTCAAGAAAATCAGAGATAGCAAGGGAACATTTCATGCAAAGATGGGCTCGATAAAGGACAGAAATGGTATGGATTTTCCAGGCAAGAGTACTGGAGTGGGGTGCCATTGCCTTCTCCCATGGACCTAACAGAAGCAGAAGATATTAAGAAGAGGTGGCAAGAACACACAGAAGAACTGTACAAGAAAGACCTTCAGGACCCAAATAATCATGATGGTGTGATCATTCACCTAGAGCCAGACATCCTGGAATGTGAAGTCAAGTGGGCCTTTGAAAGGGGATATGTAAGGTCCTCCAATAGACAGAACCACTTGAGCAAAGGCATTGATACATAAGAGTGCCTGGAGGATTAGAGAAATAACAAGTGGTCTGTGGACTAAAAAGTTTCTAGTATATATAATAGAAAATAAGGCCACAAAGTTAGACTGCAACTAGGTAGCAGAGGAAACGCCTTTCTCTTTGTTTAGTCTGTGTTCTAGTGTTAATTGTAATTTTATGAAGTACAGGAACCAGGATACTCTCATGGTATCATGAGAATTGGGTTTTAGGAGGAGAACTCTGTAGGATAGATTACGCCAGAGGGCTGGAGGAAGATTGAGGTAGGGAGAGTAACTCGATGACAGGTTGGCATTGACAGCGGGAATGGAGGCCAGAAGATTGAAGTGACTTGGGAAACAAATGCGCAGGGTGATCGGGAAGTGGTTGGGAACTATGTCCTGGTCTTCACTTAAATTTGGAGCTTAGAGTCTAGGGTGATGATTTTACAGTTCCAACAGAGTTGCCTGGAGAATTACTCATGAGCTAGTGTGGAGAGCAGGCCAAAGAGGACGTGATCCTTGTTTCCAGAAATCTATGTAGTGCCACTTTGTAGGCTACAAATTGTGAACGAGTGGGTGATGGAAGAACGAAGTGGGAGACACATTAGACAGAGTGATCAGATGATAAATTGGAAAGATGTTTTCCTCTGTTGTTTGTATTGGATACTTTCTATTGATCTGTCTTAAAGTTCAAAGACCTTTCCTCTGTCACCTCTATTCTGTTATTTGAACACATTCACTGCATTTTTTAATTTAATTTGGTTATTGTATTTTTTAGTTAAAAATTTTTCATTTGATCCATAGAAATATCTTCTATTTCTCTCCTGCTGTTCTCTCTCTTTCCATTTATTTCAAGAGTCAGCAACCTCACTTCTTAGAGCATGGTTAAGATAGCTTCTTTAATATCTGATAATTCCAACATTTGTGTCATTTCAGGTTTTCATCTGTTGACTATAAGTCATTGAAATTTTCCTGATCCTTCATATGTTGAGTAATTTTATATTGTGTCCTGAACACATTGAGTATTACATTGGAAGACTCTTGCTCTTATGTTCTATGGAAAATATAGCATGTGGCCTTTTTTTTTAAGCAGGCAATTGACTGGGTTAGGTTCAAACCATAAGTTCAAGCTGGCTTTCTGAGGTCTGTAGTTCAAGTGGCAATTCGGTTTTCAAAGCCATTGCAAAGCCATTGTCTCTGCCTTGCTGTATGCCCCTCAGTGACCAGTATAGGACTTGGGCTGTACTCTCCTGTATAGACTAGTTTGAAAGCCTGTGGTTTACTGTTTAAATTCAGATGTGTGAAACTCTTAGGAGTTGACATATAACTTTATGGGATATTTCCCCCCAGCTTCTCCTGCTGTACATCTCCTGGAAACTTTCTAGCTCTGAGGATATCTCTTTTTTGTCTTCTGGCTAGAAAGCTGAAGCTTTGAATTGCCCACCCTACCGAGTACTTTTTGCTGTGTCTCCCAGGTCACGTGGTAAAAGGAATGAGAGGAAGGAAGAAAAGCAATGAGATTTCCTTGCATACTCTTGGCCCAGAATTTTAGACGTTTGCTTTACGGGCACTGCCATCATTTCTGCTCTTTGGAAGAGTTATTACTGCCGGTGCCGCTGCCATGGGTTTGCCTTAGGGCTGGAGCAGGAGAGTGGAAAGCAGCATAAGAAACACCACCACCAAAGGGAATTTACTTGTTCTCTCTGTCTTGCGGGGGCTCCTGGGACCAAACAGAGAGGGCTTCACTGAAAGCTATTTCTATTTGCACCTGGTATGCTCTTCTGGGTTTGGAGCTATAAAGGCACCGTCAGCTTGATAGTACTTCTGTTTTCCCAAAGTGCCAGCTAGCATTTACTTTTCAGAGTCCTCGGACAGATGCTGCATGCATATCGTCTAGCATTGTTAGTTACTTCCAGTGGGAGAGACAGAGATGTTTGCTTACTTCATCTTATGCAAAACTGGAATTTGTTTCTTTAAAGTTATGTCTATTTATACATCACTGCTGTTTATGAATCCCTACTGCCAAATTCTGAATTTATGTGCGTGAGTATTTATCTGTTTTTCCCTAGCACCCCAGCACCAACTTTGCACATAATATATGTTTTAAAAAGTTCAAATCAAAATTCTTTCCAACTTTCCTACCCTTGTCCTTAATGGGTATATATTTTCAGTTACTTTTAATATCACATCTTTAAGAAATCATTTGGCCTATCATACTTCTCTGGCTATATCCAACCATTACCGGAACACCCAAACATACTACGCAGGAGAATAGTTTAAACAGAGAATGCAGCCCCTCTGCTCAGTGTGCTTTAGACTCCTAGGAAGGCAAAAGTGCTATCAATTTACCAGTATTACTGGTTTGCTCAGAGTAGGAGCTTTCTCTTATGGATAATCAAATATGGCCTTCAGTGCTAAGTGGTCTCCATGCTCATACAGATGGAATTTTTTAAAAGCATCTCTGCATCCCCAACCATCAAAATAAGTAAGTGTGAGTCATGTGTTAACTCATCCATTAGTGGAAGTTAGAAAGAAGCCAAACTAATAAAATCAAAATAATATGATCATTAGAAGAAGCAGTGAAAAGTGGCATCTTAAGTGAGTTTCACAAGGAGGAGGCTGGCATAAAGACACCCACTCCTGGAGATTTTTCCTTTGCTAGAGAGAACATTAAGGAGAACTTAGTGGAAGAAGAATGCTAAAGTTAGTTTCTCTATTTTCCTTTTCCTTAATACCCTGTCCTCCAAACAAAGAAAATAAATAGAAGATACACAATTAATGGCCAACCTGTAGGGTATTTGCCATGAGTTCAGAAATATGCTGTAAAATAAAAATTGACTTTTGTAGCTGTTTACAAGTCTAGCAGGCAATCTTCAGGAAACTAATTATTTAAATGTTTAGGTAGCAGGATGTGGAGTTTTTAGAGATTCCCCCACCCCTCTTTTGCTTTTGGGTATGATTTGTGTTATGGCAATGAGAAGACTTTTTATTTATTTTTTTTAATTTTGTTACCACTCTGCCTGCTCAGCAAGACACTGAATGAACCTAATGCGAGGACCTGAGGACGCCTCATTAGCAGGAGTATTAAAAGGCCTTGCAGAATTGTTCCAACAGCTAATGGAGATCAGACTGGTGGGGGGGCAATCATTTCTCCCTGAAAACAAAACAAAACATAAAGCCATAGGATTTTTTCTCAGCATTTTTGAGTCCGAAGAGTCCTTTGAGATAGATCTAGGCTAGTTTTCTACTAAGTTTTTAGACCCTTACAAGACCATGAAGGCTGTAATAGGGTTCCCCGGCTATTGTCCTTTTTGATTATTATTTGCTTAATTAATTCTTTCAGTTTCAAAACCATAAAAGATAATTATATCAATAAGCCTGTGTAAAATATATGAAAAAGGTTTAAGATATCCTTCAACCCATTCTCACCATAACTTCAAACTACTTTCTGTACTTTAAATAGCCCCAGAGAAACTGGGCTATTAACTGAAATGAAAAGACAAAAGCCTCTGAAATATCAGATTTCTTTGCTTATGACTGGAGTTACATCAAATTAACAGTTACAGTATCTAGGCAGATGCTTGTCTCAAGTTCCAACTGGCAGTTTTTGTCTCAGTTCTAACTGGCCATTGATGAAAACAAAATCTGACTTTTACTTAATTAGTAGTTTGGTAGCAAAGTGTGAGCCCATTGAGATATTTTTGACAGTAAAAAGATCCAAACTTTACCATCGTTTGCTGCCTGGCCCAGTGTCCATGGGCGTATCTAATTCATTTAAAGTGTCTGCCTATAATGAGGGAGACATGGGTTCAATCTCTGGGTTGGGAAGATCTCCTGGAGAAGGAAATGGCAATCCACTCCAGTATTCTTGCCTGGAAAATCCCATGGTGGAGGCGTCTGGTAGGCTACAGTCTATGGGGTCACAAAGAGTCGGACACGACTGAGCGACTTCACTTTATTTACGTAGGTCCTGACTCACATCTAGCAGGTAACTTAGCCTCTGCTTTAGAAGGTGGCCCAGTCTGGGGATATAGCTGACAGAAGTAATGGGTTATTGATCTTCATACTGCCTATGAGTAATGATCATATTTGCCTGCATTCTCATTTTTCTGGCAACTATGAAAAAATAAATTTCTGGATTTAATGGGCACCTGTAGTTATTACCAAGGTGACATTTATGCTTCTGGAGACTGTTCATTCTCAAATAAAATGAAATCAAGAATCACTGACCATGAAGCTAGTCATAGTCTTGACAGTCTCTTAGCTGAATTCCTTTATTTCCGGCCTCCCAGCTCAACCCCAGCTGAGTTCAGAAATGGAATATCACAGATTTTGGCATCCTGCATCTTCTTGCTGGCTGCATCTGGCTCCCCATATGTAAAAAGAATACTAACATCTTTCTTAAAGGGTGGGATCATTTTTGAATGAGAAAAGGCATGTGAGTTTGGTAAATACCTTTCTTTTCCCTTGAGGGGTAAGAATCCCCTACTATGCCTACAGCCTTCTTGTATATTTTAGACTTCTATGATTTGAAATCAGCAAAGGAGAAAATGCTGTATCTGCCTCTCTCCAGAGCAAGACATTTTTACCCAGGTGAAAGCAGAATTAGATAGAACTCTTCCATGAAATATTCATAGGTATGTTGCTCAGTCGCCCAGTCATGTCCAACTCTTCACAACCCCATGGACTGCAGCACACCAGGCCTCCCTGTCCCTCACAGTCTCCCAGAGTTTGCCCAAGATGCCATCCAACCATCTCATCCTCTGTTGCCCTCTTTTCCTTCTGCCTTCAATCTTTCCCAGCATCAGAGTCTTTGCTAATGAGTCAGCTGTTTGCATCAAGTGACCAAACTATTGGAGGTTCAACTTTAGCATCAGTCCTTCCAGTGAATATTCAGAACTGATTTCTTTGAGGATTGACTGGTTGGATTTCCTTGCTGTTGAAAGGACTCTTGAAAGTCTTCTCCAACACCACAATTTTGAAAGCATCAATTCTTTGGTGCTCTACCTTCTTTATGGTCCAGCTCTCACAACCGTATGTTACTACTGGAAAGACCATAGCTTTGACTATATGCAGCTTTGTTGACAAAGTAGATGTCTTTGCTTTTTAACACACTGTCTAGGTTTGTTATAGCTTTCCTGCCAAGAAGCAATCATCTAATTTCAAGGCTGTCGTCACCATCTGCAGTGATTTTAGAGCCCAAGAAGAGGAAATCTGTCACTACTTCCACCTTTTTTCCTTCTATTCACAGGTATATTACACAATAAAAAATTCTGTGAACAGAACTTTTGGGAAATTCTGAGATAAGCCAAGTGGCATGGCTCCCTTATTTCAGGAATTCTCAAGGGTGGTTTTTTTTTTTTTTAATCATCAATAGGGTGATATATGAAGTAGTTTCCAAGTATATTTGACTTCAGAATTTTTTAAATCTAGAATATCTTATTATACTAGAAATATGAAGAAAAACTTTAGAAAGAAGGATCACAAAATTCCACATAGCTTGACCTTTGATTGTTTATCTTGTGCAAGCCTTCCCCAACTAAGGTGGGCCTTGACTTGATCTGCACCAAGGAGAATCCCACACAGCACCACATGGGTCCTGAAGGCTGTGTGAATTTATGTAGCAATTTCCCCACACAAACCATCTGGCCTCTGCTTGAATGCTTTCAGTAATGAGTTTCACTGCCTTCCAAGGTAACCTCTTCCATTTTTCACCTCTCTGATGGCTAGAAAGGCCTTTCTTAATCTTGAGTGCCGTCTGTCTCCTTGTGACTTTTGTCTATTTGTTGTAGTTCTGCCTTCTGAGACCATTTAAAACATATCTAAGATACTCAATGTATTGTGAATTTCTACAACTTTATACTATTTTTCCCTTTTCTTTTCTATTGCCTCAACATCCTTGCAAATAGATTGTGAATACCCTGCCCAGGTGACCAGATGCACCAATGTGCCTCAAGTTCCACTTCCTGCCCTCTGTTGACTGTGACCTAGTGACTTTCAAATGCATCAGTGAAGTACACTTCTTGTGTATTCCAACCCAATCCCCAGTAAAGGTGCTTGCCCACAGGTCCTCACTTTTCCTTGGCCCCACACCTGCTTGATTGAGTCAGCTCCCTTGGCATTCTGTCCACGTGGCCCCTCATGGTGTGTGGTGACTCTGTCTCTGCAGGACATGTGAGTACAAAAAGTTCTGCTTCCTTGTGTCCCCTTTTATGACCACACCTGATTGACCATCACCTCAAAGGACACAGAACTCACAGCCATGTTAAGTTTATAATTTGCTGTTACAAAATAGAGTCAATCTTACTGCCCCATACAAAGATAGGCTCCTTTCTTTACTTCAGTCCCACTTGCCCTGGATCCTGTTGTTGTTCAGTCACTCAGTCGTGTCTGACTCTTTGCCACCCCATGGACTGTAGCAAGCCAGGCTTCCCTGTCCTTCACCAACTCTCAGAGTTTGCTTAAACTCAGTTGAGCTGGAGATGCCATGGGTCCTGAGTTGCTAATAATACTTAGGATGCTTGAGCCATTCCTCCAAGGAGCAGACACAATTGCCTGCTTTCCTGACTTAAAGAACTGCTTGTGTGAGGCATAGTTCCTAGTGCTGAAAATAAAGTCATCAGACACAGTCCTGCCCTCAGAAATGCTAACAGTCCAGGAGGTAGAGAGGCCCACAAATGAATGAATGAATGCCCAGTCACTCAGTCGTGTCTCTTTGCGGCCACATGGACTGTAGCCCTCTAAGCTCCTTTGACCATGGAGGATTTTCCGGGCAAGAATACTGGAGTGGGGTGCCGTTTCCTACTACAGGGGATCTTACTGACTCAGGTGTCCTGCACTGCAGGTGGATTCTCCACCTCTCGCATGACCTGATAATGCAATGAGATATAAATCAGTCATAGCTGAGGTGCTAGGGGAGACAGAGGAGGAGCCACTATTTCTGCTTGAGAATATCAGAGAAGACTTCATAAAGGGGATGATATTTGATTTGCTCTTTGAAAGACAAAAAAGAGTTTTCCAGATTGGGAACTGGGGAATGGGCACTTCAGAAAAAAGAAAACATTATACAAAGGTATATGAGCTGTATTTGGGAAACCAAGGATTTTGGTGAGTGTGAAATGCAGGCTGCCTTGAAGTGTAAGGATAAAAGAGGCGTGATGAGAGATGAGACAGAATTTTTGACCGTATGGCCTTCTAAGAGAAATGAGAGAGAAAAAATAGTTATTGCAAGGAGAGATCAAGTAAAATTGGGAAGGATTAACTGTGGAAATAAGGGGTGAAGTTTTTGAGGAGAGTAGGAAAATAAAATGGATGAACAGCTATGAAGAGTGAAAGAAGCTGATCTGAAAAGCCTGCTTACTGTAAGATTCTAACCATATGACATTCTGCAAAAGGTAAAACTGTGGAGACAGTAAGACAATCAGTGCTTGCCAGGGGCTGGGGAGAGGAGATGAATTGGCAGAATAAGGAGGATTTTTAGGGCAGGAAGATATTCTGCCTGACAGTATAATGAAGGATACATGTCACTATACATTTATGCGAACCTGTAAGGTGTACAGCACCCAAGAGTGAACCCTAAGGTAAACTCTGGACTTCAAGTGATTATAATGCATCAGTTGTAACAAATGTTTCCCTCTGGAAGGGGATATTGATAATGGGGGAAGCAATGCACATGTAGGGGCCGGGGAAAAGTGGGAAATATGTACATTCAGTTTTGCTGAGAAGCTACAACTGCTTTTAAAAAATAAAGTCTTGATAAACACTTTTATGCTATGCTATGCTATGCTAAGTCACTTCAGTCGTGTCTGACTCTGTGCAACCCCATAGACGGCAGCCCACCAGGCTCCCCCGTCCCTGGGATTCTCCAGGCAAGAACACTGGAGTGGGCTGCCATTTCCTTCTCCAATGCATGAAAGTGAAAAGTGAAAGTGAAGTCGCTCAGTCGTGTCCGACTCTTAGCAACCCCATGGACTGCAGCCTAACAGGCTCCTCCGTCCATGGAATTTTCCAAGCAAGAATACTGGAGTGGGATGCCATATGGAGACCTAAACAAAGAGTGAAAGAGATGACTAAGTGTTATGCTCACTAGCAGTGAGGAAATAGCACTAATTTGTGTGAGGGCCAAAGAGTAGATTGTTGTGACTTTCTCTGTGGTATCAGTTCAGGTTCAGGAATGGATATAGCAGGTAGGAAGCACTTTGAGGTAAGATAGAAACAATGAGAGACTAAGATCAAAGTAAGATGATGAAGGTAAAAATATTTAATCTGCAAAGCATTATGTGCTCCTAAAGAATATCAACAACTGCTACTGCTCCTACTATTATAAGTACAAGTAGTACTAGTTGTTTATAAAGGAAGACATGAGAAGAAAACTCTAGGGTGACAGTAATAACATTACTAAATGATTGACACGGGATTCAGTCTAAATGGAAGAGAAGTGACGGCAGAGCTGGATCAGGTAGACCCAGAGGAGTGGACAGCTCTAGGTTCCAAGGGGAATGAAGGCATCGTAAAGGCATCATAAGACACGACTTTATTCAGAGTTAGTAAGGCTGCTTGCTGCAACACCCCTAGTCCCAGTGTCTTAACACCGTAAAGGTTTACTTGCGCAGGAGAAATCTGGTGCCAATGTTCAGTGCCATGCATTTTCTCCAGGTGGCAACACAGACCCAGCAGCTTCTTGGAATCTTCAACTTGTAGCTGAGCAATTGGCAAGAGGAAAAAAAAAAAAGCAAATCATGAATTAAATGTTAGGGGTCAGTGGGAAGTGGTTTATATCACTTTTGTCCCCATTGCATTGACTGTAGGTTGCTTCAAGCCACATCTGGGCATATTGTAATTGGGAGGTATGTTCCTTCTATGTGCTCAGAAGGGAAATAGAATGTTTTCCTGAAAACATCTCATTGCCTCTGAAACACATAGTCTCTGCCCTCACCGTCTAACATAAATGAAGAGACAGACAGCCACTGTTTTTTCAATGAGACAGTCACATAGTATGAACTCGGTTTTGTACAGTCACACAGGAAGGAGTGATTAATTCTGGCTGAGTGAGTCCAATGAAGCTTTACTGAAAGACTGACTTTTTAAAAACTTTCAGTGATGTAAAACACTGTGACTCAGTTATTCATATGTGTGTGTTTTCTTTTTCACATTCTTTTCATTTATGGTTTATCACATGATATTAAATACAGTTTCCTGTGCTATACAGCAGGACCTTGCTATTTACCCACCCTATATATTATAGTTTGCCTCTGCTAATCTGAAACACCCATTCCTTCCTTTCATTCCCTGTCCCACCTTGGCAACCACAGTTCTTTTCTCTATATCTGTGAATCTGTTTTTGTTTCATAGATATGTGGATTTGCAATGATGTGAATAGACCTAAAGATTGTCATACTAAAGGAAGTAAGTCAGAAACAGAAAGACAAATACCGCATGATATCACTTATATGTGACATCTAAAATATGATGCAAATCAACATATCTCCAAAAAAGTAACTTTTAATCTCATCCTTGAAAAATGCTTGGGAGACCACCTAGCAGAAAAGACAGAGAAGAAAATTCCTTTTGGAAAGAGGCCCAAAGGCCAAAACTCAGAACTTTGGAAGGAAGTGGTGTGTTTAGATACATGGGGTTTATGGGGAGGTGGCCTGGAGGATGAAGCCTTTAAGACAGGAAATTTGAGCTTAACGAATGTGGGACTACTTTTAGGGTGAAGTGTGAGCCCATGAAAAATTTTAAATCAGGTGATTGACACGATCAGACAAAACTTTAGAAGAAATATAGACATTCGTGTGGAGGGTATTGCAGTAGTCTTGGAGAAAAATGATGGAAGCTCAGTAGCAGGAGCAGCAGGCAGGAAGTGATCGATCAGTTGGTCAGCTTTTGGCTGGCTGAGTGGACAGAGTTGTCTTTCCACCTCTGTCTCCCAGTCATTGACGCGAGGCTGTTGACCTGAGCTGAGAGAACTCCACCGTTTCCATTTTCTAAAACCCACAACCCCATTCTCATACCTTTTCTAACCTGGTCTCTTCTACCTAACAATTTTATTTTTTAAAACTTGCCCAGTTCCTGATTAGTTGACGATTACCTTTTTTTGGTCAGAAAAGTTCTACAGGTTGAAAATAATGGTGGAATTTCAAGCATTGGAAAAGCCAAAAAAAAAAAAAAAAAAAAAAACCTGTTCATTTTGAACAGAATTTTCTTTTATGTTTTCCTGAATTGTTGCTGTTTAGTCGCTAAGTTGGATCTGACTCTTTGTGACCTCGTGAATGGTAGCACACTGGACTCATCTGTCTGTGGGATTTTCCAGGCAAGGATACGGAGTGGATTGCCATTTCCTTCTCCGTTTTAATGAATAAGGCCGCCTATATGATATGTCACCTTATGCTGTTAATCACGTACCAGGTGGACCAATTAATTCAGTTAAACTGATGAAATCCATCAGCTTAGAATAATCAAAGCTGTAATAATTCCCTCTTTTGAACACTACCATTTGTGTGTCCAGCTTTGCCTTATAAACAGCAATGACTTATTTTATGGACTGTATTATTCTTGGTTCTCAATTAAGAACCTGGTTTTCAATTGTTTTATTTTTTTGAACTGTGTCAGTCTGGACAATAATGTTATGTCCTTCCCTCCCCAAAATGTCTCTCATAGGAGTTTGAGCAGTTTACATTGTCAGTAATGAAGCTGGCAAATTACTGGCACCAGAAAAAAGAGATCAAATAGCAACATCAGTGAGACTTAACTGGGTAACAATATGGTGTTTTTCATCAGTTGTCAATTAAACTGCCAGACTTAATTGGTACTATGTTTGAAAATGTGATAAGCAATGACACAAATACGTACACTCAAATATTTGAAGCTGAGAGCTTTCTTTTGTGGCTTTGGCTTTTTCTTTCCAGTTCTCAGCCTCTTACCCTGTTCTGTCCCCTGTAGACAAATATTGCTATGTGTTGTCTGAGAAGAATGTCAAACAGAATTACTAGTTAGACTTTTCTGTAGGAAGGGTTTTCAGGCTCCAGCCTCCATGTTAGCTTGGAGTCCTTGTGTGGGTGACTTGGACCGACTGAATTACTGAGCCATTTGCTCTGCATCAAATGTCCATGAGGAATTATCACAGCCCTTCAGAACCTTGAGGTTATTAGCCTCATTTCTTTCATCTATTACACCAAGTACAGGGAGAAAATCAAATTCTGCAGAGTCTGTTCAACAAATACTTGCTGAATATTTATTATGAACATTTGAGGTAAGGTGAGATAGATGGTATGGCACAGAAAAGATGGTGACAAGTGACAAGAGGGCATCCAGGCAAAAACTCCCTGCCTCTGCTAAGGAGTTCATAGTCCAGTCGGGAGATATACACACAAACTCCTGACAGAGAATCTAGGGTGTGTGCAAGCAAGAAGCAGAGGGGACAGAGTTAGGAGACATTAGAGAAGATAGATTCAACTGGATTGTGATCTATGATTTTAGGCTAAAAGGGTTTTAAACATTTACTGTGGGTGGTCACTGTGTTAAGTCCTTTGGATGCAAAATCTCATCTAATCCTCACAACAATTCTGTGATGTGGGTATTGTTATCTTCACATACAAATGAGAAAACGAAAGCTCAAAAAGGACAGGCATCTTTGTCAACCTAAAAAGGGGAAGAATTGACCCATTTTAATCCAGTTAATATCTAACTCTACAGCCTGTCCTCTTAACTGTCATACTATGCTGCCTCCTGGGGTCAGAGCAAGAGGTAGGGAGATAAAGATGAGGCTGACTTTTTAAGTATAAGTGATGAAAACAATGTTGGTGTATTTCCCAAGATGTGAACACAGATAGAGCAACCCTCATACCCAAGTTTTATTGTGTTGGTTCAATTTGAGACCAAGTTTACGTGGTCTAAGCTTGGTGAATGAAACATGGATCATTTGCCCTGAAAAACTAATGATTCTATTAGTTGTAGTTCAGTTTAATTGGGTACATGCTGCTGCTGCTGCTGCTAAGTCACTTCAGTTGTGTCCACCTCTGTGTGACCCCATAGATGGCAGCCCACCAGGCTCCTCCATCCCTGGGATTCTAGAAGGACCTTAAACATTCTTTTGGTTGAAAATATGTGAATATGGAGAAAAGTTATCTTGTTCATTCATTTATTTATAACAAATGCTATGTTCCAGGCTCTATTCTAATCCTTTTGTACATAAAGATTCATTTAATTCTCTTAATAGCATCTTGTACTGATACTGTTTCCCTCCACTTTAAAGTTAAGAAACTGAGGCAAAGAGAGGTTACAGTACTTTCCCAAGGCCCCTCACCTCCTAGGTCAGATACTTGGCATTCAAACCCAGGCAGATCTGACAGTCATCTGCAATCATAACCACTAAGAACACTGCTTCTACTTCTAGTTGATGATGGAATGACCCACAGCTGCTGCTGCTGCTGCTAAGTCACTTTAGTCGTGTCCGACTCTGTGCGACCCCATAGACGGCAGTCCACCAGGCTCCGCCATCCCTGGGATTCTCCAGGCAAGAACACTGGAGTGGGTTGCCATTTCCTTCTCCAATGCATGAAAGTGAAAAGTGAAAGTGAAGTCACTCAGTAAGTGTCCGACTCTTTGTGACCCCATGGACTGCAGCCTACCAGGCTCCTCTGTCCATGGGATTTTCCAGGCAAGAGTACTGGAGTGGGTTGCCATTGCCTTCTCCACACACAGCTACTGCACCCTTATTTGGAGGCTAGAAAAGCCAACTCATTGGAAAAGATCCTGATGCGGACACTGGGTAAGATTGAAGGCAAAAGGAGAAGAGGCGGGCAGAGGATGAGATGGTTAGATAGCATCTTGGACTCAGTGGACATGAATTTGAGCAAACTCTGGCAGATAGTGGAGGACAGAGGAGCCTGGTGTTCTATAGCCCATGGGGTTGCAAAGAGTCAGGCATACCCTAGTGACTGAACAACAACAACCATCCCTTTTCTAGTTTCTAGAACCAACCCAATTCCTTTTTGAGTTAAAGATGAACTAGGTCAGCAACCCAGGCTTGTTCTGCTCTGCCTGAGTGGACTGCTTTGGGAATTTGACTCTTTCCTTGCTTCTGTAACCAAGACATTTTATTGATTTCTTTTTAAGGAAATTTCTCTTCCAATGTTCTGTTCCCTTTTGTCAGAGAGAGGCTCTACCTGGGTTATTTCCCCAGACCTGCAAGTCTAGAGTTCTGATTGCTTTTGTCAATTAAGCCACAGTAAGTATGGCAAACCCTAGACAAATAAATGGCTTAGGCTCTACCTCCCTCCTTAAAACTGCCTTCCTGAGTTCAGAACCCTTTCAGGTCTCCAATCATTGCCTGCCCCAATTTGATCATCTTGCCCCAGCCAGCTTTGGGGGCAATCCACAATCTCATGTTAGATCTTTGATGCCAATTTTTGCCTGGATGCCCTCTTGTCACTTGTCACCATGTTTTCTGTGCCACACCATTTGAATTGACTCCATTTTCTGGAGCTGACTCCCTCCTTCCCTCTCTACTTTCTGTACCACCCACTGGAAAGATCTAAGTTCAGGCTTCAGACTCATGAAGCTAACTTCTTGATGTACATTTAAAAATAAATGATGGGAGAGAGAGAAGGTGTAGTGGAAGGAAGGAGAGAATGGGTAGATGGAAGAGGGAATAAGAAGATACAGAGGAAGGGAATGAAAGAGAAGAAGAAAGGAGGAAGGAGGGGATTTAGGGGAGATGGAACAAGAAAGAGAGAGGGAGAGAGGAGAGAGGAGGAAATTAGGAAAGAGAAAGAGATTGCAGCTATGCTGTTTTAAAAGTAAAATTTAAAATATAAAGCCATGCCTATCATTCCCAGTTTGCAGATATTGTTTCTCACCAAATACCCAACAGAAGCCAAATAGTCACCACAACCTCAAAAGTCCCACAATTAACCTTGAACAAGTTATGAAATTGTCAGCTATACTGTTAACAAGATTGGCTTCACTTTGAGTGTTCTCTCTACACATTAGATTTCTTGGACTGTCTCCTTTTGAAAGAGCTTTTCTACTTTTGCTTGGATTTTAGTGGCTTACTGGGGGAAATCAATTTACTTCCAACTATTCTCACAAACTTTACTGTAGCAAATATTTGGGGAAATAAAGGGTATAAAAACAGCCTGGGCAATGCCTATGCAGTGCCGATACTAACAGTCAATTTGATAAAACATTTAAATTAATCAAACCTATTTTTTGATTCTTCAATTCATTTATTTGCCAAGTACCTGCTAGGTGTAAGACAACGTACAGACATGATGAGATACTTTCCATGGACTCAGATATGACTCTTGACCTCACAGAAATTTTGAGCTATTTCAGGAGAGGAGACATTTATACAAATAACTATGACACAGGACAAGAAGTGATAAAATGAGAAAGCAATATGGGTTGTAGAAAAAGGGACATTGTTTGGGGCTAAAGGAATTGAAATTAAAAGACATTTGCTCCTTGGAAGAAAAGCTATGATCAATCTAGAAAGCATATTAAAAGCAGAGACATTACTTTGCTGACAAAGGTCTATTTAGTCAAAGCTATGGTTTTTCCAATAGTCATGTATGGATGTGAGAGTTGGACTATAAAGAAAGCAGAGCACCGAAGAATTGTTGCTTTTGAACTGTGGGGTTGGAGAAGACTCTTGAAAGTCCCTTGGACTGCAAGGAGATCCAACCAGTCCATCCTAAAGAAAATCAGTCCTGAATATTCATTGGAAATACTGATGCTGAAACTGAAGCACCAATACTTTGGCCACCTGATGTGAAGAACTGACTCATTTGAAAAGACCCTGCTGCTGGGAAAGATTGAAGGCAGGAGGAGAAGGGGATGACAGAGGATGAGATATTTGGATGGCATCACCGACCCGATGGACACAAGTTTGAGCAAACTCCAGGAGATGGTGAAGGACAGGGAAGCCTGGCGTGTTGCAGTCCACAGGGTCACAAAGAGTTGAACACAACTGAGCGACTGAACTGACTGAAAGAAATTGAGGCAACACTTGAGTGAACATTCAAGTTCACTGTAACTGGACAGAAGGCCATAACTCCACCAGGTGAAGAAGAAGTGAGAATAAAGTTTGAACAATGGGAAAGAGAAGAACACGCTTGAGCACTAGGGAGCAGATCAGTTTGGGAAGACTAGCATTTTATAAACTTTATTGATCAAAGAAATACAGTGATGAAAAGTGACAATTTCACTTTCCAGAGAGTGGTGGAAGAGAGAATTCAGAGGAGAGAGTCTTATTCTTAAGGATAATTGTCAACTTAAAGTAAAACCATGTTTAGGGAATGTTTTTTGTATAGTTTGTTATAGTTCTATATTTTTCTACCTGTTTATACGCTCTCTAGTATCCTGTTCTAGCATATCTGAGAAATTTCCTGGGCTCCACTACTGTTATATGAGACGAAAGAGTCATAGTGTTTCCTACACAGAGGTATGGTAAACAAGATGGGTATTCTTTTGCCAAGAGCCAAGGTAGTTCTGAAGTGACAGTCTTGCAGGGGTTGAAAAGGATCATACAAATTCTTGACTCTGAGAAATCTGACTCATTCCCACAAATGAGGAAGACATACAAAGAAAGAGATTCATTCCACAAATGTTTATTTAGCAACCATAACCATAACCAGATGAGTTATGCATGTGAGGGGCTTACAGCAGGGTCAAGAATTCAGGAATCATTATAAATTAACCCAGGAAACCTAGGGAAACATTCTGTGGTCAAGGCACAATAGAAGGAATAATCATTCCTTTATCTGGAGGCAGTGGTGCAGCCAGGAGGATTTCCCAGAGGAAGTGACACTTGGATCGTGGAGAAGATGCTCTGGCATGATCTGGAGTATATGATGTAATGGTGATGCTCAGGTGGTTCAGAGGAGGGTGCTGTGCACTGCCTGACTTTGCCTGGGGACCCTTCTTGGAAAGGCTGTGGAGATGTCACCAAGAGGTGGTGTCTCTGAATTAGCTTGCTTTTGGCATTGTAAAGATTGACTGTTTTATCAAAATTATTTGGTCAGCTTACCTGTTAAAATCTTTCATTATGGAGAATCTAAAACCTACAAAAGAAGACAGAAGAGTACAATAAACCTTCATGTACCCAACACCCAGCTTCAGTAACTATTAAGTCCATATGACTTCTCCATAAGCTATGGGATATATTGTAGACTTAGCCACTTAACTGGAGATCAGGTTAGTTAATAAACCTGAATCTGAGTGTTGTTGCTTTTTTAGTTCTGCAGATACACAGAAACCTCTGAGAGGCCATCCTGACTGTCAACTTGGTTAGCCCTATCTCATAGGTCACTTCTCTTGCCTACATATGGTCCTCTTTTAGTTCTATTGTTGTTGTTGTTTAGTCCCTCAGTTGTGTCCAACTCTTTTGTGACCCCATGGACTGTAGCCCACCAGGTTCATTTTTCCGTGGGATTTCCCAGGCAAGAATACTGGAGTTGGTTACCATTTCCTTCTCCATTTAGAGAAGTATTTCTATACTTTATAGAAATAGATTTTCAGCTATTGCTGCCTACTTTCAGATTCAAAGTCTGGGTATCACAGTTTTTTCCACCTAGCCCATCCCATACCAGCTTCTCTTCCTGGGTCCCTTGCTAAGTGAATGGCGCCTATGTTCATCTGGACACTCAAGTCAGCTTGATGCTTCCAGGTTCACTCAGTCACTAGATATTTTCAAACTTCTTTCAAGTCTATCATCTTCTATCCTTCTTTATTGCCAGCTAACCTATTGGCAATGGACTATAGATTCAACGGACATGAGTTTGAGAAAACTCTGGGAGACAGTGAAGGACAAAGAAGCCTGGCATGCTGAAGTTCATGGGGTCACAAAGAGTCAGACATGCCAGTGACTGAACAACCACAAACCTGGTCTAAGCTCCTACCATTCTTACTTGGACCTGAGCAGTATTTCCTTGTCCTCCTGTGTTCACTCAATCCATTGTCCAGACTGAAGCCAGAGTGACCATCAAAAGCTCAAATCTGATAATGCCACTACCCTGGTTAATGTCTCTTTGTTTCCTTTATATTGAAGTCTAAGTCTCTTAAACTTCCTATGACCTTTAATAATCCAGCCTTTTTGTGTTGCTATAGCATCATCTCTCAATACTTGCTACCTCCAACTTGTATTTTACATTAGACAACAAGCAATCCTTGAATGTTCTGTGTTTTCTTTTGCTTTCAGGGCTTTGTGGAAATTGTTATGTCTTCCTCAAAAGCTATCCCCCCTTCATCCGCTTCATGTGTCATCACCTCCTTAGTGAAGCCCTCCCTGACATCTCAGTCCTGGATTAGCTACTCCTCCCCTGTTCTCGAGCTTTTAGTAGTGCTGATCACACTGTATTATAAACTGCCTGTTTGCTTCTGCCTCCTCAAATGAGACAATGAGCAACTTGAGGACAGGGACTGCCTACAGCCCAGCACAATGCCTGCTATGTTATTGGGTGCCCAATAGGATTTATTGAATAAATGGTAGATATTAATATTAATTACTGATTTAATGTCATTATTAATTCTTTTAACAATTCTACATTTTCCACAGTGGCTGACACATATTAGTCACTCGGCACATTTTACTACATTAAGCAGCCATTTATCGTTTATTATGTATTTGACATATTGCAGTGCCCTTTTGTAAATATGATTTAATTTAATTCTATCAACATTCTCACCTTGAACTATGTTTTATTATCCTCAACTAAAAGACTGAAAAGAAAACTAAGGCTCTGAAACATTAAATAGCTTTCTCAGGGCCAAATTAATAATGGAATGGGGTTCAAGATGAGCTTTTCTTTCCAACTGAAGAAAATAGTCTGAGAATAGGGGAAGAATAATATGCAGCTTCCATACTCTCTGCCCAGCCTTCTCTCTATCAGATTTATTTAAAGAAAAATAACTTAATGTCTTTGCTACATGTTTTCTCAGTGAAAAGTAAGAGAAAAGGAAAGGTCGCTAACACCATTGAAACAGAAGAACACTTATTTCCAATGTGTATCTGTGAAGTCTATCGAAATGGAATGTAATTCAGAGAAGAAGAAAATTACAATTCTTGTATGATCCAATCATTAACTGCAGATATCTGATGGGCCTGAGGGTAGGCAAAGCGAATTGTTATAACATTACAGAATCTTTAATTAGCACATCTAATGGGAAAGAAGGTGAAATGGATGATGATGGTGACTTTGTTTCCTGACTAGGATGTAGAATGCTTTATGTTTTCACAGCCAAGTTAGAGAGATTAAGATGTGTAGATGGATTAAGTGGCTGTCTATCTGATGTTAAAAAGGGGAAGTGAACACTTTTTCTGAATAAATATATCTCACCTAAAACATCGCCTGAAATTCCGCTGTGAGCAAACCCAGTCAAATATTCCTTTGGGCAGAGGGTTTATATGAGAAATCCTAACATAACATCCCCATGAGCCTATGTGATGGAGGGAAAGGCATTCTGGCTTTTGAGGTCTGCTTTCTTCCTCTGCTGATTAGTCATCCTGTGAACTGGCCAAGTGACTCTTGCAACACAACCAACAGGGCTGTTTTCTCATCTGCAAAATGAGGAGGCGCAGCACGCAACCACTACATACCATCAGCTTTACCATTGCTGTTGGTCTAGGGGTGATTAGTGATCCTATCACTGCAGTAGGCTGGCCTGTCTCTAATCCTCCTTGATTCCTATGTTCTGTCCAGCTATCATCAGTGATGTGTGGACCCCTGGACTGTCAGGAGTTAGCAGTAGATTTGTGGAAACTATACGAATCACGGAAAGTGAAAGTGTTAGTTGTGTCCCTGTCCATGGGATTCTCCAGGCAAGAATACTGGAGTGGGTTGCCATGCTCTCCTCTAGCGGATCTTCCCGACCCAGGGGTCGACCTGGGTCTCCTCCCTAGGTCTCTTGCATTGCAGGCAGATTTTTTTTTTACCATCTGAGCCACCAGGAAAAGCCCATGAATCAGGGAAATACCAAATATTCTTATTTATTTCTCTCCATCTTTTTTTTTTTTTGACATTTGATATGGATTTCTAGAGTATAGTTTCCAGCTAGAAAGCATTCTTGCTTTTTGCTGAGCCACAGATGCATATTCTTTAAAATGAAAATGCGTAATATGTACTTAGTCTGCACTGAGGACTCCTTTTGCCTTGCCTTAAATTGTAGGCGAGGTTTCAATGCGTAGTGCATTTGTGAGAGTTTAACAAGACGCCTGGCACAATGTAGGCAGGGCAGGAAGTTAGTTTCCCATTTCTACTGCTTTTCCAGCTGCAGATTCAAGTAAAATCAACTTACATATCCTTCTACAAAACTTGGCCTATACAAACATGTAGCATCTGACTTTTAATGGTTCCTTACACTTAGAGAAATAAACCAATTATATTCTCTTGAGTCAATCACCTCTTAATAAACATAATTTATTTTGCAGAGTCTTATTTCTCTTATATGCTTGAAAGTGAGGCAGCATCTAATTAGAGTTAGGTTGCCTTAATGAGAAGTATCTTGAATCTGGAGACACCCACTTGGCCAAGGCTCCTATTGGTACTTCCTGCCACCAAGAAATCTTAAATGGCTAGGGTTAGAGGGTCTGACAAGGATGTCAGCTGCTGTATCTGATTTCATGTGACAGCTAATTATAACATTCCTTTAGAAAAAAATAAAGACGTTGTTGTCATAGTAATGGCTGACTCCCCAAGCAGGATGCATACCCCCAGTTGGAGCATGTGCCAAATATTAATTTGTTGTGTGCAATGTAGGAATAATTGAGCCAGTACTTTAGGGAGAAATAATTTGATATGGACAGAGTTTCCTGGGCTAGTGCCGTATTGCCTCCCCTCTGTGCAACCATAATTTTCTTCTGATCTCTATTTCCTCTTCCAAGAATGTCACCCTTCAGGGATTTGTACCCTTATTAAGTGAATCCTGTGAAACTGATGTTGCGGGGAGCACACACATACAGCAGCATCAATGGTGGCGGGGCTGTAGCGATGGTACAGCCAAGTAATTGCAGCCAAAGAATCTGCCTGCAATGCAAGTAGCCTTCAGCAACCAAGGCAGGAAAAACTGCAAAAAGCAGAAACCTCACAATAAAGCAACTACCAGGTAGACAGACCCATGTTTGAATCCTCATTCCTCCAAGTTATAGTTTTATGACCTTGGGCAAGTTATTTTATCTCTCCAAGCATTATTTTCCTCATTTAAAAAATGAGAATAATAAAACTACCTATGGTATGCAGTCAGTCGGTATGAGAATTAAATGAGATGGTTTGTAACGTACTTGGCTCAGCAGGGGCGTGGAGTAACCGCTCAGTGAATCATTGCTATTGTCATCTTATTTCGATAGGACTCAGAGTGGTAATAATGTGAGGTCCTTGATAATTACACAAAGTGAGGATGCAAATTGGAATGAGAACTTGCCCTAAGAATCCAATCCCTTTAATCCTGAGGAAATATTGTGATCTGAATCTTTCTACTCTAACCTCTGATCTTACCAATTGCAGGCATCATCCTCAGGGAACATTTGGTAAAGATAAAGATGGTGGGTTGAAAAAAATATACATGGTTTTGCTCCATTCCCAAAACTCTATTGAAACCACAGTGAAGAGAGGTATCTTACAAGGTAAAAATCCACAGGAGTAGAGAAAGTGAAAAGAGAAAGTTGCAAGCAACATTTTAGGAAGTGAAATGCAAATGAATGGTTACTCATTAGCCCAGAAAAAGCTGAATCTTAAACCAGTACTGGTAAAAGTTGACAAAGAACCTATTTACATGCAGAATCCCTCAAAAACTTATGAATTCACACCAAGTCGCTTAGGATTTGGGAAGGAATAAAAGTCTGCTTAAAAGTCTGTTTATGACACAGATCTCTAGATTGTTTCCCTCACACACTGCAGCCAGGTATACACCCTCCGCCACTCTGATAGAAGACTTGAAATGTGTTCTCTGGATGGGATAAAACAACACACCCTGGGCTAGAGGATTCTAGGTGCAGTTGATAGTATGGCACCATTATGAAAAGAGGACAAGAAAACTCGTGTGTCATAAATATTCAGGTCTCCAGCCAGCTCTGCCAACAGAGCTCTAAGAATGCCAGCTACCAGACTGTGTCCTCCAATATAAGACTGGAGAATGGAGGATTCTTCCCCAGAAAGAGGAAAGATTTACAAATTTGATATAAAATGGCCCAAACTCACCGTTCGAGTCCTCACTCAGCAAGTTCACTCCCCTTTAAGTCCAGAGCTTCTAATACACTTTTCTTGCTACTTGTACTAGGAAATGAGAGGAGAGGTAAAGTTGCAATAATATTTAAAAGATCAAGAGTTAGAATCATTTCAGATTTATTTCAGCAGTCATACAAGAAGCTAGAAGATGGTGTAGGGGAGCATTCAAAATTCTGAATGAAATTGTTGCAGGAAGGGGGGACCCCTTCCAGGGCCTGATACTGGGCTCTTGTCTAAACTCAGAAATGAATTGTCTGAGGAGACACATGTGCTGACAAAGCAAGAGATTTTATTGGGAAAGGGCACCCGGGTGGAGAGCAGTAGGGTAAGGGAACCCAGGAGAACAGCTCTGCCACGTGGCTCGCAGTCTTTTATGGTGATGGGATTAGTTTCTGGGTTGTCTTTAGCCAATCATTCTGACCCAGAGTCCTTCCTGGTGGTGTATGCCTTGTTCAGCCAAGATGGATGCCAGAGAGAAGGATTCTGTGAGGTGGTCGAACATGTGGTGTCTCCTTTTGACCTTTCCTGAACTCTTCCGGTTGATGATGGCTTATTAGTTCCGCGTTCCTTACCAGGACTTCCTGTCCTAAAACAAATGGTTACTATGGTACCTGGCCAGGGTGGGCGGCTTCAGTCAGTGTGCTTCCCCTAATAAAATGATTCATAATTTAGACATAATACCCAACCATATTATCAATCAGATTTGAGAACAAGATAAAGACATCTTCAGAAATGCAAGTTCTCAAAATTTTACCTTCAGTATATTCTTTTTCAGAGAGCTCTGCCCTGCCAAAGAATGTACTTTCTTTAAACAAGGGGAAAACAACAAAAGCTAGAATTCCTCAAAATATATATAATTGATTGAATAACTGATGTTTCTGAATATTTTGAACTGAGAGCTGAATAGCTGACAAAGATCTGGATGAATTTGTGTTACCTATGTAGAAAGATAAGTAAAGTAAACAACAACAGTAGTAAGACAATCATTAGCTCTAAGAAAAATATAATTATTTAGAAAGGAAAAGTGATCATTGAATACCACAGGATTCAGCTGGGAAGGGTGTTTATATAATTGTAAAAAAAAAAAAAAAAAACACAGAGAACATTGACCTAGCCCAGATTAAGATGCAACTGTCATAAGAATATTTGGGTAGCCTGGAAGGATGTGTATATGAGATAATGGAGGAGGGAGAAAAAAAATCAAGAAGTAGCAATATCTGGAATAAATACCAAACTAAACTAAAACCTAGCTGAAATAATAGAAAGCAATTGTCTCTGGGGAAGGGACTTTTCAGGAGAGAGGACTTACTCCTTTCTGAAACAAATCTATGGAATCGTCAACTTTAAATGTAAATATGTAATTGATTAAAGCAAGTATGCAAACTAAAAATCAGGAGTAAACTTTCTCAACTGAAACATGAACTCTCTGCTTGTGGACCGCTCTGATTCTAATGGGTTTCCAGGAAAGCCCCAAACCTTGCATATTTCCCATGGTATGGGAAGGTATGGGGTATGAAAGAGGATGCATTTGGGAGCGTAGTTGTAACTATCTACCACATTACAGTTGGTTTTCTTCAATTGCTAAGTCCTGTCCGACTCTTTTGTGACCCCATGGACTGTAGCCCACCAGGCTCCTCTGTCCACAGGGTTTCCAAGGCAAGAATACTGGAGTGGGTTGCTATTTCCTTCTCCAGGGAATCTTCTCAACCCAGGGATAAAACCTGTGTCTCCTGCATTGCAGGCAGATTCTTTACCACTGAGCCACCTGGGAAGCCCACCATATTACAGTTACTAATGTTTAAAAACAATCACAGATTTTATAAATGAAAATCCCACACAATTTTTCCTAAGTATTTCCCCCTTGCTACTTACTCTGGAATTCCTAGGTGGCTACATTTCCAGTGAGTGACTAGGAACTCAAAGACTGCTAGGAGAGGGAGTAGTCAGAAGAAGCATCCAGACACCAACAGGATGGCAGTTAGCAAGGTGGTAACAGCCAGTGGCCAGCAGAATGTAAATAACAGCAATAATAATACTATTCTTATGAGTATGGGCCATCTAATTTATTAAAGATATCCTTTAAAAGAATGCATGCCATAATTGAGAGCATCATCATGCTTATTTAATAAGATATTAAAGTACAGATGTTATGGCTCAACAGCCCCATCTGGGCTCCCAGCCAAAAGCCAGGATGAACTGTAAGGCATGTAGACCAGCCATCTTGGATGTCCAGCCCAGCTGAGCCAGGTAATGCCAAGTCCAACTTTTATCTCACTGTCACCCCATCAGAGTTCCCCAAGGGAGACTCACTCAGGTGGGCTTAGTTGGTCCAAAAAAAACAATGAAAAATAATAATCGATTTTTGTTTTAAGTCACTAAGATTTGGGGTGGTTTGCCATGCATCAATAAACTTTACAGGGATAATCTACTCAAGCTCCCCCATTTTCCTGATAAGAAATCTGGAATGAGCATGGTCAAGGCTTCAGAGCAGAGCAGTGACTGAGTCAGGAACAGACTCAGGCCTCCAGACCTTCAGGCTAAACTTCAGGTTCATCACCAAAGCCATTTAATCTATATGGAATCCTGCCAATGTTTTCTTCTCCCCTTCCTGCTCCTCCTCTTCCTCCTCTCCTTCTTGTACCTTTTTATTCTGATATTTCAAACTTACAGAAAATTTCAAGTATAGATCCAGAGATCCCCATATACTCTTCACCCAGAGGCACCAACTGTTTGCATTTTACCTCATTTGTCAGTGTTCTTTCAAAGAGAACATTTCCCCACAGGGACGCTGCCCACAAAACCAATTCCTGCCGAGTGGTTAGTCACTACTCAGATCATCCCAGCGGGAATGGGAGCAGGAACGGGCATTTGGGAATAAAAGGGGTGTAGGAGGAAATGCTCTGGAGAAAAGGGAGCTGTTAAGGAGAAAGGGCATAGAAAGGGGAGAGCAGAATCACTCAAGATCAGATTCTCTACTGAGACAGGATCTGGAAGCAGGTCCCTGAACTGGTCTGCTGTACTGAATACAAGTTGAGCTTGAAGTCTGGAGGCAAAGGCTTGAACTTTGTAATTAGCTGTAATGAACCAGACTGAGGTTCCTTCTCATCTCTGAGCTTTGGTTTTAGCTTGCTTTATAAACCAGATTAAGGCTTTCCTGGTGACTCAGTGGTAAAGAATCTGCTTTCAATGCAGGAGACACAGGAGACGTGGGTCAGAAAGATCCCCTGGAGGAGGGAATGACAACCCACTCCAGTGTTCTCACCTGGAGAATCCCACGGACAGAGGAGCCTGGCAGGCTACAGTCCATAGTGTCACAAAGAGTCGGACACGACTAAAGTGACTTAGTATGCACGCATAAACTAGATTAAATAAAGCAGTGCATGTGAACCAGCTTAGTGAATGGTGCTAAGTAAATAAGTTTTAATCACCTGGATCTGAGTGTGGCAAGCTTTTTAGAAACATTGATGCTACTGCCACAGCTCCAGAAATTCTTATTTAGGTGGTCTGGGGTCCAGGCACTATGATTTAGTGGGTAACTTAGAATGTGATGCCAAGACTGAAAACCGCTGGGTTAGAAAACAATGCCATTGTTCACAGTGTGCTTGTACTCTGGGAACCCTTCTGCACTAGATGTGCTCTGTCATGGCTCCTTCCCCACTTCTGCTTCACTCTCCTCACCAAAGTGAAACCGCACTTGGGAGTACACTCCATTCTAAGCCTGGGGCACTTCACCGTTATTTAATCATCTCATTTCTCTATTGTTCATTTCTGTGTCCCTAATAATTCACACTAGAAAGACTGCTTCCTGGGGGTGCCTCGCAGATTCTCAATCTTGCTGTAACTAGTCAGAGATGAGCCCTTGTGCACAGATTTTCTGTTTCCATCGCAGAGTTCAACAGCTGTCATTCTTCCCTGCTAGCTCCTTATACACCTAATTGCTGCCATACTGATCTATGTAATTTGGGATTTGTAGGAATTGTGACTCATATGTGAATACCTTTGAAAAGAAGTGTGGGAGGGATTTTATATTGGTCTTAGCAGGGCAAAAGAATAATTTCCCAAGTGAATATAACTTTTCTTGCAAAAATATTTTTTTCTGGTGCATTTATTTCCTTTTTTAAAAAAAAAAAAAAAAAAAAAAAAAAAACTACCAATATCCCAGAATTAAACCAGTTTGCTTCATTTTGCAATTTAAACTCTTCCTCTCTTTTCTTCTTCCTTTCCACTTTCCCTCCTTCCTTCCTTTCTTGCTCTTTCTTTTCCTTCTTTATTTCTTCCCTTCCTCTCCTTCCCCACTCCCTTCCTCCTTCTGTTAAAAAAAAAATTATTCATGACACTTTTAAAGATGGTAAGGCAGATTTTATTCAAAGGGGACTATAGGACAGTTGTAGGAACCACTGCAATAAAGTTTTACAGTAGAAAAGAGAGATTGTGCTCAACTCAATACAACAGAGAAAAGTGGGAACTTACAGCCAAAGAGCAAGTTTGGAATCAGTGATGGAAAATTACTAAGAGAAAGCATCATCAGAGATAAAGGGGGATTCTGATGGCAGACCAGAGTGACCAGACTTCATCTGTGGGATGGTGAAGGATGAAGAACCTGAATGAATATGGAGGGAGGTCAGACATGGAAGATGGGGGGTTCTAGCTAAACCAACTTCACAGGATTCTTGTTAAAATTGGAAAGTGTAAAGACAAACACAGAAGCCTAAAAGTGAGAGTCTAGTTGGGAAAAGAATTCAGAATTCTGATCTGATCAGAGATTGGTCAAGGAGAGAATCTTTGTCACCTCTCCCTGTCTGCTCTCTTCTCCTTTCCTTTCCCTCCTGCCTCTATTCCTTCCTGCAAAACATTTACTGAACTCCTACCATCTATCTAGTGCCCCACTGAGTACGGAAACGGGAAATACGTATAAGAAAGTATTCTGTCCTTTTTGGAACTTCTGGTATTGGATTAGAGAGCAACAAACACAATATAATTGGAAAGATGTTATAATGGAGTTCTACAAACTTCTGCAGGAGCATTCCACCTCTGTTAGGTGTAGGTACAGGGAGGATACTTTAGCTGAATTTGGAAGAGTGGGAATAAGATGTCTTCAGGCAGAGACTGGAGGAAAGGCATTCTGAACAAAGGGACAGTAGGTGTGAAAGCCCAGAGTGTGAACTAACAGGTGTGTTAGGAGAATTGCCTTGGGAGTTCCAAGAATAGGAGGGTTTTCTTGAGGGAGAAAAGATAATGAAGAAGGGTTACTATTTAGCACTGGCTGGTGGAAAAAATTCTTCGGGGAAATGTCGGGTAGCATGTTATCCACCTTAATTCACTTTGGGCCAAGGTCTGTTTGGTTTCCCATTTCTCAGTTTCTCAAGGTCTATTTTCTTAGCATTTACAGAAGCATTCCGCTTCAGACTTTTCCAAGCCCACTCTTCGTGCTCACCCGTGTGTTTACTGTGTTCCAGACACACAGCCCTCCTTCCTTTTCTTGTCTGTAGACTCATGCTTGTCTCAGAGCCTTTGCTCTTGCTATTCCCTTTGCTTAGAACTCCCAGATCTTGACAAGGTTGCCTCCTTCTTCTCATGCAGGTCTCTAGTCAAAGAGTGCCACCTCACAGAGGCCTTCCCAACCACTCCATCTGCAGTACCCTCCCCCCATCCAGTTACCCTCCCCAAACTCACCTTGTAAAACTCTCTCTATGACCTTCACTCTTGTATCAATTGATCTTGTTTGCTTGTTCATGTTTATTGTCCATCTTCCTCTTCTAGAATGGAAACTCCATGAGGGCAGGCTTTTCTTACTTTCCTGACAAATCCTCAAGCTCAGCCAGTGCAAGGCCCTCAATAAGTGTTCAAGATTGCACCCATCCCTTCCAGGGACCAGAATATTCACACCCTCCATCCCCATTCCCAGAGTCAATGTATCTCAAAAAGAAGATCAGAATTGTTATTGATGAGCATGGGAAGAAGACAAAAAGAAATTGAGAGCCCTAAGGAGTACCCTGGCTCAGCGAGGTCTGATGAAATGCCCCTGCACTACAATAGAGAGCTTGTCCACCTACATCCAGCGTGCAGGCGTCTCCCAGATCCTATGTGTTCCTCCCTCCAGGCAATGCTGGAGGCTCGGCTGCCTCTCTGCCCTGGTTTTCCAGTTTGCCACATCCTGCTTCCTGGTAGATTTTCTTTGGCTTTGTCAATTCTATAGTCATACTGCTACAACTGTGGAAGCAGAAGATGCCTCATCTTCACACTCTCAGGATTCAGGTCAAGTGCACAAGGTCATCTCTAGAGTGAGAGGAAAACATGTTTCATGGCCGCAAGGGTATCAAGGAGTTAGAGGAGGTGCAAGACTAGAGTGAGGAGGGAAATCCAAGAGCAACTACAACCCTGAGCCATTTGGCAGATTTGTTAGTTGTTTTTTTTTTTTTTTTTTTTTCTAACTAAACTTGAGGGTTTTAGAAGTGTCTTTTTTGTATATTTCAAAGCTAAATAAATTCTACTAATGAATGCATCTTTCAAACACTATTTTATTTGGTTCCAAAGGAAATCGATTAAAAAAAAAAGAAAATCTTTAAAAAAAGGAAAAAAGCAAATAATCTGAGGAATGTGTTTATTTTATCTTGCTTCCAAGGAAAGAAGACTTTGCATCCACTAAGAACAGTCATCTTTCTGGGCCTGAAGTGTTCATGAGCAAATCCTGTAGCTAAAGGCAAATTTCCATTTCAGCCTCCTAGACGGCCTTAATTACCTGGCAGAAATTGTGGAAGGTGATGCCAAGTAGTATTTGAACCTGTCATTTTCTTTTACTGTTTTGGAGATTCAGATATTTTCCACTCTAATGTGGCAAAATATTCAATCAGCTTAAATTATGCATGCACTCCAGATCAAGCCAGCTAGATGTCAGGAGCAATTCAATATTTTTTTGAATTTGGGAGACTGAAAGCCAGCAAGATAAAAGTTTAGAAAAGCTAGATACAAATTAACTTTGCAATATGGGGAAAAACAAGCACAGAAGTGAGAAAACTTTTTCTCCTTGGCTAGACCAATTCCTGGGCTCACTAGACAACTTTCATTAGTAGCATTCTAGTATTTTATATTTGTCACCTGCTTTGTGATTGTGACAGTATTACCACTTCTCTGTGTCATTGTATTCACTTTTCAGGGGAGGCAACTTTGGCAGGGTCAAATGTCTCTCTAGATGGATCTGGCACTTCTGATTACCCTACCTGGTATAATTGATTAATTCTGGGAATTCAAAAATCATCTTCTATGTGACAGAAACTTAGCTAGGGTGAAATGTGGGTGCTGCCTGCAAGCCATTCCTAAACTCTTGATTTGTAGTGAAGTCACTCTGATTCAAAGTAGACCGTGATAATGGTCAGGAAGACGTGCAAACCAAAGGCTCGTGGTAGGAGTCTGGGGAAAGGCGATTAATTGCAAGTCAAGGATCCAAAGAGAAGTCAGAGATTGTTAACAATGGGTTAGGTAAATATAGACAGGCAGGTATTTTCGACAGAATAAACAGCTTGAGCAAAGGCATTTTTGTTGTTGCTATTCAGTTGCTCAGTCATGTCCGACTCTTTTGGGACCCTGTGGGCTGTAGCCTCCTAGGTTCCTCCATAGATGGGATTTTCCAGGAAAGAAAAATGGGTTGCCATTTCTTACTTCAGGAGGTCTTCTCAACCAAGGGATCAAACTCACGTCTCTTGCATTGCAGGTGAATTCTTTACTGCTAAGCCACCAGGGAGCAAAGGTATGGCACTGTACAAAATCAGGTGCACTGTGGCACCAGAGGGTAAACCAATGTGGCGAGACTGGGGGAGGAGGTGCTGAACGAAAGAAGGAGAGATGAGCAGAAGACAATAAACCTTAGAAAGGACTAGGGCAGACTTGGGGAGAAAACTGAAAGAGTCGATCAATATCTAACAGGTGACAGAGAGCCACCCAAAGCTTCTGAGCAAGGTATGACAGAACTATTTTTGGAAGATAATTTTAGCTTCAGTGTCACAAGGGCCTGGGCCATGGGAAGTGGCTGTCAGAATGGCATGGAGTACCGACATTCTCTACCTCTGACCCCTGTGTTTGGCCATCCTGTTAGGTGGGGGTTGCTAGGGATAGAGAGGCAAATCACATTGTCTTGTTTCAAGGAATTCACAGTGGACTAAGGCCATGTATAATCTGTCTTTCTTTCAGGGACTTCTGTTTACGTTGCCAATGATTGTGTCCCGACAGCTAATAACTACTCCTTAGAGAAAAAGTGAAAAATTCTGATGGTCATCCAGAATTGGAATTTCTGAATAGTTTGATATTTTGTAAAGCACCCAAAGGCAACAATGATTATTCTTTGTATTCAAATATTTGCCTAAAACAAACACCAAAACCCATTTTTTTAAAAAGGGGATATTATTTTATCGCCAGTAATTTGGATTCAGAGAATCTAGGTTCTGATCCTGGGGTTTATCTGCTCTGGACTTCATTTTCCTTATTTGTAAGTGATAATCTACAGTCTTTCTTCTTCAAATGAGATGATGGATATTAAAGTATTGTGCGGAAAAAAAGTGAATTTCAATTGCTAAAATAGTCTTTAATCTTTAATGTCTGAGCTAACATGGAGAACTGAATTTTTAAAATTCAGTCTGTTTTTAGTATTAAATAATGTCAAACAACCAAAGAGTGAGCATGTACACTTGCATGCACATGTGTGTGCAACGTGACACTGGAGAACCAATTTATAGACTGTTCATGCTTCATCCAAATATTTTGTACGTTAAAGGAAAAAATCAGATGGAGAATTCTGGAAAACAAGATATGAGTTTATCAAAATTCATATTCATATCAATCAGCAAGCCTAAAAAACACATTAAAAAAACTGAAATATAGTTGGTTTACTTACATGTACAGCAAAGTACATATATGTACTGAATCCATATATTCTTTTTCAGATCCTTTTCTGTTATCAGTTGTTACAAGATATTGAATATAGTTCCCTGTGCTATAGAGTAGGTCCCTGCTACCTATTTTATATATAGTAATGAGTATATATTAATTGCAATACCTAATTTATCCCTCCCCTACTTCCTCTTTGGTAACCATAAGTTTGTTTTCTATTTCTGTGAGTTTATTTATGTTTTGTAAATAAGTTTACTTGTATCATTTGTTTAGATTCCACACATAAGTGACATAGTATAAATTTTGTCTTCCTCTGTCTGACTTAACTCCCTTAATACTAGGTCCATCCATGTTGCTGTCAATGGTATTATTTCATTGCTTTTTATGGCTGAGTGGTATTCCACTGTGTGTATATATCACACCTTCTTTATCCATTCATCTGTTGATAGACATTTAGGTTTCTTCCATGTCTTGACTATTTAAATAGTGCTTCTATGAATATTAGAGAGCATGTATCTTTTTAAATTAGAATTTTCATCTTTTCTGGGTATGTATCCAGGAGAGAGATTGTTGGTTCATTTGTTGTTGTTGTTGTTGTTCAGTTGCCAAGTTGTGTCTGACTCTTTGTGACCCCATGGACTGCAGCATGCCAGGTTTCCCTGTCCCTTGCCATCCCCCAGAGTTTGTTCAAACGCAAGTACATTCAGTCCTTAAAGTTTCTAAAAGAAAAACTTGAGATACACTTGTCATTGAAATAATTCTTGCCACCATTGATAGGCATTTCTCTCTCTTTCTTTGGTATTTATACTGTGTTTGCCTTAAAATTTTATTGGAAATTCTCTGGTCTAACTTGAGGCCACTTTTATGCAAAGATTCCATGTGGACTCAAAAATGATATGCATTGTCCTATTGCTGAATGCTGTATGTATGTATTTAGGTGCTTGCAAGTTTAGAATTATTTCCTTAGAGAATTACAGCTTTATCAATGTTTATTAACTAACCTTCTTTATCTCTAGTAACACTTTTATCACCAAGTCTACCCTGTTTGACTTTTCCCTAGAATTTCTTTGTCCATCAGTTTCTCTTAACATTTCTCTGCCTTTATGCTTTACTTTTATCTTTTACCATATAGGCTGAGTTTGTTTCTAAATCCATCTAAAAACCCTATATTAAGAACAGGTGGCAAGAATACACAGAAGAACTGTACAAAAAAGATCTTCATGACCCAGATAATTACAATGGTGTGATCACTCACCTAGAGCCAGACATTCTGGAATGCAGAGTCAAGTGGGCCTTGGGGAAGCATCACTATGAACAAAGTTAGTTGAGGTGATGAAATTCCAGTTGAGCTATCTCAAATCCTGAAAGATGATGCTGTGAAGGTGTTGCACTCAATATGCCAGCAAATTGGGAAAACTCAGCAGTGGCCACAGGACTGGAAAAGGTCAGTTTTCATTCGAATCCAAAGAAAGGCAATGCCAAAGAATGCTCAAACTACCGCACAATTACACTCATCTCACACGCTAGTAAAGTAATGCTTAAAATTCTCCAAGCCAGGCTTTAGCAATACGTGAACCATGAACTTCCAGATTTTCAAGCTGGTTTTAGAAAAGGCAGAGGAACCAGAGATCAAATTGCCAACATCCACTGGATCATCGAAAAAGCAAGAGAGCTCCAGAAAAACATCTATTTCTGCTTTATTGACTGTGCCAAAGCCTTAGACTGTGTGTATCACAATAAACTGTGGAAAATTCTGAAAGAGATGGGAATACCATACCACCTGACCTGCCTCTTGAGAAACCTGTATGCAGGTCAAGAAGCAACAGTTAGAACTGGACATGGAACAACAGACTGGTTCCAAATAGGAAAAGGAGTATGTCAAGGCTGTATATTGTCACCCTGCTTATTTAACTTCTATGCAGAGTACATCATGAGAAACGCTATGCTGGAGTAAGCACAAGCTGGAATTAAGATTGCCGGGAGAAGTATCAATAACCTCAGATATGCAGATGACACCACCTTTATGGCAGAAAGTGAAGAAGAACTAAAGAGCCTCTTGTTGAAAGTGAAAGAGGAGAGTGGAAAAGTTGGCTTAAAACTCAACATTCAGAAAACTGACATCATGGCATCTGGTCCCATCACCTCATGGCAAATAGATGGAGAAACAGTGGAAACAGTGACAGACTTTATTTTACCTAGACAGAATATTCAAAAGCAGAGACATTACTTTGCCAACAAAGGTCCATCTAGTCAAGGCTATGGTTTTTCCAGTAGTCATGTATGGATTTGAGAGTTGGACTCTAAAGAAAGCTTAGCGCCAAAGAATTGATGCTTTTGAACTGTGGTGTTGGAGAAGACTCTTGAGAGTCCCTTGGACTGCAAGGAGATCCAACCAGTCCATCCTAAAGGAGATCAGCCCTGGGTGTTCATTGGAAGGACTGATGTTGAAGCTGAAACTCCAATACTTTGGCCACCTGATGCAAAGAGCTGACTCATTTGAAAAGACCCTGATGCTGGGAAAGATTGAGGGCAGGGGGAGAAGGGGACAGCAGAGGATGAGGGGGTTGGATGGGATCACTGACTCAATGGACATGAGTTTGAGTAAACTCCAGGAGTTGGTGGTGGACAGGGAGGCCTGGCATGCTGTGGTTCATGGGGCCGCGAAGAGTCTGACAGGACTGAATGACTGAACTGAACTGAATTGAAAAGCCCCATATTCTAACTGGAGTTTAGTTCAACCACATTGATTGAGATAAATGATATGTTTGAGACCATTTCTTTTATCTCAGTTTTTTCCCATTTTTGCACTTCTCCGATGTTCCTTTTAATTCCCTTTTCTTTCCAGCTTTTGGATCAACTCTGCTGCCCACTCAGAGGGTTCTCAAGAAGGAGAAAGAGGTCTCCTCCTCAAGAGCCCCAGACCCCTTTATCCTTCTCAGGGACCCCAGACTTCTTATTAACCTACCTAAGAAGTGACTCTCTCACAGTCACTGGACCTTAAAAGGTTGGGAAGATCCCCTGTAGAAGGAAACGTCTACTCACTCCTGTATTCTTGCCTAGAGAATCCCATGGACAGAGGAGCCTGATGGGCTACAGTCCACGAGGTTGCAAAGAGTGAGACATGAGCGAAAGACTAACACATTGTGTGCTACTCATACCCCACTCAACTTATTTCCTTCCCCCAGTTTGGAAGTTTCACTTTTTGGGCTATCTGTACTTATTTTACACCCATTTAACTTAACAAAATCCAAAGCAAACTGGATATTTATCTTCCTTCTCAATAACAAAATAAAATCAAAATGCTTTCAGATCAGATCAGATCAGATCAGTCGCTCAGTCGTGTCTGACTCTTTGTGACCCCATGAATCCCAGCACGCCAGGCCTCCCTGTCCATCACCAACTCCCGGAGTTCACTCAGACTCACATCCATCGAGTCAGTGATGCCATCCAGCCATCTCATCCTCTGTCGTCCCCTTCTCCTCCTGCCCCCAATTCCTCCCAGAATCAGAGTGTTTTCCAATGAGTCAACTCTTCGCATGAGGTGGCCAAAGTCCTGGACTTTCAGCTTTAGCATCATTCCTTCCAAAGAAATCCCAGGGCTGATCTCCTTCAGAATGGACTGGTTGGATCTCCTTGCAGTCCAAGGGACTCTCAAGAGTCTTCTCCAACACCACAGTTCAAAAGCATCAATTCTTCAGCACTCAGCCTTCTTCACAGTCCAACTCTCACATCCATACATGACCACAGGAAAAACCATAGCTTTGACTAGACGAACCTTTGTTGGCAAAGTAATGTCTCTGCTTTTGAATATGCTATCTAGGTTGGTCATAACTTTCCTTCCAAGGAGTAAGCATCTTTTAATTTCATGGCTGCAGTCACCATCTGTGGTGATTTTGGAGCCCAGAAAAATAAAGTCTGACACTGTTTCCACTGTTTCCCCATCTATTTCCCATGAAGTGGTGGGACCGGATGCCATGATCTTAGTTTTCTGAATGTTGAGTTTTAAGCCAACTTTTTCACTCTCCACTTTCACTTTCATCAAGAGGCTTTTGAGATTTCACCCCACACATCATTGTTTTCCAAGATTTAAATTTAATCTTTATTTTTTAACACCAAAAATTGAATTTTATTGTTAATCTCTTTTACCGTCAATATCTGCCTAGTTTTACCACGTCTACACAAGAGTACAGTGTTCTCATTTGAAATTTTTAGTTCTTGGGTTTTCCTTCTGGAATTCTTTTCTTTTTCTGAAGAACATCATCCAGATATTCTTTAATAAAAGTTTGTTGGAAGTGAAATTTTTTTTTCTGTCTGAAAATGTCTCTAATTTACTGTTATTCTTGATAGATGATTTCACTACATATGCAATACTATCTTGACAATTATTTTCTCTTAGCACTTTAAAGATATGTCTTCTAGCTTTGATTGTTGTAGTTGAGAAGTAAATTATCAATTGTTTAGATTTTTATCTCAGCTATTTTTAAGATTTTGTGTTCAGAGTTCTACAGTTCCTCTACAATGTGCCTCAGTGAGAATTTCTTTTCCTCTATTCTGCTTAAGATTCACTGTGCATTCTGAATCTGAGTGTTGGTGTCTTTCATCAGTTGCATAAACTCCTTAAGTGTTTTCATTCTTCTTTTCTCTCCTGAAATTCTGATGAGCAAATTAGAGATTTGTATTCTGTCATCTTTGTGTCTAAATTTTTTTGAACATGTCCATTTTTTTTTGTCATTCTATTCTTTTTTTCCATATGGTTTCTTCTACTATATCTTAGAGTTCAAGAACTCTTCTTTCTGCTGTGCCTAATACACTGTTTAACCCATTCATTAATCTTCTAATGTTATTCTATATGCTTTTTAAAATAAATAAACATTCTCTAGTTAGATTTCCACTGTTTCCACATCTATTTCCCATGAAGTGATGGGACCGAATGCCATGATCTTCGTTTTCTGAATGTTGAGCTTTAAGCCAGCTTTTTCACTCTCCATTTTCACTTTCATCAAGAGGCTTTTGAGTTCCTCTTCACTTTCTGCCATAAGGGTGGTGTCATCTGCATATCTGAGGTTATTGATATTTCTCCTGGCAATCTTGATTCCAGCTTGTGTTTCTTCCAGTCCAGTGTTTCTCATGATGTACTCTGCATATAAGTTAAATAAGCAGGGTGACAATATACAGCCTTGACTTACTCCTTTTCCTATTTGGAACCAGTCTGCTGTTCCATGTCCAGTTCTAACTGTTGCTTCCTGACCTGCATACAGATTTCTCAAGAGGCAGGTCAGGTGGTCTGGTATTCCCATCTCTTTCAGAATTTCCCACAGTTTATTGTGATTCACACAGTCAAAGGCTTTGGCATAGTCAATAAAGCAGAAATAGATGTTTTTCTGGAACACTCTTGCTTTTTCGATGATCCAGTGGATGTTGGCAATTTGATCTCTGGTTCCTCTGCCTTTTCTAAAACCAGCTTGAACATCAGGAAGTTCACGGTTCACATATTGCTGAAGCCTGGCTTGGAGAATTTTAAGCATTACTTTACTAGCGTGTGAGATGAGTGCAATTGTGCGGTATTTTGAGCATTCTTTGGCATTGCCTTAAGGGGAAGACAGAGGATGAGATGGTTGGATGGCATCACTGACTCGATGGACATGAATCTCAGTGAAATCCAGGAGTTGGTGATGGACAGGGAGGCCTGGCGTGCTGAGATTCGTGGGGTCGCAAAGAGTCGGACACGACTGAGCGACTGATCTGATCTGATCTGATAGTTAGATTTTCCTTCAATTCTAGCTGGTCAAATTTTACTGTTTTTGTTTATCTGGGCTGGTTTGGTAGATCAGAGAAGGCTCTGGCAAAAGCCAGATTGTGATGAGGGATGGTGGAATCACGAGCACAGAAAAAAAGTCGCTTGAGTACAGAATCATGAGTACAGAAAAATAAGCAAAGCCTAGCATAGAAGCCCATATTCAGTAGCAAGCACTAAAGGGGAGAAATTAACGGACAAAACTCACAGTGCTGTACTTTATACTGTAGTTGCTCAAAGTGTGGCGACGCCCCAGACCCACTGGCTCAAAACCTTCATGTTAACAAGGTCCCCAGGGAATCTGCTACTGCTGCTGAAAAGTGCTCAATCACGTCTCTTTGTGACCCCATGAACTGTAGCCCACCAGGCTCCTCTGTCCATGGTCTTCTCCAGGCAAGAATATTGGAACGGATTACTATTTCCTTCTCCAGGGGATCTGCTGCATTGGCAGGCGGATTCTTTACCACGAGCGCCACCTGGGAAGCCCATGCCTGCTATTTAGATGCTCCCATAGAGTAATCAACTATCTTGACTTACTCCAGACTGAGCCGGGGTGCGGGGTGATTGTCCCCATCAGTGCTAAAACAAGATTGTCTCAGGCAAAGAGGAGTTCTGGTCACCTTAGAAGCACTATGTTAAATGGTCCCAGCTAGTTTCCTCAGGCGGAGAAGGCAATGGCAACTCACTCCACTACTCTTGCCTGGAAAATCCCATGGGCGGAGGAGCCTGGTAGGCTGCAATCCCTGGGGTCACTAGGAGTCAGACATGGCTGAGCGACTTCACTTTCACTTTTCACTTTTATGCATTGGAGAAGGAAATGGCAACCCACTCCAGTGTTCTTGCCTGGAGAATCCCAGGGACGGGGGACCCTGGTGGACTGCCGTCTATGGGGTCACACAGAGTCAGACATGACTGAAGCAAGTTAGCAGCAGCAGCAGTTTCCTCAGGGGCCAATGCACGGGTTAAGGGAGAACTATATGTGAAAATGTAAAGGATTCTATTCCTGGAGGTCCAACTGGGGAATCACGAAGGAGAAAGTGCTTCCCTGTTTATAGAAGAGAGTTTTGGATATGGAAGGTAAGCAGGGAGGCAAGGGCAGAGCCCCAGGTGGTGGTTCTGGAGAGAGCAGCTTTCTCAAGCATGTGTGTCGCCAGGGTGTTACCCCTGGCTACAGTGTGGAAAGCCTGAGCGGCACCAGGACATGGTGGACACGGAACCACAACAGGCAACTGGCAGTGGTGTAGGGCTTCAGTTCCTGGTCTGGAGAACAACAGGAACACCTGTGTGGAGCAGAGGGGTCAGAGGTTCAGAGGTAGTCGGCAAGGAGGCAATTCATACAGACCAATGGATGACCCAGAGAAGGTAGAGAGTAGCATTCAGAGCAGAACTATTCGGAGGGACAGAGGGCATGTGACTGATAGGTGAAAGTTGACATCCCGCTTCTGGTTACTAGGAGGCTGTAATATCAGAGAAGGGCTGAGTACTTGCCACAGGAAAGGTAGGCTTTCAGGACTTCACTCGGGCTGCAAAGTCAACCATGAAGGAGGGGATTGTTACCCAGATTTTCTACCACCCAGAAGTCACCATTGGGAATAAGATGTGGTTATACCTTCCATCTGTTCTCTCAAATGTAATTTTTCTGCTGAAAAAGCTGGGCTGTTTTGTAAGCACAAATACAAATTAAAAATTAGTCTTTGTTCTCCCTGTCGAAAATAAAAATTTCCCTCCCTTCCTTTTTTTTAGAGCGTTGACCTCAGAAAACTTGTGAGTACTTTTTCATTGCTCTGACATGCACCCTTCATCAGTTTTATGACCCAGGGATATCTTTCTGGAAACCATCTTTTTGAAATGCAAACATCAAGGGAGGGAGCACGCTGATTACCCAGTTCCCATGGGAGGGTAAGAGCCTAATTTCAGTAGGTGCTTTGCTCCAATTTACAAAACCACCTCTTGTCATAAAGAGATGAGAAATTGGTTTCTCTTCCAGATAAACCAGTTAGCTAACACAGGTGGTCTCCCTAGTTCCCATGGTAAAGTTAGGATGAACTATGTATGACAAAAGATGCTGTTAAGAGCTCTTACTTGAGGAGTAGTGATTGTTTATCCCTGTGTCTAATGACTTGTATCTGCCTGGCTCTATAAGGGAGTGTGAATTCTTTCTGCCTTTGAAATCACAGGGTAAACTGCCTGTGATACACATCACATGGTTTAATGCTTTTTCAACAATGAAAATGTTTTCCTTCTTTTTTACTTTTGTGGAAAGGTTTTCTGGGCTAGGAAGAGAATTTGTTTTTTATTCTATTTTCCCAACAGTTTTCAGTAGAATGATACCTAACTAAAACTCTTAAATATGCCTGGACCTGTTGGTTTCCTCCACTGAGCTCCAATGTCCTGGGACTACCTCAACAGTAATGCCCTGTGTTATCAACTCACCCACCCTCCAGGGGCATAAGCATTCATCCTGAGATGCCATGGGGACAACAGAGGATGAGATAGTTGGATGGCCTCACCGACTCAATGGACATGAGTTTGAGTAAGCTCTGGGAGTTGGTGACAGACAGGGAAGCCTGGCATGCTGCAGTCCATGGGGTTGCAAAGAGTCAGACACGACTGAGCGACAGAACTAAGCTGAACTGAACTGAGATGCCATTCACAGGCTACGGCTGAGGTGGAGTTTGAGCTGATATATGGATTACATCCCACCACTTATGTACACAATTTTATTCAACAAAAGATGCATTGTCTCATGTGTGCTAAAACGGTTCATCCAGTCTGCAGTCTACAGATTTGCTAATTCTTAATCCTAAGGGTTGTTTTTTTTTTTTTTTTTTTTTTTTGCTATTTAACAAAGACAGTGTTTCTAAATATTTGTATCCATGTGGTCTATATAAGTAATATGAGTTAAATATTTCCATCAGCTCTATTTATTTTTTACATTTATATAGTGATTTTTCTTTTTATCAAATTTATTTCCATGAATTATCTCATTTGAGATTTGCAGACATCCTATGGTCAGAGTGGGTGCTATTTTCCCTATATGCATGTGCTCAGTTGTGTCCAACTCTTTGAGACCCCATGGACTCCCGTGGGAGTCATGACTCCCATGTTCATGGAATTTCTGGGCAAGAACACTGGAGTGGGTTGCTAGTACGTCCTCCAGGGGATCTTCCCACCCCAAGGATTGAACCTATGTCTCTTGTGTCTCCTGCATTGGTAGGTGGATTCTTTACTGTGCCACCTGAAGCCCATTATCACTATATGCCAAATAGATATACAGTTTCAAGGAGAACTGCTTTCTCACAGATAGGCAGTGAGTTCAAAAGTCTATCGTGCAGGTCTCCTGACTTTGGTTTCAGGGCCCATTCCACATAGGCCACAACACCTAAGTTTTCAAGCGTGTTTCAGGAGCAGCTCACTAATGAATGTGCGTGTGTCTGGATAATGACACATGAGAAGAATGGAAAATCCCAGGGCACTTGAGCTGTTGACAAGATGAAGCTTTGCTATGCTGCCAAGTGGTGATAGGTTTCTCAGATTTTTCACCAGCAGCGAGATAGGATCCAAGGTGACACTTCTATGTTTCTTTTATCTTGGCTGAGACCTTGGGAAGAAGTGAAAAAGCTGGAAGATTTGTTATTCGAAGCAGAGACTTTTCTCAAGAATTTGGCATCCAACTTTGTTTCGATAAGCTTTCAGGAAATTAATAGGCTGCATTGCAGCCTTGGGAGCTGAGCTGGTAGCAGCTATTGGATATTTAGTCTGTTGATTAAAAACACTACTATTGGAAACCTTTTGCAAATTAAAACTTTTGTCTTAATGTTTGTTTCTGCTCTGCCGAAGGAAATGTATTTGCCTTTTCAGCTAGAACGAATTAACCACACCTGAGAAAATTGCCATCCATGATCATGATCTGCCCGCCTCTGTGAACTGTCTTTTAGAACCTTCTGTTTTTAGTTAACTTTCTACCTGGGAAAACTCAAACAACTTTTACATTGCATGGAAGACCAAGATGTGCAAAAACACCTTTTTTGTTTTTGTGTGTGTCATAATTCATACATTGGGCTGTTGTATTGTGTTCTGCTGATCACCTATCCCAGAGCTTTGGTAGAATTGCTTCTCTAGAGAGATGAGGGGTTGGGGTCTCACTGCACTGGACAGATACGGTGGGCAGAATTGATCCTCTGAATCAAGGAGGTTTGTTTTTCCTCACTAAAAAACTGTCCTAGAACTGAATCTTAAAATGAGAACGGACAGAGTTGGATGGTCCAAGGTTGTCATAAAAATTTAAACAAGAAAAAAATGAACCGAATTAAAAAAAAAAAAAGAAAAAACTGATGTGCATCCTGAAAATACAGGCTGTTTTGGCTCGCTGAGTACTTTCTGAGTGCAGGATCTGGGTTCTATTTATCTGTGTATGCCCAGTCCTGTTCCTGGCACATGGTAGACCTCAATATGTATTCCCCGTTGAATGTTTACTGACCTGGGAACGTGTTCATGGAAGCTGTTGGATGACCAACCAGAGAGAGAGGAGAGAGAGAGAGAGCCCCTTTGCAAGATAAGAACCACTGTAAGCTTCTTAGAAAAATGCACTGGAATTCCATTCACATTTTGACTGGGACTGTAAAGTGGTTCGATGGTAACTGGAGAATCAGAATGAGGGAACACACAATGCAGCAGATCTTAGGGGTGGGATGGAAGCTACTAATATTGATGGTCCCACCAACTTGCAAAAATTTCTAAAAACTTTTGCTCAGAGACCCTGGAGGTAGGGCAGTCTATTTTAGAAATGATGGCTATTCATATCCTCATGTGAAAACTTGGAGACCTTCTGCTTATTTATTCTTTTAGTCAGTTTTTACCAGGTAACTATGCTAACAATGCAAGACTCCCTGGATTGCACAAGAGGCTTTGCTCAGGGAAATACTTGGTATCCCGGCAAAGCTGCCTAGACCCCTCTCCAGCAGCCCTGACAGTTTGACTTTGGGTCTCAAAGAGGTAGCCCATGAGAATGCACAGAATGCAAAGGAACCCATGAGTACCTCTGAAAACAATGTACCTATTCATAACTAAGGGCTTGAGCAGCCCTTTAGGTGGCAGGTCCTGGGGGAGGGGAGGGATCAGAGAGATGGGCAAGAAGCCTAGCAGGGGGTACAAGAGAGGGAATATAATAAACACAAGACATGGCAGCAAGCAAAGAGTGCCATGAGAAATACACAAGCAAAATTACTGTTAAATGGTAGCAGAGGGAGTGAGTACTTTCTGACGATTCTCAGAGGATGTCATATTTTAGATATGCTTTAAATGACGGGTAAAATTTGGACAAGCAGCTTTGGGAGTGAGAAGCAAGGAGATTCCAGATGAAGGAAAGAGACAGTGAAATTGTTGAAGTGGGAAAGCACTGACTGTGCCGCGGATAACCAAGTGGTTCCATTCGACTGGAACATACGTATGATGAGATTATTTGAGAGAAAGATTATAGAGGATTTTAAACACCAGATGAAGGCAGCTAGGCCTTATTTGAAGTCAAAATGAAAGGTATATATGGGAACAGTAGTGTGTCAGCTTTTTTATCCATAGGTAGACTACTGGCATTTCTAAGGAGCTCATAGCACTTTACCAATCAGATTTTCACCAGCCTCTCTGATTCTTAGCAAAGAGCAGAGACTGTGATTAAACATTTCTCATTTCAGATATAAAAGAAGCAAGAAATATTTGAGCATGGAATACTAGATCCCAGTTAATTATCAGAGCAGACCTTAGCAATCAAACTTATCAGCCCCCTTTCAAATTATATCCTGTTCTTAAGGGAAGTGTAGCGCTGTTTATCAGATATCCAGGCCATACAAGCAACCAGTCTGTTCCTAGAACATTAGCATTAAAATTCAAATCTGATGTCTCACCATTTTTAGGGCAAGATTTTGGGCAATGGAACTGAGGCAGCCTGTCCTAGGATCGTGGCAGTGAAGCGGAGAAGAGGAAGTAACTTCAAAGGAGAGTTTGAGGATAGACTTGATAAAACTTGGGGACTAAAGTGATAGGAACAGAGTGTCAGGAATATCTGTCATTTCAAGTCCTCCAGGAAGCAAATGCAAGAAAGAGAAGTGTAGGAGATATATTGAGGGGAATGCCTATAAAAATAAAGAGGAGAGCAGAAGTGGGTAGGGAAAGACTTCAGACCTTGATGTATGTCCGATATCCATGAAAGACAAGAGAAAAGAAGGATAATTATAAAGAAGAGCCTCAGATTTTGGTGAAACTTGGAGAACATTTTGGCCAAGAAATGGACAGGTCTATTCCCAGGATCAGTTCAGTTCAGTTCAGTCGCTCAGTCGTGTCCGACTCTTTGCGACCCCACGAATTGCAGCACGTCAGGCCTCCCTGTCCATTACCAACTCCCAGAGTTCACTCAGACTCACATCCATCAAGTCAGTGATGCCATCCAGCCATCTCATCCTCTGTCATCCCCTTGTCCTCCTGCCCCCAATCCCTCCCAGCATCAGAGTCTTTTCCAATGAGTCAACTCTTCACATGAGGTGGCCAAAGTCCTGGAGTTTCAGCTTCAGCATCATTCCCTCCAAAGAAATCCCAGGGCTGATCTCCTTCAGAATGGACTGGTTGGATCTCCTTGCAGTCCGAGGGACTCTCAAGAGTCTTCTCCAACACCACAGTTAAAAAGCATCAGTTCTTCAGTGCTCAGCTTTCTTCACAGTCCAACTCTCACATCCATACATGACCACTGGAAAAACCATAGCCTTGACTAGATGGACCTTTGTTGGCAAAGTAATGTCTTTGCTTTTCAATATGCTATCTAGGTTGGTCATAACTTTTCTTCCAAGGAGTAAGTGTCTTTTAATTTCATGGCTGCAGTCACCATCTGCAGTGATTTTGGAGCCCAGAAAAATAAAGTCTGACACTGTTTCCACTGTTTCCCCATCTATTTCCCATGAAGTGATGGGATCACATGCCATGATCTTCGTTTTCTGAATGTTGAGTTTTAAGCCAACTTTTTCATTTTCCTCTTTCACCTTCATCAGGAGGCTTTTTAGTTCCTCTTCACTTTCTGCCGTAAAGGTGGTGTCATCTGCATATCTGAGGTTATTGATATTTCTCCCAGCAATCTTGATTCCAGCTTGTGCTTCATCCAGCCCAGCGTTTCTCATGATGTACTCTGCATATAAGTTAAATAAGCAGGGTGACAATATACAGCCTTGATGTACTCCTTTTCCTATTTGGAACCAGTCTGTTGTTCCATGTCCAGTTCTAACTGTTGCTTCCTGACCTGCATACAGGTTTCTCAAGAGGCAGGTCAGGTGGTCTGGTATTCCCATCTCTTTCAGAATTTCCCACAGTTTGTTGTGATCCACACAGTCAAAGGCTTTGGCATAGTCAATCAAGCGGAAATAGATGTTTTTCTGGAACTCTCTTGCTTTTTCGATGATCCAGCGGATGTTGGCAATTTGATCTCTGGTTCCTCTGCCTTTTCTAAAATCAGCTTGAACATCTGGAAGTTCACGGTTCACATATTGCTGAAGCCTGGCTTGGAGAATTTTGAGCATTACTTTACTAGCGTGTGAGATGAGTGCAATTGTGCGGTAGTTTGAGCATTCTTTGGCATTGCATATATTTGGGATTGGAATGAAAACTGACCTTTTCCAGTCCTGTGGCCACTGTTGAGTTTTCCAAATTTGCTGGTATATTGAGTGCAGCACTTTCACAGCATCATCTTTCAGAATTTGAAATAGCTCAACTGGAATTCCATCACCTCCACTAGCTTTGTTCGTAGTGATGCTGTCTAAGGCCCACTTGACTTCATATTCCAGGATGTCTGGCTCTAGGTGAGTGATCACACCATCCTGATTATCTGGGTCATGAAGATCTTTTTTGTACAGTTCTTCTGTGTATTCTTGCTACCTCTTAATATCTTCTGCTTCTGTTAGGTCCATACCATTTCTGTCCTGTATCGAGCCGATCTTTGCATAAAATGTTCCCTTGGTATCTCTGATTTTCTTGAAGAGATCTCTAGTCTTTCCCATTCTGTTGTTTTCCTCTATTTTTTTGCATTGACCGCTGAGGAAGGCTTTCTTATCTCTTCTTGCTATTCTTTGGAGCTCTGCATTCAGATGCTTATATCCTTCCTTTTCTCCTTTGCTTTTCGCTTCTCTTCTTTTCACAGCTGTTTGTAAGGCCTCCCCAGACAGCCATTTTGCTTTTTTGCATTTCTTTTTCATGGGGATGGTCTTGATCCCTGTCCCTTGTACAATGTCACGAACCTCCGTCCATAGTTCATCAGGCACTCTATCTATCAGATCTAGTCCCTTAAATCTATTTCCAGGATTGGCAAGTGAAAATCCCTCGTTGGGAAGAAATGGTTAGGCTCATTCATTGACTGGGAGCTGCCAGATAATGGATTTAGCTCAGATGCTGTGAGGGATCAAAAACAGTGCAGCTACCTCTAATTCTTGCAGCAGGCTGTCTCTTCAGGGGAGATCTGAAAGTCTCTCTTCCATGGCTGTCACGGGGAATAAGGGAGGAGAGGAGTCAAATACGAATCTAAGGCTCCTGGATAGGTGGCTAGACATTTCCTGATATTATGAACACAGTTTAGAGAAATGGACTGTGGAACAGTTGTCTTCTTCAAATATCTCTAAACTCTGCTTGGAGGCAGAGCGTGTGACAAGGCGACACTTTTAAGCCTGTAATTTAATATTCTTTCTTCTAATACTCTGCTCAAGAATCATGTGTCATATTGCAGCCTACCTTCTAAAACCACTGCTTTAAGCCTCTTTGCAGATTATCTCTTCCATAAAGCCAATCTGAATCAACCTATGCTTGGAATGTCTTTGACAGAATGCTATTGACTCAAAGTCCTGTTCCTAATATATTAATGCTTTTTCTTGAGTTTTCTTCCCACCAATTCCTCAATGTCTTTTCTTCTTATATGCTTTTCTTACTGAGGATTCTGTCAAGTTCCCTGTTATAAAATTTTGTCTTTCTTCCTTTAAAAAATGATTTGCCACTTTATTGAGGTGTGGTAAATGTACAACAAACTACACACCTTTAATATGTAAGGTTAAGCATTTGTTCACTCTCTGTAAATATACCATAAATAGATTATAAAGATTTCTGTCATTCCAAAATTTCCTCATGCATTTTGTAGTATACCCTTACCTCTATTCTTATTTGCAATAAGCCACTGATTTGCTTTCTGTTTTTGTAGATTAGTGTGCATTTTCTAGAATTTTATACACATGGTACCATGAACTATGCACAGTTTTTTGTCTGGCTCAGTATAATTGTTTTGAAATTTATCCATGTTTTGGTATGTATCAATAGTCTGTTCCTTTTTATTGCTGAACATTGATCCATTAAGTAGATTTGCCACAAATTGTTTACACTGGCCTGAGGATAGACATTTGGGTAGGTCCAACTTTGAGCCAATGCTGATAGCACTGCTGTGAATATTTATGTAAAGCTCTTCTCGGGAATATGCACTTTCATTTCTCTTGGGTGGGTATTTAGGAGTGAAATGATTGCATTGCATGACAGGTATATGTTTAACTTTATAAGAAATTACAACTGCTTCCCAAAGTGGTTGTACCATTTTATATTCCCACCAGCAGTACATGAGCATTCGAGTTGTCCTTATTAACATTTGAAATTATTTTCCCTTGTTTTTTAATCTTAGCCATTCTAATCAATATGCACTTTTATCATTGCGGTTTAATTTGCATTTCATAGATCAATAAATAAAGTCAAGCATTTCTTTATATGCTTATATGCCATCTATATATCTTCTTTCATGGAATGCCAGTTGAAATTATTTGCCCATTTAAAAAAATTAGGTTGTCTTCTCATTATTGTAACAGTTCTTTATATAGCCTGGATAAAAGTCTTTTGCCAGATATATATTATGCAAATGTTGTTCCCTAATCTGTGGCATGATTATTATTTTCTTAACAATATCTTTTGAAGAGCAAAGTTTGATAAAATTCAACATCCTATGTTTTTATTTCATACTTTATGTTCTCAGGGTCTTACTTAAGATAGCCTTTCCTAACTTAACGTCACTAAGACATTTCCCACTCTTCCAAATGTTTTGTAGTTTTCCCTTGCAATTGTCTGTGTTCCATGTGAGTTATATTGTGTATATTGTGATGAGTTGCAGTTGATTTTTTTTAATATGGCTATCAAATGGTGCCAGTAGAATGAGTTGAAAATGTATCCTTTTCCTCATTTAATTTTCTTTGAATTTTTGTCAAAAATCAATTGACCATGTATGTTCATGTGGATCTAATTCTGTACTCTATTCTGTTGCCCTGATAAGTTTCTATAACTGTATCCCAATTCTATACTGTCTTAATATTTTAGATTAATTTTGAAATCAGTTAGTATGAGTTCAGCAACTGTGTTCTTGATTTTCAAACTGTTTTAGTCACTGTGAGTCCTTCGATGTACTCTATTCTGTTGCATTGATAAGTTTCTGTAACTGTATCCCAATCCTATACTGTCTTAATATTTTAAATTAATTTTGAAATCAGTTAGTATGAATTCAGCAACTTTGTTCTTGCTTTGCAAACTGTTTTAGCCACTATGAGTCCTTTGAATTGTCATAGACTTTGCAAACAGCTTGAAAATTTACTATTGTATAAATTGATGTCTTAATTGAAATTGTATAGATCACTTTAGAAAAAAATTAAACTCTCAAAAATTTAGTCTTCCAATCTATGTGTGTGATATATCCTATTTCTTTAGGTATTCTTTCACATTTCTCATCATATTTTGTAGTTTTCAGTGTAAAAGCTTTACACATCTTTTGGCAAATTCATCACTAATTACTTCAGTTTGATGATACGTTATTTTAAAATTCTATTTATGATAGTTTATTGCTTATATAAAATATTTTTATTGCTTATAGATAAGTTTTATGTATTCTGCAAACTTGATAAACTCACTTATTAGTTCTTGTAGCTGATTTGGAGATTTCTTGGGATTTTCTGCAAATGCGTTATGTCATCATGTTATTGTTGTTCAGTCACTCAGTTACGTCTAACTCTTTGTGACCCCATGGACTGTAGCACACCAGGCTTCCCTGTCTTGCTGTATCTCCTGGAGTCTGCACAAACTCATGTCCATTGAGTTGGTTGTGCTATCTAACCATCTTATCCTCTGTTACCCCCTTCTCTTCCTGTACTAAATCTTTTCCAGCATCAGACAATGGCAATTTCATTTCTTCCTTTTCAAATTGCATTAAGGTTTTTCTTGCTTTATTGCAGTGAGTGGCGGCTGCGCGGTGCAGGAGCAGCAGAGAGGAGCTAAGCGGAGGCCGAGAGTAGATACCCGATGTCCAAGGTCAGGAGCAGCAGCCATGAGGAGATACCCCACGTCCAAGGTAAGGAGCAGTGGCTGCATTTTGCTGGAGCAGCCGTGAAAGAGATAACCCACGTCCAAGGTAAGAGAAACCCAAATAAGATGGTAGGCACTGAGAGAAGGCATCAGAGGGCAGATATACTGAAACCACAATCACAGAAAACTAGCCACTCTGATCACATGGACCACAGCTTTAGCTAACTCAATGAAACTAAGCCATGCTGTGTGGGGCCACCCAAGATGGACGGGTCATGGTGAAGAGGTCTGACAGAGTGTGGTCCACTGGAGAAAGGAATGGCAAAACTCTTCATTATTCTTGCCTTGAGAACCCTGTGAACAGTATGAAAAGGCAAAAAGATAGGACATTGAAAGATGAACTTCCCAGGTCGGTAGGTACCCAATATGCTACTGGAGATCAGTGGAGAATAACTCCAGAAACAATGAAGGGATGGAGACAAAACAAAAACGACACCCAGTTGTGGATGAGACTGGTGATAGAAGCAAGGTCTGATGCTGTAAAGAGCAATATTGCGCAAGAACCCGGAATGTTAGATCCATGAATCAAGGCAAATTGGAAGTAGTCAAACAGGAGATGGCAAGAGCGAACGTCGACATTCTAGGAATCAGTGAACTGAAATGGACTGGAATGGGTGAATTTAACTCATATGTCCATTATATCTACTATCATGGGCAGGAATCCCTTAGAAGAAATGGAGTAGCCATCATAGTCAATGAAAGAGTCCGAATGCAGTACTTGGATGCAATCTCAAAAACAACAGAATGATCTCTGCTCATTTCCAAGCAAACCATTCAATATCACGGTAATCCAAGTCTATGCCCCAACCAGTAATGCTGAAGAAGCTGAAGTTGAATGGTTCTATGAAGACCTATGAGACCTTTTAGAACTAACACCCAAAAAAGATGTCCTTTTCATTATAGGGGACTGGAATGCAAAAGTAGGAAGTCAAGAAACACCTGGGGTAACAGGCAAATTTGGCCTTGGAGTACAGAATGAAGCAGGGCAAAGGCTGATAGAGTTTTGCCAATAAAACACACTGGTCATAGCAAACACCCTCTTCCAACAACACAAGAGAAGACTCTACACATGGACATCACCAGATGGCCAATACTGAAATCAGATTGATTATATTCTTTGCAGCCAAAGATGGAGAAGCTCTATACAGTCAGCAAAAACAAGATCAGGAGTGGACTGTGGCTCAGATCATGAACTCCTTATTGCCAAATTCAGACTGAAATTGAAGAAAGTAGGGAAAACCACTAGACCATTCAGGTATGACCTAAATAGGATCCCTTACGATTATACAGTGGAAGTGAGAAATAGATTTAAGGGCCTAGATCTGATAGACAGAGTGTCTGATAAACTATGGACAGAGGTTCATGACATTGTACAGAAGACAGGGATCAAGACCATCCCCAAGAAAAAGAAATGCAAAAAGGCAAAATGGCTGCCTGAGGAGGACTTACAAATAGCTGTGAAAAGAAGAGAAGTGAAAAGCAAAGGAGAAAAGGGAAGATACAAGCATCTGAATGCAGAGTTCCAAAGAATAGCAAGGAGAGATAAGAAAGCCTTCCTCAGCCATCAATGCAAAGAAATAGAGGAAAACAATAATATGGGAAAGACTAGAGATCTCTTCAAGAAAATTAGAGATACCAAGGGAACATTTCATGCAAAAATGGACTTGATAAAGGACAGAAATGATATGGACCTAAGAGAAGCAGACGAGATTAAGAAGAGGTGGCAAGAATACACAGAGCTATACAAAAAAGATCTTCATGACCCAGATAATCAGGATGGTGTGATCACTCACCTAGAGCCAGACATCCTGGAATGTGAAGTCAAATGGATCTTAGGAAGCATCACTATGAACAAAGCTAGTTGAGGTGATGGAATTCCAGTTGAGCTATTTCAAATCCTAAAAGATGATGCTGTGAAAGTGCTGCATTCAATATGCCGGCAAATTTGGAAAAGTCAACAGTAGCCACAGGACTGGAAAAGGTCAGTTTTCACTTCAATCCCAAAGACAGGCAATGCCAAAGAATGCTCAAACTACCACACAATTGCACTTTTCTCACATGCTAGTAAAGTAATGCTCAAAATTCTCCAAGCCAGGCTTCAGTAATATGTAAACTGTGAACTTCCAGATGTTCAAGCTGGTTTTAGGAAAGGCAGAGGAACCAGAGATCAAATTGCCAACATCCACTGGATCATGGAAAAAGCAAGAGAGTTCCAGAAAAACTATTTCTGCTTTATTGACTATGCCAAAGCCTTCGACTGTGTGGATCACAATAAACTGTGGAAAACTCTGAAAGAGATGGGAATACCAGACCACCCGACCTGCCTCTTGAGAAACCTGTGTGCAGGTCAGGAAGCAACATGGAACAACAGACTGGTTCCAAATAAGAAAAGGTGTACGTCGAGGCTGTATATTGTTACCCTGCTTATTTAACTTCTATGCAGAGTACATCATGAGAAACGCTGGGCTGGAAGAAACTCAAGCTGGAATCCCGGCAAAATTGATATTTGCTGGGAGAAATATCAATAACCTCAGATATGCAGATGACACCACTCTTATGGGAGAAAGTGAAGAACTAAAGATCCTCTTGATGAAAGTGAAAGAAGAGAATGAAAAAGTTGGCTTAAAGCTCAACATTCAGAAAACTAATATCATGGTATCTGATCCTGTGACTTCATGGCAAGCAGATGGGGAAACAGTGGAAACAGTGTCAGACTTTATTTTTCTGGGCTCCAAAATCACTGCAGATGGTGATTGCAGCCATGAAATTAAACAACGCTTACTCCTTGGAAGAAAAGTTATGACCAACCTCAGTTCAGTTCAGTTCAGTTGCTCAGTCGTGTCTGACTCTTTGCATCCCCATGAATCACAGCACGCCAGGCCTCTCTGTCCATCACCAACTCCTAGAGTTCACTCAGACTCACGTCCATCGAGTCAGTGATGCCATCCAGCCATCTCATCCTCTGTCGTCCCCTTCTCCCCCTGCCCCCAATCCCTCCCAGCATCAGAGTCTTTTCCAATGAGTCAACTCTTTGCATGAGGTGGCCAAAGTATTGGAGTTTCAGCTTTAGCATCAGTCCTTCCAATGAACACTCAGGACTGATCTCCTTTAGGATGGACTGGTTGGATCTCCTTGCAGTCCAAGGGACTCTCAAGAGTCTTCTCCAACACCACAGTTCAAAAGCATTAATTCTTCAGTGCTCAGCCTTCTTCACAGTCCAACTCTCACATCCATACATGACCACAGGAAAAACCATAGCCTTGACTAGATGGACCTTTGTTGGCAAAGTAATGTCTCTGTTTTTAACATGCTATCTAGGTTGGTCATAACTTTCCTTCCAAGGAATAAGTTAGACATCATATTAAAAAGCAGAGATATTACTTTGCCAACAAAGGTCCATCTAGTCAAGGCTATGGTTTTCCCAGTAGTCATGTATGGATGTGAGAGTTGAACTATAAAGAAAGCTGAGCGCCAAAGAATTGATGCTTTTGAACTGTGGTGTTGGAGAAGACTTTTGAGAGTCCCCTGGACAGCAAGGACATCCAACCAGTCCATCCTAAAGGAGATCAGTCCTGAGTGTTCATTGGAAAGACTAATGTCGAAGCTGAAACTCCAATACTTTGGCCACCTGATGCAAAGAGCTGACTCACTTGACAAGACCTTGATGCTGGGAAAGATTCAGGGCAGGAGGAGAAGGGGATGACAGAGGATAAGATTGTTGGATGGCATCACCGACGTGAGTTTCGGTGATGGACAGGGAGGCCTTGCACGCTGCGGTTCATGGGGTTGCAAAGAGTCGGACACGACTGAGCGACTGAACTGAACTGAAAACTTCTACTACGATGCTGAAAAAAAAGTATTGAGAACAAGTGTTCATGACTTTTCTCCCCACTCTTACAGTGAAGCACTCAATCTTTATCATTAAATATCTTGTTAGTTCCAAGTTTTTCTTTTATCAATGCTGTTTATCAAAAATGCCTTCTATTTATAGGTAGCTAGGAGTTTTTAACCATGAATAGACATTGAATTCTATCAAACGTTTTCTTCTGTATCTATTGAGATGATCATGTAGGGTTTTTTTTTAAAAGTCTTTAATATGGTAAATTCCACTGATTAATTTTCAGATGTTTGAGAAAGCATGTTTATGTAATAAACCTCACTTATTCATCATGTGTTAACCTCCTTCCATACTGTTCAGTTCAGTTCAGTTGCTTAGTCGTGTCTGACTCTTTGCGACCCCATGAATTGCAGTGCTCCAAACTGTTAAATTTACTTAAATTTTGTTAGGAATTTTTGCATAAAACGGGATATAGGTTTATGCTTCCTTTTTATGCAATATCTTTTTCTAGCTGGGGTATCAAGGATAATGCTGGCTTCAAAAATTGAGATAGAAAGTGTTCCTTCTGCTTTTATTTTATGGAAGAGATTATGGAGAATTAGTAAAATTTCTTCTTTCAATGCTTGATAGAATCCACCAGTGAAAGTATATGAGTATAGTGATTTCTTTTTTTCTGAAAGGTTATTAATTATTTATTCAGTATCTCTAATAAAAATGGGTATATTAGGGTTAGCTTATTTTTAGTGAACTTGGAACCTTGTGTTTTTCAAAGCATTTGTCCATTTCAAATAATATATAGAATATATTGGCATAAAGTTATTCATAATATTTAGTTTTTATCCTTTTAATATCAGTAAAATCTATAGCAATGCCCTTTTTCATTCCTGATATTGGTTATTCCTGTAATCTTTCTTTCTTTTTTCCCCTAATCAGTATGACTACAGGGTTACCAATTTTAGTAATCTCCTCAAATCATTGATTTTTATCTATTATTATTCTATTTTCTATTTCATATATTGCTGCTTTTATCTTTATTATTTCCTTTCTTTGTGTTACTTTGCTTTTTTTTATTTTAAGTTGTGTAAGGTGGAAGGGTAAATCCCTGTGACTCTATCATGGCCCCAAACAAAAGAGACCCTGTTCTAGTTTGCACTGAAATCACCCACTCTGCTCCCACCTCTCTAGAAATTACTGGGGAGTTGATCAGTAATTACACTCTAAGTAGAAAGTATGAGATATTTTGGGTGAGAGCAGAGTTATTCTGCGGGGGCTAGTAAGGGAGTTGAACACAGGCCCAAAGAACCAGGGAGGTAGCTGGAAATTTGGAGATTCTCAGAAATAGGGTCATAAAAGCAATCCTCTCTTATCTAAGGAACTATTTTATAGAAAAAATATTACAATTCTTGGTGGTCTTGCAGCATTATTGGATCACTGGGTACAAGCTACACTCCGTTTTACTCTGTCACAATCAGAGTGTCCTAAACTGGGGGGACCTCTGTGGGGATGGGCACGAGTTCTTACTCCCTGGAAGAACTGGACAGTACTAGCATTTGAACACTTGTTGACCTTGGAAGTTCCATCTCTAAAGTCAGACAGGTGGATGCTCAGATCCCATTGTCACCACATACCAGTTGTGTGACTCTAAACTAGTTACTTAACCTGAGTTCCAGCTTTCTCATATGCAAATAGAAGTGAAAAACACGCCTACTTTGCAGGGCTGTAAAGATTAAATAAGTTATCTCGTGGGGAAAAAAAAAAAAAAAAATTTTTGCATAGCATCTGGTATGTAGTATGCATCCTGTACATTTTATTTATGTATTTGATATTAACATTTATTGAAATTATGGTTAGATAATTTTGCTTCTGGGAGGAGTCTTATGGGTCATTCATTCTAAACCCATTATTTCACAGATGAGGGAAGTGAAGAAAGGAAAAGTGACTTGCCCAAAGTCGGACAATTTGTAGTTTGATAAAATCTGGAGCTCAGGTATTGAGAATCTTTGATTCAAAGACCTTCCCCCTCTCCACATCACAGATACCTGAGTGGACCCAGGAGACAGGAATCTTAGTTCTAGATTTTGGCTTTGTCCTTGTTGTGTGATTTGTGGGGTCAGTCCTTCTTCCTCCTCAGGTCTCAGTTTCCTCCTCCATAAAATGGGAACATAGAAATATTTCTAACTGGCCTTTCTAGGTTTAGTGTTTTGCATTTTAAACAAGTCATTTAAGCTAACGTGGAAGGAATTGGTGTATTGGAATTGTTTTTCTCCACAGGCACTGCCATTGCTTTGCCCACAGTGACAACAACAACAAAAATGCTTTTGTTTCATGTTCTATTTTAAAAGGAAATCAATCATTCAAGTCTAATCTTGTTTGTTTGCAGCTGTGTTGAGTTAAATAGCACACCAGGCTTAAGGAGACAAGCCCGCTTCCTGAAAGCAGGAGAGGTTGCTACTTTGTTTTCCTTATCTCCCTTGGGGTGCTGATCACAGAGCCTGCTCCCCACCTGTCCCTTTCATTCGCTTAGGGATTTGCAGAGACCATACTTCCTCCCACTCCTGGGAACCTCGCCATCAATTTAGAGATAACTGCTCATTCTGTCTGTTCTCTAGTTGGTGAGGAGCAGGCTCCACTGGCCTGCCTCATGAATGCCTGCGTTCATCCACAAAAGAGAAGTGATATTCTGAAAAGATACATCAATTAAAAAGCCTGCCTCCCAACTTCCTTTGGCTACAGTGAATGTGGAAAGCATTTCCTTCTCTCTTGTGCTTATTTTGCAAGGTTTTCTTTGTTGTCACTTTGAATGGATATGCAGCCTGTCAGAGACATGTGTCTTCCTTTTGAGATGTACTCACCGAGCACCCACTCTGCCCAGTGTTGTGCTGAGACTTGGTACCTGCCCTCAAGGAATGCAGAGACCACTAGGGGTGGTGGGAAAGTGAGTGACCCCTGGGTTTAAGTCAGTATTTCATTTAAAGTAAGTTGAGTACTAGGAGAATATTATGTAAGGGAGATACGAACTCTGCCTGGGACTCAGAAAGGCCCCCTGGAGGTGGTAAAATTCAGGACTGAAAGATAGAATGTAGATGAGCAGAAAGGAATGCTAAAGCAGCTGATTTCTTTAACAAACTTTAAAACTAGTATTAATTGAATGTCAACTCAGTGGCATGTTGTATGCTAATTAGATGTTGGAAAACTTACCTTCAAGAGAGAAAAGATTAATCTGGTGATCAAAGACAGCATCTTTCTTGGATGAAAAGTGACTACTCATTGGATAGAAAAGCTGGTTTATGTAAGGTTTTCCAGTGGCCCAGAAGAAGAACAAAGAAAGCAGGAGGAGTACCCTTCCTTTAAGTTAGGGGATTTGGAGGTTTTGACTTGTTTGGGGGTTTCAACTTCAGCACTCTTGACATCTTCAACCAGAGGATTCTTTGTTGCTGGAGATTGTCCTGAGTATTGTAGGATGTTTAGCAGCATCCCAGGCTTTATTCTCACTGCCAGTAGCAATCTCTCCACAGTTAAGACAACCAAAAATCTCTCGAGATATTATCAAATGTCCCCTGGTCGGCAAAATCACCCTGGTTGACAACCACTTTGAGATGTGGGAAAGATCATGAAAGTGGAGATCAGGAGCACAGTACAGTCTCCTCTTTGTAATTTTGGACAAGCCACTTTCAATTTGTGACTTCAGTTTCTTCATTTCACAAAGTAAGAAGTTCTACTAGATCCCTCCATTTCTTCTTTCACTCCTTCATCCCTTCAGTCAATTTTCTGTAAGCTCCTGTTATGTGCCAGGCTCTCTTCTGGGTACAGCTAAGGGTTAGCAGGTGCCAAGAAAAGCAAGGTCCCTGTCCTCATGACGCTTGTGTGCAAGATGTGGGAGCCAGGCAATAAACAGACATTAAAACTGTTATAAAATCCCAAGAAATAAGAATTGCTCTGAAGAAAACAAAGCCAAGCAGTCTTGTAAAAAGTGTCTGAAGGTAGGAGGCTGCTCTCTGAGGAATTAATTTGGATGACATTTGAGCTGAAACCCAAATAATAAAGGACCCATCCATGTGAAACTCAGAGGAAATAAAGTTCCAGGCAGAGACGACAGGAAATGCAAAGGCTCCAAGGTGGGAATGAGGTAGGCCTGTCAAGAAGGTAGTGAATGATGGAGAGAAAACCAAGAAATGAGGTCTGAGGGGTAGATAAGAGCCAGTTCTTGTAAATCCATGTCAACTGTGTAAAGGACTTTGAGTTTTATTCTGCTTGCCTCACTGTATCACTTGGTGGGGGGGGGGGGGGAGCAGGAGAGTGGTGTGGTGTGCAACAATCTGAATTAGTTTCATAAAGATCATTGTGACTACTTTGGGAATAATGAATTTTAAGGGGGCAAAAAGGAGACCAAAAGATGAAGTGGGTACAATAGACTAGAAAAGAGATGAAAGTGGCTTTGCCTAGAGATATGGTTAATGGCGATAAAGGAGGATAGAGTTAAGATAGCTTTTGGAGGTAGAGTCAGCTGGATTTGCTGATGGATTGCATGTGAGAGCTAAGGGAGAGAAGGTGACCGAGGATGATGCTAGGCTTTTGGCCAGAAGAACTGGGCAGATTGTTTTACCATTTACTTATATGAGAAAAGTAGATTTGGGATTGAAAGGCAATAGTTCAAGATGAATCTAAAATAATTTCCAACCAGAAAATTCAATTCTATAATAGAATTCAGTACTGCCCTTTTTGAAAGCTTCTCCAGAGATCTCAGTCTACGCTCTTCCACCTCCACAACACACATACCCCACAGATGCATACACAAAAAGCTCTAACAAAAACAAGCGTGTAAGATAATGGCACGGCGGGAAACTGCTGTGTTTTCCACACTTCCTCATGCATGCAGAGATACTGCTGTGCCTGACAAGCAACAAGAGACTTCAGTAAATCATGTTGGATGAGATCTTGTCAATCGGAGGTTTTGCTATCCAGAAATCTAATGAGGCTTAAAGAAAACTGATAATTCATTAGCATTTTAGAACATGCCCCTACTTTGCTGTGTGGTAATTATTGAGTAGCTACGGAGCAACTCAGAAATATAGTGACAAGACAGACTGCCCCATCCATCAAATTCCAACGGTTATAATCATCTAATGAATGCTACATGAATCAAACAGTGGAAAATAATAATAATATCTTTCCTCCCCATGCTGAGTCTTTCAGCAAGGTTTCCAGAGCAAACAGATTTAGTGAAAAGTTTGGCTCCCTCTAGGGTGCAAGGCCACAGTTGTCTAACAGCTATAGGACAACGGTACTTCTGAGACACAAGGCAGAAAGTGGGATAGTTGGCCCTTTAGCCTAAGAGAAAGTAATCCTTCACTTGGATTCTAGTAGGATGGTGAGAAATTAAGCACAGACATGGCTTTTATGTAAGGCTTGGAGTTGTCAGGATTCTGAAACATGAAGTAGCTTTCTCCCGAGGGCTGGCATCAGGGAGACATCCCCAGAAGCCTGAGAGCCAGTCTGTCTAGCACTAAAATGGAGAACCCACTCAGAGTGGTAGCAGGTGAAAACTGCTCAACTCTTGGCACAAATGACTTCATCTACCTCCACACTAAGAGACTTGAACAAACTCTAGTCTATCAGCTTGAGGCTGTGTCCCTAGGATGACTACTCAAGTTCCCTTAAAGAGCCTGCCTGTGAAAGCTTAATGCTGCCAAAAGAACGTACTGCTTGTTCCAGCCAAAACCTGACTATAAGCCTCCGACTTCTCTTTTCTTAGAGCATATATTTTATAAAACTTACAATGGTAAATCCTTTCTCTGTCCTTTTGAGAGGTATCTTCTGCAACCCAGGAACGTCCTTTTCAAGGACCTGGGAGCCATCCCTTTGAAATGTAATCACCAAGAAAGAGCCAGTGTTACCCAGTGTCTGTGGGATAGTGGGAGCCTAACTTTGATAAGTACCAGACAGTGAACGCAGATGGCCTGATCACACTGACTGTCCCCCGCTCAGCCCTCAGTACTTTTCCTTCAGTGTCCTCCAGAATGTAAAAAGCCTACTGCTTTTTGTTTAGTGGAGTTGAGCTCAGATGATACACTGAAGTCTCTCCCCTACTGCAGTTATCTCAAATAAAATCAGTCTTACCATTTTTAGTAAGTGTCTGGTACAAAATTCTTTTACACAAGCCCAGAGTCTGAAACTCAGAAGATATAGGAGCAAGTTTGGGCTCAAACTCCTCTACTGACAACTGATAACTCTGGACAAATGACTCCATTGTTTGAAGCTTTAATTTTGTAACTGTCAAATGGGAATACTAAAATATAATCTATATACCTAAGTTTATGATCAAAAAACTTATAGTGATTCCAGAATATTCAAATGCTAGAAAATATGAGAGGTTTCCATAGTGGTTACTTTTTAGATCAAGACAGTCTTTGAGAAGAATGTAAAGATGACTCACAACTAGTCCACAACACAAAAATCACCATATCCCCGATTTATTTTCTTCCCTCTTCTTCCTTATAAGCCAAGCATCAGAGCCCCACATTTATACCATTTCAGAAAATATACTGATGTTAGGTTTAGGAGCTACATTTTTTGACCCTGGGTATGTCTTTATTGGGCTTCCCAGGTGGTGTTAGTGATAAAGAATCTGCCTGCCAATGCTGGAGACATAATTAGACATAGGTTCAATCCCTGGGTGAGGAAGATGCCCCGGAGGAGAGCATGGCAACCCACTCCAGTATTCTTGCCTAGAGAATGTCATGGACAGAGGAGCCTGGCAGGCTACAGTCCATGGGGTTGCAAAGAGTTGGATGCGACTAAAGTAACTTACACACATACACACGTATCTATAAGTACAAATGTATTACCTAGTGGAGACAACACAATGATCTGATTGCACTCATCTCATTTGAAAGAGGTGGGTTTCTGAGTACCTGAGAGGTTTCTCAGTTGATGGTGATGGAGAGAGGCCCAGACATTAAGGCAGAAGAATGGCACCTGTATTCTGTCTGCCAGAGATTAGCCACATGCCCTTCTGTGGTGCTATAGCTGAGGAGTAGACAAGCAATGCCCTTCAAAGCATGAATGCAGTCCCTGACTTCCAGACTCTGTGTGGTGATGGGCACTGAGGTCTCTACTTCTCTTCCCCAAGTCAAGCTTGGAGACCTGGAGTACCCTGAGCACATCTACCAGGAGAGGCCTAGGCAGTTTTCTGCTTCTTGGGCATGGAAGTCACCATGCCAAAGTGGGCTGTGACCTGGCATGCTCCCTCATCCAAGCTACAGGCCTCAGCTACTTCCTGCTGTGCTTGCTCAGTCAATATGAATAGACATTTCTGTCCCTTTTTCCTGATGAAACTGTAGTGTTTATAAATACTAGTCATTGACCATGCTTAGGATCTCTACACAGTCAAAGGTTTTGGCATAGTCAATAAAGCAGAAATAGATCTTTTTCTGGAACTCTCTTGCTTTTTTGATGATCCAGTGGATGTTGGCAATTTGATCTCTGGTTCCTCTGCCTTTTCTAAAACCAGCTTGAACATCGGGAAGTTCAAGGTTCACATACTGCTGAAGCCTGGCTTGGAGAATTTTGAGCATTACTTTACTAGTGTGTGAGATGAGTGCAATTGTGCAGTAGTTTGAGCATTCTTTGGCATTGCCTTTCTTTGGGATTGGAATGAAAACGGACCTTTTCCAGTCCTGTGGCCACTGCTGAGTTTTCCAAATTTACTGGCGTATTGAGTGCAGCACTTTCACAGCATCATCTTTCAGGATTTGAAATAGCTCAACTGGAATTCCATCACCTCCACTAGCTTTGTTCATAGTGATGCTTCCTAAGGCCCACTTGACTTCACATTCCAGGATGTCTTGCTCTAGGTGAGTAATCACACCAAAGCCTTTGACTGTGTGGATCACAATAAACTGTGTAAAATTCTGAAAGAAATGGGAATACCAGACCACCTGACCTGCCTCTTGAGAAACCTATATGTAGGTCAGGAAGCCACAGTTAGAACTGGACATGGAACAACAGGCTGGTTCCAAATAGGAAAAGGAGTACGTCAAGGCTGTATATTGTCACCTTGCTTATTTAACTTATATGCAGAGTACATCATGAGAAACGCTGGGCTGGAAGAAGCACAAGCTGGAATCAAGATTGCCAGAGGAAATGTCAATAACCTCATATGCAGATGACACCCCCTTATGGCAGAAAGTAAAGAGGAACTAAAAAGCCTCTTGATGAAAATGAAAGAGGAGAGTGAAAAAGTTGGCTTAAAGCTCAACATTCAGAAAACTAAGATCATGGCATCTGGTCCCATCATTTCATGGCAAATAGATGGAGAAACAGTGGAAACAGTGTCAGACTTTATTTTTTGGGGCTCCAAAATCACTACAGATGGTGATTGCAGCCATGAAATTAAAAGATGCTTACTCCTTGGAAGGGAAGTTATGACGAACCTAGATAGCATATTCAAAAGCAGAGACATTACTTTGCCAACAAAGGTCTGGCTAGTCAAGGCTATGGTTTTTCCAGTGGTCATGTATGGATGTGAGAGTTGGACTGTGAAGAAAGCTGAGTGCCGAAGAATTGATGCTTTTGAACTGTGGTGTTGGAGAAGACTCTTGAGAGTCCCTTGGACTGAAAGGAGATCCAACCAGCCCATTCTGAAGGAGATCAGCCCTGGGATTTCTTTGGAAGGAATGATGCTAAAGCTGAAACTCCAATACTTTGGCCACCTCACGCGAAGAGTTGACTCATTGGAAAAGACTCTGATGCTGGGAGGGATTGGGGGCAGGAGAGGGGGACGACAGAGGATGAGATGGCTGGATGGCATCACTGACTCAATGGATGTGTGTCTGAGTGAATTCCGGGAGTTGGTGATGGACAGGGAGGTCTGGCGTGCTGCGATTCATGGGGTCGCAAGGAGTCAGACATGACTGAGCCACTGAACTGAACTGAACTGAGGCTGTCTACCTATGTCTGGCCATTCTCCTTTTCTTGGGCACTGGATCCTATTCTCCTTCCCAACTCCCAGTTAGTCCTGGAGTCATGCTCAAAAAAAGCAGTTAATCTGGCCTATATCACCATGTTGGTGCACTTACCTGAGTCCACCTCACCATTGCCTGGGCACTCCTGCTCCCCACCCTACCTGTCAAACTGGATCTCCCTTCTGGCTCTACCAGCTCACTAAGCTGAGTTCCCACACTCTTGTGAATGATGTAGTTTGAACTGATGACCACCACAGTCAGAGTCAGAGCTTGCAAGTCAGAGAAGATCCCATAGTCCCACTCCTGATTCTGTCCCCTCTACTGTTAGCTTCTCCCCTGGGACCTTGGTATGGGATCTCAAAATACCTTACTTAAAATCTTCCTTTGGGGATCATTCTGACTCTTGGAAATTTTCTGAATCTTGACTCTGAGAATTTCCATGTAAAAAAAAATTATTCTTGTTGCTTTAAAGATATGCCTCTTCTATGATGGAGATGAACTGTCTAGGTTTTGTCAGCCCACATGTCCCTTTTGCACTTTTCTCTTAAGCATGGGAGAATTTGAATTTGAAAGGAAATTCTGTATATGATCCATTCTGAGTCATCCTGTCATCATTGTTCAACAAGCTTGACTTGTATTTAAAATAGCTAACTAAATGCTAATTTGATCTTGGTCAATCCTTTTCTTGGATGGAACTGAACAACTTCAGTGAATTTAAGACTGTTTAATATATTCTTTAAAATACTGGTAATAACAACAGTATAAGCAGTGATGCAAAGAACTATAGCGTCGCCTTGGAGATGAAGGGTTTCCTGCAGAGCGTTTAACTGGAAGATGTAGCCAGTGTGTGTGAAAGCAAAAACTGCTCAAGTATTCACAGAGAGCAGGTGGTGTTGCAATTCAGATTTCAGTTCTTTATTCATTTGTATAGAATGCAATAATTCAGGAAAACCATCAACCATTAAGCTCTTGACATCATTTTCCAAACTGTAACACAAGATGATGATAACCAGATTGGATGTTTTCACCTAAAGTATCTTTGCTGGACATCTTTGCTGCAAATCTTCTTGCTGCAAACATTTTCATGACATAACTGATTTATCATAAGGCAATTTTTCCGTGAAAGATAAAATCATGAAAAATAAAAGAGGGACACAAAGAAGGACATAATAAAACATGAATAACAAAAAGACTTTATTGCAAAATATAAAATATTTGAGTCCAGAACTGGACATGGAATAACAGACTGGTTCCAAATAGGAAAAGGCTGTATATTGTCACCGTGTTTATTTAACTTATATGCAGAGTACATCATGAGAAATGCTGGGCTGGATGAAGCATATGCTGCAATCAAGATTGCTGGGAGAAATATCAATAACCTCAGATATGCAGATGACACCACCCTTATGGCAGAAAGTAAAGAACTAAAGAGCCTCTTGATGAAAGTGAAAGAGGAGAGTGAAAAAGTTGGCTTAAAGCTCACCATTCAGAAAACTAAAATCGTGGCATCTGGTCCCATCACTTCATGGTGAATAGATGGGGGAACAGTGTCAGACTATTTTTCTGGGCTCCAAAATCACTGCAGATGGGGACTGCAGCCTTGAAATTAAAAGACACTTACTCCTTGGAAGTAAAGTTATGACCAACCTAGACAGCATGTTAAAAACAGAGACATTACTTTGCCAACAAAGGTCCATCTAGTCAAAGCTATGGTTTTTCCAGTAGTCGTGTATGGGTGCGAGAGTTGGACTATAAAGAAAGCTGAGTGCCGAAGAATTAATGCTTTTGAACTGTGGTGTTTGAGAAGACTCTTGAGAATCCCTTGGACTGCGAGGAGATCCAACCAGTCCATCCTAAAGGAAATCAGGCCTGAATATTCATTGGAAGGACTGATGTTGAAGCTGAAACTCCAATACTTTGTCCACCTGATGTGAAGAGCTGACTCATTTGACAAGACCCTGATGCTGGGAAAGATTGAGGGCAGGAGGAGAAGGGGACGGCAGAGGATGAGGAGATTGGATGGCATCACTGACTCAATGGACATAAGTCTGGGTGAACTCTGGGAGTTGGTGATGGACAGGAAGGCCTGGCGTGCTGCAGTTCATGGGGTTGCAAAGAGACAGACACGACTGAGTGACTGAACTGAACTGCTAATGTGTGTAGATTCGTGGCAGTCCTGTACAAATAACTGACATTTTGTGGTTTCACCTGAGCATTTGTCTTCCAACTCCTTTATTCATAGTGTTTATATATTTTTCTTTTTGATTGTTGATTAGTCTTCTGTTTTGGCATTGCACTTTTTATTTTTTGTTAAAATTTCTTCCTTCATTAAGGAATTCCCTGGTGGTCCAGTGGTTAGGACTCTACATTTTCACTACCAAGGGCCTGGGTTCAAACCCAGTTTAGGAACTAAGGTCCCACAAGCCATGGCATGGCCAAAAAAAAAAAAAAAAAAAGTGAAAACTAAAACAAAAAAACCAGAAAGAGAGATATCAACTTCCAAATACTAGGATGCATGTTCGTGACTGAGCTTTGTATTCATTATGAAAGCCTCTATATTGTTGCTTGTTCTTGGCATCTTGTCACATGTCCAGTGACAGACATTCCAAAGCTCTAGAGGAAATGTGGGTTCAACTCTGCACCTTTAAGGCCCTCAGACTTTCTTTTCCGATGTAGTGTGTCTCCAATAGGTACCAACTCTTGGTGTAAATTATCATCAGCTCAATAAAGCCATCAGTGACATCGCTAACTTGAAGAAACACTAATTCATTTCAACAAGTTAAAACCAAGTGCAAGCAAAAAATTGTCAATCAGTTATTGTATCTTCCATAGCAGAATTGTCTGAAGCCAATTAGTTAAGTGGTAAAAATATTTTCAGCAAAAATGTTTATGGCAAAGAAACTCTCCATAAAAATAGCTAGAACATTTCAGGGTACCATCCTGTGACTGAGTCACCAGGCAACTGGATCCTCTCCCATGCTGAATTCACCCATATGCAAAATGAAGACATCATGTAGCATGACTTCCCAAGTCCTTCCTACTCTAAGAAGTTTTTGTTGTTGTTTTATTTTTTGTAGGGGGAGGGGAAGTGCCAGGTGGTGGTGAGGGAGGTTCCACTGGCTGGATCACTGAGTAGCCTCAAAGCTGGCTTAACTCCAAATCAGAGCTAGTTTTTAAGTTAGATGAAGACATGCCTTCAGGTTTCTCTTGGCTACAAGTTTCCCAAACTCTAACCTTTCCATTTTTTCCTTAAAATTATTAAGCTCCTAATAGGTATAAGACACTAAATTGCTGCAGTTATAAGAAAGTCACCGTGGGACTGCATATAATCTGCTTCAAGCCTCCAAGATTGTACAATCCCCTCCTTCAAAGGACACCCGTTGAGCTGGAAGACAGTGTTGTTGCCTCTCCAGGGGAAAAAGATGAAACAGGATGCAAGCAAGACAACGTCATATGAACCCTGATCTGCTGCTAGATACACATTCTTCTCAAGCTGAAACAGACTTTTGAAGCCCTGTGATTCATTTTACCCCCTTATTTTACAGTAAGGAAAACAAAGCTCAGAAGGAAGAAATGAAGACAGAAGAATGTTGGTGGTTAGAACTCACTTTAGAGGCAGACAGACCTGGCTTTAATAACTAGCTCCTCCACTTGTTAGCTGTGTGACCATCAAATTGTTTAATTTTTCATGCCTTAGTTTCCTCATTTGTAAAATGGTTATAATAACCAATTTCATATAACTTTCTAAGGATAGATGAGAAAGTGAATATAAGTATGTAGTAGATGCCTGCTGCTGCTGCTGCTAAATCTCTTCAGTTGTGTCTGACTCTATGCGACCCCATAGATGGCAGCCCACCAGGCTTCCCCATCCCTGGGATTCTCCAGGCAAGAACACTGGAGTGGGTTGCCATTTCCCTCTCCAATGCATGAAAGTAAAAAGTGAAAGTGAAGTCGCTCAGTCGTGTCCGACTCTTCGTGACCCCATGGATTGCAGCCTACCAGGCTCCTCTGTCCATGCGATTTTCCAGGCAAGAGTTCTGGAGTGGGGTGCCATTGTCTTCTCTGAGTAGATGCCTAGCATATGGATGCTAGGCAAAGAATGTAGATACCTAGTCAAAGAATGTCAAATATATTTATTATAGCATATTGGGACTGAATTTTTATCTCCTGTTCCTCTAGATTATATAATATATAATCTGAGCCCTTGTTTCATGGATCTAGAAGAAAAAGCTAAGTGAAAAATGCCACTGTCTTACATGTTAGGAATGGCTGATTTTCTTGAGACAAAAACATCAAAATAATAATAATAATAATAAGGTGAGACCAATGGCTAGACTCTGATATAAACAAACAGTCTGAGTGTGAAGACTGCTGACTGGTAATTGAAGAGGTCTCTGGAGTAGACATCAGGATAGTCTTGCAGAACCAGCTGCTTAGGACAGGGGAGGGCTGTGATAAATGGAGCAGAGGATGTGTGGGGTGTGGAGGGAGATGCTGGCCCTGGCTTGTGATTGGCTGAGGGGAGTGGTAAGGGGGGTGTCTGGGACAGGCAAGCAATGGTGGTGACATCAGTCAGAAGTCTCAGGACCTCAGATGTAAAAATGGAGAGAAGCCTGGAGGAGAAGGCAGAGCTTCAGTCTTAGAGGCACGCCAGACCTCAGGAGCTTGTTTAGAAGTTCTCGTGGGAAAAATATCCAGTGACCATTCAATGAGAAGAGGCCCTCTTCTGTAGAGAAGGTCATCCTCTATGTCCAAGCATTGGAGGACATACTCAAAGCCATGAGAGGGGAAGAGTAGCTGGAAGAGTGCACTGAACCTTGATCTTGGATGAGAACTGAAATGTTACAGCCAGATCCCCTTCCACCAGAAATGAGAAATTAGTACACTTTCCAAAGAGACCCAGCAGGGGCCAAGGCAGAAGTGGAATTTATTGGACTAGTGATATGACATGGGGCTTGGTCAGAAGATTAAGGCTGAAGGCACCCATTTAGAGAGCAAGCACCTAAACAGGACCAGAGACAAGATTGTCTTCACGCCAGTGCCTGCCCTCCTAGCATAGGAAGCTGAAACCCCCTGCCCCCAACCCTGGCAGTGATAGAGTTGGTCTCTTTGTCAGATATGGAACTAGGTCAGTAGAAGGCCTAATGAGAATAGGGTGTAAGGAGACCAGAGATACAGCTGCTGGGACTGGAGAAGTGCAGGGCAGTACAGCTTGTTTAAATTTCCATAGCACTTTGCACATATCTCCAATACAACAATCATTTTACTCTGTCATGTCTAAATATTGTCTGGCACTCTAGACTACAACTTATTTAGGGCAGAGATTTTGAAAGACAGTGGTTACAAACATTTCAGTTCAGTTCCGTCACTTAGTCGTGTCTAACTCTGTGATCCCATGGACTGCAGCACACCAGGCCTCCCTGTCTATCACCAACTCCCAGAGTTTACTCAAACTCATGTCGATTGAGTTGGTGATACCATCCAAACATCTCATCCTCTGTAACCCACTTCTAATCCTGCCTTCAATCTTTCCCAGCATCAGGGTCTTTTCCAAGGAGTCACTTCTTTGCATCAGGTGGCCAAAGTATTGGAGCTTCGGCTTCAACATCAGTCCTTCCAATGAATATTCAGGACTGATTTCCTTTAGAATGGACTGGACTCCTTGCAGTCCAAGGGATTCTCAAGAGTCTTCTCAAACACCACAGTTCAAAAGCATCAATTCTTTGGCACTCAGCTTTCTTTATAGTCCAACTCTCACATCCATACATGACTATTGGAAAAACCATAGCCTTGACTAGACGGACCTTTGTTGGCAAAGTAATGCTTCTGCTTTTTAATATGCTGTCTAGGTTGGTCATAGCTTTTCTTCCAAGAAGCAAGCGTCTTTTAATTTCATGGCTGCAGTCACCACCTGCAGTGATTTTGGAGCCCCCCAAAATAAAGTCTCTCACCATTTAGTCTGAACTTTTGCAGCACGGATTCAATTTTCAGCTCTCACAGTTCAGTTCAGTTCAGTCACTCAGTCATGTCGGACTCTTTGCGACCCCATGAATTGCAGCACGCCAGGCCTCTCTGTCTATCACCAACTCCCAGAGTTTACTCAAACTCATGTCGATTGAGTTGGTGATACCATCCAAACATCTCATCCTCTGTAACCCACTTCTAATCCTGCCTTCAATCTTTCCCAGCATCAGGGTCTTTTCCAATGAGTCACTTCTTTGCATCAGATGGCCAAAGTATTGGAGTTTCAGCTTTAGCATCATTCCTTCCAAAGAACACCCAGGACTGGTCTCCTTTAGAATAGACTGGTTGGATCTCCTTGCAGTCCAAGGGACTCTCAAGAGTCTTCTCCAACACCACAGTTCAAAAACATCAATTCTTCGGCGCTCAGCTTTCTTCACAGTCCAACTTTCACATCCATACATGACCACTGGAAAAACCATAGCCTTGACTAGACGGACCTTTGTTGGCAAAGTAATGTCTCTGCTTTTGAATATGCTATCTAGGTTGGTCATAACTTCCCTTCTAAGGAGTAAGCGCCTTTTAATTTCATGGCTGCAATCACCATCTGCAGTGATTTTGGAGCCCAAAAAAATAAAGTCTTACACTGTTTCCCCATCTATTTCCCATGAAGTGATGGGACCAGATGCCATGATCTTCGTTTTCTGAATGTTGAGCTTTAAGCCAACTTTTTCACTCTCCTCTTTCACTTTCATCAAGAGGCTTTTTAGTTCCTCTTCACTTTCTGCCGTAAGGGTGGTGTCATCTGCATATCTGAGGTTATTGATATTTCTCCCGGCAATCTTGATTCCAGCTTGTGCTTCTTCCAGCCCCGCATTTCCCATGATGTACTCTGCATCACAGTCACTAGCAATAAGACCTCAGGCAAGCTTCTTAACTTTTCAATGTCTCAAAGTTCTTACCTGTGAAATGGGAAGTGATGATTAAATTAGGAAAAAAAGCAATTAGAACAGTGTTTAGTATATAGTGAATATTATATAAATTTATAACAATTTAAATAAAATATAAAATAAGTTATAATAAATGAAAGTCTACTTCTGTTCCCAGATCTTGGTATGGTGCTCATTTTCAGTTTTTGATAAATGATTGTTGAAGTTAAAAATTAAATGACAAGTTTGGGCAATCTTGCCAAGAGGTGGTTAGAACCCTCAAGTCCTGGCCCACTATCTGTGACCTCACCTAGACTAAAGGGTGCAGCATTGAGTGAGGTGGCCCTGGCAGTCAGGCATGGATGTGGCAAGCTGTCACCATGAGCAAGAGGACACCTGCATCTTTCACCTACACATTTGAAGCTCTGCATCCTGTGAATTATCCCCCTGCCCCGCCCCCACCCCAACACACACACACACATCAGGCTGCCACTGGAGACAATGGCCACTGGTCCCCCAGCTCCCACCCTGCCCACCCTCTCTCCTTATCAGGCCCTAGAGTGTGCATGCAGATACAAGATGCCTGTGGAGAGAATATCTGTGTGCACAGCCTCTTGAGCACATTAAAGGTTCAGGATGAAAGAGAATAAATCTGAAAAGTGAGAAGGCTGGACACAGTGAAGCCTGAAGCACAAAGCAAGAGAAAGCCTCATCTTGACCCTGTGCCCCTCAAAGCGAGCCTTCACCTTGCTTCGAGGACTCTGTCCTCTGAGCCATTCTCTACCCCTTGGGTTTTTCCCCCACCCCACTCCCCACTCCTTACTTTTTCCCTTCCCAATTCCCTTCCAACATCTACCACCCACCAGCACTAACAGTGTAGCTTCTTGTCGAAAAACGGCTAATGTTCCTGAGTTCTGGAAGACGGAGCCTCAGCTTCCCTGCTGTGTCAAATGTGGGTCTGGCGAGGGTCAAAAGACACTGTAAAGGGGAAAGCATTCTGAAGAGTGTTTAGTGTTGAGCAAATGCAACACAAACCATTTAAACCTGTGCCATTCACATAGCCAACATTAACATTTTTTGGTAATGAATGCCTACCCATTCCCACTGTGAATTATATTTTGGTTGGTTTACATAAAAAATCCAGTTGCATTTTGAGTCAGAGTATGTATATCTAGGCATTTTAGACATTAAGTGAGTCAACATAAAGCACTTTTAATGGTTTCTTCTACTGGCAAACACTATGCAAGTGAAGGCTAATAGATGTGGAGATGACAGGGTAGAAGAAATTCTGGACGCAAGGCTCCTAAACAAGACTCTAGATCTAAATCTGTTTTCTGATTTTTAAAATGATGCTATTTATACTTATTCTGTCTACTTCATATGTGGGGTAGTATTGAGAGTTATAGTAGAGAATGTTTTGTGGGTGGAAGCACTTTGTAAGCTGTAGTATAGTTTATGCATTCGAGAGATTATTTATGTTGTGTATGTGTCAGTGTTGGTATGATACTCTACCCGTTTATGTCTTTTCAAATATTTCTATTCCCCATTCTCCTTTCTTTCTTTTTTTTTTTTTTTTTGCTATTGGAACACAAGATATCAGTTAAGATGATTAACTAATTTCAAGACAACTTGTATAGTATTTGCTTTTAATTTTACCTTATAATTACTAGGGCTTGGAAATCATATACAGGCACACACACACACATTTTGCTGTCCAAAAGGGATAAAATATTTAGCCTGAACAAGAGCAAAAGAGTGAAATATTTGACCTAGAGTGTTTATTTTGACCGGGAGTATAACTGAACTTTATCAGCCAAGTTGGAAACAGGAGTTAGCTCTGAATAAGATTAGAAAGATTTTCTAAGATTCTTTGCTTATTAACCTGAATGTTGAAATCCTTATTGGATTTTCAGACACTGAACCTACCATGACCTTTTCCTGCTGACCAGAAAGGCTTCCTCAAGTTTTTCTTTTCAGAGTAGAATCAGATTATATTCAAAAACAGCAGTTTGTACCAAACCTGGTTTCTTTTTCTGGGAGAAACGAATAAGATTCAAATTTTAAGGATGCAAGGTTGAATGATAAAATGCGACTGTGATCATAAGAAGCTGGCAGGAGTCAAGCATTAATGTACAGCATGATATCAAGCTGAGCAATAAGGTACACAGGTGTCATCCTGGTGACACCATTATTTAGCTGTGTGAACTTTAATAATTCAGGTGGCACCCCACTCCAGTACTCTTGCCTGGAAAATCCCATGGATGGAGGAGCCTGGTAGGCTGCAGTCCACGGGGTCGCCAAGAGTCGGGCACGACTGAGCGACTTCACTTTCACTTTTCACTGTCATGCATTGGAGAAGGAAATGGCAACCCACTCCAGTGTTCTTGCCTGGAGAATCCCAGGGATGGTGGAGCCTGGTGGGCTGCCGTCTATGGGGTCGCACAGAGTCGGACACGACTGAAGTGACAGCCGCAGCAGCATACTCTCTGAGCCTCAGTTTCTTCATCTGTGAAATGGAAATAATAGCATCAACCCAACTGACTTCAGGTTTGCTATATGTCTTTTGAGTAATCTTTTTCTTTGTTAACCAGGCCCTGCAGACAAATCAAAAGGTCTATGAAAATATTCAGAAAGTAATGGCTTTGAAAAACTATCCTACTTGGAGAGGGAATATTCATGGTGCACAGTTCAATTTTCAGAGAAATTGAGGTCAGTTACTGATCACCTTTGGTCTTACTACCTAGAATTATTACCTGAAAAGAGAAGCATGCTTCTACTTTTCTCAGACTTTGCCTATGGGTCAAAAACAGAAGCTCCCTTTGAGATTTTCCACACATTTCATGACTTGAAAGTAGTTACAGGTTAACAGATATCTGTTGACACAATTTTGAACAACAAGGAAAGTTTCCTGAAGTCAGAAAGATAAAGTAGTCAGTATCCCAGACTTTGATGGAGTTGTGGCAGGTCCCACAGAGGTATTTTTATGACTCTGCCTAAATTAGAAAAAGAAGGATTATATGCAGATGTTAGCCTGAGTTGGATTTGGGTTAGCACTGCTACCAGGTATTCTAGGATTCTGGGAGGTTCCTTCCTTGTGTTTTGCCCTCTGTCTGATCAGATGCCCAGGTCATGCCCTCTGGTAAACCCAAAGAGAAGGCTGCTTTCTCATGGGATCCACAAAGGCTCCTTCCCTGGACTCCTGCCACGGCCATCAGTGCACCTTCTTTCTAGCACTGTGTTTGCTCTTCTGGGCCTGGGTGCTGTACAAAGTATATGTGCCGAGTGTGTACCCACTGGGAGCTTACATCACACGAGGAGGAACTGGCCAGGCCAAGTGTGGCCTTCCAGCTACGGTGACAAATGTCTGTGTAGGCACAGTGGGGGTCTCAAGAGGGGCTGAGAGGCAGTGAGTATGAGGAGCAATAAACCACCATTACTATTCTTCCTGCTCAACTTGTCTCAGGTTCTTGTTTCAATCACTCCCTCTGCTCACTTGCTTTGGTCCTAAGATAACTCCCAAGAAGAGAAGCAGCATAATGGATGGTAACTCACTTTGGGAATTAAAAGAACTACATTTGAATCCTGGCTCTACACATTGCCAGCTCTGTAACCACAAACAATTCCCCCCAAGTCCTCTATCTCAGATTTTTCAGTCACAAAAATGTCAAGCATAAAGATTAAATATGAACACATAGTAAAAACTCCTGGCTCATGATAGAAACTCAATAAAGCTTAAAACAACAACAATAAAGTGATCTTCCAGAATCCCATCATTAGAGTCTACAACCCTTTCCACATGCAGAAATAATAGGAGCGACTCACCCAGCCTCTACACGAGGTGTATTGATGCTTGCATCAGCCCTTTGCAAACAGACTGATCGATGGAGCCAGTGATCAGGAAAATTGAATTCCACTGAACACACATTGCTGTCTGCCTGGCATCATCATATTTCAATGAAGCGAATCTGTAAATAGTGGGAGGCATTTCTGATGAGCTATGTGTTTGGGAATAGGGGATTCTGAAATGTCATTCTGAGCTCAAATTAATCAAATTTTGAGTAACAGAGTTTGGAGAAAGAAGTTCAATAGCATCTAAGTAGTTAATGAAAATGAATTTAGTCAGCCACAAAATAGCCACAGAGAGAAGACTGATGTTTACTTTGACCTTAAGATAAATCCTATATTATATGCTTCCTGTACTGCTCATTTTACAAACACTTATTAAGAGCATCTCATGTGCCGAGAATTGGGCTAGGCATTAGAACTTGGATACAGTGGAGCTGCTGCTGCTAAGTCGCTTCAGTCGTGTCCGACTCTGTGTGACCCCATAGATAGCCGCCCGCCAGGCTCCCCCGTCCCTGGGATTCTCCAGGCAAGAACACTGGAGTGGGTTGCCATTTCCTCCTCCACTGCATGAAAGTGAAAAGTGAAAGTGAAGTTGCTCAGTCGTGTCCGACCCTCAGCGACCCCATGGACTGCAGCCTTCCAGGCTTCTCCATCCATGGGATTTTCCAGGCAAGAGTACTGGAGTGGGGTGCGATTGCCTTCTCCGATAGTAGAGCTAGGTCCTGCCATTAGAAAGCTCACAGTTCATCAGGCATACAGAATGCTCAAATGTAATCCAGATACCTTTGAGACCATGGTGCTCCTCAGAGGGTTGGTTAAACTTGGCCTTAATCCAAATCTCACCTCCTGTAATATTCCAAATCACTCCTCAAGATTTCCATTAGAGCTCTCTGCTTACTGCTTGTCTATAAGCCGGTATTCACATGAACCGTCTTTCCCTGTGATACTCTGGTCTCAGACCCTTTAGCAGTGTTTCAAGAAATCTACTTTTATCAAATATTTGGTAAAGGCTCATAGAGCTTATTTGGGGCTTTCCTGGTAGCTCAGTTGCTAAAGAATCTGCCTGCAATGTGGGAGACCTGGGTTCGATCCCTGGGTTGGGAAAATCCCCTGGAGAAGAGCATGAAAACCCACTCTAGTATTTTTGCCTGGAGAATCCCCATGGACAGAAGAGCCAGCTGGGCTATAATCCATGGGGTTGCAAAGAGTAGGACACGACTGAGCAACTAAGCACACCGTAGTATAGAGCTTAGGATATTAAAGAAATCATGGATGGGTCACATTACAGAGGGGCTGATCTCTTATATTTCTCTTGGAGTAATAAAAAATCCATCCTGGGTTTTGAGCAAAGTAGTTCTGATCTGTTTTACATCTGTCTTGGGTATAAATTTCTATCCCAAACGCTCATAATTTTCCAAACAAGTACAGTTTCTTTCTCACAAGAAGTTCCAGTGGTTATTGTTACCACAACACTTTCCCCTTTTGTAATAAGATATACTGTCCTAACACATAATATAGATGCCATTAGTGAAGTCAAGAACAGGGGTCTTTGTACTAGGGCCATAGGATAGATATAGATGGCTTCACAAAGAAGGAGATGTTGGCCTGAGTTCTAGTAGGATGAGTAGGCAAGAGTGGGATAAATATTCAACTGGATAAATATTCTGATCCCTGCTCTGAAGATAGAGTAGAACTCTCCTAGAGCTCCAGTGTTGTATCTTGTGAGTGTGAATAGAAGTTGTGGGTAGGACATCAATGCTAAGGGGAGCCTAGTAAGAGGCATCAGTGGATGAGGAAATATGACAATGAAATGAAGGAACTTGTCCAGGGAACACAGGCAAAAGTTGAAAGAGAGGAAATACCCAGATATCAGGCATGGGGTGAAGACTAGGTGAGGGGGGAGATTTGAAGGGAAGATGGAAAAATGGATCTACAGCAGTGATTCTCAACTTAGACATACACTGAAATCACCCGGTAAGCGTCCCAAACCTTCATGCCTAAGGCCACCCAGAGATCCTCACTTAATTGGCCTGGGCTATGGCCTTAGCATTGGGGTGGTTGAACGCTGTCCAAGTGACAAGACTATGCTGCCAAAGTTGAACGCTGCCGTACTTGGTGGTGGTGGTGGTTTAGTCTCTAACTCGTGTCTGACTCTTGCGACCCCATGGAGCCTGCTAAGCTCCCCTGTCCATGGGATTCTCCAGGCAAGAATACTGGAGTGGGTAGCCATTCCCTTCTCCAGGGGATCTTCTTGACCCACGGATCCAACCTGGGTCTCCCACATTGCAGGCAGATTCTTTACCAACTGAGCTATGAAGGAAGCTCACTGCTGCACACTGAAATACCCAAAGATGTTGCTAATAACAGCACCCTGTTCTTTCATCCAACACCCTGATGGAGGAGGGAATGCTTTTGTTCTTCCCATTAACTCATTCAAGTTATATATTGCGGTTGGCCAAAAAGTTCCTTTGATTTTTTCCATAATATCTTATGGGAAACCCTAAATGAACTTTTTGACCAACCCAATACTTCAGGTCTGTATCTCTTCCTGCACTGATGGGGAGTGGGGTAGCAGAGAGCATAACCCCTCTAGTTACCCCCATTTCCAAGGTAGAAGAATTTACTAATTGTCCAGAGCCAGGGCATTCAATAATCCCAGTTTACTTGTGGCCTGGCTTACTCTGCTTTTTACAGCAGCATGTTGTGATGTGTTCTCTCCTGCTTTTTTGCCTGAAACCCAGGTGAAGCTTGGCCCCAGGCCAGACTGATCATTTTTGTTGGCCTTTGACTTCCATTCACATCTGAATAAGTTAGCAAGTTTAAGGTCCCTCTGGGACCAATTCTCTTTCTTTTTTTCACATAGATATCCCTGAACATATAAGTCCCAAGATAGAGATTTGGTGCTTAGAAAGGCAGTTAATAGGCTTAACTCGTGTTTTCTAAATCAGCTTTTAATAGACGTCCTTTATACGGAATTATCAGGCCAGGACCTCAGTGGCAAGATGGCAATTTTCTCTGCTGCTGCTGTTTACTATGTTTTCAGTTAAAAAACCCAAAAATTCTTTCCTAAGACAAGAGTCAAGCATTCCTGGGTCTGGGACCAAAATACCATTACTTTGCATCTAAAGTCCCTTCTTTACTTCTAACCATTTTTACACGCTTTTATCCACCAAGCACCCAAATTCCATTCCAACTAGACACTAGAGATTATTCCTTTTTTTTTTTTTAATCTTTCCCATCTCCACCTACCCAGCCAGTACTGGTACATAGCAGGTGTTCAGTGCTATTTGATGAGTTAAATGATGCACAAACCCACTAACAATTTAGGCAAACACCACACACACACCATCAAAAGACAAAATGAAAGATTTGATGCTAAGGGAATTTGGTTCTCATGCTGTCATTTCCTAAATGACTGATTTGGGGTGATTAAAATCATGAGGAGTCCAAAAGTAGAAGAATTCGTCATACTTGACGTTGGTGCATTTTAACCAATTTAAAAAAAAAAAAATTGCTTCCGCATCAGCACATGGCCAATTTACATGTGCTTAGGTAATGAAGAAGAAAATATGCAGACACTGAACGTGAGAAGGAAGATAACCATGGGGGAGGGCAGTGAGGGGGAAGGGAGGAACCCTTCCAGAAAAAGGAAGAGAAAGAAATGAGAAAAAGAGAGAAGGAAAATATAATAATTTGAGACACAAAAACCAGAATGAATAATGAAAGAGAAGGCAACAGCATAGATAAACATTCTCCTTATTCGAATTTAGAATGTTAGAGCCGCCAGGGAATCTTACAGCCTGACGTGTGGGAGAAGAAGCAAAACCCGAAGGGGAACCGCAGGACTGGGGGTCACTGCTGGTGTCAGGGAGGGACTGCGGGTCTCCTGGTTCCCCCAAATCAGGCCGATTCCACGGCTATGTCGTCATTTTCCTTTCAGTGTGATCAACTCCCCGTATATAATGTGCACATCATAATTGTTTGTGGAAGGGAGGATACAGTGCAACGTGCAGACAGAACCTGGAACCATCTGTGTTGGTGTTGGCTTGCTGGTTTTTACTTTTCACAGTGAAGAGTTTTGAAGTGTGTGTGATTTAATGCCCCTCCATTGAGCCTCTGGTTTTTGCCTTACCAGGCACTGCCACCCTGATCCATATCACAGCCTTCCTAGCTTCCCAAAGCCCTTATTCTTCTCCTTTTATATCTTGCGGTGGTCACATTTTACCCCTCGCCCCCACTGTTTTTTGCTCTGTCTTGTCTTCCTTACTAAGTTATAAGTTCTATGAGATTAGAGATCTCATCTCGTCTGTGACACTGAGTCAACTGAAGTGAACTAGGAGACTAGGTTGAGAGCCAGCTCTGACCCTGTTAAACCTTAGGGTCAGTTTCTTCATCTGTAAAACAGTAATAAGGAGTTTCCTGACTCTCCACCTCAGAGGATGCCTGTGAGACTCATTGCACTGTTGTGAACTGTTACAAGAGTTCGCTCGGGTGTGATAGAAATGGCAGGGGTGTGGCTGCTGTTGATGTCTATCTTCCTCACAGCCCTTGGCATCTAGCCTTGTATAGGGTACTACCCTGCAGACACATGTTTGTTGAATGAACAGCACAGCAATCACACTAGCATTTTCTATTTTAAGCTAGCCCCTTCTGCTTCCAAAATTAACAGAATCTCATTTTCCAAATCTTTGTGATGGAAAAACTTGTGTCTCCTTGTAAGTCTTCACTCTTCTTATAAATATTTTTGAGTCACTCAATTCTCTTCTCATAATTCTTGGACAAGAATCCTGGGTCAAGTCTCTCCAGAGACACTGGGTCTGTCTGCAAAGCCAAGGCATACAGATATATATATATATATATATATATATATATATATTTATTTATTTATATTTATATATACATATACTTCCAAGTGTTTGACATTCAGCATCTATAAATTGGAGCCTCACCATAATTTTGTGACAGAAACATCATTATTCATTCCATTTACAGATGAGAAAATTGAGGCGTATAATTTAATTTACCTAACATGTGGCACCTTTTCTGTCCATGTGGTGATTTACAAAACACGTGGAATACAACCACCACCTTCTATCCCTACTACTCTGACAACGATGATAGAGCACCCAGAGCCATTGATTTGGCTAGTAAAATAAAAAGTTCGGAATCTTGGACTCTTGTCTTTTTTCCCTCTTGTCTTGAGACTGATTTGCAATCACAGGAGCTGTGGAGTCTTGTCATTTGATGTCTTCCCAGCCTGACTTGGTGGAAACGACAACATCCTCATTACCAGCCTTAATGAAAACCCAGTGAGTTTTTCCTGCAGAGACTTTTGAGTTACTGAACTCTCACCCAAAGGACTAGAAAAACTCTGCTTACCAGCTTTATTTGTTTCCTGTTACTCCACGCTGGGCTGGAAGAAGCACAAGCTGGAATCAAGATTGCCGGGAGAAATATCAATAACTTCAGATATGCAGATGACACCACCCTTATGGCAGAAAGTGAAGAGGAACTCAAAAGCCTCTTGTTGAAAGTGAAAGAGGAGAGTGAAAAAGTTGGCTTAGAGCTCAACATTCAGAAAACTAAGATCATGGCATCTGGTCCCATCACTTCTTGGGAAATAGATGGGGAAACAGGGGAAACAGTGTCAGACTTTATTTTTTGGGCTCCCAAATCACTGCAGATGGTGATTGCAGTTGTGAAATTAAAAGACGCTTACTCCATGGAAGGAAAGTTATGACCAACCTAGATAGCATATTCAAAAGCAGAGACATTACTTTGCCAGCAAAGGTCCATCTAGTTAAAGCTATGGTTTTTCCAGTGGTCATGTATGGATGTGAGAGTTGGACTGTGAAGAAGGCTGAGCGCCAAAGAATGGATGCTTTTGAACTGTGGTGTTGGAGAAGACTCTTGAGAATCCCTTGGACTGCAGGGAGGTCCAACCAGTCCATCCTAAAGGAGATCAGGCCTGAATATTCATTGGAAGGACTGATGTCGAAGCTGGAACTCCAATACTTTGGCCACCTGATGCAGAGTTGACTCATTGGAAAAGACTCTGATGCTGGTAGGGATTGGGGACAGGAGGAGAAGGGGATGACAGAGGATTAGATGGCTGGATGGCATCACCGACTTGATGGACATGAGTTTGAGTAGACTCCGGGAGTTGGTGATGGACAGAAAGGCCTGGCGTTCTGCGATTCATGGGGTCGCAAAGAATCAGACACGACTGAGCGACTGAACTGAACTGAACTCCTTTAAAAAATTACCACACTCAGTAGGAAAATCACACCCATTTATCCTCTCACATTTCTGGGGATCAGCAGTCTAAAATCAAGGTGTTGGCAGGACTGTTTCCTCCAGAGCTCAACATTCTAGAGAATCTAGAGAACAATTCCTTCTCTTGACTTTTCTACTTTGTAGTTCTGTATTTCTTGAATCCCTTGGTTCACAACCCCTTCCTCTGTTTTCAAAGACCATCACCCCAGTATGTTCTGCCATTATCACATTGACTTCTTTTCTCTATAGTCAAGTTTCTCTCTGTCTGCCTTTTGTAAGGATACTTGTGATTACATTTAGGGTCCAGTTGGGTAATATGGAATAATCTTCCACTCTCAAACTCCTTAATTTAAACACACCTGCAAAGTCTTTCTTGCCATGTAAGGTAACAGTCACAGTTTCCAGGGATTAGGACCTAAAATTTGGCAACCATTATTCAGCCTACAGCACTAACCCAAGGAGACTATAGAGAGTCTGTTGGGATTCTGTGTTTAAAAAAAAAAAAAAGCCTGCATGTGTCCCTACTATGCAGGGATTTAGAGTAAAGGTATGTCACCTATGCATCGTAGGAATCCCCAAGCCTCAAGATGTCTGCAAAGAAACTCAGTGGAAAGACATTCAACATCATTAATCATCAGGGTGAACCACAATGAGGTCATCTCATATGGGTCAGAGTGGCTATTATCTAAAAGATAAGAAATAAAAAGTGAGCAGTTCAGTTCAGTTCAGTTCAGTCGCTTAGTCATGTCCAACTCTGCGACACATAGACTGCAGCACACCAGGTCTCCCATTCCATCACCAACTCTAGGAGCTTGCTCAAACTCAAGTCCATCAAGTCAGTGATGCCATCCAACCATCTAATCCTCTGTTGTCCCCTTCTCCTCCTGTCTTCAATCTTTCCCAGCATCAGGGTCTTTTCAATGAGTCAGTTCTTTGCATCAGGTGGCCAAAGTATTGAGCTTCAGCTTCAGCATCAGTCCTTCCAATGAATATTCAAGACTGATTTCCTTTAGGATGGACTGGTTAGATTTCCTTGTAGTCCAAGAGACTCTCAAGAGTCTTCTCCAACACCACAGTTCAAAAGCATCAATTCTTCAATGCTCAGCTTTCTTTATAGTCCAACTCTCACATTCATACATGACTACTGAAAAAACCATAGCTTTGATTAGACAGACCTTTGTTGGCAAAGTAATGTCTCTGCTTTTGAATATGCTATCTAGGTTGGTCATAACTTCCCTTCCAAGGAGTAAGCGTCTTTTAATTTCATGGCTGCAGTCATCATCTGCAGCAATTTTGGAGACAAAAAGGATAAAGTCTGTCACTGTTTCCATTGTTTCTCCATCTATTTCCCATGAAGTGATAGGACTGGATGCCATAATCTTAGTTTTCTAAGTGTTGAGTTTTAAGCCAACTTTTTCTCTCTGCTCTTTCACCTTCATCAAGAGGCTCTTTAGTTCTTCCCTTTCTGGCATAAGGGTGGTGTCATCTGCATATCTGAGGTTATTGATATTTCTCCCAGCAAATTTGATTTCAGCCTGTGCTTCCTCCAGCCCAGCATTTCACATGATGTACTCTGCATATAAATTAAATAAGCAGGGTGATGATATACTCCTATTTGGAAGCAGTCTATTGTTCCATGTCCAGTTCTAACTGTTGCTTCCTGACCTGCATACAGATTTCTCAGGAGGCAGAGATGGTCTGGTATTCCCATCTCTTTCAGAATTTTCCACAGTTTATTGTGATCCACACAGTCAAAGGCTTTGGCATAGTCAATAAAGCAGAAATAGATGCTTTTCTGGAACTCTCTTGCTTTTTCTATGATCCAATGAATGTTGGCAATTTGATCTCTGATTCCTCTGCCTTTTCTAAAACCAGCTTGAAAATCTGGAAGTTCATGGTTCACATAGTGTTGAAGCCTGGTTTGGAGAATTTTGAGCATTACTTTGCTAGCATGTGAGATGAGTGGTAGTTTTTTGTGTGGTAGTTCGAACATTCTTTGGCATTTCCTTTTTTGGGGATTGGAATGAAAATTGACCTCTTCCAGTCCTGTGGCCACTGTTGAGTTTTCCAAATTTGCTGGCATATTGAGTGCAGCACTTTCACAGCATCATCTTTTAGGATTTGAAATAGCTCAACTGGAATTCCATCACCTCCATTAGCTTTGTTTATAGTGATGTTTCCTAAGGCCCAATTGACTTCGCATTCCAGGATGTCTGGCTCTAGGTGAGTGATCACACCATCATGGTTATCTGGGTCATGAAGATCTCTTTTGTATGGTTCTTCTGTGTATTCTTGCCACCTCTTTTTAATATCTTCTGCTTCTGTTAGATCCATACCATTTCTGTCCTTTATCGAGCCTATCTTTGCATGAAATGTTCCCTTGGTATCTCTAATTTTCTTGAAGAGATCTCTAGTCTTTCCCATTCTGTTGTTTTTCCTCTGTTTCTTTGTACCCATCACTGAGGAAGGTTTTTTTATCTCTCCTTGCTATTCTTTGGAACTCTTGCATTCAAATGGGTATATCTTTCCTTTTCTCCTTTACCTTTAACATCTCTTCTTTTCACAGCTATTTATAAGGCCTACTCAAACAACCATTTTGCCTTTTTGCATTTCTTTTTCTTGGGAATGGTCTTGAACACTGCCTCCTGTACAATGTCACAAACCTCCATCCATAGTTCTTCAGGCACTCTGTCTATCAGATCTAATCCCTTGAATCTATTTGTCACTTCCTCTGTATAATCATTAGGGATTTGATTTAGGTCATACCTGAATGGTCTAGTGGTTTTCCCTATTTTCTTCAATTTAAGTCTGAATTTTGCAATAAGGAGTTCATGATCTGAGCCACAGTCAGCTCATGGTCTTGTTTTTGCTGACTGTATAGAGCTTCTCCATCTTTGGCTGCAAAGAATATAATCAATCGGATTTCAGCATTGACCATCTGGTGATGTCCATGTGTAGAGTCTTCTCTTGTGTTGTTGGAATAGGGTGTTTGTTATGACCAGTTTGTTCTCTTGGCAAAACTCAGTTAGCCTTTGATCTGCTTTATTTTGTACTTCAAGGCCAAATTTACCTGTTACTCCAGGTGTTTCTTGACTTCCTACTTTTGTATTCCAGTCTCCTATAATGAAAAGGACATATTTTTTGGGTGTTAGTTCTAGAAGTTCTTCTAGCATAGAACCATTCAACTTCAGGTTCTTCAGCATTGCTGGTTGGGGCATAGACCTGTATTACAGTGATATTGAATGGTTTGCCTTGGAAACAAACAGAGATCATTCTGTCATTTTTGAGATTGCACCCAAGAACTGCATTTCAGACTCTTTTGTTGACTATGAGGGCTACTCCATTTCTTCTAAGGGATTCTTGCTCACAGTAGTAGATATAATAGTCATCTGAGTTAAATTCACCCATTCCAGTCCACTTTAGTTCATTGATTCCTAAAATGTCAATATTCACTCTTGCCATCTCCTGTTTGACCACTTCCAACTTATCCTGATTCATGGACCTAACACTCCAGGTTCCTATGCACTGTTGTCATTTATAGCATCAGACTTTGCTTCCATCACCGGTCACATACACAACTGGGTGCTGTTTTTGCTTTGGCTCTGTCTCTTCATTCTTTCTGGAGTTAGTTCTTCACTTTTCTCCAGTAGCGTATTGGTCACCTACCAACCTGGGGAGTTCATCTTTCAGTGTCATATCTGAAAGATGTCATAACAAGTGTTGGTGTGGATATAGAGAAAAGGGAACTCTTCTGTACTGTTGGTGAGAATGTAAATTGGTACAGCCACTATGGAAAACAATATAGAGTTTCCTCAAAACTTGAAAAAAAAAAGAACTTCCCTATTATCTGGCAATCCTACTTCTGGGTATTTATCTGAAGAAAACAAGAATACTAAAACAACAAGATATACGCATTCCATGTGCATTGCAGCATTATTTACAATAGTTAAGATATGGAAACCACTCAAGTGTCCATTGATATACAAATGGAGAAAGATATTGTGGTATATATATGTATATATACACACACACACATATTATATACATAGCTATGTATACACACACACACACACACAATGGAATATTACTCAGCCATAAAATAGTGAAATGTTGCCATTTACAGCAACATGGATGAACTTTGAGAACATTATGCTAAATGAAATCAGTCAGACAGAGAAAGACAAAAACTGTATTATCACTCATATGTAGAATCCAAAAAAATAAAAACAAAAAACAGCTCATAGATACAGAGAGCAGATTGGTGGCCGTCAGTGGTAGGGATTTAAAGGTGGAAGATATGGGTAAAGAGGGTCAAAAGGTAAAAAGATACAAAAAGTTTTAGGCTTCATGGGCTGTTGTTTAGTCACTAAGTTGTGTCAGACTCTTTTGTGACCCTGCGGACTGTGGACTACAGCCCGCCAGGCTCCTCTGTCCGTGGGATTTCCCAGACAAGAATACTGGAGTGGGTTGCCATTGCCTTCTCCAGGGGATCTTCCTGACCCAGGAACTGAACCCGCATCTCCTGCACTGCAGGTGGAATCTTTGCCACTGAGCCACTGGGGAAGCATTTCATGGGCTGTAAAACAACCATTATCTATCACGATCACTCAATTCTGTCATTGTAGGACTCAAGCAGCCATAGACAATATGTAGATGAGTAAGAGTAACTGTGTATCAGTAAAACTTTATTTACTAAACAGGCAGGGGGCTAAATTTGGCCCAAGGTTATGGAAAGCAGTATAGAGTGGTTTATCCATTTCTGATCTAGAGGATAATTATTTATAATTTCTGCTGTTGGGCAGGTTAAGATCTGACCATGACAATCATTGTGGTTTTCCTAACAGATGGTATGATGGTTCACTGTCCTAATGACTTTCCTTACATAGATTAAGTTATTCAATAAAAAAGAATTGAAGGTCACCACATCACACAGCTCTTCTATCATGCAGTGCCTAGTCTGTGTGGCCACGTAGTGGCACTGAATGTACTTAAAGTGATTTTTCTGCATTCCAATTAAGGCAAAGGAATAAATAGTGTGTTCACTCATTTATCTATCCAATGTATTGGTTTAGGAAAAAAAATTAATGTTTCTGGGGTCATGATACCTCTGGGTACCAAGCAAAACAAATGCAAAGCTTCTCTGGGGGGACATTTCCAAACCCCATATCCCATTGACTCCACAGTCACTCCTATATTATCATTGACAATGTGCTCACACTCAAAAATTCCAGAAGAAAATTACTTAAGAAAGAAATGAGAATGAATACATATGACAAATAGGAGATCTTGCATGTTAAGAATTTAGGATAAAGTCACCTAGGGGACACTATAGCATAAATCTTTAAATGTTAAAGATGTGAAATTAACTATCAATCTATGAGGAAAAAAAATAAGCCTCCATTAAAAAAACAATGGGCAGATTTGAGAAAGAAGAAAATGGTACTTCTAGAAATGGAAAAACCCAAATCACTGAAATTGAAAACTTGACAGTGTAGACAGCAGATTAGACGTCTGCAGGCAGAACTAGTGCCTGGAAGACAGATTTCAGGACATTAACTAGAATGCAGACAGCTCTCATTTAATAGGAGTTCATACGGAAAGAAGGGGCTTCCCTGATAGCTCAGTCAGTAAAGAATCCACCTGCAGGCTCCTGCAGGTGATTCCGGTTCGATTCCTGGGTTGGGAAGATCCACTGGAGAAGGGATAGGCTACCCACTCCAGTATTCTTGGGCTTCCCTTGTGGCTCAGCTGGTACAGAATCTGCCCACAATGCCAGAGACCTGGGTTTGATCCCTGGGTTGGGAAGATCCCCTGGAGAAGGGAAAGGCTACCCACTCCAGTATTCTGGCCTGGAGAATTCCATGGACTGTATAATCCATGGGCTTGCAAAGAGTTGGACACAATTGAGCGACTTTCACTTTCACGGAAAGAAGGGAGAAAGTTAATATTCAGTGAGATGAAAACTGAGAATTTTCCATAGTTGAAGAAAGACATGAACCTTTGGGTTGGAGATTTATAATGCATCCAGTTTAGCTGAAGCTCCAATACTTTGGCCACCTAATGAGAAGAGCCGACTCATTGGAAAAGACCCTGATGCTAGGAAAGATTGAGAGCAGGAGGAGAAGGGGTGACAGAGGATAAGACGGTTGGGTGGCTCAATCACCAGCTCAATGGACATGAGTTTGAGCAAACTCCAGGAGTTAGTGAAGGACAGGGAAGACTGGCGTGCTGCAGTCCATGGGGTGGCAAAGAATCAGACATGATCTAGCAACTCACAACTGAACAACAACCATAATGCATCTAGTTCACCAGAGACATGGTAAACTAAGCCCCAGTTCAGGCTGTTTCCATAAACTCGGAGGCTCTATCTGTCTCTGAGGACAAAGGAGAGAATGCCCAGGGCAGCAAAAAGGAAAACATGAATCCACATTGAACACATTTTGAAGTAAAAATGAAGAACACCGAAACAAGGAGATTTTTAAAGTTATAGAAGAGAAAAAGAAATTATCCTTAGGACTAAATCGGATTAAAACAACTTCAGCAAACCTAGAAACCGGAAGACAGTGGAACATCCTCTACCATATGTTGAAGTAGTGATGTACAGCAGACAGTGGCGAGAAAGCACACACAAGTAACGTTTAAATCTGAACAAGCCCAAACCATTAAAAGATTAGTAACTAATTGAGGATGTTTAAAACAGGCAGAACAAAATCGTTGATAACCAATTACATGGGATTAGGATAAGGACTGTGGGTGGTTCTGCTTAGGAGGAGGGTAGAGATTCTGATTCAGGGTAGATCATTTTGAATATCAAGTAGGCATATTAAGAATTTAAAGGTATACCTAAAGCACAACAGTAGAAGGTATATTTCCAAAGCAGTAGAGGGTAAACATGAAATTCAATAAGTCAAATAAACAATGAATACTTCATAGGACTTCCCAGGTGGCATTTGTGGTAAAGAACTTACCTGCCAATGCAGGAGACGTAAGAGATGTGGGTTCGATCCCTGGGTTGGGAGGATCCCCTGGAGGAGGAAATGGCAACCCACTCCAGTATTCTTGCCTGGAGAATCCCATGGACAGAGGAGCCTGGTGGGCTACAGTTCATGGGGTCGCAAAGAGTCAGACATGACTGAAGCAATAAGCACACACACACACATTTTTATGTAATTAAATATTAACAACAACGTAGGAATGATACACACAAGCCTCAAGATGGTAGTTATTTATGAGGATGGTCATTTGAGGATCTAAAATTGAGCTGGATTTTAATGTTATATTGATAGAAAGAAAGGAAAACAATAATATGGACATAGATTAACATTTCTATGAATTAGATAGGAATATTATGGGGGGTCTCACAATTTGATATTCTATTAATATGTACTCTACTTTAAAGGGCTTCCCTGGTGTCTCAGCTGGTGAATCTGCCTGCAACACGGAAGATCTGGGTATGATCCCTGGGTTGAGAAGATCCCCTGGAGAAGGGAAAGGCTGCCCGCTCCAGTATTCTGGCCTGGAGAATTCCGTGGACTGTATAGTCCATGAGGTCGCAGAGTCAGACACGACTGAGTGACTTTCGCTGCCACTGTCACTGTATCTACTTTAAGACTTTGATACAACCTAACGAAAAGAAGCATATGGGACCAGAGTAGGAATTAGAAAGTCTGCATTCAGGTTCAGACTCTGACTCTTTAACCTTCTATCTGACTTTGGACATGGCTAATCTTCTTTGAGTCTCTTTGTCCTCTACTGAAGAATTAATGTGTCAGGGTAGATGATCTCTTAGTCCAACTTTACATTTCTGACTCTCCAGTCATCTCGCCACTTTGATTTGCTCTCTGAGCCATAGGACTGAAAGGACATGGGGATCATCTCATCGAAACCTCTTATTTTACAGCTGGGAAACTGAGGCCCAGAGAGGAGGCATGACTTTTCCAGAGACCTGGTAAACTAAGACCCAGTTCTGGCTGTTTCCATAAACTCTGAGGCTTTATCTGCCTCTCCATGGTGGTCTGAGGACAAAGGAGAGAATGACAGTGGGGAAGTCACCAAAATAGATAAGGACAACCTATTAGCATTAAACATTGACTAAATGAGGCCTGACATTACTCTATTAAGTTGAACCGGGAAGTTGGATGCAGGGGGCATTTTATATGTCAGCACCATAGCAATTATGAATGACTGATTAATAAGTAAACAAATACTAGGAAATCGGGCCTGCTTTAATGTTTCAAATTCACAGTAACACCCTGTTAATGCAAACTTCAAGTAAAAACACTAATAACCACACTAATCACGAAGATGAAAACTCTAAATTAATTCAAATGATGCTCAATAGACCACCACTGCGTCCTCATTGCCTGTTCCTTTCCTATCTGTTCAGATCTCCATGCAGTAATTAAATCCATTAAAATGTAAAACCAGCTTTTGTTCTCAAGGGGAAAAATGAAAAACGGAGCAGAATAACATCCTTGGTGCTAAAACTCAGAACTCAGAACTTCCCTCACATACAAACTCTTGGCCCTTTTTTCCTGAAACAGCAGCTCTCCCTGGCTGGGATTCAGCTGCCAGGCTGGGTCCACAGCATTTCTCATGGAGAAAGAAGACATGACTTAAGGAAGAGGGTAAGCATAGGCCTTAGAGACAGGAGACTTTTGCTGAGGTTGTAGCTCTCGCTGCTTCCTAGAGCTCTATGATTCTAGTTTTACAAGACAGATTTTTGTTCCCCCCACCCTGCTCTGGCTTTCATTTCACTCATTGGCAAAATAGGAATGATACCTCCTCTCATGGGGCTTCCCTGCTGGCTCAGTTGGTAAAGAATCTGCCTTCAATGCAGGAGACCTGAGTTCAATGTAGGGAAGATGCCCTGGAGGAGGAAATGGCAACTCACCCCAGTATTCTTGCCTGGGGAATCTGCATGGACAGAGGAGCCTGGCAGTCTATAGTCCACGGGGCCACAAGCGTCGGACACGACTTAGCAACTAGACCGTCATTACCACCACCTTCTCTCACAGGCTGCTTGCTGAAATCAAACGAGATGATGACAATGAAAGCAACATTAAAGAACTTTACAAAATTAGCCATTATTCTCCAAGATGTTCAGAAGTCACAGGAGCTTCAATTTATTCTTTAAGGGAGGTGTGGAAACATAGTAAAGTATAGGAAAATAGGTCTAAATATTGTTTACACAGAGACATATCAAAAGATACATTGTAAAAGAGGATATAATCCTGATTCTCATACAAATATAAAATGAATACATACCAAAGATTTTTTTTAACTCATTAATCAATGAGGGAACCAGATGTTGCAGTAAATTCAAAAATAAACTCACAGTGTCACATATTTTTAGTTACGTCAGAATACTGACATGGATTTACAAAAGGATGCAAAAGTGATCACTATCTAAAGGGCAATTAACAATTATATTCCATTAGACACAATTTCTAGGCTTCCTGGTGGCTCAGATGGTAAAGAATCTGCCTGTAGTGTGGGAGACCCAGGTTCAATCCCTGGGTCGGGAAGGTCCCCTGGAAAGAGAACTGGCAACCCACTTCAGTACTCTTGCCTGGAGAATCTCATGGACGAGGAAACTGGTGGTCTAGAAGCCATGGGGTCGCAAAGAGTCGAACATGACTGAGCAACTAACACACACACAGACACAATTTCTATGGACAAGAATTATTTGCACTACTATCAATTTTCTACAGCTTAATTTCTGTCTATACTGAGTTGTAAAATAGCCTAGTCAAAGACAAGGAGAGACAAAATAGCCCAGGGGGAAGAGCTAATTAGGACAACCACTAAATATCAAAGTCTTTCACAATTTTTCTCTTACAGACCCTGAACTAAAAGAATCTCAAACCTACACAAAGCAGCAGCTTCAATTTTAGCTTCATTACTTGTCAATTATACAGAATTTAGGTCAGAAGGGAAAACCCTGGGATGGGCTTTGGGCTAAGCTGTCCTAGCCCCCCAACAACTTTATCATGTGGGATGACCTTGGCCAAGCCTCCACTCACACTCCCAGGTCTTAGTTTCTTTATCTGAAAAATGAGGGCATTGGACCAGCTGATTGGTCCCGTGTGAGAAACTAATGAGAGAGTGTAGACTGAAAAATGCTGGACACAGTTGAGACAGTTTTATCCACCAACAGGGTATATTACTATTATTCAACCACTCTGAAAGAGAAACATCATGCGACTCTCCAGTTGTTTTACCTCCTAAAATACACTAGCCCAGGATGTCAACAGAATGGGAGTTATCAGAGAAAGAGAGCATTTATGCATATTATCTGTGGTGGTTTATTTTATGTCAGTTTGGAAGGAGTTTTTGGATGATTTTAATATTTAATCTGTGAACTTCAAGTAAGCAGATTACCCTCCACAATGTGGGTGGGCCTCAACCAATCAGTTGAAGGCCTGAATAGAACAAAACATCTGGTCTCCTGGAGCAAGAGAGAATTCTCTAGCAGACTTCCTTCAGACTTCTGAACCATCAACCTGCTCAGTCTCCAGGCTGCTAGTGGTGTTTTGAATTGCACCATCAGGTTTCCTAGGTCTTGAACCTGCTGCTGCTGCTGCTGCCAAATTGCTTCAGTCATGTCCGACTCTGTGTGACCCCATAGATGGCAGCCCACCAGGACCCCCCATCCCTGGGATTCTTCAGGCAAGAACACTGGAGTGGATTGCCATTTCCTCCTCCAATGCATGAAAGTGGAAAGTGAAAATGAAGTCGCTCAGTCATGTCCGACTCTTGGCGACCCCGTGGACTGCAGCCTACCAGGCTCCTCCGTCCATGGGATTTTCTAAGCAAGAGTACTGGAGTGGGTTGTCATTGCCTTCTCCCTTGAACCTGCTAGCCCACACTATTTTTCAGACTCAACAGCTTTCATGATTGTATAAGCCGATTCCTTACAATAAATGTTTCCCTATATATACACATATCCTATAAGTTCTGTTTCTCTGGAGAACTTTGAGTTCTCAGAGAACTCTGGGTAGTCAGAGAACTCTGACGAATATACTACATATTACCCAAGTGGGAATCTCCCCAAAAGTAGTAGTAAGTAGTTTCAGCTCCACTCATGGGCACTCCAGGCAGCCTTAGGATGTTACTTTCTAGTGAGACCCTGGGAACTCTGGTTTATGGCCCATGGAGGGCACCTGGCATTCCCCTCAAGGGGACTCAGTTCTGGTCCAGAACCTATTCCTCTTCTCCAGGGCAGAAATCATATCAACAGACATTCCTGTCAAGTGAGTTATGAAGAAATGTCAGGAAACTTGGAAACTGGAGAGCAAGGATAGAGGGAAGATTTTGCCCAAGTCATAAGAAATAGACTCCTGGGATGGGGTTTAGTACTTACCTTTACTGAGACTCGAATGATGACACAGTAGTATCACTTACTGTATGTGATACACACAAATGATGACACCGTACTATCACTTACTGAGTCCAGCCAATATGCCAGGCACTGTGCTAAATGCACTTTGCATAAATTCTCACAAGTGGTCATATCAACTATGCTGGAAGTAGAGGTATTATCCCAACTCAACGTTGAGGATACTGCAGCAAGGGCAAGTAACTCACCCTACATCACTGGAAAAGAAGAGATAGATCCCTAGGGAAAAAGTGAGGCTGAAACCAAGGACCAGTGAGGGAGAAACTGAGAACAGCCAGTGAGCACCCACCATAAGAGCTCAGGAGAAAAAGAGAACAGTGGGAGGTTAGGAAAGGGGGTGGGGCGGGCCGTCAGCTACCTGAGAATGACTTAAATGGGGGCCAGACTCTATCTACCTCTCCCAAAGGCTAGTTGCTGCTCATGTGCACATTCTGCTGGCATTCAGTGGTCACCAGCAGCACGTGATCTCCCCCTAATTAAACCATATCAGAGTCAGCCAAGGAAGGGGTATGGTTGGCAGGATGCAACTCTTGTGGACCCAGTCAGCTCCAGTACCACCCAACAGCAGAAGCCTTTTACCAATTATTGATAACTTCTATTTGCACGACTGAGCAACTGAACTGAACTGAACTGAACACCCCATTCCAAAGAAACTCAATTCAGTTCAGTTACTCAGTTGTGTCCAACTCTTTGTGACCCCATGGACTGCAGCACGCCAGGCTTCCCTGTTCATCACCAACTCCAAGAACTTACTCAAACTCATGTCCATCAAGTCAGTGATGCCATCCAACCATCTCATCCTCTGTTGTCACCTTCTCCTCTTGCCTTCACTCTTTCCCAGCATCAGGGTCTTTTCCAATGAGTCAGTTCTTCACATCTGGTGGCCAAAAGATTGGAGCTTCACCATCAGTCCTTCCAGTGAATGTTCAGGACTGATTTCCTTTAGGATGGACTGGTTTGATCTCCTTGCAGTCCAAGGACCTCTCAAGAGTCTTCTCCAGCACCACAGTTCAAAAGCATCAATTCTTAGGTGCTCAGCCTGCTTTATGGTATAACTCTCACATCCACATATGACTACTGGAAAAACCATAGCTTTGAATAGATGGACCTTTGTCGGCAAAGTAACGAGAGACTGGGGAGTCACTAATGCAAGGACACTTTTCTGTATGCCCAGATTTCTGGCGGGAGCTCCTTGGAGCTTTAAATGAGGCATGTGATAGAGAATCAATTACAAGGCAGAAGTTTCCTCCATGTTGGCTGGCTTAAAGAGTGGTACAGGTCTATGTGTGATCAGGAGAATGGGCTAGAGACTGCCAGCTCTGCCACCTCAAAACTGTGCAGTCTTGAAGAGGTGGCTTCATTTTTCTGATTTTATGAAAATGGAGATGTTGCATAGGCCTATTACAAGAACCACATGAATGTGCAAATGTGAAAGGGATTTTATACTTTAAAGAAAGAGTCAGCAAACTGGTTCTAACATTCAATGGACATGAGTTTGAGCAAACTCAGGGAGATAGTGAAGGACAGCAAAGCCTGGTGCACTGCAGTTCGTGGGGTCACAAAGAGTCGGACGTGACTTAGCAACTGAACAATAACAACAGCAAACTTTCTCTGTAAAGGGCCAGCTGGTAAATAATTCCAACTTTGTGGCTCATACGGTGTCTGTTGCAGCTACTCAATTGTGCCATTGGAGTGTGCAGGCAATTGTAGACAATACAGCACAATGGGAACAGTTGTGTCCTGATAAAACTTTATTTATGGACGTTCAACTTTAAACTTCATATAATTTTCATGTGTCATCAAATAATAATTCTTCTTTTGATTTTTTCCAACCATTTAAATTACCCAAATTGTTCTTATCTCTAGGTCAGACAAAGTAAGAAAACAAATCAGATTTGGCCACTGGGCCACTTATTGTCAATCTTTGCCCTAAAGAGCTGCATAAGTGTAGAGAACATAGTAGGGGAAGAAGTGTTGCAAAAAGGTAAAGACTGCATTTTTTTATCCATTGAAGTGAGGCTTTTAACAGGCAATTACTAAGCTTTGTGGTGCTAAGACAAAGAGATGAGCAGTCTGGGAGAGGCCATTGTAGACTGGGGCAACCAGAGCAGGGATTCCGGAAGGTGAGACATTTGATTTGAGCTGGAAGAAGGGTGGGATTTTAACAGGTGAGGCCAAGGGAAGGGTTGTTTTTTAAGGTACTTAAGGAAGGAAGGAAGAGTGAGGGCAGAGAAGAGACCAAAGGATATCTGATGGTGGACAGCCAGAGAGGGACAGGCAGAGCCGGGGCTCTAGCCTGAGGCTTCCAGCTCCACGAGTCCTTGTTTCACATTCCAGCTGCCTGGTACACTGTGTGGCAAATAGAAAAATCTAGAAGTGTGCCTTGCTCTAGGAGAACTTATCATTAGACTGGGAGACATTCTGGAGAAAGTTTTAAAAAAACAAACTAACAATTGATGTGACAGAAACAATAATGAAATAATAGTGATCTTCAATTGAGCACCAACTCAATGGAGCATGACATATACTGCAGACATTATCTTATTTGTGACTCATAACAACCCTCTGAAGAGAGTCTGATTATTCCCATTATCCACATTTTATAGACACAGAAAAGGTGAGGGAATGTCCCATGGGGCTCAGTGACCATACATAACAACAATAAATATTTGCTTATTGTTTTCCAAAGACTCTCAGTGGACATTGAGAGAAACATAGTGAGTAATAACCCAAAAGCTGTGGTCAGTTGGCCTCAAAGGTAGTTGGAAACGTGTCACAGTGCAGCCAGACTGTTTCAAGGGAGTAGCACAGAGGTGGTCCACGTACATGACTCAATACCAGCCTGACTGTTTGGAGTGGCTGCAGACTTCTTATATCTATTGCCAAGCCTGGAGCAGTTCCTAAGTATGTTTACAGATGGCTTGCTGGGGACGGCATGCTCTAGAAGGAGTCATCATAGCATCAGCATGGGGGTTAGGAATAATTAAATAACATTTTCAGCTCCCCAAGAGCCATTAGACTAAAACAAAGAAGCAGGTGAGAAGAGGAAGTTGAGAGTTATTTGCGCTTTGTTAATGGGCCTTTAATCAGCAGATCTCCACTCCGCCATCAACAGCAGCCGGTCCCCACAATCTGGGGAGACTGTACACTCACAAAGCTCCCATTCAAGTGCCATGGAGGCTGGCACAAAGCAGTAATCAGACAAGCCCCAGCATCTCCACGGCGCTCCACCTGCACCTGTTATCTCAGCAGGAGCTTCTTTATCAGCCCTCAGAAACTCACAGAATGGAGGAGGTTGCCTAGAATCAGTTATCTTCCAGCCTTTGGGGATAAAGATATATAAGCCAACAGCAAGGGCTCTTTCTCTGGAGAACCATGAACCCCAGGTGGGTCAGACACAGGTCTACTATATGGTATCAGGGACAGGCACAGGTCTACTATACAGTATCAACCTGACTGAGTATTTGGGACTGTTAACCAGCCCCAGCTGTAAGGGTGGGAGTCGGGTGGGATTGCTGCTGGCTGTAGCTGGAACAAGGCGGGTGGGAGCTGCATTAGCATCCAGCCCACCACTGTTAGAGAGAATGGATGAGCTGGCTTGTCAGGTGCGGAAGGAAGCTGAATGCTTTTTTGATTGCTATAATTGCGGCAAATTGGACGCTTGAGAGCGCCTCTTTAATGAGAAGAATCTCACGGATGAGACTTAGGGAAGAGGCCCCTCTTTGGATCCTTCTCCTTTGTCCCATGTGTATGAGTTAATTCCCCAGCCATTATGGAATGTGAATGGGCTGCTAATTTTAGTTGTGCAAGCCAAACAAAGACCCTGGTTAGTAGATCCGGAAGGTGATTCATCTGATATGATGTTTGTATGGTGGAAGCTAAAGGTCTTGATAAGCATCCATGATTATTTCAAACTTTTAAACCAAAGAGTTGGAGAATTTTTTAAGTGGCTGCCTCAGTACTAGAGACCAAATAAGGCCTCCGCAAAGAGTCGGACACGACTGAGCGACTGAACTGAACTGAACTGAACCTTCTTTTCTGCTCAAGGTCCTTCTGTCTTGGAGGTCCTGGGTGCTTTGAGTATGAGTGTCCTCCTCTAGGTCTTCTTAATTGGGAAGAATCAGGAAGGCAATAGCGAGGCCAAAGTCAGTGAAAAAGCTACAGTAAAATCCAGAGGCCAAACATAAAACCGAGTCCAACAGGACTTTGATACATTGTGGGGAAACAGATGAGAGTTTAAAAGATATCAGAATCCAAGTGGGAATAGAAGTTCAAGAACTTCTGAGGAGAGTTGAGGATGACTGGAGAGTCTTGTTTCCTTTTATTGGCTTGCTTATTGCTTATGAGAATTTCTTGCGCTTGTTGAGCTGAGAGTTACAGGGTCATAATAGCCAGGAAAAGACTGTATGATTCCAAAGCTGGCATTTCTATTTACCTGTTGTTTCCCTTGGGTAAATTCTGTTGGCCTTTGAGGTGACCAACTCACTCTAGTTTGCTGGAGATTTCCAGTTGTAGCACTACATCCTGGGAAGCCCCTCAGTTCCAGAAAAATTATATCTCTTGCTTCACCAGGGCAGAGTATGAAGGGATAAGAGAGTGGAGAGATAGGAGTTGGACTTGATGGATTCTTCATATTAAGCAAAAGGGCCTAAGGCCCTGATGTCATCTTGATGTCCCATTTTTCATCAAGCTCCACCCCAAAACACTACCATTGTTTTTCTCTTGAAGGATGTCTCTTCAGCCTTCTATTGTCCTTACTGATGCAGTTGTCTTCTCAGTGAGCAGTGTAAGAATAGGGACTCCTCCCTGCCTAGGAACAGAGTAGCAGGGAGCTAGCAGGACTTCAGTAATTGCCCCCTTGAACCTTCTGTCTATAGGTCCAAAGAATATTCAGATGGACACATTCTTAAGATATTTGCAGTAACCAGAGGCTTGAAGGATAGATGTAGGAAAGAATAGGTCCAGGCCCTTGTCAGTCTTCTGCAGATTTGCTGTGTGACTTTGATTAAGTTATATTCCTTCTCTGTCTTCAGTTTTCTGATGAGTGATAAGAGAAATTGATAATGTGATTTGCATTGTATCAGTTTAGCTAAGATGGAACTACAAATTCCAGAATTCCCTTCTCTATATGGTTCCAAATTAGGGTTAAAATGCAAAGTTACAGTTGTAATTCCCTTCTGTATGTGATTCCAAGTTGGAATTGACCAAAAGTTAGGGTCATGTGAGTTTGGGAAGGGGGACATAAAGGAGAGCATTTTTTTCTTTTTTTTTTTTTTGCATTCTAAAGGTCAATAAGGCAGGCACTGTTGTAGCTCATGCACATTGTTGCTGCTCTGCTCAGTTACTTCATTGATATGGGATATAGTCAGGTCTTCCATCCCCTCCAGCTTCTCCCATGTCCCTGACTTCAACTTCCTGAGTCCTGGGCCAAACAGGGGTTCTACTCTGTGGTGCAGGGTGCTAGTTCATCATGTAGATCAAGAGCATCAAGGAGGCTGAAAGAGATGAGAGATAGATTACACTAAGGCCCCTACATGTGAAATTTTAAGTTGTGGACTTTCAAAGATGCAAACATACATTGGCATATCTAACCACGTAAGTTAGTTTCCATGTCTGGCGTACATCGTCACATGCTTGCATCCGCTACAAGTGGTTGTTCTCTTCTGTACTTTATTATTCAGTCCTGTGTAGAGTACAGTAGTGCAGCATCTTTATTTCAAGCCCAGGATGTCCAGACACAAGCGTAAAAGCAGCAGTGATGCAGCTGATACTGGTAAGAAGTGCCAGGAGCTGGAGACCTAGAGAAAGGATGAAGAGAGGAGACAAGAGAGAGAAGCAGTAACTGAATAACTGAAGAGATTCAGGATGCAGGAAATGACAAGGGGGTTTTCTTTATTTGAGGAGACTGTTAGTTTTTAAGGCAAAGGACCTGAATGTAGAATGGTGCACAAAGGTTGCAGCAGCCATTCAGAATGCAATCCAGTGCTATCACGTCAACCATGATGAGAAAAAAAGCACTACTACCCAGACATCACTGGATCATTTTTTCAAGAGGGTGGATAGAATTGAATCCAACAAAGAACCAGAACCAGTGTCATCAACATCAGGCATGAGTGAAATTGTGGTTTGTCTCCATCTCCTATTGCTGACAATCCTTCAGCTCTACCATCTCTCACCTCCTCTGCTTCCTCCAGTCAGTAGCTCTTCTTGCCTGTTCACTGGATGCCAGCCCCTGTATGCCAGTTGTTGTACTATATTATTACTTTTCAAGGTACTGTACTGTAAGATTAAAAATGTTTTCTTTATTTTTTGTGTTTGTTTTTAATATATTATTTGTGACAAAAGTATTATAAACCTATTACAGTACAGTACTATATAACCAGTTGTGTTAGTTGAGTACCCAGGCTAACATTGTTGGACTTACAAATGTGCTCTTTGAACCCATTCATATGTGGGGGACTTACTGTAGTGTTCCAGCTAATTCTTACGAGTTCTAATCTGTTCTTGGCATCTCAACTTTAGGTCTACCTTCCTTCTACATTTCTAGCCCTGCTGACTTCAGGCCCAGCACCAAATGCAAAAACTACAGCCTTAAATAGCCAACATAATCAGCTCCCACAACTGTGTATGCCTAATCCTTGTAATGACTTCCCTGGTGGCTCAGACGGTAAAGCATCTGCCTACAATGTGGGAGACCCGGGTTCAGTCCCTGGGTTGGGAAGATCCTCTGGAGAAGGAAATGGCACCCCACTCCAGTACTCTTGCCTGGAAAATCCCATGGACGGAGGGGCCTGGTAGACTACAGTCCATGGGGTCACAAAGAGTTAGACACAACTGAGTGACTAAACTTTCTTTCCTTCTTTCTAATCCTTGTAATATATTTCTGAATCTATACCATGTGAAGTGGTTCTGTTTCTCTGAATAGTGAATGATAAAAATAATATCTAACAAATGCTTACTAGACACAGGGCACTTTCTCAATATTTTGCCAATATGAATTTATTTAAACATCCACAATCTCTTTGGAGAAGATGTGTCTCACAATCTCTTGTGATATAAATCTCCATTTTCCCTGGTGGTTCAGACGGTAAGGTGTCTGCCTACAATGCGGGAGACCTGGGTTTGATCCCTGGGTTGGGAAGATCCCCTAGAGGAGGAAATGGCAACCCACTCCAGTACTCTTGCCTGGAAAATTCCATGGACTGAGGATCCTGGTAGGCTACAGTCCATGGGGGTCGCAAAGAGTCGGACACGACTGAGCAACTTCACTTTCACTTTCCCTTTTCATAGTATAGATGAGAAAATTGCACAGAGAATTAAAGTAACTTGCTCCAAATCATACTGCCTGTAAGAGAGCAAGCCAGGAATTTAACCTGGCTGTAGGGTCGGTACATGATATGATGCTGCCTCGTTTGTAGAGTATGAGGTTGTTTAGATATCTTTGAAGTCACTTCCAGTTTTAACACTCTGTGACACAGGTTCTGTATTCAGGATAATGCATTTTTAAGTGCAGTCTAAGAATCAGCTACATAGGAATTACCTGGGAAACTGGATAAAACACAGATCCTCTGATGTTCATAGGTTTGTACAGTTACAGTAGAGGAAAGGATCTTGTTACTTAGTGTTTTCAGGTGATTTTGACATACACCAAGGCTTGAGAATGAATCACCCCCCTAGAAGATTAATAACAGTTGGAATAATGAATATATATGAAAGTGAAAGTGAAAGTCACTCAGTCGTGTCCAACTCTTCACGAACCCATGGCCTGAATTCTCCAGGCCAGAATACTGGAGTGGCTAGCCTTTCCCTTCTCCAGGGGATCTTCCCAACCCGGGGATTGAACCCAGGCCTACTGCATTGCAGGCAGTTGCTTTACCAGCTAAGCCACAAGGGAAACCCAATGAATATATATGGGGCTTTGGTTTTGGAGTCTTTTGAGAAAGGAAAAGTGGAAATGAATCCATTCAAAGTAGCTTCACCTCCAGGTCTACATTTAAGTGGAGGCTGTCCTGTAGCCTCAGGTCTATCTATAGTCAAGAAACTCATGTGATGGAGTTTGCTATCAGAAAGTTCTGGAAGGATCATCTCTGTTCCTTCCAGAAGCACCCCTGGAAACAGCTTCGGAGAGGCCTTCCATGAAATAGAAGGTCATTAGCTGCTGGCGATGGGGCCAGGAAGCGGTGAGAGCAGCAGTGGCCACAGGGTCAGCAGCGCCAAGTGCCATCTGCATCCTGTTTTGCTGCTCAGCCCAGGGTCACCCACCCCAAGTTGTTAATCAGAAGTCTCTCCCCCCTGGTAAGGGGATTATCAGCATTTATCTTCTGTTAGGAAATCGTGGGTGGAGGTTCACTCTGGTGTCCATGACTATGAACGGCTTCTGGAGCCTGGGCTCCGGGAAGCAGAGAAGCTATAGGCTGTACAAATTGGAGTCAGAAGAGGGCTGGATGGTGGAAAACCTCTTCACAGCTGCTCATTAGCAGGCAGGCAGGTCTGATAACAAGGACCTCCTCCATGCAGTGATGCCTGGGGACAAGCACATTCCTGTGCTAAAGCAGGGACCAGGCCCCTCGGCCTAATCTGGCCCCGCAGGTGTGGAGGGCAAGGGGCTTGTCTATACACTACCTCATCTGAGCTTCCCACCAATACTGGGATGAATAATTTAAGGGAACTTCAAACCTGACTGAGGAAACCAGTAATAATAATTTCCTTTATTTTTTTGCCAAACTTCTCTCACAAGATATGAGAAAAAATTGATCTTTTTTAAAAAGTACTTTACTTTTCCTAGATGTTGATGGTATGAGGCAATTGTTAAGTTCCAGGTGCTGTGTTTGGCAAGTTGTTTATGTGGTATCGTCGCAGTCTTACAGTGCCCTCTCGAAAGTATCACCATCTTACAAAAGGGAAGACTGACACTGAGAAAGGTTACACAGCAGAATGTTAAATTATCTCACAAAGAATGTCATGAGACTTGGGGAAGGGACTGGTACAATTACATGATGAGGATGGAGGCATAAACTAAAGAAATAAGCTGATTACTGCAAGTACACCTTCTGCCATCCTCCTGGTGGTGAATTTCTTAAGATCATTTCTCTTTGAGTCAGTTATATCACCATGCATAGAGCAAAAAGAAAAGACTCATGCATACTTTTCTTTGCAATCATTTTAAACCTAAAGGGTGACTTTTTCTTTGTTTATTTTGGCTATCACAGAGCTTTGATTTCCTCAGCATTCCCTAGAAGACTTGACTTGTGGTTTCTGTATCCCCCACTGTTTTAGCTCCAGAAGAAGGAAGAAAAATATCTTCCTACTTCCCTTTATAATTCCTTTCAAGATCAATCCCAGTAAAAGTCTCAGGTCAGATGCACATACCTATAAACATGAATTTTAGATTCTTCTGTTTTGGTAGAGTTTTATGTCAGATTCCTACTAGGTACAAAAATTGCCTCTAGGTTCAGGCAGGTCACCGTGTAATCAAGCATCCTCTCCCTTTGCTGGATTTTTTAATTCTGTGGTATCCCATCACCCTAAAACACTGTAACACTGGATGATTAGTTTAGAAAAGTCACTGTAAATTATTTGAGGACAGGAATTATATCTGTTTTGTTCACCCTAGTTTTCAGAGCTTTATAACCCACCCACCACCTAGCATATGGGTGGGTTTTCTCTACATACTGAGTGAATAAATAAACAAGTAACTGAATGAGTAAATGGGTGAATGGATTCTTCACATTTCCTGGACAACCTGCCCACCACCTGTAAGAATTAATGCCGTGTCTCCCACCTGGTCTGTCTGCCTCTGGGCCTCTTCTCTGAGCCATGCTGAGCCATGAGGTCAAGGTCAATGTTTCCGCACAACACTTTTCTTCAAGTGACAATTCTGCTAAAATATTCACTGGCTCCTTCTTGTTGGACTTTGGATGAAAGAAAGGTTAAAAATTAACTGTCATGGCTATAGGATCTTGCATCTTTGAATTCTGTTGCAAAACATTCTAGGGACTTGTAAGGAAAGTATATGCCAGGTACTGTGTGGAGACATTTTCCCCAGTTCTGGTGGTAGGTAAGCATATCAAAAGAGCTAGTCTCCTTTATCTCCCCAGCCCCAAATCTAAATCTCCAGTTAACCACCACAATGGTGAGGAAAGGCCAGCCAGAACTTGCCTAACATCAAGAAAGAATTTTCCCCAAACAGGCCTATCTACATCTCTGGAAATATGGCCCATGTTTTGACCTTGACCTATACATGGTAATAAGCTTCCATAATTTGTCATTCCAGCCTTTCCATGGTCCAACTATATCAAAGACTGGAGTCAAACAAACGCAGAATTCCAAGTCTCCCTCCACACATCCCTAAAATGAGTGCTCCCACATCTGGCCAGAATGGTCCTCTCAGTACCTTTCTGAGCACCAGCACATTCTTGTTTCTGCTTCTTAGTTCATGAGTCCCTCCCTGTCAGTGTCCCTTCCTTTGCAGTGGCCCCTTTGCCGCTGTTTTTCCATGACTAGCTCAGTGCATCCCTCCTCCTTGAGGGGAGGCTTCTTCTCAAGCTCCAGCTTCTCCTCCCCACATGTAGACAGTGAGGAACAGTGGGAGTCCCTTGCACTGTTTCTACTCCATATCCCCCAGTGCCCAGGAGAGGTATACACTGAGTCCAGTGAGAAGGACCTGGGGTCTACCCTTCTTTCTTGTAACAATTTGGCACACTTACTTACCTCCCCAAATTCCAATTTCTTCCTCTAGAAAATGGGAGTAATTTTTACTTTGCAGAGTTTAATCAGTTAAGTGATTCCCTTACTTTACCTGACAGGCATTTACCAAAGGTTTTCTGGGTTCCAGATGCACAGTGACTGATATATAGTAGGTGATTAATGCTGCTGCTAAGTCGCTTCAGTCGTGTCCGACTCTGTGCAACCCCATAGACGGCAGCCCACCAGGCTCCGCCATCCCTGGGATTCTCCAGGCAAGAACACTGGAGTGAGTTGCCATTTCATTCTCCAATGCATGAAAGTGAAAAATGAAAGTGAAGTCGCTCAGTCATGTCTGACTCTTAGCGACCCCATGGACTGCAGCCTACCAGGCTCCTCCATCCTTGGGATTTTCCAGGCAAGAGTACTGGAGTGGGGTGCCATTGCCTTCTCCAGGTGATTAATAGATATTACTAAATATTTTTAAATACTTATCAAATGAATTTGTAGGACTTTTCTAGTTAGAGAAAAGAATTATCAGATTAAATATAGAATCTTTTCTACGGTCTTCTTTCCTTCTTATCTTTTTTTGAGTAGGTGCTGGACACAAAAAAAGAGAAATATAAACAGAATTTGATTTGACATTTTATGTTCAATACCTCATCTACTATCCATATCCATGTCTAACCTTTAGGATTTCTGCTCAGTGCACAACAAATATCTAGAATAAAAACAAAAGGCATGAGTTTTTCAAATAAATACATTTTCTTATAGCTTTTGCATCACTAACGTGACATTTGCCAGATAAAATTTTATTAAGCCAGTCTCAATATTTAAGTGGAGATGGAAATGGCAACCCACTCCAGTATTCTTGCCTGGAGAATCCTGTGGACAGAGGAGCCTGGTAGGCTGCTGTCCATAGGGTTTCACAGAGTCGGACACGACCAAAGTGACTTAGCATGCACGCATGCATTGGAGAAGGAAATGGCAACCCACTCCAATATTCTTGCCTGGAGAATCCCAGGGACAGAGGAGCCTGGTGGGCTGCCGTCTATGGGGTTGCATAGAGTTGGACAAGACTGAAGTGACTTAGCAGCAGCAGCAATATTTAAGATGAGACTTGTGAAGGACATGGTAATCTTGAAATATGCAAAAGTCTCTCATAAAAAATTAATGTCTGTGTGTCCTCAGGGGGATAGGAGATGGATTTCTTCCAGGATAGAGTAAGAGGAGTCAGCACATTCCTTCAGAAGTATGTTTGTGTGTGCACATGTGGTTGCTGGTAGGGACCACTGAAGTAAAAGTCTGGGGCACAAACTATTGTGATTCTGGCAGAAACCAAGACTGAGTAGCAGAAAACTCATACACTTCTCATTCAGTAATGAGGTTTCGTTGGCTGCATTTTTGCTGTTATTGTTTTGGTTTTTTTGTTGTTGTTGTTGATGTTTTTGGTTTACCAATGTGGTAGAATTTTTTTTCAGTATGTTTAATGGTGTTTTATATATATATATATATATATATATATATATATATATATGCTGCTGCTAAGTCGCTTCAGTCGTGTCCGACTCTGTGTGACCACATAGACGGCAGCCCACCAGCCTCCCCCGTCCCTGGGATTCTCCAGGCAAGAACACTGGAGTGGGTTGCCAATATCTTTCTCCAGTGCATGAAAGTGAAAAGTGAAAGTGAAGTCGCTCAGTTGTGTCCGACTCTTAGCGACCCCATGGACTGCAGCCCACCAGGCTCCTCTGTCCATGGGATTTTCCAGGCAAGAGTACTGGAGTGGGGTGCCATTGCCTTCTCCATATATATATATATATATATATATATATATATATACTTAAATTGCAATAAAGCTGATTTATAGTGTTGTGCTAGTTTCTGGTGTATAGCAGTGATTATACATACATATACATACATACAGTTATACATACATTATATACATATGGGCTTCCTAGGTGGCTCAATGATAAAGAGTCTGCCTGCAGTACAGGAGACATGGGTTTGATCCCTGGGTCAGGAAGATCCCCTGAAGAAGGAAATGGCAACCCACTCCACTATTCTTGCCTAGGAAATCCCATGGACAAAGGAGCCTGGCAGGCTACAGTCCGTGGGGTTGCAAAAGAGTTAGACATGACTGAGCAACTAATCAACAACATATATATGTGTGTATGTGTGTGTGTGTGTGTGTGTATAAATATACACACACATATATCCTACTCCAGGGGATCTTCCCAATCTAGGGATTGAACTCACATATCTTGTGTTGGCAAGTGGATTCTTTACTACTAACACCAGCAGGGAAATTCCATGTACAGAGGAACCTGGTGAGCCACAGTCCATGGGGTTTCAAAAGAGACACAACTGAGCAACTAAAGAACAATATATATAAAGTATACATATACAGATATATATATATATAACTAAATATATATAAAACTGAATATATACATATATTCTTTTCCATTATGTTTTATTACAGAATATTGAGTATAGTTCCCTGTGCTATATATGACTCCATTTTTAATTGAGAAAAACCTACTCTCCTTGAACCATCTCCAGTCTTCCCACAAACATATTCACACGTGCTTGCACACACATACACACACCACACAACTGATATTTATTCTTGGGATCAGATCTTGTTTTAATAGATCACTTGTAAGAGGAACTGCCAGCCTCAGCCTTCACAAGGGGATGTAAAAAGAGAAACTCCAAAAGGCTAACACACCTAACTCCCCCCAGGGATCCAACACCTATCATGTGCCTGGCTGTCTATGAAATTTGGCTGATGACCAATATTAGCAAGGGTTTGAGGTGCTATGACCACAGGCTTAAAACTTTAGTCATTTTATATCAAGAAAGGGCAAAGAATCTGGGGTTGGGGACTCCCTTCCTTCAATAAGAGATAAGATTTCCTAAAAGGAAGTGGAGTGAAAGTGGAAATTTTTGGATATTGACCCTTGAACCATGAGGCATTTGACACGAGGGAAGAGGAAACTCTTGAACCTGAAGATAAAGGATCCAGAATGAAAGTCTGAAAAAGTGGCCTCAGAGGATCTCTTCACGAGTTTTTAGAATCCTTTGTTTTTGAGATTTAAGGCAATATTCGTTTGCTGCAATTATACTTTCTTCCTTCTATATAATAATTATCTTCCCAAATCATTGAAACATTTTATTTAAAAAATTGTGTATAATCATAGACCCAGAGATACTGGTCTTGAAAAGATGAAGGAACAAGGCGGCAAGAGAGACAAGGAAAGCCATTGTGCTCCACGTCTCCTTTCTCCCTTCTGTACATGTGCCTCCTGTGTATTCCAGCAGAAAGTAGGCTGATAGATTGAAGAACATGCCACAGCCTACAGAGAGATGGAGTCTGCTTGGCGACCTTGAATCTGGGATACCTTTGTGATTTGCTTTGACCGATAACAATGTGGTAGAAATGATGTGCTGTTTTCAAGATTAGGCCTTTCACCCTCTTGGAAGACTGTCGGGAGACCACCACTTAAGAACCCCAGCTTATCCTAGTGAAGAAAGAGTGGCCACATGGAAGAGAACTGAGGAGCCCCAGGCCACTGACAGCACTGACTGCCAGACACAAGAGCGATGCCAGTATGCCTCTTCCAGCCCAGTCAAGGGACCCCAGGAGGGATCAGCAGAGCAACTCCCCAACCAATACTCAGAATCATAACAAGCAATGATTCTATCTTGTTTCAAGCCACTAAGCTTTGGGGATACTTATTAAACATCAGCCCATTTACTGGAGCATGAACTCCAGGTGATGTCCAGGGGGGCTTAGGGCAACCATAGAGAAGCCAGAAGAAACCAGAGAGCTCCCCAGTTCCAGGGAGCCCTCTAGAGAGGGCAGAGCCATGAACAAAGAGAGAGAGAGACCTTTGCTTTCCCATACAGAGAATGCTGCTCTCTGAAAGGAGAGGACAGTGACTCAACAGATGCCTGATATAAGAAGCAACCTTCTATCAAAGCTGTCTAAGAATGGAATGGACTACTTTAAGAGGTGCTGAGTTCTACAACATTAAGAGTATTCAAGAATGGGCAAGAGATCGAAAGGCAGAACTTTAGCACTATGTAGTTGGCTCTCTGAGGTCACTTACACCACCAAGCATCTTATTAGTTTCTTTAAATCCTATTTGAGAAGACACAGTATGTGCATAATTATGTCAATACATCTCATAATTTTAAAGAGGCTCTGGTTTATCAAAAGCAGCAGTAAAATGTATATGAGCTAGACAGTTTTTCTGTGTGCAGAGTTTATTGACATGAATCTAACCACGTTGGTAAAAGTACCCAGACATATCCACAACAGGCACCAGAGGACTGTGAGAATGGATTACTGGAAAAACATTCAGCTCAGAAATGAGGCCGCTGGGCAGAGATTGCATCTTTTTTGAATCTCTTTTTGGGGCCAGCCCCTGTTGTTACCATTAAGTGAATTTGCAACATGATCATAACAATGGCAACAGCCAATACTAATAATGGAGATAAGCACCACTCCAACTCTCTGCTGGCCTCTTAACTGCTTGCAACAAATCTGTTGCTGAAATGAGCTGTCTCCTCTCCCTTCAGAAAGGGTTCTTGAAATGCCTAGGGATATGTTTGGCTACAGAGCAAAGAGTTGCTTGCTTTCAGGGGCAGTAGACCCTCTTGAAATTTCCTTGTAAGAAAGGTTGCAGGCTTGATGTATGCTCATTACACCGACTTTCTCTGACATTCTGAGGGGAAATTAAACCTTGGGACATGCTTATCAAAGGCTGTGCTGAGTTTCCTTTTTAAAGAAATATAGTGGGACAACTCAGACTAAGTTTACTCCTGAATTTCCTATCACCACCCCCACTGGGGTGAAGAGGGCTTTGAAGTAGCAAACACTTGGAAAAGAACAATCAAAAATTGAATCAGCAAATTCTTGAGGTTTTAACTGCATATGTGAGAACCACATTTCAAGCAAATATAAAGGAATGCAGTGAACATATTGCCAAGGGAAAACAATAAGTGGCTGGTAAGAAGCATGCCTGGTGGCTTAGATAGTAAAGAATCTGCCTGCAATGCAGGAGACCTGGGTTTGATCCCTGGGTCAGGAAGATGCCCCGGAGAAGGAAATAGCAACCCACTCCAGTATTCTTGCCTGGAAAATCCCATGGACAGAGAAGCCTGAATGGCTGCAGTCCATGGGGTGGCAAAGAGATACGACTGAGTGACAAACGCACAAACGCCAGAAGCATGCAATGAGACCTCTTCAAAGGAGAAACCTCAGAACATAAATGCAAGGCCTTTCCTTGAGAAATAGAGCCTGTTCACCCAGAGGGCAGTTAGCTGTCTCCTCTTTCAATCTGAACCTCATCTAAGAGAAAATCTCTCAACCAGAATCATCACATGCTTACCTTGGAATTGACATGAGAAAGGAGAGACACTCCAGGAGCGATGGAAAGTCATTGTCTTAGTCCAGCTGCCAGGTCTCTGGGTGACCATCTGCAAACCACTTCTCTTTCAGAATCTTGGACTGTGTGTCTAAAGTGAAATGTTTCCTCCCAGATTTATGAATTGGTGAAATCTGTGCATCACATCCTCTCAACTTCATTCTGTCTTACAGAGCATTCTGGGAGACGCATGCTGAGTGAATCCAATTCCGTGTTTGGTGATGGGCCATTTAGAGGATGAGACTAGACAATGCTTGCTGCCCCCTCCCCACAGAAAACATGTGAGGGGCTAACTGTTATCTGCTGCTACTACCTTTACTGTCACTCTGAAAGGGATTTTTCTATTTCGCGCTGGAAGCTGGGACTTGGAGGAGCCAATGAGAGGATGGCCAAGCTTTAACAGGGAGAACTGTTGGGTTACCATGGTCCAAGCTTGGGATATGACGTATAATTTGAGGTATGTCAGGATCATATGAACCACTCAAGCCGGGCAGCTGAGCTATGATTAAGAAAGCATGGTTTCATATTTGTGTTTCTTATCTGGGAAGGGCTAAAGGGATCATTCAGGCTCCCCAGAGTCCTGAATTGTAACACAGAATTGGGAAGGCAGGAAACTGGGAGTTGGAATTTGGCAAGAAATGGGGATTATTGTTGTGTTGTGGCTATTTTAGTTAGAAAACAGACCCCGAAAGTCAGCCCGGGAGGAGAGGCATATCAGAGATCAACCCGAGGGAGGTGTACCAGTCAGTGTGATGGCAATGCTGGTGATCTGGGTACCCTGAAGATCAGGACTTAGTTCTGGTTCTGTTGCGCAAATCCACATCTCTCAGCTTACTTTCTACATTTATAAATTTAGAACAATAATCCTAATCCTGTTTCTGTCTTGGGATCATGTTGTAAAGTTTACATGGAGACATGAGTGGCAAAGTACTTTGTCAACTAAAAAATGTTATGAGATAATTATAAGACATAACTGTTGCTCCAATTTTCTCTGATTTGAAGTATTTCTGCTGAGAAACCAGTGGTAATTCTTACAATTGTTCCTTTGTTTGTTTGTAACATCCCCACCTCAACTCCAACCAGCTCCTTTTAAGATTTTTTCTTTATTGCTTGCTTAACACAACATTAGTTTATAATGATTTGATTACAGTACACTCTGACTGTGGTGTGGGGTGTGTGTTTATCCTGCTTGAAGTACCCTGAGCTTTTTATGTCTCTGGGTTTATATTTTTTATGTTACTTAAATTAAAAGTAGATCCCTTGATATTAGATCATAAGACAGTTGTCCCTGAGATTGTTTTTTTTTCTAAGCATTTTATCTCTATGTGCTTCCATTTATATAATCTCTGTTGTTCTGTCTTCAAGTTTACTGGACTTTTTTCTTTTTTTTTTTGCTGCATCACACAGTTGCTCCCCAAATGGAGATTGAACCCATACCTTGGCAATGAAAGCAGAGTCCTAACCACTGGACAACCAGGGAATTTCCTATTAGCCATTCTTATGCACTAATTGATGTTAACCTTATAATTTTTAAATTTCAGATTATGTAACTTTTAATTCTAGAACTTTTGTATTCCAGTCCCCTATAATGAAAAGGACATCTTTTGGGGGTGTTAGTTCTAAAAGGTCTTGTAGGTCTTCATAGAACCGTTCAACTTCAGCTTCTTCAGCATTACTGGTTGGGGCATAGACTTGTCTCAAGCATCTATTTCTTAAGATTTCCTATTTTTTGCTTATTATGTTAATATATTTTCCTTTACATACTTGAATATAATTATAATAGCTGTTTTAAAGTTCTTGTTTGCAAATTTCATCATCTTTCTCATTTCTTGGTTGTCTTCTATTTTTCTGATTTTTATTTTGATTGCATATCAGGTATTTATGCTCATTTACACTGGAGATCAGTGGAGAAATAACTCCAGAAAGAATGAAGGGGTGGAGCCAAAGCAAAAAGAATACCCAGCTGTGGATGTGACTGGTGATAGAAGCAAGGTCCGATGCTGTAAAGAGCAATATTGCATAGGAACCTGGAATGTCAGGTCCATGAATCAAGGCAAATTGGAAGTGGTCAAACAAGAGATGGCAAGAGTGAATGTCGACATTCTAGGAATCAGCGAACTGAAATGGACTGGAATGGGTGAATTTAACTCAGCTGACCATTATATCTACTACTGTGGGCAGGAATCCCTCAGAAGAAATGGAGTGGCCATCATGGTCAACAAAAGAGTCTGAAATGCAGTACTTGGATGCAATCTCAAAAACGACAGAATGATCTCTGTTCGTTTCCAAGGCAAACCATTCAATACCACAGTAATCCAAGTCTATGCCCCAACCAGTAATGCTGAAGAAGCTGAAGTTGTATGGTTCTATGAAGACCTATGAGACCTTTTAGAACTAACACCCAAAAAAGCCGTCCTTTTCATTATAGGGGACTGGAATGCAAAAGTAGGAAGTCAAGAAATACCTGGAGTAACAGGCAAATTTGGCCTTGGAATACGGAATGAAGCAGGGCAAAGGCTAATAGAGTTTTGCCAAGAAAATGCACTGGTCATAACAAATACCCTCTTCCAACAACACAAGAGAAGACTCTACATATGGATATCACCAGATGGTCAACACTGAAATCAGATTGATTATATTCTTTGCAGCCAAAGATGGAGAAGCTCTATACAGTCAGCAAAAACAAGACTGGGAGCTGACTGTGGCTCAGACCATGAACTCCTTATTGCCAAATTCAGACTTAAATTGAAGAAAGTAGGGAAAACCACTAGACCATTCAGGTATGACCTAAATCAAATCCATTATGATTATACAGTGGAAGTGAGAAATAGATTTAAGGGCCTAGATCTGATAGAGTGCCTGATGAACTATGGACAGAGGTTCGTGACATTGTACAGGAGACAGGGATCAAGACCATCCCCCTGGAAAAGAAATGCAAAAAAGCAAAATGGCTGTCTGGGGAGGCCTTACAAATAGCTGTGAAAAGAAGAGAAGTGAAAAGCAAAGGAGAAAAGGAAAGATATAAGCATCTGAATGCAGAGTTCCAAAGAATAGCAAGAAGAGATAAGAAAGCCTTCTTCAGCGATCAATGCAAAGAAATAGAGGAAAACAACAGAATGGGAAAGACTAGAGATCTCTTCAAGAAAATTAGAGATAACAAGGGAACACTTTATGCAAAGATGGGCTTGATAAAGGACAGAAATGGTATGGACCTAACAGAAGCAGAAGATATTAAGAAGAGATGGCAAGAATACACAGAAGAACTGTACAAAAAAGATCTTCAAGACCCAGATAATCACGATGATATGATCACTCACCTAGAGCCAGACATCCTGGAATGTGAAGTCAAGTGGGCCTTAGAAAGATTCACTATGAAAGCTAGTGGAGTGATGGAATTCCAGTTGAGCTATCTCAAATCCTGAAAGATGATGCTGTGAAAGTTCTGCACTCAATATGCCAGGAAATTTGGAAAACTCAGCAGTGGCCAGAAGACTGGAAAAGGTCCGTTTTCATTCCAATCCCAAAGAAAGGCAATGCCAAAGAATGCTCAAACTACCGCACAATTGCACTCATCTCACACGCTAGTAAAGTAATGCTCAAAATTCTCTAAGCCAGGCTTTAGCAATATGTGAACCATGAACTTCCAGATGTTCAAGCTGGTTTTAGAAAAGGCAGAGGAACCAGAGATCAAATTGCCAACATCCTCTGGATCATGGAAAAAGCAAGAGAGTTCCAGAAAAACATCTATTTCTGCTTTATTGACTATGTCAAAGCCTCTTGAGAAATTTGTATGCAGGTCAGGAAGCAACAGTTAGAACTGGACATGAAACAACAGACTGGTTCCAAATAGGAAAAGGAGTACATCAAGGCTGTATATTGTCACCCTGTTTATTCAACTTATATGCAGAGTACATCATGAGAAATGCTGGACTGGAAGAAGCACAAGCTGGAATCAAGATTGCCGGGAGAAATATCAATAACCTCAGATATGCAGATGACACCACCCTTATGGCAGAAAGTGAAGAGGAACTAAAAAGCCTCTTGATGAAAGTGAAAGAGGCGAGTGAAAAAGTTGGCTTAAAGCTCAACATTCAGAAAACGAACATCATGGTATCTGGTCCCATCACTTCATGGGAAATAGATGGGGAAACAGTGGAAACAGTGTCAGACTTTATTTTTTCGGACTCCAAAATCACTGCAGATGGTGATTACAGTCGTGAAATTAAAAGACGCTTACTCCTTGGAAGGAAAGTTATGACCAACCTAGATAGCATATTCAAAAGCAGAGACGTTACTTTGCCAACAAAGGTTCATCTAGTCAAGGCTATGGTTTTTCCAGTGGTCATGTATGGATGTGAGAGTTGGACTGTGAAGAAGGCTGAGCGCCGAAGAATTGATGCTTTTGAACTATGGTGTTGGAGAAGTCTCTCTCGAGTCCCTTGGACTGCAAGGAGATCCAACCAGTCCATTCTGAAGGAGATCAGCCCTGGGATTTCTTTGGAAGGAATGATGCTAAAGCTGAAACTCCAGTACTTTGGCCATCTCAATGGAAGAGTTGACTCATTGGAAAAGACTCTGATGCTGGGAGGGATTGGGGGCAGGAGGAGAAGGGGACAACAGAGGATGAGATGGCTCGATGGCATCACTGACTCGATGGACATGAGTTTGGGTAGGCTCTGGGAGTTGGTGATGGACAGGGAGGCCTGGAGTGCTGCGATTCATGGGGTCACAAAGAGTTGGACACGTCTGAGCCACTGAACTGAACTGAAAACTATTCTATGGCTGACATTATAGATACTATATTTTTGAAGGAATTTGTCTTTATTCATAATAGAGTTTAGTGCTTTTTTACAGCAGGCATTAAATTTGCTCATGGACCAACATAGTCCTTTCAAGATTTCTTTAGAAACTTCTAAAGCGTTGGTCTAGAGAGACTATTACTCTATGGTGGGCTAGTTCTATTCCTATTCCTATTCCTATTCCTAAGGTGTTGCCTTTATATGGGTTTTGTTGAATTTCTGAGATTTTCAGCCAAGTCTCTTCTTCTGTGCCTTATGAGAATGCAAACACCTTTAAGCCTTATGAAAACTCTATATGTATGTGCTTTGTCACTCAGTCATGTCCAACTCTTTGCGACCCCATAGACTGTAGCCCACCCGGTTCCTCTGTCCATGGAGTTTCTCCAGGCAAGTATACTAGAGTGGATTGCTATGGCCTCCTCCAGGGGTTCTTCCCAACCCAGGGATCGAACCTAGGTCTCCTGCATGGCCGGCAGATTCTTTACCATCAGAGCCACAGGGAAGCCCTAATATTGTTTAACGCAAGTTCACAGCAGTTTTTTTTCCTCTGAGAGATATTTTCACTCTAGCTTTATGCAGTTTTTCTCTGCACATACACAGGTTAATATTCAGCTAAAATTCAAGGGCATTCTTAAGCACACTTTTGGAGCTCCTTCTGTACATAGATTCCTTCTCCCTCTTACCCTGTCCCAGAAATTCTACCTGCCTCAGTAACCCCAAATTCTAATCTCCATCATTTTAGCTCTGCTAAGCAGCTGTGCTCTGTTTTGCCTTCCCTTATCTGTACTACAGTCTGGAAAGTGCCTTAAAACAAAAGCCATTCCAGGATCTGAGATTATCTAGTTCGTTTCCTATCTCTCAGAGATCACAGTCCTGCACTGCCTTTGGTTCTACATCAGAAAACAGTTATTTTCTATAATTCAGTACAGCTCAGTTCAGTCACTCAGTCATGTCCAACTCTTTGCGACCTCATGAATCGCAGCATGCCAGGCCTCCCTGTCCATCACTAACTCCCGGAGTTTGCTCAAACTCATGTCCATTGAGTCGGTGATGCCATCCAGCCATCTCATCCTCTGTCATCCCTTTCTCTTCCTGCCCCCAATCCCTCCCAGCATCAGGGTCTTTTCCAATGAGTCAACTCTTTGCATGAGGTGGCCAAAGTATTGGAGTTTCAGCTTTAGCATCAGTCCTTCCAATGAACACTCAGGACTGATCTCCTTTAGGATGGACTGGTTGGACCTCCTTGCAGTCCAAGGGACTCTCAAGAGTCTTCTCCAACACCACAGTTCAAAAGCATCAATTCTTCTGCACTCAGCTTTCTTCACAGTCCAACTCTCACATCCATACACGACCACTGGAATAACCATAGCCTTGACTAGATGGACCTTTGTTGGCAAAGTAATGTCTCTGTTTTTAACATGCTATCTAGGTTGGTCATAATTTTCCTTCCAAGGAGTAAGCATCTTTTAATTTCAGGGCTGCAATCACCATCTACAGTGATTTTGGAGCCCAGAAAAATAAAGTCGGACACTGTTTCCCTATCCATTTCCCATGAAGTGATGGGACCAGATGCCATGATCTTAGTTTTCTGAATGTTGAGCTTTAAGCCAACTTTTTCACTCTCCTCTTTCACTTTCATCAAGAGGCTCTTTAGTTCTTCTTCACTTTCTGCCATAAGGGTGGTGTCATCTGCATATCTGATATTTCTCCCGGCATTCTTGATTCCAGCTTGTGCTTCCTCCAGCCCAATGTTTCTCATGATGTACTCTGCATATAAGTTAAACAAGCAGGGTGACAATATACAGCCTTGACATACTCCTTTCCCTATTTGGAACCAGTCTATTGTTCCATGTCCAGTTCTAACTGTTGCTTCCTGACCTGCATACAGGTTTCTCAAGAGGCAGATCAGGTGGTCTGGTATTCCCAGCTCTTTCAGAATTTCCCACAGTTTATTGTGATCCACACAGTCAAAGGCTTTGGCATAGTCCATAAAGAAGAAATAGATGTTTTTCTGAAACTCTCTTGCTTTTTCTATGATCCAGCAGATGTTGGCAATTTGATCTCTGGTTCCTCTGCCTTTTCTAAAACCAGCTTGAACATCTGGAAGTTCATGGTTCATGTATTGCTGAAGCCTGGCTTGCAGAATTTTGAGCATTACTTTACTAGCGTGTGAGATAATTAGTCTAGGTTTATACTATTTACTAAAAGAGAACTGGCATGGTGTCTCTTCCTCCATCAGTACAGGAAGCTGAAATTGCAACATACAGATGATGTGACTACTTGGAACAAAGTGTTATGTTAGTCTTTGAGACTTCACAGATAAACACATATCCTAGCCACTCACTGTCTTATGGAAAAGATAGACAAATAAATTGAATGACACTAGGGAGTTTCAGTAGAGAAATGTACTGTCATAGAAATTCAGTGGAGGGGACATTTAACTGAAGAAGTCAGGAAAGACTTTCCAGAGAAGATAGCATTTAAGCAAGGAATTTCTGTTTTTCTGGTTAGAGAGTAGAAAGATACATTAAGCAAATGAACAAAGAAAAAATAGTGTGTGTTTAATTAGAAAATACCAGATTGCTGTTATATAAGTTGTATGGATGTGAAGGAAAACTGTTATTATGTGGAACTAGAAAAATAATATCCAGTTCTTAAAAGTCTATGAACATTTCATTGAGTAGATCAGCCTATTCTATACAGGAACCCATAGCATCATAATGACGTAAAGCAAGGTCTTCGTGGGACTTGTCCATTGTTTACTGAGAATTTTGGGTAAGTTTATTGTAAACTTCAGAGGTTTTTTTTCATTTAATTTAAAAAATATGATAATGTCAGAACCTGCCTTATTATATCAATGATGATTAATTTAGTTAATGTTTGCAAAGCACTCAGCCCAGTGACTGGCATTTAAGTGTTCAAAATGACAGCTACATGTGTTTTTGTTGTTATTTTGTAGGCAAATTGAAAAAGAGTAGTTTGTGGTGGGTTACTTTGTGAACAGGTATGTATTTTTAGAAAAAATAAATGCTGTTGGCTGAATGAGGAATAAACCACACATAGGAGAATGGAAGGCAACCCACTCCAGTATTCTTGCCTAGAAAATTCCATGGACAGAGCAGCCTGGAGGGCTACAGCCTATGGGGTCCTAAAGAGTGGGACTGGAGGAGGAAATGGCAACCCACTCCAGTATTCTTGCCTGGAGAATCCCATGGAGGGGGTCCTGGCAGGCTACAGTCACTGGGGTCGCAAGAGTCGGACATGACTGAATGACTAAGCACAGCACAGGAGAATGATTGGGTAAGGAAGAGAATGAACAGAATACGGAGCGGGCTGGAAGGTATGCTCAGTAGAGGCCAAGGAGGTTCCTCCTCCATGGGTGAAAACATGGCATAGTCAGGGTCTGAAGCTGTGGGCAACTGCTTAGATCCTGTTCGAGTGTGTTTTACCTGCATCTGTTCTGGAGCAGAGGCGCCCAATGATAGTAAGAAATCCTGAAACTCTGAGGCATCATTGCCAGAGGTGATAGGCTCATGTGTGCATTTAAAATCATTGCTGAAATTGTGAGCATTCTGCTATTTGTGAAGGGTCACATTTTTCCAAATGACTACAACAATATATATGATCCACACATTCTTCCTACAATGTTAACGTTGTCCCCATTAAGTCTGGGTGGGCTTATTACTAGAATGGAAATGAGTTTGGGACTTTTGAGCTGAGGCCTTAAAAGGCAATATGGGTGACACCTGGTCGTCTTGGGACATGTTCATTTGTAAGTCAATCACCACGCCATGAGGAAGCAAACAGACCACAGCGGGAGGACACGTATAGGCTCTGCGGAGGACAGCTGCAGCTGCCACGCCATAGTCACCACTGACCTCTGGTCATGCAAGTGCCTCGGGCCTGCAGGGATTCTGATCCCCAGTCCATGAGCTGACTCAGCTCCCTATGAGGGGCAGATGTGAGCTGTCCCTTCCAGTCCCTGCCCAAACGCTGACTTAGGAGCCAAACAAATCAATGTTGTTTTAAACCACTAGATTTGAGGTGGTTTGTTAATGTTAGCATATATTGTCCCTTTAACAGTATTATTATTGCATACTTTGGAATACTATTGTGTCTTTTCTCCCTTTAACAGTTACTAATAGTACAACTTTTAGCATTTCAAGATTCTCAATTTAAAAAAAAAAATTATTTAACAGGATCCTCATCTTCACAAAAAAAATGTGAAGATGCACAGAACTAGAAATGTTAACTGATAAGGAGAAAGTCAAGCAGAAGCTATTGTACCAATGACTTTGGTTAGTTTGTTCTAATAAAACTATTCCCCACCTGTAAAAAAGTGAAATGATTTCCTGAAATCAGATTCTAGCTCCCACAGCAATTATTTTGACAATATATTTTCCTTTTACCTGTGATAACACATTTACTATCTACTGAGGTATAATTTGTATTTTAAAAACTAGAAAATTATGCCTCTCTTGATGTTGACAAAACCAGGTAAGCTTAAGTAATTGGGAAAACAGGCATCTTTTAAAATCATTTCTGCCGATTTGTCTTCTCTGCTTTCCGCTTCTCCACACTTCTCTACACAGCTCCTTGCACACATTCTCAAATGTGGTCACAAGGGTTGTCAGTAACAACTAAAGATTAAGCTTTGCAGGGAGACAAACATTCAGAAAATTGAAGCTCAAAGACCCTCCAGAAGTTGGTTGCATCCTCCCTGCAGCTGACTCATCTTGGAGAGCGCACACTGTGCAGGGTTTGCGTGCGTGCCTGCAGGCTCAGTCCTGTCGGACTTTTTGCGAGTCTGTGGACTGTAACCTACCAGGCTCCCCTGTCCGTGGGATTGTCCAGGCAAGAATACTGGAGAGGGGTGCCATTTTCTACTACAAGGGATCTTCCCAACCCAGGAATTGAACTGTGCCTCTGATGTGTCCTGCATGGGCAGGTGCCTTCTTTACAACTAGAGCCACTTGGGAATCCTACTCATGGTTTGAGATGACAGTACATCTCCCAACAGCCTGGGCAGCTCTTGCTAAGACCTTACAAATGGGGAAGGGCCATGGGAATTATTGAGAAATCACAGATAGATACAATAAACCCTCTTTTTCCAGGACACATTAATCCAATGAATGGTCTGATGGTGAGGCTTAGACTGAGGCCTGTCTCCTAGGGCTGTTCTCTTTGACTACATCCACCTATTATAAGAAGTCCCCAGAGCCATAGATAACAAGTTGTCTTGGTTTGGGTTTCCCAAGAAGCTGACCCTCAGACAAAGAATATGATAGCAAAGTACTTTGATGGGGTGAGGTAAGAAATACCCAGGAGAGGAAGAAGGAAATAAGCCCCAAAAAGGCAGTTAATGTAGGATGCATTATCAAGTCAGTTATTATTGTGGGTGATGGGAGCTTTATCCTGTTGGGAAAATGCTGGGATTCAACATAGGACACACATTTTAGACTTACTGCACAAAAAGAACCAGATAGCTGGGTTCTTTATACACCAACTCCACCCAGTTATTGTCTGAGGGCTGTTTAGGGGATGGGGAGATGCATTTATTCTAGCACTTCCAGCTGCCTTCATTGGGCAAAGCAGGCTTCAGTGGCCAAAGAAGTTTCTTAATCAAAGAAATCCAAGTGCTGATAGTTGCAAGACTCTCAGTTGATACAGAGTCAGCAAGGAGATCAAACCAGTTGATCCTAAAAGAAATCAACCCTGAATTTTCATTGGAAAGACCGATGTTGAAGCTCAAGCTCCAATACTTTGGCCACCTGATGCAAAGAGCCAATCTTTGGAAAAGACTCTGATGCTGGGAAAGACTGAGGGCAAGAGGAGAAGGGGGCAACAGAGGATGAGATATTTGGATGGCATCACTAACTCATGAGTTTGAGCAAACACCAGAAGATAGTGAAGGAGAGGGAAGGTTGGTGTGCTGCAGTTCATGGGGTTGCAAAGAATCAGACATGACTTAGCGACTAAACAACAGCAGATACAGAAGACAAGAGAATATTTTCAGGCTGCTGACAATGTCTGCTACATGTGTGTATCATGTCCATAATCAGATCTGTGAGCTAGTACATGGCTTATTTGTTTGGGGGTTGGGGGGTCTTGGCTCCTCACTTCAATATATTTAAGTTTTTAGTTTCTAGAACTGAATACCATTTTGAGACTTGGGGAAGTGTTTCTGGAGACAGCAACCACAAAATGAAAGGTTTGTGAAGCAGACCAAGTTGGATGATGGCTCTGGGTTTATTTAGTTTGTTTACCCTGCAAAAGAGAAGGTTGAAACAGATCTTAATTTTAATCCTCTGAATCAAATCATTTTCCAAATTCTGTTAATTCTACATCCAACTTTCTTTTTCCCACAGGGCTTTGCCTAGCCTCTCAATATTTATCACCTAAACCAGCCATTTTCAACATTATTAGATCTAATGCTTTCTTTTCTGAAAAATAAATAAAATAAAAATATTTGTGTATAGACTTTTCAGTATATGGAAATGAAAATTATAGATAATATAATCCATCAAAATATATCATTCCACAAACATGAAAATAATACTCTGAATTTAAAACACAGAGAAAAAAAAGAAAGGTAGTTTATAGCAAAATAATGTCATATTTCAGTAAACTAGTGTATGTTATCAAGCAGTCAAATGCTTGTGTCTCTTCATAATTTGAGTGTCATAGTTATAAATGCAGACCAGTTCCCAGATGGTACTAGTGGTAAAGAACACAGCTGTCAATTCAGGATACATAAGAGACACAGGTTTGATCCCTGGAATTGGAAGATCCTGTGGAGAAGGAAATGGCAACCCACTCCAGTATTCTTGCCTGGATAATCCCATGGACACAGGAGCCTGGTGGACTACAGTCCATAGGATCCCAAAGAGTTGGACACGACTGAATCGACTTACCAAGCACACAGGCACAGGTGTGTTGTATTAGGACTCAACATCATTAGTAGTGTATATGTAGATAAAACAGAGTTAAATGTCAGATCCAGACTATTATATAAAGGAGTATTCAGTTTTTATGTGGAATTCAGAATAATTTTTAGTTGTTTGGCATAAAATGCCTAGATGTATATCATTCTTGTCCTGTTCACTTAAACGTTAGTAGCAAATCATAAGATCCCACACAATTTCAAAACATGCCTCAGAAGTCCAATTAAGAACCACTGACTCATTAAAGAGAAATCTCGGTTGTTCCCCTACCTCTAATCCTTATTCTCTCCCATCTGCCCTCCATACAGCCACCAGAGTCAACTTCCTAGAATGTAGGGCAGATCCTTATCCCAAACCTTTGATGGTCCCTTCAGTCCAAATTTCTTTCATCTGGTAGGAGGTCTATAAGCTAGCCTGACTGGCAAAGTTTTCAGACAGCTGGAGCCAGGGCTGTCATACACAGACACGCTCAATTCCAGAGGTATCTTTTTCACAGAGGGAACATGTGATGGGTGTGCAAAGAAGAGTGTGCAGCCTAGAGTCTCTATATAACAGCTTTGTCTATGAAGCAGGGCTGATGCTCCATGAGCTGTTCTGAGAAGCCGTCAGGCTTCAATAAGCTCCCGGTTACATAGGCGTATGGGAAGGCTTATCCCATATCCATTCTCTCCTGGTGACTTAGTCTATGAAGCTAGTGCTGGCATCAGTAATAACCAGAAAGTCCCTTGCCTACATGTTTGTGGATGTTCTGACCCTCTCTGTGATCCCTCGGTCTGAGTTCTAGGGTATACAGTGGACTGTGGGCTGCTTGTGGGCCTGGTGTGAACTGAAGTGGTGGTAGATAGGATCATGTGAAGGATGCTAAATGAAAGTGTTAAACCACAAGATTGACAACTTCTTCCTGGAAGGGCCCTAAGAAAAAACAGTCCTCCGGGTTCCTCAGGGATAGTTGGTGCCCAGAAGTCAAAGAGCTTCTGACACTGGGAATCACCTCCTTATTCTCAGCACCTGTCAGCACAGGCCTTCTCTCAGCCTGTCAGACTTATTCATCCAAATGTCCCTAATGGCTGAAGAGAATGAATATGGACACCCCACATGGAAATGGGAATAGGTGTGGAGTGGGGGACAGGAACTGAAGGAAATATAGACATTTAGATTGATCCCTGGGTCGGGAAGATCCCCTGGAGAAGGAAATGGCAACCCACTCCAGTATTCTTGCCTGCAGAATCCCATGGACGGAGGAGCCTGGCAGGCTACAGTCCACGGGGTCGCAAAGAGTTGGACACGACTGAGTGGCTTCACTTCACTTTCATCAACATGCTGCAAACATAAAATTTCTTTGAAATCTCATACTTTACATTTTAATATATATTACCTTTATACACCACAGCACACCATAGTGTTTGTTTTTTATACATATTAAGAAAAAAGATCTTCACGATGCAGATAATCACGATGGTATGATCACTGACCTAAAGCCAGACATCCTGGAATGTGAAGTCAAGTGGGCCTTAGAAAGCATCACTACAAACAAAGCTAGTGGAGGTGATGGAATTCCAGTTGAACTATTCCAAATTCTGAAAGATGATGCTGTGAAAGTGCTGCACTCAATGTGCCAGCAAATTGGGAAAACTCAGCAGTGGCCACAGGACTGGAAAAGGTCAGTTTTCATTCCAATCCCAAAGAAAGGCAATGCCAAAGAATGCTCAAACTACCACACAATTGCACTCATCTCACACGCTAGTAAAGTAATGCTCAAAATTCTCCAAGCCAGGCTTCAGCAATATGTGAACCGTGAACTTCCTGATGTTCAAGCTGGTTTTAGAAAAGGGAGAGGAACCAGAGATCAAATTGCCAACATCCGCTGGATCATGGAAAAAGCAAGAGAGTTCCAGAAAAACATGTATTTCTGCTTTATTGACTATGCCAAAGCCTTTGACTGTGTGGATCACAAGAAACTATGGAAAATTCTGAAAGAGATGGGAATACCAGACCACCTGACCTGCCTCTTGAGAAATTTGTATGCAGGTCAGGAAGGAAGAGTTAGAAATGGACATGGAACAACAGACTGGTTCCAAATAGGAAAAGGAGTACATCAAGGCTGTATATTGTCACCCTGCTTATTTAACTTATATGCAGAGTACATCATGAGAAACGCTGGACTGGAAGAAACACAAGCTGGAATCAAGATTGCCAGGAGAAATATCAATAATCTCAGATATGCAGATGACACCACCCTTATGGCAGAAAGTGAAGAGGAACTCAGAGGCCTCTTGATGAAAGTGAAAGTGGAGAGTGAAAAAGTTGGCTTAAAGCTCAACATTCAGAAAACGAAGATCATGGCATCCGGTCCCACCACTTCATGGGAAATAGATGGGGAAACAGTGGAAACAGTGTCAGACTTTATTTTTCTGGGCTCCAAAATCACTGCAGATGGTGACTGCAGCCATGAAATTAAAAGACGCTTACTCCTTGGAAGGAAAGTTATGACTAACCTAGATAGCATATTCAAAAGCAGAGACATTACTTTGCCAACAAAGGTTCGTCTAGTCAAGGCTATGGTTTTTCCTGTGGTCATGTATGGATGTGAGAGTTGGACTGTGAAGAAGGCTGAGCGCCAAAGAATTGATGCTTTTGAACTATGGTGTTGGAGAAGACTCTTGAGAGTCCCTTGGACTGCAAGGAGATCCAACCAGTCCATTTTGAAGGAGATCAGCCCTGGGATTTCTTCGGAAGGAATGATGCTAAAGCTGAAAGTCCAGTACTTTGGCCACCTCATGCGAAGAGTTGACTCATTGGAAAAGACCTTGATGCTGGGAGGGATTGGGGGCAGGAGGAGTAGGGGACAACAGAGGATGAGATGGCTGGATGGCATCACTGACTCGATGGACGTGAGTCTCAGTGAACTCCGGGAGTTGGTGATGGACAGGGAGGCCTGGCATGCTGCGATTCATGGGGTCGCAAAGAGTTGGACACGACTGAGCGACTGATCTGATCTGATACATACCCCTAGGGGTATGTGTGGTACAAGTTTAGGCCTGGGAATGTGAACTCAGGCATCAAGACACCTCTGCCCCTGATTAGAGTATTTAATGTGGGTCACAGAAGACAATCAGGGTGGTGACACGCTGAAGTGGCAGTCTGCAGTTACAGGCTGCTGCAGCCAGGATATACTCCTCTGAATAGAGTTCTTTATGACCTACTCCCCACTCTGCACTTCTGGATGGAAGCAGCTGCCTGCAACCTGTTCAGCTTCCAAAACTTCACTGAAACTGCATCCTCAAATGTTACCATAAGCCCCATACACCCAAATGTTAGTCTTCATTTTACCTAGCTGAATTTAACACCGCACCGCTTCTCAGCTCATTGTCTTGACCCCTTTGACACCATACCATCCTGTTTTTCCTCCTACCTCTCTGGTTTCTTCCTTCTCATCTTTTTCTACTTGCCCATTCTCTTCTAGGTGACCTTTAAAACCATGCCCAAGGTAAAATACTAAGCATCTCTTCTTTCCCCTCTATACATTTTTCCTTAACTGCATCCACATACCTGTATTGTATTAACACCTATTCACGAATGACTACATTTTCCCCCTATATTTCTTCAGAGAACTCCTATATTTATACAGTTTCTTGCTTTACATACTGTGTTTGTCTTGATGATTCAAAGGCAGTGGCTCCTTCTGGGTCATGAGAACCTATTGTTACATTTTGAAGATTTTTTAAGCTGGTTATTAACCCCAGGGATGGGGGAGCCTGGTGGGCTGCTGTCTCTGGGGTCGCACAGAGTCGGGCACAACTGAAGTGACTTAGCAGCAGCAGCAGCTTGAAATCAGGTGTGGTGGAAGTATCTACACTATGAAAATCAGAAAATGCTACAAGTCAGGGCTCCCCATCTATTCTTTCTCCCCTGAGATATGTCTTACGGAGCACTACTCCCATAGGCATCTTTAACTCAACATTTTAGTACTGTTATATTAACATCCCTTCCCTCAAACCTGGTTCTGTTCCAGCATTTCCACAATACTGAGGGGAATCACCATCCATCAAGTTGCCCTGATTGAAACATTAGAGACAACCTTGATAACATGCTCCCTAACTTCTTCATTTCTACTTATTTCTCTAATTAATTCTTTCAATTCTATTCTGTTAAGATATAATTTTCATGTGATAAAATTTGTTTTTCACATGTTTTCATCATTTAGTTTGATGAGTTTTTGATAGTGATATATACATTTGAAACACTAAACCCTACCCTTTTAAGAAGTAGAGTATTTCACCACCAAAAAAAGTAAGTTTTTTCATCCACTTTCACAACTGGCCTCAGGTAACCATTGATCGGCTTTCTACAATTATAGATTAGTTTTACATATTCTAAATTTTTATAAAAATAGAATATGCAAATACACTGTTTTGTATATGGCTCCTTTTGATATGTGTAATTCTTTTAGATTAATCCATGCTGTTGCATCTATCTGCAATTTATTTATTTTTAATTTTATATATTTATTTATTTACTTTTAGCTGTGCTGGGTCTTTGTTGCTGCATAGGCTTTTCTCTAGTTTCAGTGATCAGGGGCTACTCTCTAACTGTGGTACATGGGCTTCTCACTGAGGTGGCTTCTCTTGTTGCGGAGCACAGGCTCTGGAGCACGTGGGCTCCAGCAGTTGCAGTGTGTGGACTCAGTAGCTGTGGTCCCCAGGCTCTAGAGCACAGGCTCAATATTTGTGGCCCATGGGCTTATTTGCTCTGTGGCATGTGGGATCTTCCCAGACCAGGGATTGAACCTGTGTCTCCTGAATTGGCAGGTAAATTCTTACTACTGATCCACCAGGAAAGCCTTATTTTTTTTAATTTCTAAATATTTTCCCACCATGTGTATGTACTGCAATTTGTTTATTCCCTTTTCTTGCTAATGTTTATCTAGATTGTTACCAGCTTTTATTTAATGTAAGTAACTATTCTTTAAAGATTTGTATACATTTTACAGAATATGTTTGAGCGTGTCATGTGTATATGTTTTCATTGTTCTTGGAATTCCAGATACCATAAGGCTCTGTTAGGCAGAAAGGATTTAAATGATGCTGCCAGTGTTTTCTTTTAATGTCTTTGTCTAGCGGCAGAGCAATGTATTATTGCCTTCTCTATTCTCTGAAATATATAGAATTGTTATTTTTTCTCCCTTAGATGTTTGAAAGAATTCACCAGAGAAGTCTCATAGATTGACACTTAACCTCCAGGAAGAGAGTCACTTGCTTTGTGATGGTGATTAGGCACCCCGGACTTTGGATTGATTGGGAAATTCTTTACACTTGATCCATTTGGCTCTCCCAAAATCTTCTCAGATTCCTAGAATCAGCTTCCTGAGCTTGACCAGCCTCTTTCAGTGCTGAGGTGGAGAAAGGAGACTCATTTCAGGCATTCAGTAGCCCTATTAGAATTTTATTATGTTTGTTTATCTCTTCAGCAACATTTGGCTTTCTTGGCCAGAGTTTCTGAACTGCACTCTGGACTAGGGTCTCCTAGAAATAAGATGTTAGCAATCCCATGGACCCGGCGTTTTTGTAACTGTCCCTGTCAGAGGCTACCAAGAGACAGAGGGTAGAAATGGCATCACTTCTTTCCTTCAACCCTCAGTTTAACCAAGATGAAGAAGGTCCTTGTCTAGAAGTCTTAAAATCTGGTTCTTGCCATCCACTTGCTGGGTGACTTCACCAGGTCCTATTCCCTCCTTACATCCCATTCTCCCATCTATACAAGGCTATTTTAGTTCTCAGGTTCTGTGACCTGCTTGAGTTCTTTTGAAATGAATTTCAGGAATTCCTATACAGAAGAAATTGGAGAAATTCTTTATTTCTAAACTACTTTTTTTCTTTTACAATAAAAGTTGAGAGTTGATTAGCTGAAGTTTTTGCCTTAAGTGGAGGCTTAGTCTATTATCTGGGAAAGAGCCTCATGCCCTTAGCATTAAAGGAAGGAAATGGATCTCAATACCAGAGGGACTCACCTTTGCATCCACCCTCAACCGTCCAAGTAAATGTGTCAGTTCCTGCCTTGAAGGTTCCATTTCTCAAATACTGTTGTGGGGGATAATGATTCTTGGCCACCTACTCACATCAGAATGTTGTCACTGCACATTACTTAAAAGGCACTCTAGCACAGTGCTTCTCCTAGGATAACTAAAGTGGAAAATGGCAGTCATCACAGGTGCACGTACCTCTGTGGGCTGCATTAGCCATGGTCCCTTGGAGGCAGCTGGGGGCTGCTTAACTGATAGAGAAATTGTAGGCATGTGGGCTCAGGTTCTGTGAGCAGCAATTACAGCCCAGAATACAGAGCAATTGTGGGATGGAGTTGACAGCTGTAATTGAAGAGCATTATATGATGTCAATGGAGTGAAAAGGAAAGAAAAAAGTGAAATCCACAACAGCAGGATAGCAATGAAAGCCTTGTGTTTGATCATTCTGATGTCCCGTATCTCTGTCTCAAAAGAGGGACTCCATAGAAAGCAGATCACGATTTGTGTCCTGGTCTTACTGTTTACTAATGGTACCATCTTGAATGACTCACTTACTCTCTCTTAGGCTTAGTTCTTTCCTCTCTGGAAACTAAGGTGGTAATGTTTTGCAAAACTATTCCAAGGGGTAAATTAATTGCCTAAGTAAAAGACGCTGGAGATAACAAACACTCCAGGACAGCAAACATATTTTCTGAGTTCTCATTGTGTACCAGGCACTGTACTAGCCATAGAGCAGATACAGATAGAGAAGAGACAATTCCTGATCTTTAGGGGAATAGAGGCTACTGGATGAGACGGACATATACACAACTTAAGATCAGAAAGACTCCTGCAATGCATGAGTTGAAGGAGATGCAGGTTCAATCCCTGGGTCAGAAAGATCCCCTGAAGGAGGAAACGGCAACCCTACCCCAGTATTCCAGGAAAATCCCATGGACAGAGAATCCCGGTGGGCTACAGTCCACGGGTCACAAAGAGTCAGACATGACTGAGCATAGCTCAGCTCTGTGACTGAAACTAGCAATACATATGAAGGCATACTTTTTGGCAATTAAAAGGAACAAACTACTTACTGATGAACGCTAAGTAAAAAGAAGCCAGATGCCACCCGCCACATAACACATGCTTGAATTTATATGACATTTTTAGAAAAGGCAAACTTCTAGGCAGAAGCTGATCACTGGTTGCTGGGGGCTAGCTGTTGGAGTGGGGTCTGACCACAGTCTGGTACGAGGGACCCTTTTGGGAAATGTTCATTTGGAACATTTAGAACATTTGGAAATGTTCTGAAATGGATTGTAATGGTGGTTGTTCAACTGTGTGAATTTACTAGGAATCACTTAACTGTGCACTTATAATGGGTGAATTTTATGGTATGTGCTGTTTACTTCAATAAAGCTGTTTAAAGAGAAAGCAAAATGTCTTGGGAGAGAATAAAAACATATCATGGATGAAAAAGAAATGCTGTCAGGCAAATTGCCCAGGAACCAATGTTTGGCACAACATTAGTTGCTCTGTGTTGTGGAAGCTGGGTACTGAAAATACCTCCACTCAGGCTGGGAGAATGACTTTCTCAGGGGCCTCCTGCTTGACAAATTGTCTCCTGGCTTTGCCAGGTTTCATCATGTAGAATGTCAGTGCAATAGGCATGTCAGGCACATGGGCTTTACAGTCCGTTAGACCCAAGTCTGAACTGTGGCTCTGCCATTTATCAGCCATATTACATGGGCATGTAATTTGGCGTCTTCAAACTTTGGTTCTCTACACATAAACTGGGATTAATAATTCTTATCTTACCGGGCAGTGATGAGGATGATATGAGACTGTTCTAATTATCTATGGCTGTATAACAAACTACCCCAAACTTAATGGATGAAAACAACTAAATTTTATTACATCTAATGCTTCTGTGGAAAAGAAGAAAAGTGAAAAGCAAAGGAGAAAAGGAAGGATATACCCATCTGAATGCAGAGTTCCAAAGAATAGCAAGGAGAGATAAGAAAGCCTTCCTCAGTAATCAGTGCAAAGAAGTAGAGGAAAACAATAGAATGGGAAAGACTAGAGGTCTCTTCAAGAAAATTAGAGATACCAAGGGAACATTTCATGTCAAAATGGACTCAATAAAGGACAGAAATGGTATGGACCTAACAGAAGCAGAAGATATTAAGAAAAGGTGACAAGAATACACAGAAGAACTGTACAAAAAAGATCTTCATGACCCAGATAATCATGATGGTGTGATCACTCACCTAGAGCCAGAAATTCTGGAATGTGAAGTCAAGTGGGCCTTAGGAAACATCACTATGCACAAAGTTAGTGGAGGTGATGGAATTCCAGTTGAGCTATTTAAATCCTAAAAGATGATGCTGTGAAAGTGCTACACTTAATATGCCAGCAAATTTGGAAAAATCAGCAGTGGCCACGGGACTGGTAAAAGTCAGTTTTCATTCCAATCCCAAAGAAAGGCAATGCCAAAGAATGCTCAAACTACCGCACAATTGCACTCATCTCACACGCTAGTAAAGTAATGCTCAAAATTATCCAAGCCAGGCTTCAACACTACATGAACCATGAACTTCCAGATGTTCAAGCTGGTTTTAGAAAAGGAAGAGGAGCCAGAGATCAAATTGCCAACACCCATTGGCTCATAGAAAAAGCAAGAGAGTTCCAGAAAAACATCTATTTCTGCTTTATTGACTGTGCCAAAGCCTTTGACTGTGTGGATCACCACAAACTATGGAAAATTCTGAAAGAGATGGGAATACCAGACCACCTGACCTGCCTCTTGAGAAATCTGTATGCAGGTCAGGAAGCAACAGTTAGAACTGGACATGGAACAACAGACTGGTTCCAAATAGGGAAAGGAGTATGTCAAGGCTGTATATTGTCACCCTGCTTATTTAACTTATATGCAGAGTACATCATGAGAAATACTGGGCTGGATGAAGCACAAGCTGGAATCAAGATTGCCAGGAGAAATATCAGTAAACTCAGATATGCAGATGGCACCACCCTTATGGCTGAAAGCAAAGGAGAACTAAAAGCCTCTTGATGAAAGTGTAAGAGGAGAATGAAAAGTTGGTTTAAAAGCTTGACATTCAGAAAACTAACATCATGGCATCTTGTCCCATCACTTCATGGCAAAAAGATGGGAAAACAGTGGAAACAGTGTCAGACTTTATTTTCTGGGGCTCCAAAATCACTGCAGATGGTGACTGTAGCCATGAAATTAAAAGACGCTTACTTCTTGGAAGGAAAGTTATGTCCAACCTAGACAGCATATTCAAAAGCAGAGACATTACTTTGCCAAGAAAGGTTCATCTAGTCAAGGCTATGGTTTTTCCTGTGGTCATGTATGGATGTGAGAGTTGGACTGTGAAGAAGGCTGAGCGCTGAAGAATTGATGCTTTTGAACTGTGGTGTTGGAGAAGACTCTTGAGAGTCCCTTGGACTGCAAGGAGATCCAACCAGTGCATCCTAAAGGGAATCAGTCCTGAATTGGACTGCCAGGAGATCCAACCAGTCCATTCTGAAGGAGATCAGCCCTGGGATTTCTTTGGAAGGAGTGATGTTAAAGCTGAAACTCCAGTACTTTGGCCACCTCATGCGAAGAGTTGACTCATTGGAAAAGACTCTATGCTGGGAGGGACTGGGGACAGGAGGAGAAGGGAATAACAGAGGATGAGATGGCTGGATGGCATCACTGAGTCGATGGACGTGAGTCTCAGTGAACTCTGGGAGTTGGTGATGGACAGGGAGGCCTGGCGTGCTTCAATTCATGGGGTTGCAAAGAGTTGGACACGACTGAGCGACTGATCTGATCTGATCTGATTCATTTGAAGGACTGATGTTGAAGCTGAAACCTCAATACTTTGTCCACCTGATGCAAAGAACTGATTCATATGAAAAGACCCTGATACTGGGAAAAATTCAAGGTGGGAAGAGAAGGGATGACAGAGGATGAGATGGTTGGATGGCATCACTGACTCAATGGACATGAGTTTGGTTAAACTCCAGGAGTTGGTGATGGACAGGGAGGCCTAGTGTGCTACAGTCCATGGGGTTACAAAGTATCGGATACCACTGAGCAACTGAACTGAACTGATTGATTCTGTGGGTCAGAAATTCTGGAAGGGCTTGTTCAGGTGGTCTGCGTCAAATCCACATGGTGTCAGCACAGCAACTAGAGCTGGAAGATATACTGTGAAGGCGGTTTTATTACTCTCATGCCTATCACCTCCAGAGCTTGTTGTCTCTCTCCATATGGCATCTCATGTATGAGGGCTTCTCTATGAGATGTGAGCTTCTCACAACATAGCAGTTTTAGATAGTTGCCCTTCTTACATGGTTACTATCTGGAACAGCACCACATCAATTCCACTCTGTGTTATTGGTCAAAGCAGCCACTTGGCCCACTCACCTAGATACAAGTAGACCCCATCTCTTGGTGGAGGTAAGGTAAGAAGACCACATTTTTACCAGAGCATGTGGGTTGGGAGATGCCCACATATTTGTGGACCTATTAATATTTGGAATATATAGTGTACCACAGAGCCAATGACAACATTGTACAGAAGTCAGCAAACTTTTACTCTAAGGGCCAGATAGCAAATATTTTATTTTATTTCAAGTGGAGGATAACTGCTTTACAATGTTATGTTGGTTTCTGCAATACAACAACTCGAATCAGTCATATATATATATACACACATATATCTCCCCTTGCTCTTGGACATAGACTTTGCAAACCATGTGGTCTCTGTCATGATTACTCAACTCTGCTGTACAACCATGTGTATAAAGGTAGTCATAGACAGCACTTAAGTGAATAGTTGTAGCTGTTTTTCAATAAAATTTTATTTATAAACCAGGAGGCAGGTCTGATTGGTCTCTGTGTTATCATTTGTGACCTCCAATATAATGCATGATATTCAATAAAGTGCTTGGTAATAAGAGAAACTACTATTGTCATTGTTATTAAGAAGCTTTGGAAATCACCCAATTTTCTCCTCACCTCTCCTATTTATAAATATAAACTGACTTACCCAACATTCGCTGTTTGCTGCTGCTGGCTATCTGACTATTTGAGACCCCATACACCATAACCCACCCAGCTCCTCTGTCCATGAAATTTTCCAGGCAAGAATATTGGAGCAGGTTGCCATTTCCTATTCTAAGGGATCTGCTAGACCCAGGGATCAAATTCGCATTTCTAGTGTCTCCTGCACTGGCAGACAGATTCTTTGCTACTGTATCACTGCCTACCTAGATGCTCCCTCTTCTCACTTTCCTCCTTGACTTGCACCTATGCCTCAGTAAGAAACATCCATCGGCCTCTCCCACTCTCACTGCCAGAGGACCACAGGTTTGGTAGGGCTTGAAGTCCATAAAATACGCTCAGGCCCTCTTTAAGAAAAAGATTACAAAATTAGGAGCAAAAGTAAATATTTCTTTAGAATGAAAAAAGAAATCACAACAAATTGTAAAATATAAACAGATACCACAAAATTCAGAAAAATGACATAGCCTCATGTCTCTAGAATACTTTTCCCTAAAATTGGATCAGGTTTTTATTTGATTTTGTGACATCATTTATTATAGAGAGAATAAAAAGATAATATAGTTTTCTCCTAACATGGTTAATCAATTTCTTGAAAAATTATGATAGTTTAGGAAAGTTCCTTTCTGCTTTACAATTCTTGATTAATAATGCCATGCAAAATTTTAGACTTGTTGGCAAATAAGGGAAAACTTTTATCAAGTTCCTTTCATATGCGAGCAGGAAGTTTTCAGGGCATTTCAGGTTTCTCTATACAGTGACTCATCTTTAATGTTCTGAGTCAAGTCACTCATTAATGAGTTTGTTGTTGCTGTCCTTGCTGTGGTGTATATTACCAGTTTTATATTATCTTTCACTGATATTATCATTCCAGGTCAAGTCTACAGAATATTTTAAAATTTTCCAGTGTGTTTATACCATTCACTTCACTTTGTTAATTGCATTAGCAAACAATGCTAGAACCTATTCACTAATGTGATGGGAAGTTTCTCTCTTCTTAATGAATTACTTTCTTTGGTAATTTTTGTTTTTGTTAGAATTTGCCTCTCAATATCAGAAAATTTCTATCAATTTCTTTGTCTTATCACTATTGTCCTGTGTTCCCTTAATTTTTTTTAAAGTCTTTGAAGTTTTATTATGAAAATTCTCAATCAAAAACAGTTGAAAAGATGGTACAGTAAATATTCACCAAATTTTAACTGAATTTTCCTTCAGTTCTTCAATAAATAATTTTCAAAGGAAAACAAAGTACCCTTTGTGTATGTCCAAATCAATAGTCAGTAAACTCTCACTTGATTTACTGAAATGTTTCAATGTTTTTCAGATTGTAACTAATATATTTAAATGTTACCAACTCTCTACATAAAATTGTGCATTTTATCCATGTTCAGAGATGTGAAATACATCAGTGTGGTCCATTCAACCCAGGCTAAATGTATCTCCAATTCAACTCCCTCATAGCTGGACCTCCAAAAAGCCTACAGCCTATCTGATGCCATCTGACATTAGTAAAATTGAGATGAAGCCAGATTTAGAGCGGAAAAAGATTGTGATCTTAATGTAATTAAAAAGCTTTTAATTTGGAAAATTAAGAACAAATGAATACATTGCAAATTTCTATACCAATGCCCAGGTTTTTTTCTTTGTTTCTTCTTTCTTTTTTAAGAGAGAACAGGAAAGACAGGTAATGTAATACAGCAAAAATCATGGCCTGGGTATCAGTGATCTCTCCTACCAACTGGACTATGACACTCTAAATTTCTTCCTCTCTGAGTCTGGCTCTGCGTCTCCAACTCAGTAAGAATTTACCTTAGCCCAATTCTGAGTGTAAAAATATAAGAATTGAAGAGGAATACAAATACCCAAGCCAAAATTATGAGAAACATTTGGTTGAAGTGGTTCCCTTGGGTTTTCATTCTTTGGTATTATTTTTCTCCAAACTTCATCTTTCTTCAAAGCCAAAGACCAGAAGATCTTTATAAAGTCTCCATTTTCTGGATCATAAATATAATCAAAATATATCCTTTAGCTAGAAATATACTATTCCAGAAGTTTAAAAAAAAATTCACATAATTTACTACACCACCCAGAGAACTATTTGCAGAAGACAATTGATTTTCACCAGCACATTCATTAATTTTTATGACACCTTCCCTAAGTTTTGGCAACAAATGAATTTATTAATATTTGAAGACACAGGGCAGTATTTTCTAGGCCACTTCATTAAAAAGGCTCCACTGTCAATCAAAGAAGGAAGTGGGGGTTTAGACACAAATTCTGGCATTAGGGCTGGGCTGATAAAAATCCAGGGCTCTGCCACTCTAAAGGGAAAATGGGGTGTGGAAACACTGGAGGCATCAAACTGATTTTCAAAATTGGTGTTTCTCAATCCCATGTGAACAGAAAAGAATATGCACAGGAGTAGGGCCTGGGTGAGGTGAGGCTGGTTTCCACCTTTCTAAAGTAAAAACAATCTCTACCTCCAGAAAACAACTGTAAGAAAGACCAAGCTACAGAATTTTTTAAACTATAGAGCTATATAGCAATGTGAGTAATTATTGCTTCTAAAATAGCCATTTCTTTAGATACCTTTCTTAGTTACTATCAAATGGCCCAGCTATTTAGTGAGAAGGAGACCTAAAAATTAAACAAGAAGTTGTCTCTAAGAAAATGATGGACCGCTCAGGCTTCCCCATCTGTTGCATGCTGATTGTTTAAAGATCATTTTAATAGTAGAACCTTATGCAGGTTCCTTCTACTTTCTGCCTCAGTTTTCCCTGCTTTAAAAAAAAAAAAAAGTGCATCCATGACCCTAAAGCTTCAGTTCAGCTCATGTATTCCACAGTTCCAAGTATTAAACAAAGTCAAAGTGGTCCCTTCACCTCTCCCACTATTACTGGGAACTTCTCTGAGAGACAGGGCTGTGGTATTTCTCAGCACAGCCTGAAAATGGAAGAGAGGTCCATCCCCTGAACTCAGCTGTGGGTGGGAATAGGGGTGGATTTACTCTTTTGTAATTTCTGGGAATAACTCTGGAGTCAGCTCTGTGGGAGAAGAAACAAAGACATATTAGTTCCTTTGGCCTTAAGGGATAAGACTCCAGCCAAGGATGCATAGTGGTTCTTATGAGAGACTTTCTGTAAAGAAGAGAAAACACAAGAACGTCTCAGCAGGGGACCAGTAAACAAGACCCAATGCAAACGGAAAGACCCCCCATGGGAGGTAAGCTTTGAGCCAGGGCTTGAGGATGGGTGGCATTTGGACTGAGACAAGAAAATTCTAGGAGTCAAGATAAACCAATAACCAATAGATCAGTTGCCTTGCACACAGCCCCAGAAATAATGCCCCAGATTCTCAGGAATATCCTTAAGTTTTGCCTCAGACTCTTGATTCCCAGCATCCTCCTTTGTACTGATATCTTTGTTCCTTCTCCTGTTGCTTCATAGTATATTTTGCTACCCTACCCAGCTCTCTCAGAGAATGTTTCCATTGGATTATCTGCCTAATTCATAATTCAATTTTCATCCCTGGACTTTGTGTGGTTTAAACAAATGCATAATCTATTGGCTTCTATAACAAAGTCCAGCAGTAAGGCAAACCTCAGGGTGCATGGAAGCCTGTAGCCCTGGCTCTCTCTTCCTCTCAGGTTTCATCCTCAGCCACAGCTGTGGACATTCCAGACTTCAAATGTGGGTATGGGTTGTTCAGAGAATATATGCAGGTCACTTTTTGGAAATTCTATTTGAAAAGTAAGGAAGGATTTCCCAGAGACTCTCTGCAAACTTCTCCTTTCATCCTTTTTACTGATGTTCATTTATAAATCAAGCACTGTCCAGGGTATGTGATTTTCCTCTGGTTAAATCAGAACTTTCCTTGGGGTTGTGGGTGAAGCATGTGAGCTTTGCAAGAGAAAGGTAAATACCTCAAAAAAAAAAAAAAATCATGCTTTTTAAGGAGAACATGAAAGATGAGTGCTGGACAGGCCACCCAATGTCCAGGAAATCAGATATTTAGATCTCTCTTGGCTCTGAACTGAATGGTTCCTTTCACTTGCCTGTCTTCGATTTTCTGATCCCAACTTGGATCCAATGAAGATGACTCCTACTCGTGTAGAAGTGAAAGTTGTCACCAGAGAGGGAAGCAGAATAAGAGAGGCATGATTTTGAGAAGATGAATTAATCATGAGAGATTACAAAGCAGAGTACTGAAGAGCAGAGTCCAGGAGCCAGACTTTCTGATCTGTTGTTATCAGCTGTGGGATAATGGGTATATGATCTCAGTATCCAAAGAGCCTCAACTTCCCCAACTTATTCAATGAGAATAACAGCACTGGACTTGGTGTTGTTGTGAAGATTAACTGAGATATTAGTTTGGCATTTCTAAGTTTGGCATTTCTAATGGACGTTCAAAAAAATGGCCTTTTTATTAATATTTCTGAGGAGAAGTGAGAAGACAGTCCACAGGGAAAATGCTGGGGAGCATGGTTGGTTGGAGAGGCTGGCAGGACATCCAGGCTTAAAGGCAAAATTTTGGGAGTGAAGAAGGAAAGTTTTACACTGAGAAGAGGGTAAATGGGCTGAAATTACCCCTTCTTGTCTCCATTCTGTTTTGTAGCTCAAGCCTAAGAGAAATAAGTCTCTCCAGTGGGATAATTTAGTAGACAGGGTACTAGCTCCTATATCTTAGAATTTGGTTCATTCTACCTCATCCCCTATAAATCACAAAACATGCACCTCAACATAGCTGTGTGAACTTGGGTAAATTGTGTTCCTTCTCTGGGTCTTCATCTCTCAACCTATAAAACAATGATTTCTCATATTCCCAAGGCCGTAACATGCTGCAAGTCAAACAACAAAAGTAGAATTTTGGCACAGCACTTTCGAAAGGCTTCTATCTCCATTTCAGACTTGTGGTGTCAACAATATATTATGATGCTGGAAGAAATGAAGAACCCCAGGGTTAGTAGAAGGAAAGAAATCTTAAAAATTAGGGCAGAAATAAATGCAAAAGAAACAAAAGAGACCATAGCAAAAATCAACAAAGCCAAAAGCTGGTTCTTTGAAAGGATAAATAAAATTGACAAACCGTTAGCCAGACTCATCAAGAAACAAAGGGAGAAAAATCAAATCAATACAATTAGAAATGAAAATGGAGAGATCACAACAGACAACACAGAAATACAAAGGATCATAAGAGACTACTATCAACAATTATATGCCAATAAAATGGACAACGTGGGAGAAATGGACAAATTCTTAGAAAAGTACAACTTTCCAAAACTGGACCAGGAAGAAATAGAAAATCTTAACAGACCCATCACAAGCACAGAAATTGAAACTGTAATCAGAAGTCTTCCAGCAAACAAAAGACCAGGTCCAGACGGCTTCACAGCTGAATTCTACCAAAAATTTAGAGAAGAGCTAACACCTATCCTACTCAAATTTTCCAGAAAATTGCAGAGGAAGGTAAACTTCCAAACTCATTCTATGAGGCCACCATCACCCTAATACCAAAACCTGACAAAGATCCCACAAAAAAAGAAAACTACAGACCAATATCACTGATGAACATAGATGCAAAAATCCTTAACAAAATTCTAGCAATCAGAATCCAACAACACATTAAAAAGATCATACACCATGACCAAGTGGGCTTTATCCCAGGGATGCAAGGATTCTTCAATAACCGCAAATCAATCAATGTAATACACCACATTAACAAATTGAAAAATAAAAACCATATGATTATCTCAATAGATGCAGAGAAAGCCTTTGACAAAATTCAACATCCATTTATGATCAAAACTCTGCAGAAAGCAGGAATAGAAGGAACATACCTCAATATAATAAAAGCTATATATGACAAACCCACAGCAAACATTATCCTCAATGGTGAAAAATTGAAAGCATTTCCTCTAAAGTCAGGAACAAGACAAGGGTGCCCACTTTCACCATTACTATTCAACATAGTTTTGGAAGTTTTGGCCACAGCAATCAGAGCAGAAAAAGAAATAAAAGGAATCCAAATTGGAAAAGAAGAAGTAAAACTCTCACTGTTTGCAGATGACATGATCCTCTACATAGAAAACCCTAAAGACTACCAGAAAATTACTAGAACTAATCAATGACTATAGTAAAGTTGCAGGATATAAAATCAACACACAGAAATCCCTTGCATTCCTATACACTAATAATGAGAAAACAGAAAGAGAAATTAAGGAAACAATTCCATTCACCATTGCAACGGAAAGAATAAAATACTTAAGAATATACCTACCTAAAGAAACTAAAGACCTATATATAGAAAACTATAAAACACTGGTGAAAGAAATCAAAGAGGACACTAACAGATGGAGAAATATACCATGTTCATGGATTGGAAGAATCAATATAGTGAAAATGAGTATACTACCCAAAGCAATTTATAGATTCAATGCAATCCCTATCAAGCTACCAATGATATTCTTCACAGAGCTAGAACAAATAATTTCACAATTTGCATGGAAATACAAAAAATCTCAAATAGCCAAAGCTATCTTGAGAAAGAAGAATGAAACTGGAGGAATCAACCTACCTGACCTCAGGCTCTACTACAAAGCCACAGTCATCAAGACAGTATGGTACTGGCACAAAGACAGAAATATAGATCAATGGAACAAAATAGAAAGCTCAGAGATAAATCCACGCACATATGGACACCTTATCTTTGACAAAGGAGGCAAGAATATACAATGGATTAAAGACAATTCTTTAACAAGTGGTGCTGGGAAAACTGGTCAACCACTTGTAAAAGAATGAAACTAGAACACTTTCTAACAGCATACACAAAAATAAACTCAAAATGGATTAAAGATCTAAACGTAAGACCAGAAACTATAAAACTCCTAGAGGAGAACATAGGCAAAACACTCTCCAACATACATCACAGCAGGATCCTCTATGACCCATCTCCCAGAATATTGGAAATAAAAGCAAAAATAAACAAATGGGACCTAGTTAAACTTAAAAGCTTCTGCACAACAAAGGAAACTATAAGCAAGGTGAAAAGACAGCCTTCAGAATGGGAGAAAATAATAGCAAATGAAGCAACTGACAAACAACTGATCTCAAAAATATACAAGCAACTCCTACAGCTCAACTCCAGAAAAATAAATGACCCAATCAAAAAATGGGCCAAAGAACTAAATAGACATTTCTCCAAAGAAGACATACAGATGGCTAACAAACACATGAAAAGATGCTCAACATCACTCATTATCAGAGAAATGCAAATCAAAACCACTATGAGGTACCACTTCACGCCAGTCAGAATGGCTGCGACCCAAAAGTCTATAAGCAATAAATGCTGGAGAGGGCGTGGAGAAAAGGGAACCCTCTTACACTGTTGGTGGGAATGCAAACTAGTACAGCCACTATGGAGAACAGTGTGGAGATTCCTTAAAAAACTGGAAATAGACCTGCCTTATGATCCAGCAATCCCACTGCTGGGCATACACACTGAGGAAACCAGAAGGGAAAGAGACACATGTACCCCAATGTTCATCGAAGCACTGTTTATAATAGCCAGGACATGGAAGCAACCTAGATGTCCATCAGCAGATGAATGGATAAGAAAGCAGTGGTACATATACACAATGGAGTATTACTCAGCCATTAAAAAGAATACATTTGAATCAGTTCTAATGAGATGGATGAAACTGGAGCCTATTATACAGAGTGAAGTAAGCCAGAAAGAAAAACACCAATACAGTATACTAACGCATATATATGGAATTTAAAAAGATGATAACAATAACCCTGTATATGAGACAGCAAAGGAGACACTGATGTATAGAGCAGTCTTTTGGACTCTGTGGGAGAGGGAGAGGGTGGGATGATTTGGGAGAATGGCATTGAAATACGTATAATATCGTGTATGGAACGAGTCGCCAGTCCAGGTTCAATGCACGATACTGGATGCTTGGGGCTAGTGCACTGGGACGACCCAGAGGGATGGTATGGGGAGGGAGGAGGGAGGAGGGTTCAGGATGGGGAACACATGTATACCTGTGGCGGATTCATTTCAATGTTTGGCAAAACCAATACAATATTGTAAAGTTTAAAAATAAAAAATAAAAAAAAGAAATAAATATTTGAAATTATAAAAAAAAATTAAAAAAATAAAATTGAACTCAGTAAATTTTAAAGATCTTATTACGTTATTCAGTGATTTGTGAATTGAACAGAACCCATCTAGCAGACAGAAAGAAACTCTGAAGACCTGTACAAAATCAAAGATTTAAAGACAGAGGGAGCAAGACATGGAAGTTATACCAGCAAAGAATGGATTAGTTGTGGAAAGATCACCTTCCTTTAGGGGCCAGCAGGGGTCTATCAAACAGATTACTTCACTGGTACTGACCAGGTGATTCCAGATTGACTGGTTTTGAGGTTCTTTTCCTGGGAATGGCTGAAGCTGTACTCAAACTAGGTATTTGGTTTAGGTTTCTTAATCTGGAGCTCAGCACAAGTGACTCCATACTGGGTTTGTGGTCTCTCTTTTTACAAAAAACAAAAACAAAAAACTCTAACCATAAGAAATTCATCCTTCTTAGAAATTTTCTCTTCTTTTTATATAGAAGATAAAAAGAATGCAAAAGCAAGCCTCAAAATCAGGGCCTGCGGGTAGATGATTCATTTCCATCATGTTATCCTTTGAATGGTTAATAGCTGCTGCTGCTGCTGCTAAGTCGCTTCAGTCGTATCAGACTCTTAGTGACCCCATGGACTGCAGCCCACCAGGCTTCTCCATCCATGGGATTTTCCAGGCAAAAGTACTGGAGTGGGGTGCCATTGTCTCCTTATCTACCTGAATTCCATTTTAGAGAAACAAAGTAATTTTGAAAAAGACAATCTTAAAGAGACACTGAGAAGTCTGATGAACTCTGGTAATGAAATTATTCCAAGCCCTGCCACCCACAAAGATCTTGCAGGAACAAAAGGATGGATATTTACGCAGATGCCTTGTCATTGTTGGTAAGCAGCTTGGTGTTACTTGTCTCAGGCTCCTAAATCTTTTGGTAAATAGCAACTCACTTATCCCCAGAGCCTTCCCAAAATGAAGGACATGAGCATTCAATCTAATGAAGAGACAAGAAATTAGAGTTTTCTTAAAGCCAAAAAATCAGTGCAAGATTTGCAAATCCGCCTGAGGCCTTCTGGTTCAATACGAAAGTTCTCATTCCCATTTTGGGAAATAAACTATTACAGAATACTTGAATTTAAGAAGCGGAAGGACATTAACGGACACCTATGGCAAGCGAGTACCTTCAGTCTTAAATCTCTTTGGTTGATATCTCCACTAAGATGTCACTGAGCCTCACTGAAACACATAATGAAGGCTCCAATAAAGAATATGCAGAAAAGGAGCCTAGACATAGTCAAGGACTGTCTTGACTGTCCTTGAGGACTGGGTGTGTGTGGTGGTTGAGGCACGGTGATTAAGGACTCCTGTAGGGCTCTGGAGGGAAAGAGAGGATTGAGATCACACCTTGAGTTTGGGAAATACAGGGACAAGGAATCAGTCTGGGCTTCTTCATAGGTCAGTGGTAAGTCAATTCAGTCGTGTCCGACTCCCCGTGACCCCATGGACTGTAGCCCACCGGGCTCCTCTTTCCACGGGGTTCTCCAGGCAAGAATACTGGAGTGAGTTGTGATTTCCTTCTCCGGTGATCTTTCAGACCCAGGGATCTAACCCAAGTCTCTTACATCTCCTGCATTGGCAGACAGATTCTTTACCACTAGCACCATCTGGGAAGTCCTCATAGGTCAGTGTTTCATAAACAGCACCCTAAGTGAGTGGATGGGCCAGGCAGACCAGAGTAGGGAATATACCATTTTACATCACGGAAAACGCTGGGCTGGAAGAAGCATAAGCTGGAATCAAGATTGCCGGGAGAAATATCAATAACCTCAGATATGCAGATGACACCACCCTTACAGCAGAAAGTGAAGAGGAACTCAAGAGCCTCTTGATGAAGATGAAAGAGCAGAGTGAAAAAGTTGGCTTAAAGCTCAGCATTCAGAAAATGAAGATCATGGCATCTGGTCCCATCACTTCATGGGAAATAGATGGGGAAACAGTGGAAACAGTGTCAGACCTTATTTTTTGGGGCTCCAAAATCACTGAAGATGGTGACTGCAGCCATGAAATTAAAAGACGCTTACTCCTTGGAAGGAAAGTTATGACCAATCTAGATAACATATTGAAAAGCAGAGACATTACTTTGCCAACAAAGGTCTGTCTTGTCAAGGCTATGGTTTTTCCAGTAGTCATGTATGGATGTGAGAGTTGGACTGTGAAGAAAGCTGAGCACCAAAGAATTGATGCTTTTGAACTGTGGTGTTGGAGAAGACTCTTGAGAGTCCCTTGGACTGCAAGGAGATCCAACCAGTCCATTCTGAAGGAGATCAGCCCTGGGATTTCTTTGGAAGGAATGATGCTAAAGCTGAAAGTCCAGTACTTTGGCCACCTCATGCGAAGAGTTGACTCATTGGAAAAGACACTGATGCTGAGAGGGATTGGGGGAAGGAGGAGAAGGGGATGACAGAGGATGAGATGGCTGGATGGCATCACTGACTCGATGGACGTGAGTCTGAGTGAACTCCGGGAGTTGGTGATGGACAGGGAGGCGTGGCGTGCTGCGATTCATGGGGTCGCAAAGAGTCGGACACGACTGAGCGACTGAACTGAACTGAACTGAAGCAGTCCTTTCTTCCTTTCACAATTTGGCTCTTGTGCATTTGGGTCTTTCTGGATTGGATGTGCTTAGTCGTTCAGTCATGGCCAACTCTTTGGGACCCCATGGACTATAGTCCACCTGTGGCAAGGACAAAATATTGGGTTGAGCATAATGAGACTTCAAATATTATCTGACATCAGATATTATCTTACAACATACTAGTGTTATCTTGGACAAGTTTTTAAAATTCTCTGAAACTTGGAAATAGGTAAAAGAAATTGTTGGGTATTCTTTCAGCGCAGACTTAACTTTCAATTTACTGGATGACTTTATATCACTATAAGGCAAAATCTCATTTGGAAAATTTTGTTCAGTAAAGATGCAAATAATTTCTTCCCAGTGGAACTAATAGCCTGAATGTTTACAGTTTATGATCCTGTTAAACATAAGCCAGTTTTTGGATAGCTTGTAACTCAGCAAGCCATTAGATTGCATATACACACCTAGCTTCTCAGATGTTTTTGAGGCCAGTTTTAAATCTTACTGCCTCCCTCATTAATTAATCAGTTCAGTTCAGTTCAGCCACTCAGTCATGTCCGACTCTTTGTGACCCCATGAATTGCAGCACCCCAGGCCTCCCTGTCCATCACCAACTCCCGGAGTTCACTCAGACTCATGTCCATTGAGTCGGTGATGCCATCCAGCCATCTCATCCTCTGTCGTCCCCTTCTCCTCCTGCCCCCAATCCCTCCCAGCATCGGAGTCTTTTTCCAATGAGTCAACTCTTCGCATGAGGTGGCCAAAGTACTGGAGTTTCAGCTTTAGCATCATTCCTTCCAAAGAACACCCAGGACCGATCTTGAGCTCAATAAAATCTTTGAAACCTGTTCTTTTAACATCTGTATGTTAGCCTCCAATTAAAATAAATAAATTTATATTTTAAAAAATCTGTATGTATGTGTGAGAAACATGATTTTAGCTTTTTTAAAATTATACTTTAACAGGTAAACTTCTGCCTCTAAAGCTTAGGTTTTCATATCTGTTAAAAAATACATTAGGACTAGAAGTTCTCTAAGAGCCCACTGTAAGGTTTCTGAACCACTAAGCCACCTGGGATCCCTGCCCCCTCTTTCCCAGCTTTCCAGGTTCTCTGGAGAAAGGGCCACACTAACTCTAGAACTGAGAATCAGCACCTGCCAGCACTGTTCCCAGTCATCCAGTCCCCAGACAGGTGGTCAGATCACACAGAACACTTGCCTGCAGCGACTCTAAGATTATTTCGAAGTTCCCAGGAGCCAGACTGTATTGTTTCACCCAACTTACTTTCATTCCCCTGCCTTTATCTCCTCCAACCATTCCCTATTTCCCACTGTAAACCTCAGGACTTCCTAATTCCATACCCCAGGCTTTTAGTTTAATCCTGAGGATAAGGCATCACCCCAGAGTGTTTACCTCTTTGACATCCCTAAGTGGAAATGGATAACATTTGGCCTCTGTTGAGACACCAGGGGTCAAACAGCTATACTCTTCCCTCCCAGGGCAGCAAACAGATGGGTCAGGATTTCTCTCTAAACCTGCTTCTGGCTCTGACATCTGATGAGTCTGTCCTTACAAATCTCCAGAGACTTCTCTTCCTCTGACTTCTTGGCCTGAAGATGTTTAGACATTATACAAATGCTGAAATTGCCTTGAATTAACCTGGGGCAGAGAATTAAAAGATAGATGAGAGCATAGAACAAAAAAGGCAGGTCAAGAAAGGTCAATGGATGCATTTATCATTCCTTGAAATCCATAGCTTTTGGCCCTGGACTACCATTAATGACCAATACATAGAAAAACTTTCCCTTTTGAAAGAATGACTGATTTTGTTAACAGGAGGTTTTTTTTGTTTTGTTTTTGTTTTGTTTTTCCCTTTTGCTGAGCCTTCTCAAATCCAATCTCTGTTTGTCTGAGAATTACCTCAGTGCTTACAGTGTTCATATAATACTTTGCTGTTTCTGTTCCCTGCTTGGCTGCCAGGCCTGACTGATCAATACTTCCTCATGGCTTGGTTAGGTGCTGCTCAATTTCTCTCCATTTCTTCATCCCTCCAATAACATCTCAACCCGTTATTTCGTAATTCAAGTTAATTACCCAGTATGGAGATGGACTAATGCTTTCTGGGCTATATGTGAGTGAAAAGATTTCCCCTTCTTTCCTCCTAGTTTCTTTGGTTGGCCTAATAATTAAACTGATATAAGACAGATTAGCAGGAGGATGTCAAATAAATGTATAACCCATGTGTATCTCCATGTATACATGAGAAAGACCCAGGGAAACTGAGTAACTCCCTAAGATGGTCAGAATCATCATGTTAAATATTATCTTCAGCTAAAGACTAAAGATGTTGCGAGCGGGGAGTCAGCTATAGCAGGTGACTGGGAAAAGCACAGTAACAAGAGTAAGGTTGTTCAGCAGATTTATATTCTTTCCTTCTTCATTGCAAAGTATTTCCGGAGATTTAGAATCATTGTCTCTTCCTGGTACAGAGAGGGAAACACTCTCACACATGGAGATATTTTCCTTAAAAATATAAATATCCCTTACAAAAATGGATACTTCTACTCAGTTCTCAGAGCTTTACCTCTGTCTGCTGTTTTTTTAAAAAAATAATCAGCCTAAAATAATGAAGGCTGAACCATGAAGAATAGATGCTTTTGAATTGTGGTGTTGGTGAAGACTCTTGAGAGTTCCTTGGACACCAAAGAGATCAAACCAGTCAATCCTAAAGGAAATCAACCCTGAATATTCATTGGAAGGACTGATGTGAAAGCTGAAGCTCCAACACTTTGGCCACCTGGTGCGAAGAACTGACGCATTGGAAAAGACCCTGATGCTGGAAAAGATTGAAGGCAAAAGGCGAAGAGGGCAGCAGAGGAGGAGATGGTTAAATAGAATCACAGACTCAATGAATGTGAATTTGAGCAAACTCTAGGAGATAGTGGAGGACAGAGGAGCCTGGGTTACAAAGAATTGGACATCACGTAGTGACTGAACAACAATAAGCTTAAACTAATCTTTATGTTAAAGAGGCATGTTTTAGGATGACAAATTCTGCTCTGCTTCAGTCCAGCCTTTTAAACTTCAAGTAAGAAATTTCACAAGCCAGAAGCCAAACTGATACATTGCTCCGTATCTCATTAAACCAATCTCAGTCTTGAGAATAGTTCAATTCAGTTAAACGGTTGTGTCGTACTTCAGGAGGCTGTCTTGTATTTGGGATCTCCAAATTAGGCCTTTATTGTGTGAGAAATCAGGTATTTAATACAGCATTTCTATAAAAACAGAGGAAAAACAAAGTTTAAAGATGGCAGCAGACTGAAAACCCAGTCTGAGTTCTGAGAGCAGTCAGTCCAGAAGGTTCCTAGAGAATGCTTCCAGATGTTGGGGTCAAAGCATCTTTTGTAGCTTGAATGTCTCACAATGATGTCATCACATGTTTAGGTCAACTTTCTGAGCAGCCAGCACAGCAACAGACACAAAGATCTCTTACACACAAACTGTTGTGGTGATCTCTCTAAAGTTTGTACAAAGTCATTCACATTCAGTTTGCAGGGTTTCCGGGAATGGGGCAGCGTCTGATTTTAGTGATTCCAAGTCAAGATGGTAAGAGATTGGAAACATTAGCTTGGAGATTTATAGCCAGATATTAGAGGAAACTAGAAGAATTCAGGATTCAGTCCAGTTTACAGGCAAATAAGAAACCTCAAAGGCAATTAACAGCACTAGAATCTAAAATCCACAAAGGTGTGTTACTGAAATAAAATGTTTCTCTCAAAAATCACCCCCATTTCTACAAAAGATAGCCAAATTAAGTCCAAGCTGTAAAATACATCTAGTTCCAAAAAATTGACCTCATTATTTACATAAGTATAGCAAGAATAGTGTTTGATCATAGACACTCTTTTCTTAGAGGAACTTTTCTTAAATCTCAGACTGAACTTTTAAAATCCTCTTGAGGCTGGAAAGCCAAACCAAGAACTTGCCATCAGACATTTCCTGCAACACTTACAGATTTGGGTGAGTTCTTCTCTTCTCAGGGTACCTAGAGTACCCTTAGGAAGGACCCTTCCTAAGCACACCTCTCAGGAAGTGACCTTCCTTAGTCACCTGATTCGGTTGCTGGGAATGTTGTAAGCAAGGGTAGGCCAATATTTCCAAGGGGTTTTATTGGCTTCATAACATCAACCTTAGTCCCTTTAAGCTGTCTGGTTATATCTGATTCTATGCACATTCTCAAATCCTGGTCAAAGCCTTGATAATATAACCAGGGTTTCCAATTTTGTCCTGTTAGAAGAACAAATTCTTATTGAATTTATGCAAATGAATATATTGGCATAAAAATAAAAAATTATAATTTCTGAATTTGGGAAGTATCAAGAAGGGAGAAAAAGATAAATATGTCATCTTTGCTGATAGCTTAAGAGAAAATAAGGAGGGTTTTCCTCAAATCTGGAAAAGTACAAGTTTTAAAAATCAAAAATGTTTCAAATAAAAAGTCATAAAAATTATAATCATCCCCATCAGTTCATTCAGTCCCACATTATTAATTCTTGTTCTGCTTAAATCTAGCTTTTCTATTAATTCTGGAAACTCCTACTCAGTTCAGTTTTATGGTATCAAAGTTATTGGAAACCTGTATTCTAGAGTACTTATTTGTGTCCTTTCCATGAATGGCTCTGAAGATGAAACATATTTGCAAAAGCATGAAAGTAAAAAAATAACTATCTGTAAATGGCAAAGACTTTAAAATGGCCATGTTTGAAGATCTCATGAGAGTTCATTATAATGCAATTGATAAGGAAATTTGCTTATTTCTGTGACACACAACACTTCAAAATAATAATTAGAAATAAAAATGATAACATACCAAGATGTATCATATTTTATATAATTTCTGGAACAAACATAAATAATGTGTGGTCACATGTATATAATCTAAGAAGATTTAGTATCATTTAATTGCCAATGCTTCTCATATAATCCAACATATCAAACAAACATAATTTAATTAATTCAGCATCTCTCTGTAAAGAGAGAGAACAAATATCATATGATAGCACTTGTATGTGGAATCTGAAAAATAATATAAATGAACTTGTATACAAAACAGAAACAGACTCACAGATGTAGAAAGAAAATTTATGGTTACTAAAAGGGAGATGGGGTAGGGGAGGGATAAATTAGAAAATTGGGATTAGCAGATACAAAGTACTGTATCCAAAATAAAGAATAAAGTCCTACTATTTAGCACAGTGAACTATATTCAATGGCTTATAACAAACTATAAAGGAAAAGAATATGAAAAAGTATATATAACTAAATCACCTTGATATACACCAGAAAATAACATAACATTGTAAAACAATAATACTTCAATTTAAAAAAATAAAATAAAATAATACTTCAATTTAACAAAAAAAATAGGAGAGAAAACAAATCTTTTGAGGTGTTCCAGAGGCCCTGTGAGAAGTCCTAAAATTAATTCAAGGTCAAAAAGACTTGATTTAGAATTTAATTTGGGAAGTTTGTCAAAAATATCCAAAGGTTCAGACACTTGACTAAATAAGATCACAAATTGTTCATAAACAATACTTAATTTTCTATTTGATAGAGTGACAATAAAGTATTTCAAAGGCTAATACAGGTGGTTAAAGAGTTGTTAACAAAACTTCACTCTTTTAATATTGATAAGATTCAGTTTTCTTATCAAACTTAAGAAAGCTGAATCTTCTCAATATTAAAAGAGTGAAGTTTTGTTGAAGAGATAAGAAGGCCTTCAGCGATCAATGCAAAGAAATAGAGGAAAACAACAGAATGGGAAAGACTAGAGATTTCTTCAAGAAAATCAGAGATACCAAAGGAACATTTCATGCAAAGATGGGCTTGATAAAGGACAGAAACAGTACGGACTTAACAGAAGCAGAAGATATTAAGAAGAGATGGCAAGAATACACAGAAGAACTGTACAAAAAAGATCTTCACAACCCAGATAATCAGTGTGAATAACCCAGATAATGGTGTGATCACTCACCTACAGCCAGATATCTTGGAATGTGAAGTCAAGTGGGCCTTAGAAAGCATCACTATGAACAAAGCTAGTGGAGGTGATGGAATTCCAGTTGAGCTATTTCAAATCCTGAAAGATGATGCTGTGAAAGTGCTGCACTCAATATGCCAGCAAATTGGGAAAACTCAGCAGTGGCCACAGGACTGGAAAAGGTCAGTTTTCATTCCAATCCCAAAGAAAGGCAATGCCAAAGAATGCTCAAACTACCACACAATTGCACTCATCTCACACGCTAGTAAAGTAATGCTCAAAATTCTCCAAGCCAGACTTCAGCAATATGTGAACCGTGAACTTCCTGATGTTCAAGCTGGTTTGAGAAAAGGCAGAGGAACCAGAGATCAAATAACCAACTTCCGCTAGATCATGGAAAAAGCAAGAGAGTTCCAGAAAAACATCTATTTCTGCTTTATTGACTATGCCAAAGCCTTTGACTGTGTGGATCACAAGAAACTGTGGGAAATTCTGAAAGAGATGGGAATACCAGACCACCTGATCTGCCTCTTGAGAAATTTGTATGCAGGTCAGGAAGCAACAGTTAGAAGTGGACATGGAACAACAGACTGGTTCCAAATAGGAAAAGGAGTACATCAAGGCTGTATATTGTCACCCTGCTTATTTAACTTATATGCAGAGTACATCATGAGAAACGCTGGACTGGAAGAAGCACAAGCTGGAATCAAGATCGCCAGGAGAAATATCAATAACCTCAGATATGCAGATGATACCACCCTTATGGCAGAAAGTGAAGAGGAACTCAAAAGCCTCTTGATGAAAGTGAAAGTGGAGAGTGAAAAAGTTGGCTTAAAGCTCAACATTCAGAAAATGAAGATCATGGCATCTGGTCCCATCACTTCGTGGGAAATAGATGGGGAAACAGTGGAAACAGTGTCAGACTTTATTTTTCTGGGCTCCAAAATCACTGCAGATGGCGACTGCAGCCATGATATTAAAAGACGCTTACTCCTTGGAAGGAAAGTTATGACCAACCTAGATATCATATTCAAAACCAGAGACATTACTTTGCCAACAAAGGTCCATCTAGTCAAGGCTATGGTTTTTCCTGTGGTCATGTATGGATGTGAGAGCTGGACTGTGAAGAAGGCTGAGTGCCAAAGAATTGATGCTTTTGAACTGTGTCGTTGGAGAAGACTCTTGAGAGTCCCTTGGACTGCAAGGAGATCCAACCAGTCCATTCTGAAGGAGATCAGCCCTGGGATTTCTTTGGAAGGAATGATGCTAAAGCTGAAACTCCAGTACTTTGGTCACCTCACGCACAGAGTTGACTCATTGGAAAAGACTCTGGTGCTGGGAGGAATTGGGGGCAGGAGGAGAAGGGGACGAAAGAGGATGAGATGGCTGGATGGCATCACTGACTCGATGGACGTGAGTTTGAGTGAACTCCAGGAGTTGGTGTTGGACAGGAAGGCCTGGCATGCTGCGATTCATGGGGTCACAAAGAGTTGGACATGACTGAGCGACTGATCTGATCTGATCTGAAGTTATCAAAGTCTTGATTAAGATGACAAAGCACAGGAAATTATTTTGACAAAGCATAGAACTTCCATTTTATAGGCAGATTATTTAATAGATAAAGAAAAATCTTTCACAACCTCTTCAGAGATAAGTGAAACAGACCAGTAGAACTTTGTCCTTTAAGTAGATGAAAAAAAAAAATCAAGTGTTAGTTTTATATAAATATACTATTAATATTAAGACTTATTTTTAAAAACCATTTAATTTTACTTTGATGAAAGACGGGGTAAAATTTCCTGTGCTCATGCCCAGTCTCCCTCTCTCTCTGTAGATACAGATATGGCCATAATTTGTCCTCCATTTCTGTTTTCCTTTCTTTCCATCCTGAAATAATCAGTTTTACTTTAGGAAAAATTTACTTTCTTTTCCATTAACAAAAATGTATATCCGTATCTCATACCTTGTGTTGTTTTGTTGTTTAGTCAACAAGTCTTATCCAACTCTTTTGTGATCCCCATGGACTGTAGCCTACCAGGCTCCTCTGTCTATGGGATTTCCCAGGCCAGAATACTGGAATGGGTTGCCATTTCCTCCTCCAGGGGATCTTCCTGACCCAAAGATGGAACTCACATCTCCTGTGACTCCTGAATTGGCAGGCGGATTCTTTACCACTGAGCCAACAGGGAAACCCTCTCTGTGTTTCAGTCAATCAGTGAGTTCAGTCACTCAGTCATGTCCTACTCTTTGCGACCCCATGAACTGCAGCACGCCAGGCCTCCCTATGACCAACTCCTGAAGTTCACTCAAACTCATCAATCAAGTCGGTGATGCCATCCAGCCATCTCATCCTCTGTCATCTCCTTCTCCTCCTGCCCCCAATTCCTCCCAGCATCAGGGTCTTTTCCAATGAGTCAACTCTTTGCATGAGGTGACCAAAGTATTGGAGTTTCAGCTTTAGCATCAGTCCTTCCAATGACACCCAGAACTGATCTCTTTTAGGTTGGACGGGTTGGATCTCCTTGCAGCCCAAGGGACTCTCAAGAGTCTTCTCCAACACCACAGTTCAAAAGCATCAATTCTTTGGCACACAGCTTTCCTCACAGTCCAACTCTTACATCCATACATAACCACTGGAAAAACCATAGCCCTGACTAGACAGATCTTTGTTGGCAAAGTAAAATCTCTGCTTTTGAATATGATATCTAGGTTGGTCATAACTTTCCTTCCAAGGAGTAAGCGTCTTTTAATTTCATGGCTGCAATCACCATCTGCAGTGATTTTGGAGCCCCAAAAAATAAAGTCTGACACTGTTTCCACTCTTTATCCATCTATTTCCCATGAAGTGATGGGACCAGATGCCATGATCTTTGTTTTATGAATGTTGAGCTTTAAGCCAAATTTTTCACTCTCCACTTTCATTTTCATCAAGAGGCTCTTTAGTTCTTCTTCACTTTCTGCCACAAGAGTGGTGTCATCTGCATATCTGAGGTTATTGGCATTTCTCCCAGCAATCTTGATTCCAGCTTGTGCTTCTTCCAGCCCAGCGTTTCTCATGATGTATTCTTCATAGAAGTTAAATAAGCAGGGTGACAATATACAGCCTTGACGTACTCCTTTCCCTATTTGGAACCAGTCTGTTGTTCCATGTCCACTTCTAATTGTTGCTTCCTGACTTACATACAGGTTTCTCAAGAGGCAGGTCAGGTAGTCTGGTATTCCCATCTCTTTCAGAATTTTCCACAGTTTATTGTGATCCACACAGTCAAAGGCTTTGGCATAGTCAATAAAGCAGAAATAGATGTTTTTCTGGAACTCTCTTGCTTTTTCCATGATCCAGCAGATGTTGGAAATTTGATCTATGGTTCCTCTGCCTTTTCTAAAACCAGCTTGAACATCTGGAAGTTCACGGTTCACGTGCTCCTGAAGCCTGGCTTAGAGAATTTTGAGCATTACTAGAGTGTGAGATGAGTGCAATTGTGCGGTAGTTTGAGCGTTCTTTGACATTGCCTTTCTTTGGGATTGGAATGAAAACTGACCTTTTCCAGTCCTGTGGCCACTGCTGAGTTTTCCCAATTTGCTGGCATATTGAATGCAGCACTTTCACAACATCATCTTTCAGGATTTGAAATAGCTCAACTGGAATTCCATCACCTCCACTAGCTTTGTTCAGAGTGATGCTTCCTAAGGCCCACTTGACTTCACATTCCAGGATGTCTGGCTCTAGATGAGTGATCATACCATCGTGATTATCTGGGTCATGAAGATCTTTTTTGTACAGTTCTCCTGTGTATTCTTGCCACATCTTCTTAATATCTTCTGTTTCTAGGTCCATACCATTTCTGTCCTTTTTTGAGCCCATCTTTGCATGAAATGTTCCTTTGGTATCTCTGATTTTCTTGAAAAGATCTCTAGTCTTTCCCATTCTGTTGTTTTCCTCTATTCCTCTGCATTGGTCGCTGAGGAAGGCTTTCTTATCTCTTCTTGCTATTCTTTGGAACTCTGTATTCAGATGCTTATATCTTTCCTTTTCTCCTTTGCTTTTCACTTCTCTTCTTTTCACAGCTATTTGTAAGGCCTCCCCAGACAGCCATTTTGCTTTTTTGCATTTCTTTTCCATGGGAATGGTCTTGATCCCTGTCTCCTGTACAATGTCACAAACCTCCATCCATAGTTCATCAGGCACTCAGTCTATCAGATCTAGTCCCTTAAATTTATTCTCACTTCCACTGTATAATCATAATGGATTTGATTTAGGTCATACCTGAATGGTCTAGTGGTTTTCCCTACTTTCTTCAATTTAAGTCTGAATTTGGCAATAAGGAGTTCATGATCTTAGCCACAGTAAGCTCCCAGTCTTGTTTTTGCTGACTGTATAGAGCTTCTCCATCTTTGGCTGCAAAGAATATAATCAGTCTGATTTCGGTGTTGACCATCTGGTGATGTCCATGTGTAGAGTCTTCTCTTGTGTTGTTGGAATAGGGTTTTGCTATAACCAGTGTGTTCTCTTGGAAAAACTCTATTAGCCTTTGCCCTGCTTCATTCCATATTCCAAGGCCAAATTTGCCTGTTACTGCAGGTGTTTCTTGACTTCCTACTTTTGCATTCCAGTCCCCTATAATGAAAAGGACATCTTTTTGGGGTGTTAGTACTAGAAGGTCTTGTAGATCTTCATGGAACCATTCAACTTCAGCTTCTTCAGCATTACTGGTTGGGGCATAGGCTTGGATTACCATGATATTGAATGGTTTGCCTTGGAAATGAACAGAGATCATTCTGTCATTTTTGGATTGCATCAAAGTACTGCATATCAGACTTTTGTTGACCATGATGGCTACTCCATTTCTTCTAAGGGATTCCTGCCCAAAGTAGTAGGTATAATGGTCATCTGAGTTAAATTCATCCATTCCAGTACATTTTAGTTTGCTGATTCCTAGAATGTTGATGTTCACTCTTGCCATCTCCTGTTTGACCACTTCCAATTTGCCTTGATTCATGGATCTGACATTCCAGGTTCCTATGCAGTATTGCTCTTTACAGCATCGGACCTTGCTTCTATCACCAGTTACATCCACAACTGGGTATTGTTTTTGCTTTGGCTCCATCCCTTCATTCTTTCTGGAGTTATTTCTCCACTGATCTGCAGTAGCATATTGGGCACCTACCGACCCGGGGAGTTCCTCTTTCAGTATCCTATCATTTTGCCTTTTCATACTCTTCATGGGGTTCTCAAGGCAAGAATACTGAAGTGATTTGCCATTCCCTTCTCCAGTGGACCACATTCTGTCAGACCTCTCCACCATGACCCACCCGTCCTGGGTTGCTGCTAAGTCACTTCAGTCGTGTCCGACTCTGTGTGACCCCATAGACGGCAGCCCACCAGGCTACGCCATCCCTAGGATTCTCCAGGCAAGAACACTGGAGTGGGTTGCCATTTCCTTCTCCAATGCATGAAAGTTAAAAGTGAAAGTGAAGTCGCTTAGTTGTGTCTGACCCTCAGCGACCCCATGGACTGCAGCCTACCAGGCTCCTCCATCCATGGGATTTTCCAGGCAAGAGTACTGGAGTGGGGTGCCATTGCCTTCTCCGCATCCTGGGTTACCACTCTCTTATTTCAAGCCAGACTCCTCACTGTTTCTATCCTATACTCCATTGTTTTCCAGAAAGATACAATATTTTAAAAATGTTATTCTACTCAAATTGCCCATATTCTCATATGTTTGCAATGACTCCCCACTGCCTATGAGGTAAAATCCAAATCCCCTCAGTAACTCAATAATCCAAGTCCCTGACCTGGTCGAGGGGAGGGGTTGATAGGGAAACATAGTGGAAGAGATGGGAGCCACTTGACAAAAGAAGGGATAATAAGCATTGGTGACAGGGAGGAGAAGCTAAAGATGATTCTCAGGTGATAAGCTTGAGTGACTGAGGCAAATTAGAACAAGAAAAAGAGAGATGCTGATGAGCTTGATTTTGAAAGTGGGAATGTAGAGATGGCAGTGTGAGAGCCATGTAAAAATGCCTAACACACAGATGGAAATAGAGAAAGAAAGATGTAGCTATGCATCACAAGATCTCAGGATTGGCAAGTTCTTACATGCTTCCAATCCAAGGCAAGAAGTATAGGTAGCCTCCTTGAGGGTCACCAGACTACTTAAGCCCACCCAAATATCTCCATTCTAAACAATACCTTTTGATTTGATGATCCTTGAGAAAGTCTCTATGGAATGGGGTGGGAATATTTGAGTTAGTTTAAATAGGAGAAAAAAAGAACAAGAGGAGGAGATAGGTATGTCAATATTTCTAATCTATGATCTTTGATGTTGTTGTTAAAGCTGCTGCTACTGCTGCTGCTGTTACGTCGCTTCAGTCATGTCCGACTCTGTGCAACCCCATAGACGGTAACCTACCAGGCTCCCCTGTCCCTGGGATTCTCCAGGCAAGAGCACTGGAGTGGCTTGCCATTGCCTTCTCCTGTTGTTAAAGCTAAAGCATATCTAAAACATAATTGCCTGATCCCTGCAATGATGTCAACTTCCTGTTACTGCTATAACAAATTGCCATGAATTTAGTGTCTCAAAAACAGCATAAATTTACTATCTTATGGTTTTGGAGGTTAAAAGTCTAAAATGAGTCTCACTTAACTAAAGTCACATGTCACCTGAGCTGGCTCCTTCTGGATGCTCCAAAGGAAAATGTATTTCTTTGCCTTTATGAGCTTTTAAAGGCTGCATGCATTTCTTGGCTTGTGACGTCTTTCTCCACCTTCAGAACACATCCTTTCAACCTCTAGTTCTACAGTTACATTTCCTTTTTCTGACTTTGACCGACTTGTGCATGCGTACTACCTGCTAAGTCACTTCAGTTGTGTCCAACCCTTTGCGACACTATGGACCACATCCCACCAGGTTCCTCTGTCCATGGGATTCTCCAGGCAAGAACACTGGAGGGGGTTGCCATGCCCTCCTTCAGGGGATCTTCCTGACAAGAGGAATTGAACCTGCATGTCTTATGTCTCCTGCATTGGCAGATGGGTTCTTTACCACTAACGCCATTTGGGAAGCCCCTTGACCCTCCTGCCTCCCTTCTATTAGGACCCATGTGATTACATTTGGCCCATCTAGGTAATATAGAATAATCTCCTCATCTCAAGATCCTTAAAATTAATCGCATGTGAAAAGTCCCTTTAGCCATGTAAAGTAACATATTACAGGTTCTGGAGATTAGGACATCAACATTTGGGGGAACCATTATTCAATGTATTACAATAATTTTCTGATGAAACTCAGGACCCTCAGTTCTAGTCAAGATATGGTCTATATATATTGATATCAATGAATGAGTGAATGCACCAGCAAAAATCTTTTAATGATTTAACACATATTATTGGTTCCATTATCTGCAAGGTCATTTTTTTTTATTTGGAGGATAATTATAATAGTGTGATAGTTTCTGCCATACATAAACATGAATCAGCCATAAGTATACATATGTCCCCTCCTTCTTAAAACTCTCTCCCACCTCCCTCCACATCCCACCCCTCTAGGTTGTCACAGAGCACCTGGTTTGGGTTCCCAGCCTCATCCAGCAAATTCCCACTGCCTATCTGTTTTGCATATGGTAATGTATGTGTTTCAGCACTACTCTCCTAAGTCATCCCACCCTCTCCCTCCCCAACTGTGACCCTAAGTCTGTCCTTTATGTCTGTGTCTCTTTTGCTGCCCTGCACATAGGATCACCAGTACCATCTTTCTAGATTCCATATATAGTGTATATATGTATTAATATACAGTATTCGTCTTTCTGACTTACTTCACTCTGTATAATAGGCTCTATATTCATCCACCTCATTAGAACTGATTCAAATGCATTCCTTTCTGTAGCTAATAGTCCATTGTGTATATGTACCACAATTTCTTTATCCATTCATCTGTCAATGGACATCTAGGTTGCTTCCATGTCCCAGCTATTGTAAATAATGCTGCAAGGAACATTGGTATACAAGTGTTTTTCAGTTATGGTTTCCTAAGGGTATATGCCCAGTAGTGGGATTACTGGGTCATATGATAGCTTTATTCTTAGTTTTCTAAAAGGAATCTCCATAGTGTTCTTTATAGTAGCTGAATCAATTTGCATTCCCTGCATCATGTTTTAAACTACCTGCAGAGGAGGTCCAGGAACCATTGGTTATTCTCTAAACTTGACCCTGCATTGGTCCCAGAGCAAATTTTGTCATATTAAAATGGCAGCCAGTTCATTGACTACCATGGAATTAAGACAAGAGAAGACAGCTCTTTTTTCCCCCCCCCCATCATTCTACTCATAAGTATTTAGACACCAGAAAGGTAAACAGAGCAAAAATACAGACATAGCCCCACCTGAACAGCTGCTCCTGGTTGTGGAAATCATTTGAGGGAGGTAATCTGAAAAAGCTGTCTGAAGCAGACCCTCTAGGTGAGCACCTCTCCTCCCTGCCCCAGGCAGCTTGACTTCCACACGAAGGTCCTACATGTGGCCGTGTGGGCTGTGCGCTTGGCCCCACTGGGGGAGCTGCCCTCCTTGTAGCCTCAGTGTCTGACCCTGATGTGGCCTTTGCGATTGCCTTCCATGTAGGCTGTGAGCTTGAACCCTGGGGTGGGGGACCTGCCTTCCCTGTAGCCTCAGTGTCTGACCCTGATGTGGCCTTTGGGATTGCCTGCCGTGTAGGCTGTGAGCTTGACCCCTGTGGTGGGGGGCCTGCCTTCCCTGTAGCCTCAGTGTCTGACCCTGATGTGGCCTTTGGGATTGCCTGCCGTGTAGGCTGTGAGCTTGAACCCTGTGGTGGGTGACCTGCCCTCCTTGTAGCCTCAGTGTCTGACCCTGATGTGGCCTTTGCGATTGCCTTCCATGTAGGCTGTGAGCTTGAACCCTGTGGTGGGGGACCTGCCTTCCCTGTAGCCTCAGTGTCTGACCCTGATGTGGCCTTTGGGATTGCCTTCCATGTAGGCTGTGAGCTTGACCCCTGTGGTGGGGTACCTGCCTTCCCTGTAGCCTCAGTGTCTGACCCTGATGTGGCCTTTGGGATTGCCTCCTGTGTAGGCTGTGAGCTTGACCCCTGTGGTGGGGGACCTGCCTTCCCTGTAGCCTCAGTGTCTGACCCTGATGTGGCCTTTGCGATTGCCTTCCGTGTAGGCTGTGAGCTTGACCCCTGTGCTGGGGGTCCTGCCCTCCCTTTAGCCTGATTGTCTGACCTTGATGTGGCCCTTGGGATTGTCCCTCCAGTGGGCTGTGGTTCTGTCATCTTTGTGGCCTGAAGCTGTGCCCCTTGTGTGGCTTGTGCCTCCTGTGTGGACTGCTGGCCTGACATCCTTATAGCCTGAGAGTATGTCATCCGGGGGGCCTGTGGTCCTCTCCCCAGTGTAGACTGTGAATATGCACACCCTGCAGGTAGTGGGCCTACTGTGTGAATGGGTCGTGGATCGGTCCACCCTGGGGGAAGTGATCTTGCTACTTGGATGGGCTGGGGGCCTGTTGCCCATGCAGCCTGTCGATCTGCTCCTGCTGTGAACAGCTGGGCCATCTCCCGTTTAGGCTGAGGGCCTGTCCCAGGCACTTGGATCCCAGCAGTGACCTGGCTGGGCCCTGAGCCTATATGGGCACCAGAATACCCATTCCCGGCTGCTGAGTGGTTCCTAGATCGGTTTTGGCCACCATCGTCACCGTTGTGAGGAGAGGAACTCCCAGTCTTCATGTAGGAGAGAGAGGATTTTTCTGGCCGTGTCACACCGTTTTCTAAGTTCGGTCCACAATAGCCCAGAACACATGCTTCACAATTGGCCTTGTCATGGGACCCATCCAAATGTACTTCCGGGATCACGGGTAGCTCTGAAACCTTCCTGATACCATTTCTGTAGAATTTCTCCAGAATACGCTGCACCAGGTTTTTCAGAATCCTCTTGCTGCTTTCTGGGGAGAAATCAGGCTTCTCAAACTGAGACCGGGAGCACTTCTTGCACCTCTGTCCAAAGATCCGCATGAGCACCTTGCCCGGGGATTTCTGGTTCTCCAGGTACATGTGACATAGTATCTGCACTTGGGCGGAAGCCCAGATTCGACGGCATGAGGAACATTGGAACCTGCAGACAGACAGAAGATCATTGTACCCTCAGCTGTTGCTAACCTGAGGGAAATGGGCCTGGCTTGGTCTCTGAGAACCCTTTCAACTTGAAAAAGTGCATGTGATATTGACAATTTGACAAGAATGAGAGGGACTGTGTTTCTAATGAAGCTTCTTCCTGTGGCCCACTGAACTCCCACCCAGATGTGGTCCCAAGTCTGCCTCTTTGCCAGCAAAACATCTCTGAATGTCTCAGAGGGAAAAACATTTCTGCCAATTGCCAGTGAAATTTGGTCTTCACAAGGTCACAGAGAACTCATAGAGTACCTATTCTGAAGCAATGTTTACAGTATTATCCCATTTCATCTTTAAAGCATCCCTCTTAGGTAGGCATTATTGATCCCAATATCCAGATAAGGAAACTGAATCATAAAAATGATATACAACTTGCCTAAGGAACTCGCAAAGTTAAATGGTAGAGCCATGTTTCCAATCCCAAGCCATTATCTATCTACTATACCACATCGCCTCTATTGAGCAATGGGGTTTGTTTTATACCTCACTTAGGACCTTGAACCACAATACTTGAGTTGGAGACTCAAGTCAGTAATTTACATTGTTGTTATTTAGTTGCTAAGCTGTGTCTTACTTTTGCAAGCCCATGGACTGTAACCCACCAGGCTCCTCTATCCATGGGATTTCCCAGGCAAGAATACTGGAGTGGGTTGCCATTTCCTTCTCCAGGGGAATCTTTACAACCCAAGGATCAAATCTACACCTCCTACTTGGCAGGAGCTTCTTTACCACTGAGCCATCTGGGAAGCCCATAGTTTATATTAGGGGAACTTTTTTAAAAAGCACTTCTCTAAGCCTCATTTTTTTACATTCATAAAGGGAAAAATATTCAAGAGTTAGATTGTCATGAGATTAAATGAGAATATGTGAAAGCATTTTGTAAACTACAAAGTATTTTTCAAAAACTGGTTAATATTTTTCTAAAACTATGTTGGTAGGTTGCTTTTTCCATCTTGGAATGAGCATCAGGTCAATTCATCTGAATAAGAGAAGCACCTGTTCATTTGGGAGAGTGCCAAACTGATTAAAGACATCATGAGTCCCTCAAAGAGCTCTGGCTAGTGCAAAGAGAGACTCTTACCTGGTACACTGGGTTCCAAGCAAAGCAGAATAACTGCCACATGGGCTCTAGCCAATGGCTTGAAAACTGTGTTCAGTAGAGCCCCAGGAGGCTTTACATAACAATAGACTCTGCAGCTAAAAATAATTTATATATAAGTATATATGTGTTCTGTAATATGTAATATATGAATAAGTTATTTATAAATATGTTACCAACATATATATATATAGACTCAAGTCAATAGTTTATATTGTGTGTGTGTGTATATATATATATATATATATATATATATATATATATATATATGTGAAAAGTGAAGTCACTCAGTCGTGCCTGACTCTCTGCGACCCCATGGATAGTAGGCTGCACCAAGCTCCTCCGTCCATGGGATTTTCAAAGCAAGAGCACTGGAGTGGGTTGCCATTTCCTTCTCCAGGGAATCTTCCCAACCCAGGGATCGAACCCAGGTCTCTCACATTGTAGACAGACGCTTTACCATCTGAGCCACCAGGGAAGTCTCTCACATTGTAGACAGACGCTTTACCATCTGAGCCACCAGGGAAGTCGTACACACACACACTGTATATATGTAGAGAGAGAGAGAGAGAGAACTATTCATTGTCTTATGAGAATGGAGAAGAAGGAACACTTACTCTGCTGAGGAATTACAGGGCACTTGAGTTATTCCTTGAGAAATAAATAGGGAGGCAGGAAGGAAAGGGCCTGCTGAACATCATGGACAAGGGTATAGAAGTCTTGAAATGTATGTCATGGCTAATAACCCATAAGGAAGGGAAGAGAGGATATCTGAGGTGAGATAGGAACAGGCCAGGAAGAAATATAACAGTTGAAATGAAGGTCCCTGCATGCCATATAAAAAAGTAGACTTGACTGTCCAAGTCAGCATTTCTCACCCTCCTGCATGGGCAAGGAAGCTGATTCCTGCAACTTGAAGTCTCACTGGAAGTTAAAGAGGGAGACAGTCAATAAGGGAGGGGCAGTGTTTAGGGACATTAAGAACCAGGTTTTAATTTCTTGCAGCACCAATCCCTCTTCAGGTCTTCAGTAAAGTAATATTCAAAGCCATTGTCTGGCCTTAGTCAATTCTTGGGGCTGTAAAGGGAATCTCCAGTCCTAGGCTGGTACTGACCAGGACTAGGCTTGTAGGGCTGCTGCAGCCTGTGGAAGCCAGTCCGGACTGAGGTGGGAAGTAAGATAGCAGAAGCCTCTATATAGAGGCAGTCTGGAATAAATGGTGGTGAGAGGATGGGGGGCAGATTTATTTCACCCCCTGGGGATTTCCAAAAATATTTAGGGAAGAAACCTAGTAAAAGAGGAAATTTCCTACCATTAAGCCAAAATAGAGGCTTAGAACCATGTCATTTCCATACTAAAGAACACCGTAACTGCAAGAGGATGAACAGCCTGGTGACACATATTCTTTTTAACAAGCTCTTAAAAGAATTCATCAGTGCCAAGCTGAGCCTCTTGGCCCAGAAAGGCCCACAGCTAGACAGACTCACATACCTGCCAAATCCTTTCTGCTGGTATTGCCTCCACCCCTGGGCCACACAGTCTGGCTGAAGGTTTCCATCCATCTTCAGGGTCCATCTGGCCCGGGGCTTCTCCTGACAGATCAGTTCTTGAAATGTCTGCTCCCATTCCCTGATATCCAAAGCTATTCTCTTGCTCTGAGGCTTGGCGTCCATATTGACAATAACTTTCAGTTTCCAGCAAGAAGGAAAAACAGTTTCAGTTTCTCTGAACACACGTCAGCTGTTTTTTTCTGACTTTCATTTCAGGCTGTCTGAGTACACAGAGCAAGTTTTTGTTCTGAGGACAGAGGGCAGCAGGGATTAGCTAGTTTGTGAACAGGTCTTGCTAAGGGATGTCTGAGTACAAAACTCTGGTCTGGATTCTGGAGGTACCTATCAGTTAGTTTTTTTTTCCCCCCTGTTTTTACACTAGGCAAAGCACTATGCTTGGGCTTCTCTGGTAGCTCAGCTGGTAAATAATTCACCTGCAACGCAGGAGACCCTAGCTTGATTCCTGGGTCAGGAAGATCCCATGGCAATCCACTTCAGTATTCTTGCCTGGAGAATCCCCATGGACAAAGGAACCTGGCGTGCTACGGTCCATGGTGTCACAAACAGTCAGACACAACTGAGTGACTAAGCACACACACACACAAACACACACACAAAGCAATATGCTCAGCACTGGAACAAGCAACATCAACTAAGACGCAGTACCTACCCCCACAGGTGCTCACACCCTCGTGCAGACACTGGAGAGTAGGGGTCGATGTAGGGGAGCACATGTCCAAGGTGTCTCTCACGTACCCGAACAGCCCTTACCATAGTCCCTTGGGGGGGGGGGGTGGATTATTCCTGGTATCTTTCAGGTGAGTGGCACAGAGAGCCAGGTTTGGGGGGTTACTTTGTTCAAAGCCACCAGCTAGTAAGCAGTATAAGTGAGACTTGAATTCGTTCTTGTGTGACTCTTAACCTGCGATGTCTCCAGCCACCTCCTTCCCCAAGGAGAGCTCAGGATGGTGTTTTGGGTTCCAGGTTGGCAACTTGGAACCAGTGGGAAGAACCATCTTGAACCCTGACCTAGTGATTTGCTCTAGTGAGATTTCCTGGGTCATGAAGCATGACTGTAGGACAAATGAAAGGATTTCTTAACTCCTCCTTTCATTGTGTAAATTATCATGCAAAGCAATGTACAAGCAGGAGTGGGAGCCATCTTTGGATATCATGATAGAGTTCCCATTTCTGGGGTGAAGTATTGGGAATAGATGACCTGTAAAGTCAAAGTCACTTCTGGGTTTCCCTGGTGGCTCTGTGGTAAAGAATCTGCCTGCTAATGCAGGAGACATGGGTTTGATCTCTGGGTTGGGAAGATCCCCTGGAGAAGGAAATGGCAACCCACTTCAGTATTCTTGCCTGGGAAATCCCTTGGACAAAGGAGCCTGGCAATCTACAGTCTATGCAGCCGCAAAGAGTCAGACACGAGTTAGCAACTAAACAAAAACAACAAAATCACTTCTAACTCAAAACAGTCTGAGATCCCAGAAAGTAAGCTCTGTCCCTCTGATGTTGCAATTCAAATGAGGGAGATAAGATAAGCAGCATGCTTGTGTCCTTGGAAATCCCACTACAACCCTTGGAAGTCCCAGACAGGATCACCCTAAGTCTTCTCAGGCTTTCTAGATGTTAACGTGCTCTGTTTGGGAGACAGAAACCTCTTCCCCTATCCTATCCTCCCAGGATATTCTGTTCTATACAAACTCTCCCACTTTCATAACTTTATACATTGAGGGTGCTTATGTCTGCAGAAACAATATAGGATACTCTTGTCTGCACAGATAGTTGTAGGAACTTCAGGTTAAACCCATGGAGTATGAGAATTGGAAATCTCTTAGGAATCAACTTGTCCTCTTTTCCTTCTGATTATTATACACAAAAAAAACAGAGACCAGAGACATAGGACTTCCCTAGTGGTCAGTGGTTAGGAATCCACTTGTCAATGCAAGGGTCTTGAGTTCAACCACTGGTCCAGGAAGATTCCACATGCTACAGAACAACTAAGCCCACACTCTAGAGCCTGTGAGTGACAACTACTGAGCCCATGGGCTGCAGCTACTGAGACCATGCACCCTAGAGCTGGTGCTCTGCAACATGAGAAGCCTGTGCAACATGACTATAGAGAAGCTTCTGCTCACCACAACTAGAGAAAGCCTGCATGCAGCAAAAAAAGACCCAGCACAGCCAAAAATAAATGAATAAGTAGATAAATAAAAACCAAAAACAGAGACACAAAGGAAAGAATCCTCCTTCCCAAGGTTATGCAGAAAATTATTGTCAATAGAGGGCCAGAACACAGATATCCCATTTTCTAGCTCTGAACTCTGCTCACTTGCCCAACCATGCCTAGGCCCTTTCCCCACCCTTCCTCTTCTACTTTCGGAGCCCAAGCCCACTCTTTTTGTCCTGTGTCTTCAGAGCATCCCTGTCTCCTGACTCCTCAAATGGTCCTTTCCCCCCAGATGTTGCCTTGACTGATCCATTGCACTCCCTGCTGCTGGGGTCCAGCCCCGGTGGATCCAGGGAATTCAAAGCGGGGACGGCATCTGCGAACTGGATACAATAGCTTTAATTAAATATTAATTAGAGACATAAAGAGTAATAGAATAAGGATAGCTCAGTAGGAAAATTCAGTGGAGAAAAGAGGCTGACTAATTTGGTTTACGTGGAAAGCTAATAAAATTCCAAGGCAAGGAATTTACGTCACCTACGTAGGCCGCAGGTGTCCTCCTGTTCTCCCAAAGGAGAGGAGACACTAAGGCCTCCCCGGTCAGATCTTAGAAGCCCAGGCATAATTAGTAGGCTTGACGAGCCTCCACGCTCCAGATGGGAATTCAGCCAGAAGGTGAGAGAAAGAACAACATGGGGAGACCAAGTTTCGGTGATCGAGGCCCGCACTTTGTTTTCCAAAGTAGTTTTTATACCGTAAGTTGTGCATAGAGTATAATGGGGGAAGGGGTAGAGTCAGAAGTAAGCCAGGCTTTCTTCCTGCAAACTTATCATATGCAAAAGTTTAGGTGATTTACATCATCTTCTGGCCAAGAGGCCTGTTAACATTTTATGACCCTTTCTTCAGAAAACTTATTTTTCTCTAAAGGTGATTATTCTAAAGTCAGGCACCACCCTCCGAAAGCATTAGATAAAGTTGCATTCCTATAGGGCAAAGGTGTGGTGGGCTATGACAAGAAAAAGAACTCAAGGGTCCAAGGTTACAAACATTAAAGCTACTACTTACATTCCTATACACCAATTGTGTTAGTCAATACACTGCCAGGGACACAGTAGGTAAGGGATATGGAAACTTAGCAGCAAACATTGGCCCAACAAGTGAAAAACCCTTCACCAATACAATTTCTAATCAATCTTTTAACTGCTCAAAGGAATCTGTATTTAGACAGTTTAGAACATCTCATGCTTCTCATGGTTGGGAGGCTGTGAACAATCACATGTGGCTGGAAGAACCTGTTCAGGCAGGCTAGAGGACTTCCAAAGGAATTTGTAGGTTGAAACACTCTTGTCACGCCCAGGAACTTTATTAACTGGAGCTGTAAGTTAACTCTTTTTCAGAAAGAGGTGGTGGGGGACAGCCTCCCGTAAAGTCAGAGGTGTAGGTGAGAGCCCAAAGCAGTAAAGTAGGCAGACTCTGGTTTTGGGGGTAGGTGCTCGAGAATTTCCAGGGGGACTCCTGAGACTCGATCCCGCCTTTGCATATGCCAAGCCTCCTTCCTCATGACCTTTGCCACAGGCGGAGTTCCTCACACTGGCTCCCGGCACCCTGCCATTTCCCTTGGCCTCTGCTTGATGTGTTTCTTTTGATATATGCAACTGCTCCAGGCCAGCCTGGTCCAAGAGCAGGAGGAGCATGGGGAGGCCATGGGGTATGAACTGAGACTTGAGAACTGGAGGAAGCCCATTATCTTCCTCACCACCATGAAGGGAAAATAAAGAAGAAAGAGAAAGAAATCACAGACTTTTTAAAACCCCATGGATCCACTGTAAACCACTGTTTCTTTGTGCCAAGACATCGTGACTTCAGAATAATCAAATCATGGAACTTATAGTCGGCTTAAAACACAACATTCAGAAAACTAAGATCACGGCATCTGGCCCCATCACTTCATGGCAAATAGATGGAGAAACAATGAAACCAGTAACAGATTTTATTTGGGGGCAGGGAAGGGGGCTACAAAGTCACTACAGATAGTGATTGCAGTCATGAAATTAAGTCACTTGCTCCTTGGAAGAAAAGTTATGACTAACCTAGACAGCATATTCAGAAGCAGAGCCATTACTTTGTCAACAAAGGTCCATCTAGTCAAAGCTATGGTTTTTCCAATAATCATGTATGGATGTGAGAGTTGGACTATAAAGAAAGCTGCTCACTGGAGAATTGATGCTTTTGCACTGTGGTGTTGGAGAAGACTCTTGAGAGTCCCTTGGACTGCAAGGAGATCCATCCAGTCCATCCTGAGGGAAATCAGTCCTGAATATTCTTTGGAAGGACTGATGTTGAAGCTGAAACTCTGATACTTTGTCCACCTGATGCGAAGAACTGACTCATTTGAAAAGACTCTGATGCTGGGAAAGATTGAGGGCAGGAGGAGAAGGAGATGACAGAGGATGAGATGGTTGGATAGCATTACCGACTCAATGGACATGAGTTTGAGTAAACTCCAGGAGTTTGTGATGGACAGAGAGGCCTAGCGTGCTGCAGTCCATGAAGTCTCAAAGAGTCGGACACGACTGAGTGGCTGAACTGAACTGAACTGATAGTTGGAAGAAACCTCAGATATCATCTTCCCACCCATGTCATTGAGAGACAAGATATTGAAACAACTTACCCATCTCACACAGGGTGATAGTGGTGAGTTGAATGTTTTCATCAACTGTTGGTGCCTTATCATAGATTGGCTAAAAAGTTTCTGAGATACAGTCAGAAAAGAGGGAGGATCCCCAAAGAACACAAAGCACAGGTCAGTTTTGAAAAAGGAAAATTTAGATACTCAGCAGTTTGGAGCTGAAATGAATCTTCAGGGTCATCTAATCCTTGGATGGCTCATGATGTCACTGTCCTATTCTTATTCAAGACAGACATTGCTAATCAATGACTGCACTCCTCTCTTGTGTCTGGGCATAAGTTCAAAAACTCTTTCATCAGTGATTTAAGTAGTCATTGCCAACTGAATATAGATGGCTTTATTTTTTATTTATTTTTTTTTTTTTGCCATTTCTGCAATAGTCTAGCTTCCTCATTTTACAAGTTGCAGAAGCCGAAGCCAAGATAGATTTGATTAAACTAGGACTAAAGTACAGTCCATCCTAAAGGAGATCAGTCATGGGTGTTCACTGGAAGGACTGATGCTAAAGCTGAAACTCCAATACTTTGGCCACCTCATGCGAAGAGTTGACTCATTGGAAAAGACTCAGACGCTGGGAGGGGTTGGGGGCAGGAGGAGAAGGGGATGACAGAGGATGAGATGGCTGGATGGCATCACCGACTCGACGAACATGAGCTTGAGTGAACTCCGGGAGTTGGTGATGGACAGGGAGGCCTGCGTGCTGCGATTCATGGGGTCACAAAGAGTCGGACACAACTGAGCGACTGAACTGAACTGAACTGAAAGTACAGTTTTCATAATCTTAGGCATGTACCCATTTTCAGAATATCACATGACCTATCACAAAGTTTGACACAAAGAGATGTGTTCTTTTTTGGGACATTTTAAGTGGAGCAAAAAAGAACGTTATTGATAGGGATTGAGGGGGTGGGGCTGAAAGAAGAGAAGGAGGCCCTATCTATGGCAGTAATCCATTTGATGTTGTTGTTCAGTCATCCGGTTGTGTCCAACTCTTTATGATCCCATGGACTGCAGTATGCCAGGCCTCCCTGTCCCTCACCACCTCCCAAAGCTGGCCCAAGTTTATGTCTACTGCATCAATAATGCTATCCAGCCATCTGATCCTCTGATGCCTTCTTCTCCTTTCTGCCCTCAATTTTTCCCAACCTCACTGACTTTTTCAATGAGTCGGCTGTTTGCATCAGGTGACCAAATTAATGGAGCTTCAGCTTCAGTATCAGTCCTTCCAATGAATATTCAGGGTTGATTTCCTTTAATCAACTGGTTTGATTCCTTTAATCAACTAGTTTTATCTCCTTGCTGTCCAAGGGACTCTCGGAGTCTTCTCCAGCACAATAGTTTAAAGGCATCAATTCTTTGGTGTTCTGCCTTCTTTATGGTTCAGCTTTCACAACTGTATATGAGCACTGGGAAGATCGTAGCCTTGACTACATGGACCTTTGTCAGCAGAGTGATGTCTCTGCTTTTCAACAGGCTGTCTAGGTTTGTCATCACTTTCCTGCCACTTTCCTGCCAGAAGAAGCAATCATCTTCTGATTTCATGGCTGCAGTCACCATCTATAATGATTTTAGAGCCCTAGAAGAGGAAAATTGTCACTGCTTCCACATTTTCCCCTTCTATATGCCATGAATTAATGGGACCAGGTGCCTTGATCTTATTTTTTTTTTTAGTATTTAGTTTTAAGTCGGTTTTTTCACTCTCTTCCTTCACCCTCATCAAAAGTTTCTTTATTTCCTCTTAGCTTTCTGCCATTAGAGTCGTATCATCCACATATCTGAGCTTGTTGATGTTTCTCCTGCCTATCTTGATTCCAGCTTGCAACCCATACAGCCCAGCATTTCTCATGATGTGCTCAGCGTACTAGTTAAATAAACAGGGTGAAAACAGACTACACTGTCATACTCCTTTCTCAACCCTGAACCAATCAATTGTTCCATACAGGGTTCAAACTGTTGCTTCTTGACTTGCATACAGATTTCTCAGGAAGCAGGTAAGATGGTCTGGTATTCCCATCTCTTTAAGAGCTTTCCACAGTTTCTTATGATCCACACAGCCAAAGGCTTTAGTGTAGTCAATGAAACAGAGGTAGATACTTTATTTCAATAATTACTCTAGCTTGGGAATAGATGGAGATGGAAGGATTGGCTTGGTTAAAGGAAAGAAGCAAGAAACAAGAAATGTAGTCCTTAATGTAGAGATAATTTTACATTTTAAATATCTCTTTCCAGAGAAAACTCTAATTCAAAAATATATACACACCCCAATGTTTATAGCAGCACTTTTTTACATGGAAGCAACTTAAATATCCATTGACAGATGAATGGATAAAGGAGATGTGAGATAGATATATACACACACACACACACACACAATGGAATATTAGCCATAAAAAGAATGAAATAATGCCATTTGTAGCAACATTGATGGACCTAGAGATTATGAGATTAAGTGAAGTAAGTCTGAAAGAGAAAGACAAATATTGTATGATTTCACTTATTTGTGGAATAAATTAAAAAAATTTGTGGAATAAATAAAAAAAAGATACAAGTGAACTTATTTATAAATCAGAAACAGACTCACAGATATAGATAACAAACTTATGGTTACCAAAGGGAAAAGGGAGGGAAGGGATAAATTAGGAGTTTGGGATTAACATATACACACTACTATAAAATAAACAAGGACCAAAAATAGAAATCATTCCAAGCATCTTTTCTAACCACAATGCAGTAAGATTAGATCTCAATTACAAGAGAAAAACTATTAAAAATTCCAACATATGGAGGCTGAACAACACGCTGCTGAATAACCAACAAATCACAGAAGAAATCAAAAAAGAAATCAAAATTTGCATAGAAACGAATGAAAATGAAAACACAACAACCCAAAACCTGTGGGACACGGTAAAAGCAGTCCTAAGGGGAAAGTTCATAGCAATACAGGCACACCTCAAGAAACAAGAAAAAAGTCAAATAAATAACCTAACTCTGCACCTAAAGCAACTAGAAAAGGAAGAAATGAAGAACCCCAGGGTTAGTAGAAGGAAAGAAATCTTAAAACTTAGGGCAGAAATAAATGCAAAAGAAACAAAAGAGATCATAGCAAAAATCAACAAAACCAAAAGCTGGTTTTTTGAAAGGATAAATAAAATTGACAGACCATTAGCCAGACTCATCAAGAAACAAAGGGAGAAGAATCAAATCCATAAAATTAGAAATGAAAATGGAGAGATCACAACAGACAACACAGAAATACAAAGGATCGTAAGTACTATCAACAATTATATGCCAATAAAATGGACAACGTGGAAGAAATGGACAAATTCTTAGAAAAGTACAACTTTCCAAAACTCGACCAGGAAGAAATAGAAAATCTTAACAGACCTATCACAAACACGGAAATTGAAACTGTAATCAAAAATCTTCCAGCAAACAAAAGCCCAGGTCCAGACGGCTTCACAGCTGAATTCTACCAAAAATTTAGAGAAGAGCTAACACCTATCCTGCTCAAACTCTTCCAGAAAATTGCAGAGGATGGTAAACTTCCAAACTCATTCTATGAGGCCACCATCACCCTAATACCAAAACCTGACAAAGATCCCACAAAAAAAGAAAACTACAGGCCAATATCACTGATGAACATAGATGCAAAAATCCTTAACAAAATTCTAGCAATCAGAATCCAACAACACATTAAAAAGATCATACACCATGACCAAGTGGGCTTTATCCCAGGGATGCAAGGATTCTTCAATATCCGCAAATCAATCAATGTAATACACCACATTAACAAATTGAAAAATAAAAACCATATGATTATCTCAATAGATGCAGAGAAAGCCTTTGACAAAATTCAACATCCATTTATGATAAAAACTCTCCAGAAAGCAGGAATAGAAGGAACATATCTCAACATAATAAAAGCTATATACGACAAACCCACAGCAAACATTATCCTCAATGGTGAAAAATTGAAAGCATTTCCTCTAAAGTCAGGAACAAGACAAGGGTGCCCACTTTCACCATTACTATTCAACATAGTTTTGGAAGTTTTGGCCACAGCAATCAGAGCAGAAAAAGAAATAAAAGGAATCCAAATTGGAAAAGAAGAAGTAAAGCTCTCACTGTTTGCAGATGACATGATCCTCTACATAGAAAACCCTAAAGACTCCACCAGAAATTTACTAGAACTAATCAATGACTATAGTAAAGTTGCAGGATATAAAATCAACACACAGAAATCCCTTGCATTCCTATACACTAATAATGAGAAAACAGAAAGAGAAATTAAGGAAACAATTCCATTCACCATTGCAACGGAAAGAATAAAATACTTAGGAATATATCTACCTAAAGAAACTAAAGACCTATATATAGAAAACTATAAAACACTGGTGAAAGAAATCAAAGAGGACACTAACAGATGGAGAAATATACCATGTTCATGGATTGGAAGAATCAATATAGTGAAAATGAGTATACTACCCAAAGCAATCTATAGATTCAATGCAATCCCTATCAAGCTACCAATGATATTCTTCACAGAGCTAGAACAAATAATTTCACAATTTGTATGGAAAAACAAAAAACCTCGAATAGCCAAAGCGATCTTGAGAAAGAAGAATGGAACTGGAGGAATCAACCTGCCTGACTTCAGGCTCTACTACAAAGCCACAGTTATCAAGACAGTATGGTACTGGCACAAAGACAGAAATATAGATCAATGGAACAAAATAGAAAGCTCAGAGATAAATCCATGCACATATGGACACCTTATCTTTGACAAAGGAGGCAAGAATATACAATGGATTAAAGACAATCTCTTTAACAAGTGGTGCTGGGAAATCTGGTCAACCACTTGTAAAAGAATGAAACTAGAACACTTTCTAACACCATACACAAAAATAAACTCAAAATGGATTAAAGATCTCAATGTAAGACCAGAAACTATAAAACTCCTAGAGGAGAACATAGGCAAAACACTCTCTGACATACATCACAGCAGGATCCTCTATGACCCATCTCCCAGAATATTGGAAATAAAAGCAAAAATAAACAAATGGGACCTAATTAACCTTAAAAGCTTCTGCACATCAAAGGAAACTATTAGCAAGGTGAAAAGACAGCCTTCAGAATGGGAGAAGATAATAGCAAATGAAGCAACTGATAAACAACTAATCTCGAGAATATACAAGCAACTCCTACAGCTCAACTCCAGAAAAATAAATGACCCAATCAAAAAATGGGCCAAAGAACTAAATAGACATTTCTCCAAAGAAGACATACAGATGGCTAACAAACACATGAAAAGATGCTCAACATCACTCATTATCAGAGAAATGCAAATCAAAACCACTATGAGGTACCATTTCACACCAGTCAGAATGGCTGTGATCCAAAAGTCTACAAGTAATAAATGCTGGAGAGGGCGTGGAGAAAAGGGAACCCTCTTACACTGTTGGTGGGAATGCAAACTAGTACAGCCACTATGGAGAACAGTGTGGAGATTCCTTAAAAAACTGGAAATAGAACTGCCTTATGATCCAGCAATCCCACTGCTGGGCATACACACTGAGGAAACCAGAAGGGAAAGAGACACGTGTACCCCAATGTTCATCACAGCACTGTTTATAATAGCCAGGGCATGGAAGCAACCTAGATGTCCATCAGCAGATGAATGGATAAGAAAGCAGTGGTACATATACACAATGGAGTATTACTCAGCCATTAAAAAGAATACATTTGAATCAGTTCTAATGAGGTGGATGAAACTGGAGCCTATTATACAGAGTGAAGTAAGCCAGAAAGAAAAACACCAATACAGTATACTAACGCATATATATGGAATTTAGAAAGATGGTAACAATAACCCTGTGTACGAGACAGCAAAAGAGACACTGATGTATAGAACAGTCTTATGGACTCTGTGGGAGAGGGAGAGGGTGGGAAGATTTGGGAGAATGGCATTGAAACATGTAAAATATCATGTATGAAACGAGTTTCCAGTCCAGGTTCGATGCACGATACTGGATGCTTGGGGCTGGTGCACTGGGACGACCCAGAGGGATGGAATGGGGAGGGAGGAGGGAGGAGGGTTCAGGATGGGGAATGCATGTATACCTGTGGCGGATTCATTTTGATATTTGGCAAAACTAGTACAATTATGTAAAGTTTAAAAAATAAAATAAAATTTAAAATAAAATAAAATAAAATAAACAAGGACCTACTGTATCACATAGGGAACTATATTCAATATTTTGTAATAACTTAAAAAAGTCTCTTTGATTAGTTAGCATAAACAGTATAGGTATATGGAACATAAATACAGAAAAGACATTTAAGGTGATCAATTGGGGGAATAGTGAGGCTGAATGATTCCTAACCTAAGTCTGTTTCTCCTGCCTCAGTGTTTCAGAGCACAGAAAGGTGAATTCTGGACTAGGAGTCCCTGATGTGCATCTCTTAGACCCTAGGATGACTTGTTCATAAAGAGGCAGAGTCAGGACTCAAACTTCTCTGATGCCACACAAAGTCTCATGAAAGAAGGGGCTTGTCTGAAGAAAAAATGAGTTGCTCGTGGTAGGACAGGCAGAAGGTATATGGAGCCACCTGGGAGAATCTGAGTGGGGATCTTACTGCCGCTGCTCTGAGGCTGGCTCTGTCTGAGCTGGGGCTCCTGGGAATGTCCTAGGAAAGACTGCTGCTCTGGTTAGGATGTGCATGCATGCTAAGTCTTTTCAGTTATGTCTGACTCTTTGTGACCCCATTACCTTAAATGTAATGGGATGGGATGGTTTTACTCTTCATCATGGCCCCTGCACTGCACATATGGATAGTGACAAACACAAGAAGGAACCAGCGAAGTTAAGAAAAAGCAGAATTAGACAGTTGTCTTGAAGAGATCAAATCATACATTTATCAAATATCTATCACCTACTGGTTCTTAACCCCAGGCAGGGCATAGCCCAGCAGGAAAGACACATATGTAAAAGAGCATCTAGCTTTATTTTGCCCTGTCTCACTTTTCTCAGTTTATCCTTTTAGTTAAGAGCATAGATCTGGAGCCAGCCCAGAGTGGATTGCCGTGCCCTTTCCCAGGGGATATTCCCCACTTGGGGATTGACCCATGTCTCCTGCATCTCCTGCATTGGCAGGTGTGTTCTTTACCCTGGGAAGCCCAGTCCCTTTAACTTCTCTGTGACTCAGTTTCTTCATCAAAAAAGTAGGGACAGTAACACTACCTACCTAACAGGGCTGTAGTGAAGATTGAATGAGGTTTAAAAAATAGTATTGACACCCATTAGGAAACTGACACATATACACTACAATGTATAGCATTGACAACTGATGAGAAGCTACTGCACAGCACAGGGAATTCTGCTCAGTGCTATATGGTGACCTAAATCAGAAGAAAATCCAAAAAGAGGGGATAGATGTATATGTGTAGCTGGTTCACTTTGCTGTACAGCAGAAATTAATACAACATTGTAAAGCAACTATACTCCAATAAATTTTTTAAAATAGTTATTGGCACTTAGTAAACAAATAGAAGTCTTTTCTAGTTTTCTATTGTTGCTATGTTGCATGTTTCTTTGTAAGTTACCATAAAGTCTTTGGTCTATCTATCTGTAGTGGTACAGGGTGAAAAAATCTACAAAAAGTGTGTATATAAGGACTCCGAGAGCACACTAGTCACTTAGGAACCCAGTCTGGGCAGAGATACATAGTCCCATCACATCTTCTTATCTACTCTCAAACTCGCTCTGCACCATGGATCTCCCTGCATGAGGCCAGGGCTACCTCAGGATTCATGTCCAGGCCCTGTCTGAATCGTCAACTCTTTTGTAAAAGGTGAAATACGAGTTGTGAAAGGAGCAGGAAGCCCAGAGCCTGCTGCTGCTCAGGCCCATGGCTAAGCCTCCTGAGAACACCATTCCAGACAGCAAAAATCACACTCAGAAGATAATAGAGAAAAGTTTTTAGATAGAACCAGAAGGGATGTATAAAATCAAAAGAACTGAAACAAAAACAAATTTTCAGAGGCAGTTTGTTTCAGGTTTTCTGTGAAAACTTGTTTGGTGTCCGGCCTTGCACAGTCCATCTAGGAAGCTGGGGCTTGCCTTGATAAAAAAGCATTTGGGTATTTTAGGGGAGAAAGAACTATGAGCCTGAAGAGAGCTGGCCCCGGACTGGAGGGTGGCCAACTCCAGGCTGCTTAACCTACAAACAGAGCCCTGGACTCCCCTTCTTGACAACCACCGTCTCTTCTTCAGCACAGGTGGTTTTAGAACCAGAGTCAGAACTATCTGGGCCCTGTTCCAAAGCTGTCGTGAAGCTGTAATAGAGCAAGGTCTCTAGGTTCCACTTCGTGGCTACCACAGGCCAATCCAGGAAGCCAGCAGGCGGAAGCTCACCCATTCGTGGGCTTTTCTTTCATAGCTGACTCACTTTACACAGCTCCTCACTCCTGCCCCAGGCATTAACCACCGCACCAAGTTCTCACCTTAGGCTGTGTTTCCAGAAGAACCCCAATCAAGACAAAGAGCAACTTAATTTTCCTTCACTTCCTGCCCATGTGTGAAAAGGCAGTTTCCAGTCTGACATGGAAGGAACTTAGAAGTCACCACTCCCATCCCTACAACAAGAAAAAAGCTGAACAAACAACATCAACAACTCTTCTTAGATTCACGAGAGCAAACCACTTCCCTGAAAACTGGAGGAAAAGGTTGGGGGATACAGAGGATCACAGATTTTTGCTGTCAAATGCTCAGAAGCAGAAGCCACCACAGGAAATAGTAGCAGCAGGAACTGGAGCCTTAGTAGCCAAGAATGAGAATTTAAAAAATCCAGGGGGCCCAGGCTTAAGGTGTGGGAGTGTTCCCAGCCTTTTGTGAGTTTTCCCTCCAGGAAAAACTCACTAGGAAGATGGAAAAGTCTTCCTGTGCTTCAGCCAGGGAAGGAGAAAAAAAAAAAAAAAGACATTTTTCAAAACACCTAGAACTCTCTGTTCTTTAAGTCTGCCTTTAAGGAAAACTGTTTCACTGGAGCATGACACATTTGGATTTTACAAAAGCCTAGCTGACCTGGGGGGACAAGAACTATCCAAATGCCAGTCCTTCCATCCTTCACTGTGGGGGATGAGATGATTCCTCTCCTTTTCTGCTCAGTAATGAGTACAAAGCCCACCAAACCTTCAGCGCTGAGGATGCTGAGTCTGGCATACACTTAGGGTGAGGCTACCTCTATGCTGCTTTCCAGGAGAGGAGCCAGGTCCCACACAGGTCAAACTAATTCTCTACTCATCTCATAATACCTGGGGGAGGAATAACGAATTCAGCTATCAAGATTTCTAAACATACAACTAGAATCATTAAACTACCAAGCCACAGAAGAGATTTTAAAGGGCCTCTCAGGCCTATTCTTTAGTTTCTTGCTTTGTAATGGTTAACATTTGAATTACAAGTAAAAATTCAGGTACTATTTCTAGACCAACTCAGGGAGAAAGGCATTGAACTTAAAATTAGAAAACAAGGGTATAGATTCCACCTCTAATACTTATTGAGTTACTTAAGATCGTTGAACTTTAATGTTTTCATCTACCAAATGGAAATAATAATACCCATTTCATTAGGTTTAATGGTATATATACTGTCGTAGCCACGTCTTCCAGGAAACAAACTCACTCAGAAGGACAATGCAGATAGTGGAGTGCAGTTTATTACACCGGCGGGCCCAAGGCAGAGTCTCCTCTTAGACAAGGACCCCGACCAGCATTCGTGAAAATCTTTTATACCCCATGTGTACTGAACCCACCACTCCAAATTCCTTGAGACTTACGTAAACCAAGGAAAATACAATCCCAATAACCCCATCACTCACATGCTATGTGCTCATGTGCTCAAACAGTCAAACAATTAGCCAATAATCAATAAACTCAAGGTTACACTCTGATAGATACAGAAAAATGTATGGCCTGTCTGGAGGAAGGGGTGATTAGTGTATGTTTTCTCTTAGGCGATGAGTAACCTAGATATGATCTTCAAGGTTCCTCTGTCTGGAGGGGGTCTTATCCTTCTGTTGTTGTTTTCATAGGTACTAAACACAGAGTTCAGAGTCCATTGGAAAGGTGGCCGAGCATGATCAGCATGAACAGGCCTAAGATGGAGTCCAGGCCCTATGAATTCCTTCTTCAGTACTAATATGTTTTAGATGTGAACCATAACTACAAAATATCAGATAGTATTTTAAAAAACAAGAAACTCTTTCAAGCCTCTAGATCTTGGATGGAATAGAACCTTTGAACTGGATATATAAAGGATAAAAAAGAGATAAGGACCTTTATATGTAAAGGAGAGAGATATATAAGACCAAGAACGTAGAAAATATCTGTATGTTGTGGAGAAGAAAAGCAGAAGATAAAATGAACAACTAAATTTTAGAGCACTTTATCTTAGATATGTTTATCACCATATTAATGTTATTCTTGCAATAGCCCAATGGCATATGACTCTTAATAAGAAATGTTTCAGAACAGATGTGTATAATGGAACTTTGTAAAATCTGAAAGTTCAGGCTGACCTCTGGAAATTCTGATTCTGCATGTCTGGGGATGAGGAAGTCATATATTTTTTAAAATTTCCAAGAATGATACCAAAATACACTCCTGCATAAAAATCACTATAAATTAGAAGTCTGAGACTCAGGAAGCTTGAGCAAATCCTAAGATCTAACATGCTGCTGTTGTTTAGTCGCTAACTCGTGTCCGACTCCTTTGTGACCCCCATGAACTATAGCCTGTCAGGCTCCTCTGTCCATGGAATTTCCCAGGCAAGAATGCTCTAGTGTGTTGCCATTTTCTCCTCCAGGGGATCTTCCCCACCCAGGGATCGAACCCGCATCTCCCATATTGCAGGTGGATTCTTTACTGCTGAGCCAAGACCTAACACACAAGTGGCAGAAATAGGAAGTAAATCGAGGTACTTTAAATCCCACTTGTGTACTTTTTTCCCACTGTGCTGGTCTGGAAAGCAAGGTCAGCCTTAATTAGTTATGGCTGAGCTGACCCGGCACCAGAAAGCTGCTTGCTCTCTGATGGATGGAGGCCAAGAGACAGCCACAGTCCTAACGTACGAATTTAATTAACAGCAGCACACACTGGAATCCAGGGAGAGTAGCTACAAACATGAAGGCAGACCATCCAGGACCACGGCAACAGAAGCAGGAGGCGCCACACGGTCTGCCACTGTTCACACTAATAAGCCGAACTGGCTTTTCACCTCTGCAGCTTTGGTCTGCCATGAAAGTATAGCTCGGGCGTCAGTGAGAGCCCCAGCGCCTCTCCTGACGTGAGTGAGAATTTTCAACAAATGCAAAGAGCAGCTAGGACCCCAGGCCAGGAGCAGGAAACAAGCAGACTCAAAGCCACAGACTCACCCAGGGGTGGTTTTGTGAGTTCATGAAAGGACTCCTGATTGTGACCTCAGTGTAGGTATTTTGCAAAGATTCAGCATTGCCACCCTACAGGATAGTTCATGAGATTCATGCTGGAGTAATTTTACAATATAACCTAGGGTCTTCCACTGAAGTTATTGATTTCACTGGAGTTCATTGTGACAGGCTGTTTTGTGTATCTGTCCTTGGGGTACTCTTCATTCTCAGCTACAAGATTGAAGATCAGGTTTTCCATTGTTGTTGCGGAAAAAGAGGTCAAAGCTATAGCTCTCCTTGCCAACTCTTCAGAGTTTTTTTTTTTCCATTTAATTTTTAAAAATCCAGATACATTATAACCCTGAATCAATGAGGAGGAGTCTGTCTGGCCCTGTGATCACTTTTAATTACAAGGTATCAGTTGCAGGTGTCAGGTCTGAAGAGAGAGATCAGTGAGGGCAGCTACTTCAGAACAAAACCCGCCCTGTACATGACCCGCCCCAGAGATGGAGAGGCTGGGAGATTATAGGTGATGAATGCTGCTTGAGGCATCAGCTCTGTTGCACTATTTTCTCTCCCTGACCTTCCATTATAGTCCCACGATTTATAATGTGCTGTCATGTCCAATTTTGGTCACGGCCTGATGATTGTCATAAGGCTGTAAACACTCTGAGGTTTTACTTTTTTGTGTGTTTTCTCACACTTTGTATTTGTTATAATCCATGTCACCCAATAATGAATTGACTTTTTTTATCTATTTTTTTCTTCTTGTTAAGCTCCTGAGGTTTGGGAAATGAATATTCAAAGTACTGATATGTGGAACTGAGCTGAAAAATTATTCTGGCATAGATATTTAGAGAGAAGAAAATGAGATATTATTGCAGGGAATTTGATAAACATCAGTTTAGTTCAGTTGAAATATTGATATTTCTCCTGGTAATCTTGATTCCAGCTTGTGCTTCATCCCACCCAGCGTTTCTCATGATGCACTCTGTATATAAGCTAAATAAGCAGGGTGACAATATACAGCCTTGATGTACTCCTTTCTCTATTTGGAACCAGTCTGTTGTTCTATGTCCAGTTCTAACTGTTGCTTCCTGACCTGGATCAAATTAGGAGTTAGAGGATCTGGATTTGAATCCAGGCTGTGCCACTAGCTGATTGCCATGATCTGGACATATTGCCTCAACTCCCTGCCCCAGCTTCCCCTTCTGCATAGTAGAACATTGGACTAGATGGTCTCCAAGTTCAGTTCCAGATCTGGCATTCTGTAATAGATCAATTCTCTGTATCTACATTAGGGGATGTAAAAGAGTACTCCAGTGTCCTGAGTTAGTGCTGCTGTCCCAAGTGTACAGTAGAGTAGTGCCTTGAGTGCCATCCTTCACAAGTGCCATCTCCTGGTGGGCTTTTCCTTCAGAGAAAACTGGGGTACTCCCAGTTAGCTAAGGAGGAGATCTGGAATATACATGCTGGAAGAGAAAAAAGCTAGTGCACAGGGTTAAGGCAGTGTCTGAGAAGAGGTAAGAATGGCAAAGTAAATGGGACTATTTACCTTGAGGAAGGGAAAATGCACTAGACAGATGGTACCTGGAGTGACCAAAAATTATACAGGGGCAAGAGAAAGCAACCTTCAAGTCACTGAGCACATCATGGACCATATTCATTTGTAGCCTTCTGAAATATTTCCATTCTTCTCTGCACAATTTCATTAAGTGCAAGTGCTAGAGAGATTTGAAGTGTAACAAGTACTATTGAATCTGGATTTATGGATGAAATCCAATTGAGAACCAAAAACAAAACAAGACATTACTTAGAATCTGAACATATCCTGAGAAGAATGATATACTTGTATTCTGCCAAGATGAATCAGCTTCAATGAGGAAATTCCATCTTAAATTCCTGACCCCCTTCATTTTCAATCACCTTCACCTCTATTTATTTAATTCACCCAATCTCGTGGCCATGTTACTCGACCTTGTCATGTTCTAGATTATCAGTGTGCTTCCTTCTCTTCCACTCTACTATAACTGTGTCCATCTCCACAAAACTCTAACCCTGCTGTTACACTGGCTTGCCCTCAGGAGATCGCCTTACCTCACCCATGGGGAAAGTTGAAATCTTCAAATGAAAATATCCTCAACTTTCTGCCACCAAGAGTATAAACACTATTTTATCTGCATCCATCTTTTGTCCTTCTCTACTGCTTTTATAGCAAGATGTCCTTCAACATAAACTAAGCAATGACATTTTAATTTCCTATTTTATATGTTAACCTTTTTGTCTACCAACCCCTTCATTCAGCATTTAAAGTGTTGAAGTCTTGTTTTTCCCCTCAAAAAGCCCCCAATCTGAACCCCACATTCTCTTCCAGCTACCAGTGAGCTCTCTGCCTTCACCATACTCAAGTCACTTATACTCACTGCCTCCACTTCCTTACCTCCCACTTACTCCTCAACCTACCACACCAGACTTCTCTGCTTCCCACACACCATTGAAACCAGTCTAACTCTTGTCTCCCTCAAACTACTATTGCTAAATTCATTGGGTAATTCTTAGTCTTTATATTATTTGATCTCCATGAAAAATTTTATACTCTTGGCCTCCTTGAAACAATCTTCCTTTGACTTCTATGATATCATACCTTCCTGCTTTGTGGTGTTTGGTTTTTATGCTCAACTTTCTGGCTACTTTCTGAGTTTCTTTGCAATTTTTTTTTTTTTCTGTGCCTGTTAGTGCCCCTCAGAGTTCTGCCTTCTCATCTCATCTCATTTGGTCATCCTGAGAATTCTTTATATACCCTGATGACCATCTACAGTTCCAGTCTCTCCCATGTTTATAACTTGATCTTCTGTTATCACCTGAACATCTCTACTTTTATTTCCACAGGACTTTCAATGCATCTAGAATATAATTTATTATTTTATTTCACAAACCAGCTCCTTTACCTTGGTTTCCTATTTCAGTCAATGGCATTACAGCCATCCATCTTTTAGCACAAGTAGGAAATCTAGATGCCGACCTCCCCCTCTTCTCCATCTGTTTCTGAACTCTCAAACGAATCATCATGCTCCGCCAGTTGTTCCTTCTAAGTCAATATCTTTGAAATCCCTTCATTTCTTCTTCTGCCATCCTAGTTGGGTAATCAATATCTCTAACCCTCCTCCTTTGTCAATCCATTTTCTAAACTGCACCAAAAGTGATCTAAAATTCAGATCTTACTATGCCAATCCCCCACCAAATACTGTGGTTCCTTACTCCTCTTAAGAGGAAGGCCAAACTCCGTGACTTGACCCCATAACCCTTCATGATCTGAACTCTGCTTGCCTCTTTCAGACCAGAGTTCTCAACCTCAGCACTATTGACATTTGGGGCTAAATAATTCTTTATTGTGGGAGACTTTCCTGTGCATTCTAGGATATTTAGCAGCATCCCTGGCCTCTACCCACTAGATACTAGTCACACCATCTCCCCAGGAAAGTCTCCAGACATTGCCAAATGTACCCTAGTGGCAACATCAGCCTGGGTGGAGAACCACTTCTTGAGACTAATCAGTCACTACACCTGACACCCTATATAGAACTTATAGTCGCCCTATATAGTCACACTAGCTTTTCCTTATTCTTCTACTGAGCCACTTTTTATTTTATATTTGTGATAGATTTTTAAATATGTAATTCGCATAGCTTACGACTTACCCAAAGTGCACCAATTCATAGGTTTTTAGTATATTCACAGAGTGGTTAAACCATGCAATCAATTTTGGAACATTTTCATCAGCCAAATTGAAGCTTCATATCCATAAGGAACCACTCCTCTTTTTCCTCCAACCCCCGCCCAGCCCACCCACACTCTAGGCCGATACCAGTCTACTTTGTGTCACTATAGAGCTGTCTTTTCTGGACATTTCGTATAAATGGAGTCATACAACACTGTGGTATTTTATAAATTAGCATAATGTTTTCAAGATCCATCCATGTTATAACATGTATCAGTACTTCATTCCTTTTTATTGCTGAATAACAGTCTATATCATGGTATTTTTGAGGCTTGCTCATTAATTTAATGAATGGGTGTGTGTTCAGTCACTTCAGTCATATATGACTCTTTGCCACCCTGTGGACTGTAGACCACCAGGCTTCTCTGTCCATTGGGATTCTCCAGGCAAGAATACTGGAGTAGGTTACCATGCCTTCCTCAAGGGGAGCCTCCCAGTTCAGGGATTGAACCCACATCTCTTATGTCTTCTACATTGGCAGGTGAATTTTCTACCACTAGCGCCATCTGGGAAGCCCAATATAATGGATACCCTGCATTTTTTTCTCTTTCATTCAGACACTGTCCTTATCGTCATTATATGATTCTCTCTTTGCACACTTCAACTCCTAAGTTCTAGACAGTTATGTTGTGATGTGGCTTAAACAGGCCATTTGGGAAGCGATTTGTTCTGATCCTATATTAATAATTGTGCTTCTTCTCAGTGAAGACTTTCTTAAACTACACTCTCTATCCTGACCCCTTTCCTTCCCTCTCCCCTCAACTTACAGCTGGGCTTGGTAAGGGCGTAACTTTGGGACTGTTATGCTGGTGCCCCGTGCATTTTTTGGTCAAAGCACCACATTATTTGCTGTCTATCCTGTCATTAGTCTCACTAATAGAAACTGTTTGAAGGCAAAGACAATGTTTTATCATTAATACTGCCAGCACCTGGCATGTAGTCTGGCACATGTTAAGCTTTGTAATAATTTTTTTTTTTTTTTTTTTTTGGTGGAAAGAACTAAAGAAAGAAAGGATCACGGGTTTGATAGCCTACCTGGCATTGTGGTTTTCCTGGATCTGGACCTGGCTTAGTCCTGGTCGGGCTTCCTAGAGATGGAGTCTTGCCTCTGCATGGGGTCTGGAAGCGTTGGCAAGGACCTGCTGTCAGTCTGTCTGACAGCATTCCCAGGTGGCTCACTGCTGCTTTGTCCCTGCCTTCACCTCATGCGAAGAGTTGACTCATTGGAAAAAGGGAGGGATTGGGGGCAAGAGGAGAAGGAGACGACAGAGGATGAGATGGCTGGATGGCATCACTGACTCGATGGATGTGAGTCTGAGTGAACTCCGGGAGTTGGTGACGGACAGGGAGGCCTGGCGTGCTGCGATTCATGGGGTCACAAAGAGTCAGACACAACTGAGCGACTGATCTGATCTGATCACCTTCCAATACACAACCAACTCTCCTGGACTCCTTGTTGACCGACTTCACATTGACTTGCTGATCTGAGTGCCATCTCACTCTCTCTCACTGTTCTCTTGTGATCTCGTGCTTTAGCTTGTCTCTATCTTTTTCTTTTTTCAAGATTTTTTTTAATGTAGATTGTTTTTAGTCTTTATTGAATTTGTTACAATATAGATTCTGTTTTACATTTTGGTTTTTTGGCCTGTACCTCCTGCACTGGAAGGCTAATTGCTAACCACTGAATCATAAGAGAAGTTCTAGCTTGTCTCTTGAGTGGACCAGGAGTTCAGTCCAAGGAAGTACTGAGTGGACAGCCTTGTTCAGGCAGCTGGACCCACTACTGTGAAGGTTAGAGGAAAAGCATGTTTCTCTTGAACACAAGACCCCAAAAAGTAACCTCTCTCTTACTCTCTGCTGACTGAAGCAGTGTGGAAAGATGTGTTCTATGGTTTACGTAAGATTTATGCTGTTTGTTATGTAACAAACAGAGCATTGTTTTAAGTGCTTTTTGTAACTTGCTCAGTCTTCATAATGTGAGGTTGCTCCCATCCTTATCTGCCTCTCAGGTGGAGAAACAAAGGACTTGAATGTTCACTATCACACAGTTGCTGAGTGGCAGAGCCAGGAATCAAACCAGGTTCTCTAGCCCTAGAATCGCTATGATGCCTCTCTCTCTGCTATGCCTTTCTACATGCTAACCCTCTGGCCAGAAAGCCCCTCTATCTCCTCTTCACCTGACCAACTCCCACCCATCTCTTAAGTGTTAGCTGAGATGATTTCCTTCTCTGATAAGTAAGTTTTGAACTACTTCCTCAAGCCTGGATTTGGCACCCAATTCAGGAGATTTCCCTGGATTCCTGGCACCCAATGCAGGAGATGCAAGAAACATGGGTTCAATCCCTGGCTTGGGAAGATCCCTTGGAATAGGAAACGGCAACCCATTCCAGTATTCTTGCCTGGAAAATTCCATGGACAGAGGAGCCTGGAGGGCTACAGTCCATGGGGTCACAGAGTTGGACACAACTGAGCACACACGCACACTGTGTATTCTCAAAGTGAAAGAAGGTGAAAGTGAGGTTGTTCAGTCATGTCCGATTCTTTGTGACCCCATGGACAGTAGCCTACGAGGCTCCACCGCCCATGGGATTTTCCAGGTAAGAATACTGGAGTGGACTGCCATTTCCTACTCCATGTATTCTCAAAGCAGCTGGTATTTCTCCTTTTATTTCACACTTACAAATCTACTGACTTGACTATCATTTCTTCTATGACCTAAACTCTTTGAGAGCAGAAATATTTTCCATCTGGTAGGCCACTGTACTTCCCACATTTAGGAATGAAATATCTGGCAAGAAGTAGGTGCTCAAAAGTCTTTCTTACATAAATAAATGAATCTAAATATCCATATTTAATGTCCAAATTAAGTATTATTTTATGAGATTCTGCTAGTCCATCTTTCTTTCTCCTCTCTAGTTGATTTTTCATTGACAGAGTATCAAAGTGAAATAAATACAAAAGCTAAGGATCTTTCCCAAATTCTTACTCTTAAAATTGGAGTACATGATTTTAATAAATTGGGTAATTAATATAAGAGACTTACATAACCAAGTGAACTATCCCTGCACTGTTTGGACCAGTTCTGGAGCTTGTTTCCCCAACTCTGGGAACACACTAAAAGAAACACCAGAAATCTGAATATGTTATGGCTGACTCCTCACCACCCATTTCACCCTTGCCCCTGGGTAGCAGCTGTGTGGTGGAGTAAGGAAAGGTAACTTGCCCCCATCCCAGCCCTGGAGCAGAAGGAGTGCCAAGACTGGTCTAAGCTCATTAGTGAAACTGCATTCTCCTTCAGAAGTATGAAGTCCAGGTGCATTATTCTGAGTTAGTGACTTCCTCTTCTGCAGGTCCACGCAGTCCAGAACTGCCATAGCTATCTCATCTGCTTAAGGAAGTTCAGTCTAGGAATGGGGCTGACACTTCAGAGGCAGAGGAAGGAGATCAAAAGAAACTTAGTCCTTCATCACTGAGCTGTGGCAAAAAAACAAAACAAAACAAAACCTAGAACAACAAACAACCCTTGTGGAGTTCACCTTATCTTAGCTAACTGAGCACGTCATTCTCCTTTATTGCCTGAAACTATTTGAAAGAGGCTTCCTGGTCCTTGTAATATAAAGGTATGCGGGTATCCGGTGCATGTCCAAGGACCTATGAGCCAGGCACCACAGAACCCAGAGGGTGGGCAGATGAGGCTACTGCCCCAGATCAAATAAAATACAAGAAAACAAAGGAGCCTTGCAAAGAATGCAAAGATCCCAACTATCTTTGCCCCTGCACCTCTGCCTCCCCTTCTCAGGCTTCCAGAATGCAGAACAGGAAAGGAAAACTACTTTAAACCTAACCTCTTCCAATCTCTCCTTGTCTAGACCTAAATGTCTAAAAGGTCAACATATAATTAATTGTTGACAGATCCAGGCTCAATATGTAATACAGAGAAAGCATGGACTTCTGGAATCACAACACATCCTTATATTAAGTAAGATTGCTAGGGAAAGAAGAGAGAGTACTTAATTTGTTTTCTGAGAATGTTAACTAAAAGGAGATCTTTTTCTAACAACATCATGCAGTTTGATAAAGGAAAGCCTGCCTTCCTTTGCTAGCCTCAGAAGAATAACACCAAAACACAAACGACAGGGGACTACAAACCAAAGGGTGGTGGTGGGGAACCATCAAAGCTGGAGAAAATTCAAAAGATGTCTCCACAAGTCCAAGGAAAGGGAGAAGGAGGTGAAGAATTGAGAAAAAAATGAAGACAAGACATAAGGAACAACTTCAGAAGATTCTATTTAGGTATTAAATAAAACCTCCAGTACTCTTGCCTGGAAAATCCCATGGATGGAGCCTGGTAGGCTGCAGTCCATTGGGTCGCTAAGAGTCGGACACGGCTGAGTGACTTCACTTTCACTTTTCACTTTCATGCATTGGAGAAGGAAATGGCAACCCACTCCAGTGTTCTTGCCTGGAGAATCCCAGAGACGGGGGAGCCTAGTGGGCTGCCGTCTATGGGGTCGCACAGAGTCAGACATGACTGAAGTGACTTGCAGCAGCAGCAGCAGAGGAGAAAAGTGCAAATTGAGTAGAAACAATAAAAGGAAGAGAAGGAGAAGCATTTCATGAGTCAAAGACAGTGTTTCAGTTTGAAAAGATTTCATAAAGAGCAATAAAATTAATTAAGAGTCCTGTAGAATTCTTCATTGAGTGGGAAGCTATGGCTTACCTACAAAGAAACAAAGATTAGGTTGGCTTCAGATAATTTCTCATTAATATTAAATGCCAGAAGGAAAAGTAGCAACATTTGCAGAATTTAAAGGGAAAATATTCAAGGCTGAAAAATCTTGCAAGTTCTTTTCACTTGAAAGGGCAGGGAAAGATATTCATAACAAGTAAGAACTCAGTATTTACATCAGGTCTTTCCAGAAATCTTATTAAAATTGTGCCCTAAAAGATAAATAAAATAAAAATTCTAGGATGGGAATGTGTTTAACACTTCAATATTTAATGTAAATTTTGCTGTTAGCATGTGACAGGTACTTTTTACCATATTTAAGATGTTTTGTATTCTTACTATTTTGCATAGAGTTTTAGTCACTAATATATAACTTCTACAAGGCAGGGAGTTCTGCCCATTTTATCCACTCTTGTATCCAATGACTAGAAAAGTTTTTAGCACATGGTTGGTATTGAAAAAATGCTTGTTGGAGAAATGATCAAATAACCAGAATTAGATGCTGAATCAAGTCCAATACCTCTCCTCTGTATGTTTTTTCTTTTTTAATAATTAATGTCATGATTTGCACTCATGGAGTTTCTAATACTGAACCATCTTTGCAATCCTGGAATAAAGTCTTTTAAAAATATTTTATTTTATATATCTTTGGCTGTACTGGATTTCTGTTGCTGCCTAGGCTTTTCTCTAGCTGCAGCGACTGGGGCTTAATCTCCTGCTGCGGTGCTCAGGCTTCTCACGGCAGTGGCAGTTCTGGTTGTGGAGCACGCGCTCTAGGGTGAAGGGGTCTTAGTAGTTGTGGCACATGGGCTCAGAAGTTGTGCTTCCCAGGCAGGCTCTAGAGCACAGGCTCAGTAGTCATGACACATGGGCTTAGTTGCGCTTCAGCATGTGGGATCCTTCCAGACCAGGGATCAGACACGTGTCTTCTGCATTGGTGGGCAGTTTCCTCACCATTGAGCCACTCGGGAAGCCCTGGAATAAACTCTTCTTATTGACCATATAATAGTCCTAAATATATAGCTACATTTGATTTTCTAAGATTTTTATAAGAAATCTTACATTAGATGTTGTTTTATATTTTTTTGTTTGTCTCTTGTTTCTTTTCCTTTCCTTTTTTTTTTTTCTGCCTACCCTGAATCCAGTCTCCCTTTTCTTAAAAAGAGGTTCAATTTTCCCCCGGAGAATTACTGCTTTCTCACTTCCAGACTATGAGGATCAGGTCAGGCTTACTCAATCTCTGCTCTAGGAGAGGATTTATAATCAACTCTTGGCCAGCTGGAATACCAGTGTTTTGGCCACAATGAACAGTTCAGCGATGGGCACTGGAGCCAAGCCAGACCAATGAGACTTCTCAGAACTTGTCAGGTATTGTCAGGAGAGATGTGCTCTTGTTCTGCTGGAGTTCCAAGCTAATAGAATGCTAGCTTGTACCACTGGTAAACAGCTTGCCACAGCCAGGCAGAAGTGTGCTTGTGAATGAAATCAGCCCAAGGAGAAGCTTTAAGGACCTGTTCTAGCATGGCAAAAGACATACTCCCATATTTTTGGTAACTTCAATGTAAGCATCCTTTTTCCCTTAAGTCAGCTGACACAATATAACATTAATAAACTAGAACTATCTGTATTTTAATTTTTTATGCTCTCTTCATAAGTTTTGGTATCAGGTTTATGTTGATCTCATAAAAAAGATTTGGGAAATTTTTCATTTTGTTTACACTCTGAATATGTTGGAAAGCTAATTATTCTCACCTCCTTCTATTCATTTTCAGCATGCATTAAAAAATAGATACTGGACCTAAGAGGGAATGAAAATACCGTATATCCTTTATTACTGGCAAAGTTGGACTGATGAACATGGTGAGCTCTGTAGCTCTAAGTGTAACAGCATGCCCCTGAACTGAGCTTCCTTGTTACTGACTGTGCTGGAGAGCAAAGACCTCTTCCACTGACACTCCTGTACCCACAGACACAAGGTGGGGGAGCCAGGGAGCCCTGCTGAAAGTCAGTTTTGGTTTTTTCAACTTCCCTAAAGAATTATACATTTCACTTAGTCTCTTTATGTGGTTATACTTTTCTCATTCATAATGCTTTATGTTTTTGTTTCCTTCCTTTATTCAAAGCTCAAATTCCTAGGGACTTGCTTATTTTATCTTCTTGAAGAATTGCTTCATTTATTAATTAATTCTGTGTTTTATTTTTAGTATTCTAAGTCATTAATTTCTTTTGTTTTATTAATTATTATATGTAAGTTATATATTTGGCTTATTTTGTTAACTTTTCTATTGTCTTGAGTTGAAAGCTTGCTTGTTATTTTTGGCCTTCTTTGAGTAAAATAATAAAAGCATTAAAATCTACAATAATTCTTGTTAGCATCAACCAAGAGTTTTGCTATGCACTGTTCTTATTTTTGTTGATATTTAGATGATCTCAGGGTATAATTTTGATTTCATTTACAATTTCTTTAAAGAAACTGTGGAATTTTATTTGTTTGGTTTTCATTTTGTTTTGATCTACAATTCATGTGGCTCTGGTATGATTGTGTGATAGTCCCAGAATGTGGTCAATAAGATTCATAAATTTTGAAATGTGTTATTCCGGATTTCCTTTATTACTAAATACATCACACTTTACTTCTATCAGTAAGTGAGAATATATATATGCTCTATAAGGTATCAAGTACTAGATTATCTAGTAAGTTTATCCTACTATTTATGTGATTAAACTCATTTATAGCCTTTTTCTATTCTTTTGTCTATCTGGTTAATCTAATTCTTGTTTAAAAAAACACCAATTTTGTTTTTATCAAATTTTGCTTTTTCTTTAAGAATTGTGCTTTATATATCTTGCTATGTATTGTTTAGAGTACATGAAAGTTTATGACAAATATGTATTCTTTATGGGGATTTGTTTTTGTTTTTTGGCCATGCTGTGCAGTTTGTGGGATCTTGCTGCTGCTAAGTCACTTCAGTCGTGTCCGACTCTGTGCGACCCCATAGACAGCAGCCCATCAGGCTCCCCCGTCCCTGGGATTCTCAAGGCAAGAACACTGGAGTGGGTTGCCATTTTCTTCTCCAATGCATGAAAGTGAAAAGTGAAAGTGAAGTCGCTCAGTCGTGTCCGACTCTAGCGACCCCATGGACTGCAGCCTAGCAGGCTTCTCCATCCATGGGATTTTACAGGCAAGAGTACTGGAGTGGGGTGCCACTGCCTTCTCCTTGTGGGATCTTAGTTCCCTGATAAGGTATTGAACTCAAGCCACTGTACTGAAAGCACCAAGTCCTCACCACAGGACCATCAGGGAATTCATACTCTTGGTGCCTTTAATCAAATAGGAAATATTCTCTTTTTCTATTTTTACTCTTGGCCTCAAATTTTACCTTATCTGATATTAACATTGCCAGTTTTAGGAGGGATGCTTATTTTTATATTTTAAGGATATACATTACACTTTTATTGTGAAATATATAGAAAAGGATGTTTAAAACATTAATGTATGGTTAAAGAATTGCTCATCTAACCACTATCCCAATTGAGTAACAATGTAGATCATTGGGAGAACTCAAAAAGCCAACTGTTCTTCTCAAGCTTCCTTTTGGATCTTACCATTATCCTGATTTGTATAGGAATTGGCTCCTTTCTCTTCATATTTTAACCACCTAAGTGTATATTCAGCACTCTAAAATTTAGATTTGCCAGCTTCTGGAAATATACATAAAGAAAATTATTCAGTATAAATCTTTTATGTCTTACTTCTTTTGCTCAATATTAGATTTTAAAGATTTATTCATCTTGTTATGTGTGGCTATCAGTTAGTTCAGTTCAGTCGCTCAGTCATGTCTGACTCTTTGTGACCCCATGGACCGCAGCATGCCAGGCCTCCCTGTCCATCACCAACTCCCAGAGTTTACCAAAACTCATGTCCATTGAGTCGGTTATGCCATTGAACCATCTCACCCTCTATCATCCCATTTTCCTCCTGCTTTCAATTATTCCCAACATCAGGGTCTTTTCAAATGAGTCAGCTCTTCTCATTAGGGGGCCAAAGTAGTGGAGTTTCAGGTTCAACATCAGTCCTTTCAATGAACACTCAGGACTGATCTCCTTTAGGATGGACTGGTTGGATCTCCTTGCAGTCCAAGGGATTCTCAAGAGTCTTCTCCAACACCACAGTTCAAAAGCATCAATTCTTCAGCACTCAGCTTTCTTTATAGTCCAACTCTCACATCCATACATGACTACTGGAAAAACCATAGCCTTGACTAGATGGATCTTTATTGGCAAAGTAATGTCTCTGCTTTTTAATATGCTGTCTAGGTTGGTCATAACTTCCCTTCCAAGGAGTAAGTGTCTTTTAATTTCATGGCTGCAATCACCATCTGCAGTGATTTTGGAGCCCCCCAAAAAAGTCAGCCACTGTTTCTACTGTTTCCCCATCTATTTGCCATAAAGTGATGGGATCAGATGCCATGATTTTAGTTTTCTGAATGTTGAGCTTTAAGCCAACTTTTTCACTCTCCTCCTTCACTTTCATCAAGAGGCTCTTTAGTTCTTCTTCATGTTCTGCCATAAGGGTGGTGTCATCTGCATATCTGAGATTATTGATATTTCTCCTGGCAATCTTGATTCCAGCTTGTGCTTCTTCCAGCCCAGCATTTCTCATGATGTACTCTGCATATAAGTTAAATAAGCAGGGTGACAATATACAGCCTTGATGGACTCCTTTTCCTGTTTGGAACCAGTCTGTTGTTCCATGTCCACTTCTAACTGTTGCTTCCTGACCTGCATACAGATTTCTCAAGAGGCAGGTCAGGTGGTCTGGTATTCCCATCTCTTTCAGAATTTTCCACAGTTTATTGTGATCCACACAGTCAAAGGCTTTGACATAGTCCATAAAGCAGAAATAGATATTTTTCTGGAACTCTCTTGCTTTTTTGATGATCCAGCGGATGTTGGCAATTTGATCTCTGGTTGCTCTGCCTTTTCTAAAACCAGCTTGAACATCTGGAAGTTCACGGTTCACATATTGCTGAAGCCTGGCTTGGAGAATTTTGAGCATAATTTTACTAGCGTGTGAGATGAGTGCAATTGTGTGGTAGTTTGAGCATTCTTTGGCATTGCCTTTGTTTGGGATTGGAATGAAAACTGACCTTTTCCAGTCCTGTGGCCACTGCTGAGTTTTCCAAATTTGCTGGCATATTGAGTGCAGCACTTTCACAGCATCATCTTTCAGGATTTGAGATAGCTCAATTGGAATTCCCTCACCTCCACTAGCTTTGTTCATACTGATGCTTCCTAAGGCCCACTTGACTTCGCATTCCAGGATATCTGGCTCTAGGTGAGTGATCACACCATCATGATTATCTGGGTCATGAAGATCTTTTTTGTACAGTTCTTCTGTGTATTCTTGCCATCTCTTTTTAATATCTTCTGCTTCTGTTAGGTCCATGCCATTTCTGTCCTTTATTGAGCCCATCTTTGCATGAAATCTTCCCTTGGTATCTCTAATTTTCTTGAAGAGATCTCTAGTCTTTTCCATTCTATTGTTTTCCTCTATTTCTTTGCATTGATCGCTGAGGAAGGCTTTCTTATCTCTCCTTGTTATTTTTTGGAACTGTGCGTTCAAATGGGTATATCTTTCCTTTTCTCCTTTGCTTTTCACTTCTCTTCTTTTCACAGCTATTTGTAAGGCCTCCTCAGACAGCCATTTTGCTTTTTTTATTTCTTTTCCTTGGGGATGGTCTTGATCCCTGTCTCCTATACAGTGTCATGAACCTCTGTCCATAGTTCATCAGGCACTCTATCTATCAGACTAGTCCCTTAAATCTATTTCTCACTTCCACTGTATAATCGTAAGGGATCTGATTTAGATCATACCTGAATGGTCTAGTGGTTTTCCCCACTGTCTTCAATTTAAGTCTGAATTTGGCAATAAGGAGTTCATGATCTAGCCACAGTCCACTCCTGGTCTTGTTTTTGCTGACTGTATAGAGTTTCTCCATCTTTGGCTACAAAGAATATAATCAATCTGATTTCAGTGTTGGCCATCTGGTGATGTCCGTGTGTAGTCTTCTCTTCTGTTTTTGGAAATGGTGTTTGCTGTAACCAGTGCGTTCTCTTGGCAAAACTCTATTAGCCTTTACCCTGCTTCATTCTGTACTCCAAGGCCAAATTTGCCTGTTACTCCAGGTGTTTCTTGACTTCCTACTTTTGCATTCCAGTCCCCTATAATGAAAAGGACATCTTTTTTGAGTGTTAGTTCTAAAAGGTCTTGCAGGTCTTCATAGAACCATACAACTTCAGCTTCTTCAGCATTACTGGTCAGGGCATAGACTTAGATTACAGTGATATTGAATGGTTTGCCTTGGAAACAAACAGAGATCATTCTGTCGTTTTTGAGATTGCATCCAAGTCCTGCATTTCAGAATGTTTTGTTGACTACGATGGCTACTACATTTCTTCTAAGGGATTCTAAGGAATGTGTAGCTATAGCTTTTGGTTATTGGTGGTGATGATGTATAATATTCCATTATACAAATACACAACAGTTTATTTTTCTCTTCCACCTTTATCTGACATTCGGGTTGTTTCCCATTTGGGTTATTTTACAATGCTGCTATGAACATTCTTAAACAAGTTTCTTATGCACATATTTCCATTGGCTATTTAACAATAAGTAGAATTGTTGGATCATGGTGACTAAATTTATTGGAGATTGCCTAACTTGTACAAAGGGGTTAAGCCTATTCACAACTCTCACATGTATGAGTTCCTACTACTTTACATTCTCACTGATATGAGATATGGCTATTCTTTTTAATTATAATAATTCTAGCAAATGTGTAGTGATATTTTCCAGTGGTTTTAATTTTGTATCTCTGGGATTACTATCGAAATTGGGTGCTTTTTCATACATTACTTTCTTACAAATTTCATCTTTTGTGAAATGCCTATTCAAAACTCTTGCTAACTCTTGGATTATCAGCCATTTTCTTGTTAATTTGTTTTATAACTATATTTTTGGATATGAGGGCTTCCCTGATAGCTCAGTTGGCAAAGAATCCACCTGCAATGCAGGAGACTCCAGTTTCATTCCTGGGTCAGGAAGATCTGCTAGAGAAGGGATAGGCTACCCACTCCAGTATTCTTGAGCTTCCCTTGTGGCTCAGATGTGGGATGCAGCTCAGATGCCTGCAATGTGGGAGACCTGGCTTCGATCCCTGGGTTGGGAAGACCCCCCAGAGAAGGGAAAGGCTACCCACTCCAGTATTCTGGCCTGGAGAATTCCATGGACTGTATAGTCCATGGGGTCGCAAAGAGAAGGACATGATTGAGTGACTTTCACTTTCACTTTGGATATGAACCCCTTGAAAAAGTATTCTCCCACTCTTTGGCTTATATTTTCTCTCTCAGTGGTGTCTTCTGATGAGTGTAATTTCTTCATTTTAATATACTCAAATTTTTCATTCTTTTATTATATGATTATTGCTTTCATGTCCTTTTGCTAATTTTATTCAGTTAGTTTTGACTGCGCCACACAGCTTGCAGAATCTTAGTTCCCCAACCTGGGATTGAATTTATGTCTGATGCCATAGACGCTGAGAGTCTGAACCACTGGACAGCCAGGGAATTCCCCTTTTATGTCCTTTTAAAGGAAAATTTACCTTCCTTGCTGTATAAAAAGATTTGCCTGTTTTGTCTTATAAAATGTTTTCTTGTTTGATCTCAAATTTAGATCTCAAATTATCTTGGAATTAATTTTTGCATATGTTGTGAGGTAGGGGTCCAGCTAATACCATTTAGTGGAAAAAAAAAACAACCCTGTTCTTCCTCTACTGGTCTGAATTGTCACTTATATATCAGACATCCATACATACTGGAGTTTGCCTCTAGGCTCTCTATTCTAGTCCATTGGCTTCTTATCCTGTGCTAAACTTCACTGTTTAATGGCTATAATGTTTACATAATTACTAATATTGTGTAATTTAAATATTATACTGTTAATTATTACTTATTACATATTACTTATTAAATATTACATTGTTTTAATACCTTACAGTAAGTCTTCATATTTTTATAACATGTCTTCCTGCCTTGGTTTCTTTTTCAAAAGTATCCTGGCTATGCTTGAATCTTTATATTTCCATATAAATTTTTAATCAACTTGTAAAGATAAGCTTTGAGATTATCACAGACATGCTCATAACACTTTAAGATTTTGATTGGGATTGTATTACATATTTAGATCAATTTGGAAGAAATGTTATGTTACAGTAGGTCTTCAGTCCTTGAGTATATTGTATCCCTCCATTTAGTTTGGTCTTCCTTAATGTTTCAGCAAATTTATGCTTACCTGCAGAGAGGTTTGAACAGCTTTGTTAGATTTTATCCTAGCTATTTCATATTGTTATGTCCTTATAAATGATACACTTTTAGAATTTTATGTTTTAACTGGATACATTTGATTTTTGTACATTGTATATGCTCCTAGTCCCTCAAGAAGAGACCCTTAGAATGCTTTCTTTCATTCTATACTCTTTCTGCCTGTTAAAACGATTGGAATTTTTACTCTGAGTTGTTTAAACATTTATTGCAGTATTCTATTGCAAGAAACTTGATTTATACTTAAAAATGAGATTTACTGAATTCATCGAATATGAGTATTTTTCTTACATATTTATCTTCCCCAATCTGATACTTTTTCCTACTGCCATTTTAATGGAAAAGGCATACTTCTTCAAATCCTTTGTAAGAAGTCCATGGCTTAATGCTTTTTGAGTCCCTGAAGTTCTTGGTTGGAAAACCAAAGAATCACAGTTCTTTTCCACTGATAGTCTTTAACTATTTCTCAACATCTTCTAGTGTCCAGTGCTGTGATAAGAACTCTCATGTCAAAATAATTATCTTGCCCTTGTAAGTAAGCTCTTCTTTCTTTCTGAAAGCTTATAATATGTATTTTATATTCCTGGAAATTAACATTTTCACCAGAAAAATACTTGTTTATATTATTTTTATTAATCTTGTATATAATTCTGTGACTTTTAATCCAAAAATGTTGGTCATTTTTTTCAGCTTCAGAAAATTTTATTTTTATTTTTTAGTGTAATTCTTTCATTCTTTCCTTTTTTCCTCTTGAGCTGCTTATCTTTGTTAATTATTCATCCCGAGCCTCTCTTCCTTTTGTCTCTCATTTTTAGTAATAATTTTCATTCATTTTTCCTTTTGCTCTATATTCTGGAATATATTTTTAAGTCTATTTTTGAGATCAATAATTCAGTTTTCTGTCCTTCCATATATTTTTACTTCTTCTGGATTGTTTTAATTTCAGAAACTTTTTTTTTTAATTTTATTTTATTTTTAAACTTTACATAACTGTATTAGTTTTGCCAAATATCAAAATGAATCCTCCACAGGTATACATGTGTTCCCCATCCTGAACCCTCCTCCCTCCTCCCTCCCCATTCCATCCCTCTGGGTCGTCCCAGTGCACCAGCCCCAAGCATCCAGTATCGTGCATCGAACCTGGACTGGAAACTCGTTTCATACATGATATTTTACATGTTTCAATGCCATTCTCCCAAATCTTCCCACCCTCTCTCTCTCTCACAGAGTCCATAAGACTGTTCTATACATCAGTGTCTCTTTTGCTGTCTCGTACACAGGGTTATTGTTACCATCTTTCTAAATTCCATATATATGCGTTAGTATACTGTATTGGTGTTTTTCTTTCTGGCTTACTTCACTCTGTATAATAGGCTCCAGTTTCATCCACCTCATTAGAACTGATTCAAATGTATTCTTTTTAATGGCTGAGTAATACTCCATTGTGTATATGTACCACTGCTTTCTTATCCATTCATCTGCTGATGGACATCTAGGTTGCTTCCATGTCCTGGCTATTATAAACAGTGCTGCGATGAACATTGGGGTACACGTGTCTCTTTCCCTTCTGGTTTCCTCAGTGTGTATGCCCAGCAGCGGGATTGCTGGATCATAAGGCAGGTCTATTTCCAGTTTTTTAAGGAATCTCCACACTGTTCTCCATAGTGGCTGTACTAGTTTGCATTCCCACCAACAGTGTAAGAGGGTTCCCTTTTCTCCACACCCTCTCCAGCATTTATTACTTGTAGACTTTTGGATCACAGCCATTCTGACTGGTGTGAAATGGTACCTCATAGTGGTTTTGATTTGCATTTCTCTGATAATGAGTGATGTTGAGCATCTTTTCATATGTTTGTTAGCCATCTGTATGTCTTCTTTGGAGAAATGTCTATTTAGTTCTTTGGCCCATTTTTTGATTGGGTCATTTATTTTTCTGGAGTTGAGCTGTAGGAGTTGCTTGTATATTCTCGAGATTAGTTGTTTGTCAGTTGCTTCATTTGCTATTATCTTCTCCCATTCTGAAGGCTGTCTTTTCACCTTGCTAATAGTTTCCTTTGATGTGCAGAAGCTTTTAAGGTTAATTAGGTCCCATTTGTTTATTTTTGCTTTTATTTCCAATATTCTGGGAGGTGGGTCATAGTGGATCCTGCTGTGATGTATGTCAGAGAGTGTTTTGCCTATGTTCTCCTCTAGGAGTTTTATAGTTTCTGGTCTTACATTGAGATCTTTAATCCATTTTGAGTTTATTTTTGTGTATGATGTTAGAAAGTGTTCTAGTTTCATTCTTTTACAAGTGGTTGACCAGAGTTCCCAGCACCACTTGTTAAAGAGATTGTCTTTAATCCATTGTATATTCTTGCCTCCTTTGTCAAAGATAAGGTGTCCATATGTGCGTGGATTTATCTCTGGGCTTTCTATTTTGTTCCATTGATCTATATTTCTGTCTTTGTGCCAGTACCATACTGTCTTGATAACTGTGGCTTTGTAGTAGAGCCTGAAGTCAGGTAGGTTGATTCCTCCAGTTCCATTCTTCTTTCTCAAGATCGCTTTGGCTATTCGAGGTTTTTTGTATTTCCATACAAATTGTGAAATTATTTGTTCTAGCTCTGTGAAGAATGCTGTTGGTAGCTTGATAGGGATTGCATTGAATCTATAGATTGTTTTGGGTAGTATACTCATTTTCACTATATCGATTCTTCCAATCCATGAACATGGTATATTTCTCCATCTGTTAGTGTCCTCTTTGATTTCTTTCACCAGTGTTTTATAGTTTTCTATATATAGGTCTTTAGTTTCTTTAGGTAGATATATTCCTAAGTATTTTATTCTTTCCATTGCAATGGTGAATGGAATTGTTTCCTTAACTTCTCTTTCTGTTTTCTCATTATTAGTGTATAGGAATGCAAGGGATTTCTGTGTGTTGATTTTATATCCTGCAATTTTACTATAGTCATTGATTAGTTCTAGTAAATTTCTGGTGGAGTCTTTAGGGTTTTCTATGTAGAGGATCATGTCATCTGCAAACAGTGAGAGCTTTACTTCTTCTTTTCCAATTTGGATTCCTTTTATTTCTTTTTCTGCTCTGATTGCTGTGGCCAAAACTTCCAAAACTATGTTGAATAGTAATGGTGAAAGTGGGCACCCTTGTCTTGTTCCTGACTTTAGAGGAAATGCTTTCAATTTTTCACCATTGAGGATAATGTTTGCTGTGGGTTTGTCATATATAGCTTTTATTATGTTGAGGTATGTTCCTTCTATTCCTGCTTTCTGGAGAGTTTTGATCATAAATGGATGTTGAATTTTGTCAAAGGCTTTCTCTGCATCTATTGAGATAATCATATGGTTTTTATTTTTCAATTTGTTAATGTGGTGTATTACATTGATTGATTTGCGGATATTGAAGAATCCTTGCATCCCTGGGATAAAGCCCACTTGGTCATGGTGTATGATCTTTTTAATGTGTTGTTGGATTCTGATTGCTAGAATTTTGTTAAGGATTTTTGCATCTATGTTCATCAGTGATATTGGCCTGTAGTTTTCTTTTTTTGTCGTATCTTTGTCAGGTTTTGGTATTAGGGTGATGGTGGCCTCATAGAATGAGTTTGGAAGTTTACCATCCTCTGCAATTTTCTGGAAGAGTTTGAGCAGGATAGGTGTTAGCTCTTCTCTAAATTTTTGGTAGAATTCAGCTGTGAAGCCGTCTGGACCTGGGCTTTTGTTTGCCGGAAGATTTTTGATTACAGTTTCAATTTCCGTGTTTGTGATAGGTCTGTTAAGATTTTCTATTTCTTCCTGGTCGAGTTTTGGAAAGTTGTACTTTTCTAAGAATTTGTCCATTTCTTCCACGTTGTCCATTTTATTGGCATATAATTGTTGATAGTAGTCTCTTATGATCCTTTGTATTTCTGTGTTGTCTGTTGTGATCTCTCCATTTTCATTTCTAATTGTATTGATTTGATTTTTCTCCCTTTGTTTCTTGATGAGTCTGGCTAATGGTTTGTCAATTTTATTTATCCTTTCAAAAAACCAGCTTTTGGTTTTGTTGATTTTTGCTATGATCTCTTTTGTTTCTTTTGCATTTATTTCTGCCCTAAGTTTTAAGATTTCTTTCCTTCTACTAACCCTGGGGTTCTTCATTTCTTCCTTTTCTAGTTGCTTTAGGTGTAGAGTTAGGTTATTTATTTGACTTTTTTCTTGTTTCTTGAGGTGTGCCTGTATTGCTATGAACTTTCCCCTTAGGACTGCTTTTACCGTGTCCCACAGGTTTTGGGTTGTTGTGTTTTCATTTTCATTCGTTTCTATGCAAATTTTGATTTCTTTTTTGATTTCTTCTGTGATTTGTTGGTTATTCAGCAGCGTGTTGTTCAGCCTCCATATGTTGGAATTTTTAAAGTTTTTCTCTTGTAATTGAGATCTAATCTTACTGCATTGTGGTCAGAAAAGATGCTTGGAATGATTTCTATTTTTTTGAATTTACCAAGGCTAGCTGTATGGCCCAGGATGTGATCTATCCTGGAGAAGGTTCCATGTGCACTTGAGAAGAAGGTGAAATTCATTGTTTTGGGATGAAATGTCCTATAGATATCAATTAGGTCTAACTGGTCTATTGTATCGTTTAAAGTTTGTGTTTCCTTGTTAATTTTCTGTTTAGTTGATCTATCCATAGGTGTGAGTGGGGTATTAAAGTCTCCCACTATTATTGTGTTATTGTTAATTTCTTCTTTCATACTTGTTAGCGTTTGTCTTACATACTGCAGTGCTCCCGTGTTGGGTGCATATATATTTATAATTGTTATATCTTCTTCTTGGATTGATCCTTTGATCATTATGTAGTGACCATCTTTGTCTCTTTTCACAGTCTTTGTTTTAAAGTCTATTTTATCTGATATGAGTATTGCTACTCCTGCTTTCTTTTGGTCCCTATTTGCATGGAAAATCTTTTTCCAGCCCCTCACTTTCAGTCTGTATGTGTCCCCTGTTTTGAGGTGGGTCTCTTGTAGACAACATATGTAGGGGTCTTGTTTTTGTATCCATTCAGCCAGTCTTTGTCTTTTGGTTGGGGCATTCAACCCATTTACGTTTAAGGTAATTACTGATAAGTATGATCCCATTGCCATTTACTTTATTGTTTTGGGTTCGAATTTATACACCATTTTTGTGTTTCCTGTCTAGAGAATATCCTTTAGTATTTGTTGGAGAGCTGGTTTGGTGGTGCAGAATTCTCTCAGCTTTTGCTTGTCTGAAAAGCTTTTGATTTCTCCTTCATACTTGAATGAGATCCTTGCTGGGTACAATAATCTGGGCTGTAGGTTATTTTCTTTCATCATTTTAAGTATGTCTTGCCGTTCCCTCCTGGCTTGAAGAGTTTCTATTGAAAGATCAGCTGTTATCCTTATGGGTATTCCCTTGTGTGTTATTTGTTGTTTTTCCCTTGCTGCTTTTAATATTTGTTCTTTGTGTTTGATCTTTGTTAATTGGATTAATATGTGTCTTGGGGTGTTTCGCCTTGGGTTTATCCTGTTTGGGACTCTCTGGGTTTCTTGGACTTGGGTGATTATTTCCTTCCCCATTTTAGGGAAGTTTTCAACTATTATCTCCTCAAGTATTTTCTCATGGTCTTTCTTTTTGTCTTCTTCTTCTGGGACCCCTATGATTCGAATGTTGTAGCGTTTAACATTGTCCTGGAGGTCTCTGAAATTGTCTTCATTTCTTTTAATTCGTTTTTCTTTTGTCCTCTCTGATTCATTTATTTCTACCATTCTATCTTCTAATTCACTAATCCTATCTTCTGCCTCTGTTATTCTACTATTTGTTGCCTCCAGAGTGTTTTTAATTTCACTTATTGCATTATTCATTATATATTGACTCTTTTTATTTCTTCTAAGTCCTTGTTAAACCTTTCTTGCATCTTCTCAATCCTTGCCTCCAGGCTATTTATCTGTGATTCCATTTTAATTTCAAGATTTTGGATCAATTTCACTATCATTATTCGGAATTCTTTATCAGGTAGATTCCCTATCTCTTCCTCTTTGGTTTGGTGGGCATTTATCCTGTTCCTTTATCTGCTGGCTATTCCTCTGTCTCTTCATCTTGTTTAAATTGCTGAGTTTGGGGTGTCCTTTCTGTATTCTGGCAGTTTGTGGAGTTCTCTTTATTGTGGCGTTTCCTCGCTGTGTGTGAGTTTGTACAGGTGGCTTGTCAAGGTTTCCTGGTTAGGGAAGCTTGTGTCGATGTTCTGGTGGATGGAGCTGTATTTCTTCTCTCTGGAGTGTAATGAAATGTCCAGTAATGAGTTATGAGATGTCTATGGTTTTGGGGTGACTTTGGGCAGCCTGTATCTTGAAGCTCAGGGCTGTGTTCCTTTGTTGCTGGAGAATTTGCTTGGTATGTCTTGCCCTGGAACTTGTTGGCCCTTGTGTGGTGCTTGGTTTCAGTGTCGGTATGGAGGCGTTTGATGAGCTCCTGTCAATTAATGTTCCTTGGAGTCAGGAGTTCCCTGGAGTCAGGGTTTGGACTTAAGCCTCCTACTTCCAGTTATCGGTCTTATTTTTACAGTAGTTTCAAAACTTCTCCTTCTATACAGCACCACTGATAAAACATCTACGTTAAAGATGAAAAGTTTCTCTACTGTGAGGGTCACCCAGAGAGGTTCACAGTGTTACATGGAGAAGAGAAGAGGGAGGAGGGAGTTAGAGGTGACCCAAATGAGATGAGGTGGAATCAATAGTGGAGAAAGTGGGCTAGCCAGTAGTCACTTCCTTATGTGCACTCCACAACTGGACTGCTCAGAGATGTTCATGGAGTTATACAGAGAAGAGAAGAAGGAGGCAGGAGACAGAGGTGGCCAGAAGGATAAAAGGGGGAAATGAAAAGGAGGGAGACAGATCCAGCCAGTAATCAGTTCCCTAAGTGTTCTCCACTGTCTGGAACACACAGAAATTCACAGAGTTGGGTAGAGTAGAGAGGGGTTAGGAGGAGATACAGGTGACCTGGTGGAGAAAATGGAGAGTCCAAAGGGAGAGAGAGCAGTCAAGCCAGTAATCTCGTACCCTAGTGAAAAATGGGTCCTGAAGATTGGGTTCTTAATGGTACAAAATTGGTAACAAATACATAGAAGCAAAAATTAAAAATCTAGAGTAGAGTTTGGAATTTCAAAAAGGCGATGTTAATGAAAAGAAGAAGGAAAAGAAAGAGAGAAAAAACGAACAAAGAAAAACAAACAAGGTCGTGAAAATTATAAAGAAACTACAGGTACAAAATTGATAACTAATACCAAAAAGCAAAAATTAAAAATCTAGAGTAGAGTTTGGAATTTCAAAAATACAACATTAAAAAAAAAAAAAAAGAAGAAGAGGAAGAAAAATAAAGAGAGAAAACAAACAAACCAACAAAAACAATGTCGCAAAAATTATAAAGAAAATAGAGGTACAAAATTGATATCAAATACCAAAAAGCATAAATTAAAAATCTTGAGTAGAGTTTGGAATTTCAGATATACGATGTTATATAAAAGAAGAAGAGAAAGAAACAGAGGGAAAAAAAAGTCACAGAAATTATGAAAAAAACTATAGGTACAAAATTGATAACATATACCAAAAGGCTAAAATTAAAAATCTAGAGTAGAGTTTGGAATTTCAAAAATACAATGTTAAAGAAAAGAAGAAAAAGAAAAAAGAAAAAAAAAAAAAAAACACGGTCAAAAAATTATAAAATATATATATGAAGTTTGCTGAAGAAGAAAAAAAAAAAAATAGGGTCTTTTTTTTTTTGCAAAGTAATAGTTATAAAAGTGAAAATTAAAGGACAATAGAGGACTTAAAAATTTTTTTTTTAATTAAAAAAAAGAAAAAAAGATTGATCGTAAAAATAGTAAAAATATATCTAGGCCTTTCTCTGGTTTTGTTGTGAGTATTGTGGGTTCAGTTCATTTTTGGCAGTTCCTTAGTCCGACTTATATTTCTCAAGATCTATAGGCCCCTTCCTATGTAATCCGTAGTAACCATAGGGTTTTAATCTATGGCCTGTAGCTTCCAAGGCGTTTCCCTCTGTTATAGCTTCTTCTGTTTGCTGGTCTCTTCAGTGTCTGGTTCCCGCCCTGACACAAAGGGGATGGTTGAGGACACTATTTTTTTTTTTTTTTTAATTTAGGCTCACTTGTTCAGCCGCGCTGTGGGGAGGAAGGGAGGGATGCTGCAAACAGATAACACTGGCGTGCGCTCGCAGTGCCTCAGCCACACTGGGTCTGCCCCCGCTCACAGCGCGTGTAGCCTCCCTGCCCACACTGCTCGGGCTCTAGGTTGTTCCGCCAGGAACAATCAGAGGCTGGCCCTGGGCTGAGCTCCCAGGTCCAAGCCGCTCAGGTTCAGGCACTCGGGTAGTCCTCAGAGGCGCAGACTCGGTTGGGCCTGCGTTTTGTGTTCTTCCCAGATCTGAGCAGCTCAGGTGATGTGTTTGGCGGGCGCCAATGCTGCGACTTATCGCCTCCCCGTCACTCGGTTATCTGGGTGTAAAACCGGCGCTCCTTCTCAGGCAGCTGTTGACCGTCCAGACCCCCAAGAAGTTTTAGTTAGCAAAGAAGCCTGCTTACAGTTTTATAGATACTGTCTCTCTTGGGCTGCGATTGCCCCCTTCCGGCTCTGGCTGCCTGTCACCGGAGGGGGAAGGTCTGCAGCCGGCTATCTCTGTTCAGTCCTTTGTTCTGTGCGCGGGCCTGGCAGTGTCTTAGGTTAGGGCTGGCTTTTCGCGTGGTAGATATCCCACAGTCTGGTTTGCTAGCCCAAATTATTTCGCTCAGATAGCGCTCAGGACATTCGGCCGGATTCTTACTCTAAGGGACACAGCCCGCGCTGCACTTCCCTGCCCAGCCCCCGCTTGCTAATGCCGTGTGCAGGCGTCTGCGCTGCTTCTCCGCTGGGGGAGTTACCGTAGGGCTCACAATCTGCGATTTTTAATTGTTTTTTGTTTTTTTTTTTTTCCCCTCCCTTTTACGTTGCCCTCTGTGCTTCCAAAGCTCGGCACAGATTCGGCAGTGAGAGGGTTTCCTGGTGTTTGGAAACTTCTCTCTTTTTAAGACCCCCTTCCCGGGACGGAACTCTGTCCCTCCCTCTTTTGTCTCTTTTTTTGTCTTTTATATTTTTTCCTACCTCCTTTCGAAGAGTTGGGTTGCTTTTCTGGGTGCCTGATGTCCTCTGCCGGCATTCAGAAGTTGTTTTGTGGAATTTACTCGACGTTTAAATGCTCTTTTGATGAATTTGTGTGGGAGAAAGTGTTCTCCCCGTCCTACTCCTCCGCCATCTTGGCTCCTCCCCCCCAGAAACTATTTTTTAAATTATTTTCCTAATAATTAAATATTTTTCCTAATAAAGAGAGAGCTGTCTCTCTTTGATAATATCTTCTTGAATCTCATTGAAAATTTGTGTCAGAGAGTTCTCTTTCTTGCTCTCTTGCCTCTATTCTGTTTAAACAGGCTCCACTTTATTTTGATTTCTCAATGCTATAGTTCTTTTAGGCTTCTCATTCTTTCAAATATCCAGTGTTTCTTTCTTCTTCTCCTTCTCTTTCTTCTTCTTCTTTTCTCCTTTAACTTCTTCTGTATGTGTGCATGTTTATTTCTTATGGAAACAGGCCTAGACTTGCCAGCACCTCAGCCAGTGTAGGTTCCTTCAACAATATTGATATCAGGCTATTGGTAACTTGAAAGTATTAGACTCTTTCCAAGTAGATCAACATCAAAGGGTAGACAAGCTAGGATTCCTGAATTTAGATAAAGGACAGACCACTGAGTTCATAAAGTTGTCCAGATTCATGAGAAGACAAATGGGGCACTGAAAAAGATCAATGCCCCTCAGCAGGACTGGCCCACCAGGATAGCTGATGCCAGTAGGGTCAGCTCCTCCTGGGGTCAAACACACGGTAACTGGAAGACTGGCTTTTCCTGGACTTTGCTCCTTGCTCTCCAAGATGCAAGCTATTGCCCAAAGCAAGCAAATCCTAGGAGGCTGCCTGAATCATCTCCTTGGAGACTGAGACTGTAATAAGGCCAGTGGGACCTCTTCCAGGCTTCCTTGCTTCCCAGAACTTTGTTCACAGGGTTAAGCCATCTCAAAGGAGTACTGACACAGGGGATGAGTTCAAAACATACACTTCAAGTATTTCAGTTTCCCTTAACTTTTTCAGGAAAAAAAAAAAAAAAAAAAAAAAAATATATATATATATATATATATATATATATATATACACTTTAATTATTTAAAAACTGAAGGCAAAAATAGCTTTTATTTCTGAAAAAGGGAGCTCATGGCATAGTAGAATCATCTCATGTGCCGAGTCCAATATCCTAAACAGGATTCATGACTCAGAGTCATCCAGGCCTATGTTCCTCCCCAGTGAATTAGGGGTGATGGAACCAAGGGGCCCAGGCCTCTTTCAAACAACCTTTGAAAATCAAACACTATAAATGTGAAGATACTGTCTTGGAAGTAAATCACCATGAAAACGCAAGCCAGTGTTACTATTAATATCAATGAGAATTCGAGTTATAATTAAAGAGAAATAGGCTGCCTCATATAGCAATAAAACTCCCTGTCAGGGGAAGCATGTGTGAGAAAGTTGCACAGCCCTCGCTTAGAGACATTTGGCTAGATGGATGACTCAGACATTAGAATCATTCATCTCTGAGACCCTTTTCAATTTTCTAAAAGTCTGTGATTCATTCAGCACTTGGAAATATCATAGACCTGGGAACTGAAATCTCCCTGAAGTTAAACTCAGCTCCATAAATGTGAAATCAAGTAGGACCAAATATATATTCCAAATTGGGGTAAAGTATGACCTCGATATGTGGCTAATGCAAACAGACTTCTCTCTCAGTAATAACAGAAAAAAATGTCAGTGGCAATTCTTCAGTAAAAGGACTATCTGCAGCCCATGGTCCTCATCCTGGCAGGTGGACAGTGAGATGGATCCCAGGATTAATTAGCAAAACTTGACAAATTCTCTCTTGAGCTCCAGGCTCCAAGGCCACCTACTCCTGCTGCCTCCTAGGCATAGAATTCCAGTCTCATAAACAGATGAGTTCATAGGCTACAAGTTATCAAGAAAAACCATCCACCCATACACAAATGAAACTGAGCAAGAATCACATCTCTGTCAATTATCATATCCAATATATTCTGAAAACTAATGAGCCTGTTAAACTTCCACTGGAAACTGACAATAGAGCCCCATCCTCATGAAACAAAGTATCACAATGAAAAATGAAAGGGAAAATGAAATCTGGCTGTTGAGGCTTTTCTTGATTTACTTGATTCCTTAATTCAGCCAACACTTAGCAAAAACACTTTATGTGTTGAAGCACTTGGCTCAGCACCACGGAGGGGATCCAGAAAAGAATTGGTGACATGTTCTATCTCTAAGATATTTATGGTAATATACAAACTATGTCAACAAACTATGACAAAGTAGAAAATAACCATGATAAGTAGAAGTAGAGAAAGGTGAAGGGGTGAGTGGGACATGGGAAGCTTATTTCTCACTGAGAGGTTCAGGGAACTTTTCCTGGACAATCAGTATGTGAGTTCAATCCTAAGGAATGAAGAGAAAATACATATGTGCCAGGATAAAGGTGAGCCAAGCCCCAGGGGCAGGTAAAGATGAGGGACGTACATAGGCAAGGTGATAATAATGGAATTTATCAAGTGCTTACTGTATGTCAGGTGCCATGCCAAGCTCTTTAAAACAAATAATTTCATTAGACTGAGAAAACTGAAGCACAGAGCTTCTTTGAATTCACACAGCTTAGAGGTGATAGAACTGATTCATCTGGGTGCAGGTTACAGGAGAGTATGTAAAAGTCACTGATAATAGAACAAGAAGACATTGAATGCCAAGCTTAGGAGACCAATGTGTCCAGCTCTTGATATATTCATCCAGATGTTGTTATTGAAAAGATTCAACACAAGTTATTGACCAAATTTTCCACTCATCACAGTGATTTGGGAAATCTTGAAGAGTTAGACTTCTTTGACAGAGTGAAAATAGTCAACTATTACTTTCTTCACTGCATGGTTCTTAGCTCTACATTCAGCAGAACTCTGAGACAAACTAAGGAAAAGCTACTGTAGGTTGGAACCCCTTGACTTCAGCAGAGAAGGAGTAAGGAACTTTGGTGAGAGTCTCTTCATGAAATAGGTAACTGAGTAGTGAACAATGAAGTCCCACCACTCTATTCAGACCGAATGAGAAAGTCCCACTATATGAAGAACAGATAGACTAGACTAGAACAGAAGTCCACAAACTTGGGGTCTGCAAACCAAATTCAACTTGATACCTGTTTTTGTAAATAACGTCTTATTGAGACAAATCACTCATTCATTCATGCATAGTTACCTTCATGCGATAATGGCAGTGCTGAGTAGCTGCTACAGAGACTGTGGTGTGCAGACCCTAAAATACCTGGCCCTCTACAGGAAAATTTTGCCAACTTCTAAAACAGAAAAATCAGAACCCTAGCACATTCATGTTGGATAGGAGATCATTTAATCCACTTTCCTCCCCTCCCCACCATAGCCCCCCCCACACACAGATAAAGAGGCTGAGCCACACAGAGAGGAAGAGATTTACCTAAAATCACAGAATTGGCCTGGACTGTGGAGAAGACAATGGCAACCCACTCCAGTACTCTTGCCTGGAAAAACTCATGAACGGAGGAGCCTGGTAGGCTGCAGACCATGGGGTCGTGAAGAGTCAGACATGACTGAGCGACTTCACTTTTACTTTTCACTTTCATGCATTGGAGAAGAAAATGGCAACCCACTCCAGTGTTCTTGCCTGGAGAATCCCATAGATGGGGAGCCTGCTGGGCTGCCGTCTCTGGGGTCGCACAGAGTCGGACACGACTGAAGTGACAGCAGCAGCAGCAGTGATTGGGTCACTAACCATTAAACTCCTGTTTCTTCTACCACATCAGTCCTAAAAGACTAAAGTAGCTTCTAAACAATTACTAAGTAACTATATGCCCAGCACCATGCTCTCTCAGAGTTCCATGGGGGAAGAGAGGAGTAGAAGATCTGGGGCCTTCCCATTGCCTGGTCCACACCAGGCGTGGTGATAGACCTTATACAGTGGATTTGGACTTCAATAGCCTCTAAAGTTGGCATAGGAGGGAAAATCAAGCAGCACCCAAATCCCCTTTAAAATTAAAAATTTAAAAATTCTGGAAGGCCCCCACAACAGACACTGATCCAAACTCTCATTGAGTCCAACACTACCAGTTGGTCATTTGAGGCTGGAACTGATTTCTGCTTTTTGGTGATGCCTCAGCTGCAGGACTTTGGCCACCTCATGCGAAGAGTTGACTCATTGGAAAAGACCCTGATGCTGGGAGGGATTAGGGGCAGGAGGAGAAGGGGACGACAGAGGATGAGATGGCTGGATAGCATCACCGACTCAATGGACGTGAGTTTGAGTGAACTCCGGGAGTTGGTGATGGACAGGGAGGCCTGGCGTGCTGCGGTTCATGGGGTCACAGACAGTCGGACACGACTGAGTGACTGAACTGAACTGAAGTGAACAGCTGCAGTAGCTGGCTTGGGTTCAGCAGCTGTATTATTCAAGATGCCTCACAACTCTGAGCAGCACACAGAGAATGAGGAAACGGTGGGCTCTCACCACCCCCATTCGCATCTCAGTGTGGCCTGGGGCCTCTGCTTATTGAGTGGAAAGCCAGGAGGCATCCTCACATATTCAAATTATTTTCCCACTTACTTCCCCTTCCAGCTTTCATACTTGAGTGAGTGTAAGATGTGTCTCCACCAGATATTTGAAGTAACTTGATTCAGCGTGTGGTAAAGTTCTGTGTGTAATAGAGATTTCCGTGTCAGAGATATGTGTGTGGGGTGTGTGTGTGTGTGTGTGTGCATGGAGGGGATTCGGACATAAATGCTCAGAGGTGAGAGATTTTCCCAAACAGGAAAGTCTCCGTGGAAATAGCAAAACTTGATGTGGCTTTTGTATCAGAGATTTACAGAATCTTGGAATTAGAAAGTTATTTGGGGGCCACAGAGTCCAAGATCATGCCCAGCAAGAACTGCGCATGGCACCTTAACTGACAGCCTCTGCCCGAAGCCTCCGGGTGGTACGCTCACTGTTTCCCGGGGCAGCCCACTATGTACTCAAGTAACTTCAATGGTTATGAAATTGCAGAACACATTTTGAGACTCAGTAGAGCACAGCTTCTTCTGTCCCAGGGCAGAAAGAATTCAGTGAGAGGCGGAGTGACGAGGAAAGAGTTTATTAGTATAGGACTGTTGTGAGAAATACAAGAGGGCAGGCAAGGGAGTGTCGCCTGAAGAGCTTCATGGGCTACAGTTTTATAATCAAAGGAAAAGCATACAGTTTTATAATCAAAGGAAAAGCGGAAAGGGGGAAAGGCCTTCTTCTTCCTCATTTTGGAATAGACATCGAACTTCCATCATCAACTCCTCCTCCACGTTGGGCAGGGGAGTTTTCTTGTTTCTATGTCATCAAACTAGGACTGCTGTGGTACAATGGAAATGGGCCAGAAGGTGGTAATGTACTAAAATGTGGTAGATCATCTCAGGCTTCAGTATAATGTCACCTTTTCCCTGTATTTTTGTTTTTAGTATGCACTGAGAAGCCTGTCCTAGGAATCATTAACTTACTGACTTCACTGGGAAGGAAGTAGATCTCCTTCCACTATCATTTTGCTGTTTGAGGGGCAAGCCTCATGCTTCTGTTGCATTGGTTTGTTGTTAGGCAAGCCTGCTTTCTTGAAATCATTAACTAACAGGAGTCTCCCATACCTTTTTTCTCTACTTACAATCCCCTAGAGAGAGTAACTATTTAATCATCCACTTTGTCCCTTTACTCTGTTCCCATCAGTTAAATATCTACTCTAAATATTAAAATGAGCTTAATAGTTTCTAATCCTATTCTCCAAAGCCACATAGAATAAGTCCCTTCTGGGTTTCCTCACGATGGTTCTTAGACGCTACCCAAGTCAATCAGATCCCCTTCCTGCCCTGTTATCCTGGTCATGAACGGATGGAGTGTGTGTGTGTGCACACGCACAAATGTACATATGTGTAGGGGCATGTAAGGGAAGGAGGAGAGGAGAGAATTACAGAAGTTCTGAATTTAAAACCATGTAAAAACCTTATGAAAGAGGGAGTAGAAAGATGGGCAGACCACCATGTCCAGTTTATGTGCCAAACTACAAAGGTTGGGCTTTCAGATAGGAGAGTCATACAGCCTGACTGGCAATTTAGATAGATTATTCTTCCTGTATTGCAGAGGAGACATTTGCAGGACCAAGACAGAAAGGCCCATTAAGAAAATACTGTAGGAGTCCAAATGAGAGATGATGAGGTCTGATCAAATCAGAGGCACAAAGCTGGAAAAACAGAAACACATTTAAGAAATGTTCAGGAGAGAACTGAACACTTGGTGATGAATGTAGACATTGAGGTGGGAGGGGTCAGGGGTTATGGCAAGGGGTGGTGGGACAGGCAGCAGATGGAACACCTCCCAAAGGCTGCCACTACCAGGAACATTCATTCTGGGGCCGCGGAGCCCTCCCAAAGGAGTCTCTGCAGAGAGAGAAATGATACATTAACCACATTGGAAAGGAGTGAGAAATAGAAAACACTAATTACAGGCCAAGATAATTAACCAGCAGGTCTGGGATCAGCTGCATGTAACCTCGACTCATCTGCTTCTGCAAATGACCAAGGGAGGATGCAAGGGGAAGAGTGTGGGCAGGACATTTTGCAAATGCTAGGGGAGCCGCTGAGCACAGACCTTGGTGACATGAGTTTGACATGCTTGGCTCTCCGGCTCCGGTTTCTGGAGTCCTTGGGGTGCCAAATGCACTGCAGCCAGCTGGCCAGTTGTCCAAATGTCGCTTATACCTCTAGGTCTATAATTACTGGGCTCCCCTTTGGCCTTATAGCCACACTCCATTAGGGAGCTTGCTGGCCACATGCACAGGAAATGGATTAGAGGCCATTAGATCATCCACGCTGAGAAAGGTCAGGTCTTACCTCCTGGGAGAAAAGCCTGAACTCAAGCTTCATAAAATGGTGCCTGAAGCAGGAGGAAGATCTCAAGATTAGGAAAGAGGAATACGTTCCTGTCCCAGCCAGCTCCATGGTCTTGAGTGAGCAAATCATTTCACTTCACACAGCCTCTGTGTGCTTATCTGTAACCTGGGGCATTGATAATCCCTAACTGAGAAGATCAGGTGATATCAGAGGCAAGGGTGCACGTGTGTCAAGAGCTGATGCTACTGCTGTGAATGTAAATCACTAACCTGAACATATAGGTGGTAGACTGGGAGGAAGAAACCAAGGTTTCAGTCCTATTTCTCCTAGTGTGCTGTAGGACCTTGAGCAAGTCACTTCTTCTAAGTCTCAATTTCTTCATCAGAAAACTGAAGGGAATGGTTTATCTCAGTGATTCTTAACCAAAAATATACACTAGAAATGCCTGTGGTTGTTGTTCGGTCTTAAGTCATGTCTGACTCTTTAAGATGCCGTAAACTACAGCACACCAGGCTTCTCTGTCCTTCACTATCTCCCCGCGTTTTCTCAAACTCATGTCCATTGAGTCGGTGATGCCATCCAACCTTCTCATCCTGTCACCCCCCTCTCCTCCTGTCCTCAGTCTTTCCCAGCATCGGGGTCTTTTCCAGTGAGTCAGCTCTTCCCATCAGGTGGCCAAAGAATTGGAGCTTCAGCTTCAGCATCAGTCCTTCCAATGAATATTCAGGGTTGATTTCTTTTAGGATTAGCTGGTTTGATTTTCTTGCAGCCCAAGGGGCTCTAAAGAGCTTCTTAAAAATGAAAGTACCCACACCCTCTCCTGATATGTTGAAGTAGATTCTCAGAGGATGTTAGAATCTCATGCCCACTAAGAACGATTGGAATGGGCAGTCAGGCCCTGCTTGCCCCTCATCTCTGCCTACCTGGTTCACCTAGCCTGGAAAGACTTGATTTTCACCCTTAGGAAAGCCCCCCAACCCAACCTCCAGTTCTGATACTGTACTCAGGCTCTGGATCTGAGCATCAAGCCCCCTGGGCACTGAACTAGCTCTAACCGTGTTTTAGTCTCACCCCTGAGCCCCAGCCAGCTGTGGAGGTGTGGTCTCACTTGGTTCCCTGAAGGAGCTGCATTGCTGAGCTTGTCCAGCTCTGATTGGCAGGAATTGCCTTAGTTTTCTCAGAGTCTGTGGTCCCAACCCCCAACCCCAGGGTAATGAGAGGAGACCTTCTATTGGCTGAAAGACTGCCTTGCTCTGAAGTACCTGGTAGGATCATCAAAATATCCCTTTCTGTTGGACCCCTCCAGTATCCACGCCACACAAGTCTTGGTCTGCCTCACAGAGAACCCCATTCCCATCCAAGATTCATGCTGGACACTGTGATGCAGCTTCCTTACTAGGACTACATGTGGCCTCTGACCCTACCAAGCAGGTGGCATTTTCTGCCCATAGACTCCCTTAAGCCTGTGGCTTTCTTCCTTTCCTTTTTCAACCTGATTTCTGCTCTGTCCAGCTACAGCCATGGACATTTTAATGAGCTCTGTCCCATCATGTGATTTCAGTGGGTTTGGATACTCCTTCCAGCTAAAAAGTCAGAACCAAGGAGGTCGCTCTGGACCTGGTCTCTCTGGGACTGGGTTTGCTCACCTGTAAAACAAGAGTGCCAACATCTGCCTTGTAGAAGCACTATCTCTTACTCAAATGCCCCTCCCCATCTATGAACTGAACTGAACTAAATCCTGCTCATCCTCAGGCCTTAGACTTTAGACATTGCTTCATAAAGCAGGTCTCCCTTGCCATCACTTCCCCACTACTGTTATGTCCTCTGATTGCAACCTGTGCTTTTCTTTTTCAACTCCATAAATTCATGTAACTATTAATTACCGGCTCAAAGTCTTTCCCTCTTACTAGAGCATAAGTTTTGTGAGGGCCGGAACTGCCTTTCTCACCAATGTTAAGACCCTCATGCCTGATACAGAAGACAGGAGATGGGTCTAATGACTGACAGATGAGACATTGGATGTGTCTGTCACAGAGCAGGTGCTCAGTGAACATTATCCTTCCTCCCTGCTCTTAGAAAATACCACTGAACCTGTCCCAGGATGTGAGACCCCAGCCAGCACAGGGGAGCATCAGGGCAGGGCTGAGCTAGTGCCTGAGAACAGTGCTGGCCTTCCTCCTGGGCCATGTGCAGTCTTTCACCCTGGCTGGAGCCACAGGCAACTAGAAGTCTGATGAGAATGATAGCCATAATTCTCAACATCAAAAGAATTCTACCTGGGGATCTTCTAAAAAACAATACCTGTGCCTACACCCAATCCATGGAGACTTTGTTTTAATTCATCTGGACTATAGTCTGGGCTTTGGTATTGTTCAATTATTCCCTCGATTATTCCGTGGCTCAGATGGTAAAGCATCTGCCTACAATCGGGAGGGAGACCCGGGTTCAATCCCTGGGTTGGGAAGATCCCATGGAGAAGGAAATGGCAACCCACTCCAGTATTCTTGCCTGGAAAATTCCATGGACGGAGGAGCGTGGTGGGCTACAGTCCATGGGGTCGCAAAGAGTCGGACACGACTGAGCAACCTCACTCACTCATTCCTTCAGGTGATCCTCATATTCAGTCATGAATGAAAATGATTCATTGGCTTCTGTCACCATTTTTTCAGATGTGAAGATAAAGGACAGGACGGCAAAGAATTGGCCCAAGAATGCACAGTAGCTGTGGCATAGCTGGATGGAGCTAGAACTTAGAGGAGTTAACTTCCTACCACGGTTCTTCCCACTGCACCAATTTACAAACTGAAATTCCCTTTATCAACTGCAGAGGCGGCTTTCCTGGCATCAGACAAGGCTGGGGGCAGAGAGCTTGTTTTTTTCTGCTCTGGAAAATCTGTTATTAAAAGCCTGTTTATGCAAGAGGGATATAATTAAAAGTGAATGAGTGTAATTCCTTTATCACAATGAATATTAATTAAAGGTAAACACAGCATCAATATTCATTTAGAGGAAGATGGAGGCTGAAAAGCAGACTGTTCATATTAAGGTTGTCAATCACATCAGAAAGTAACAGGATGACTGGACCCCAATAGCAAAATGTTGCTCTGTTTTCCTCACATCCTCTCAGATTTAGAAGTTAGCCAAAACGCAAATCTCTTGTCATGCTGGGCTCCATGACCCCGCACGTCTGCGTGGGCACAGTTCTGCCTTGCTCAGGGCATAGCTCTCAGAAAGTTTTAAGCTGTAAAGACTCTTCTTTATGCAGGATCAGCGTATTGGAGGGGTAACTGACCTCCTTGGTGCTCTTGGAGAGGGAAGAGACAAGCAGGCCCATGAGCAGTCTCATTGTTCTGGATCTGAGCACTGGGACAAGGACAGAAGTACATCCAGGAAGAATTCCCAAAGCCATGGTAGGTTCCCAGATCTTACAAATCAGACTCAACTGGCGGGGGGAGGGGGTTTTGAAAATACAGATTGCCAGGTCTTACCTTGGTCCAACTACATCAAAATCATTTTGGACTGAAGTTTAGAAATAAGCATTTTAACAAATTTTCATGTTAATTCTGATTTTAGCCAAGACAAAGAGCTTCTTTTTCCCTTCTGCTAGGTCAGTTAGGGTCTTAAATCATTTGCTGATTTGTTCATTTATCTTGTAAATGCTGCTGCTGCTGCTAAGTCGCTTTAGTCGTGTCCGACTCTGTGCGACCCCATAGATGGCAGCCCACCAGGCTCCCCCGTCCCTGGGGTTCTCCAGGCAAGAATACTGGAGTGGGTTGCCATTTCCTTCTCCAATGCATATGCATGCTTAGTCACTGCAGTCGTGTCTGACTCTGTGCGACCCTATGGACAGCAGCTCACCAGGCTCCTCCGTCCACAAGAATACTGGAGTGGGTTGCCATTTCCTTCTCCAATCTGGTAAATATTTATTAACAATTAAACACTGTGCTAGCAATGGGTGAAGACAGAAACCAGGACTCTGTTTTCTAGTTCCTTCTGATCTAACTAGAAAAGCTACACATTAGAAATGTGATTATAATACAGTGATGACTGCTGTCACAGAGAAAGGAAGACAGTAGTATGGGCGCATAGAGGCACGTGAACTCAGCTCTGAATGGGAAGTCCAGGAACAGTTCACAGAGAACATTGATGGAGTACTTGTGTGACTATCATGTTCTCACAGCAGTGAGGCTTCGGAGCCTTGAAGAGATGGCTGGAGAATGGGCTTAACTGGAAGGCAGAGAGAATGATGTTCTGCAAGGCTGATGAGCACTATGTTGTGAAGGGTGTGAATGGCACGCAAAGGCATTTGAATTTCATCATGTCAAAGGGGAAAAACAGATTCAGGAGACTGACCTACACATTGGTGGATTATGGTGGGAATGTATTCAGGCACTGCAGGCTTAAATGCCTCTTAACTGCATTGGAATTAGGATCAAACAAGCATTTGGAGGATTTTTTTTTTTTAAGCCAAATAGGAGGTTGACATCTATTTAGGGGCTAAGATAATATTCCTAAGTATTTACTAGGAGTTGAGAGAAAGAAGCCATATCTTACTAGAGAAATGGAGTGTACCCTAAATAGGCAGGGAAGAGAGAGAAGGTATTTCAGCCTGGGCAAGGCTTGCCACTGGATCCAGCAGCAGTTCTCAGCAGGACTACTAGCCACTGTCATAGACTGAGACGGTCTTGATGGACCTTTTTTTTTTTTTACTGATAGTTGTGGGCAAGCTCCTAATGCAAACAGAGTCCAATGCAAACAGAGCAACTGTGTGGATGTCAGTTCTGATGACCAGTTCTGTACACAGATGGGTCCCAGGTGGTAGAGTTTAGAAGGGAGTAAACAAAAATTCTCTTCTTTTTGAGACTGGTCTTACAGAATCGGATTTCCTTGGCTCATGCAGGGCACATAGAGCTCCTGCTTGGCAACTCTGACCACTCACAGAATATCTGAGTGTGCAAGGACCTGTCCATCAGAGTCTCAGCTATCTAATCCCACCTGAAGTGTGACCTTTTCCGTAGAGATTCCCTCCTCTACCCCCTGTATAGCAAACTCAGCTACACACTGAAATATCCTGTAAAGTTTTACAAATTATTTATTTATGCCTGGGTCCCACTCCCAGAGATCCTAACATAATTAATGTGGAGTTAATTAATGTGGGGCCTGGGTGTTGCGGGGCTTCCCTCATAGCTCAGTGGGTAAAGAAACCGCCTGCAATGCAGGAGATGCCAGTTTGATTCCTGGGTCGGGAATATCCACTGGAGAAGATATAGGCTATCCACTCTGGTATTCTTGGGCTTCCCTAGTGGCTCAGCTGCTAAAGAATCTTCCTGCAATACAGGAGACCTGGGTTCAATCCCTGGGTTGGGAAGATCCCCTGGAGAAGGGAAAGGCTATCCACTCCAGTATTCTGGCCTGGAGAAATCCATGGACTGTATAGTCCACAGGGTCCCAATGAGTTGGACAGGACAGAGCGACTTTCACTTTTTGGAGAAGGAAGTGGCAACCCAGTCCAGAATTCTTGCCTGGAAAATCCCAAGGATGGAGGAACCTGGCAGGCTACAGTCCATGGGGTTGCAAAGAGTTGAACACGACTGAGCAACTTTATTCACTTTTTGGGTGATGAGAGTTATAAACACTATCCCGATGATTCTAACAAACAGCAAAGCTTGAGCAAAGCTCCATTCTTACTTTTCAACAGTCAGCCAATAGATATTAGAAGGAAATAAGTTGTTCAGTAATTGCTGCTGCTGCTGCTAAGTCGCTTCAGTCGTGTCCGACTCTGTGCAACCCCATAAACGGCAGCCCATCAGGCTCCCCCGTCCCTGGAATTCTCCAGGCAAGAACACTGGGGTGGGTTGCCATTTCCTTCTCCAATGCATGAAAGTGAAAAGTGAAAATGAAGTCACTCAGTCATGTCCGACTCTTAGCAACCCCATGGACTGCAGCCCATCAGGTTCCTCCGTCCATGGGATTTTCCAGGCAAGAGTACTGGAGTGGGGTGCCATTGCCTTCTCTGGTTCAGTAATTGAGATGTTAGCTAAGAATGCTGGTCCCATTTAATGCATTTCAATGCTAGTCTCTTTTTTCTTCTTTTATACATATCTTATTGATTTTCCTTTCAATCTCTGGAAACAATCCACACTTATTGCTGCAGTCCAAACAACACAATAAACATACTTTTCTGTAATCTAAAACTAAACCGTACCTATATTTTCCCATTTTTGTAACAATAGAAATGGTAGCTTCCTCTTCCCCATAGCATACATATGAATCATTTTGTATTTGGGATCTAACATAATTTTGATTTATTTTTTTTATAGGCAACAATTGTTAAGATTTAATTTAAAATTGTCTCTCTGCAATAATTTCTCTTTTATTCATTTTTTATTTTGCTGGACCATAGCTTTCAGAAATGCTTACAATGAGTTGTACAAACTTTGTATTCTAAAATCCTTTTATTTTGACTTTATATTTTGGGTAATTATAGAATTATAATTAATTGATAATAATGATCATTTGGATAATTATAGAATTATAGGCTCAAATTTATTTCCTCTTCTAACATTGAAGATATTATTCCATTATCCCTTGTAGCACTATTGATAATCAGAAGCTTGTTGTTTATCTGATTCTTCCTTCTTTGTAGGTACTTTTTTCTGAGGATTTTAGATTCCTTTTTCCCATTCAGTGTCCAAAATTTTATCAGGATGTATCTAAGGTTGAATTTTTGTTTTGTTTTTTTTTCATTCTACTCAGAAGCAAGGTGTGATTCTTTCCATCTAAAACATATTTCTCCAGAACTGGGATATTTTTGCTATTGTTACTTTGATTTTTCTCTCTTTTGTTTTGTCTTTTCTCTCCACCTTCAACTCTTATTATCTATATATTGGACTTTTGACCTGTCCTCCACATATCTTCACTTTCTCTGTATGCTTTGGCTCTTGGTCCTTCTGTTTTAAACACTGTGGATACATATATACAATGGAATATTAGTCAGCCATAAAAAAGAACAAATTTGTGTCAGTTGAAGTGATATGGATGAACCTAGAGCCTGTTACACAGAGTGAAATAAGTCAGAAAGAGAAAAACAAATGTTGTATATTAACACATATAAATGAATCTATAAAAATAGTCCTGATGAGCCTATTGCAGGAAAGGAATGGAGATGCAGACCTAGAGAATGGATTTGTGGGCACAGTGGGGGACGGAGAGGGTGGGACGAGTTGAGAAAGTAGCATTGGCACATAATACACAATTATGTGTAAAATAGACAGCTAGTGAAAAACTGCTATATAACACAGGAAGCCCAACCTGGCACTCTATGATGACCTAGAGGGGTTGGATGGGAGTGGGGAGGGAGGCTTAACACGGAGGGGACATATATATACTCGTGACTGATTTGAGTTGTTGTGTGGAAGAAACCAACACAACATTGTAAAGCAATTATCTTCCAACTAAAAGTATAAGTAAATAAATTAAATAAAAACAGGCAGTTAGCTCAGCTCTGTATTACAACACACTCGTTTCTGTTATGTCTAATGTGCTCTGCACCTCATTTATTCACTTTTTCTTTTCAACATGCATTTGTTTTTTATCATTTTTGAAATCTCCAATTTGTATTTTTCATAATATTCATGTTTCATAAATGTAAGTATTAATTACATTTTTCCATTTCGTCCAGTCCACTTTCTCTTTCCTAGGGTGCCAGTATTTCTGTCTGCTGAGTTTTGTTCCTTTCTTATCAGTTTGTTTTCCTTAAATCTTTAGCAATTCTTAGTAACATGCTCAGTTTTTATTAGAGGTTGCCTTTAAGGCCACCTGAGAATGCTTTTTCTTTACCAAAATCTGACTCTAGCCCTGTAGTGGAGGGTGGGGATGAGCTATAGGCAATGAGCTGCACCTGTAGCCAGATTTCTGGATGTGGGAGCTCTCAGTTGCTCCTGAATATCACAGGCCCTGCCCTTCTTTGCAGCCCCAGCACTCAGAGGTGTCCTGATCTAAAGGCATTCACTCTTGCAGCTTGCAGCTCTCTCACTGAAGGGAGGAGATAGGGACTGATATACCAGTAGTGGGTCTTGAGACAGTCTGGACCTGGGGAAGAGTATACTGCTGATGCTCACATAAAGAGGAAATGTTTCTGTCTTTGAATTTTATTAGAACTGGGATCAGAGACAGATGAGGACTGTGTAGACCCAGCCAGAACTTAACTTCAAGTCCAAATGACCCCAGGCACTTCACTATTTTGCTTCTTCTTATCCCAAGAATATATCTACATCTATATATAGATATCTATCTAGAGATATATGACATATATATAGATATCTATGTGAATATCTATATACAGATATATGCCATGTCTACAGATATATAAATAGGTAGATATATATACAACATCGGAGAAGGCAATGGCACCCCACTCCAGTACTCTTGCCTAGAAAATCCCATGGATGGAGGAGCCTGGTAGGCTGTAGTCCATGGGGTCGCACAGAGTTGGACATGACTGAAGCAACTTAGCAGCAGTAGCAGTATATACTACATATTTCTAGACATATATTTGAATATGTACATAAAGTGTTTTACATAAGACTTGACACTCAGTAAATGAGAGCTGCTATAAAGAAGCATCATCAGCATAATGTATTACTGCCACCAAAAGTCAATAGTCTCTATTTATTTTCTCTATTTCTACTCTTTCTTTCTTTTTTTTTATCTTAAGTATCATGGTGACTTTATTGAGGCTTTCCATACTGTTTTTTTTTAAGTTTCTTTTTTTAATATAAATTTATTTATTTTAATTGGAGGTTAAAATCAGATTTTTAGTTGGAGTCGGTCTCAGAAGTCATTTTTGCAACCTCTTCATTTTCACTTTTTTAAAGGTTAATAAATACATTAACATTTTAAGGTCAATTAAAACATTCTCATTGCAGAAAATATGGAAAATACAGAAAAAGTAAAAATAATTTAAAGAAAAGGCTTTTATCTGTAATCCCATCACAATTGGCAATATCAGTTCCATATTGTATGAACTGTAGTCAAGAGGAAGAGGAAGTGGTCAGCCAACCATCTATCAGTCAACAAGTCATTGGCTGAGTCTTCTCCACACCAGTCCTCTGTCCTTCTCTCTGATATAGAAGACTTTGCTTTATTCTATTGTTAGAGGAACACATGACTGACAAAGCGTGGGTGGAGTTTCTGTCTCATACAAGAAGCCCAGAACCGGATCCTCAGTTCTGCCTACTCATGCCTTTTCTTCCCCATAATCATGTTGGTCACAGCAATGTCTGTGTCTTGAATCCCATGGCATCTTGGATCTGAAGAAACATTCTGCTCGTCACTTGTCTCAAACTATTAGTGTGGTGTGCGTTTTGTCATTACAGGTGTGGAGGTCCGGCTAAGAGTAGTCTGGGGTATAGGGATGGCGAGAACTGTGGTGGGCTGTGCCGTCATTCCCCTGCACTGCCTGGAAAACTCCTCTAAGAAGTGTTAATGTCACCTCCAACTTGAAGTCCTCCTTCATCAGCCCAGGCAATTGGTCAGGCCTAGCCCTGTGCTCCTTAGCAGTTAGTTCATGTCTCCCAACAGTGTTTATAGGGTATGTGTTTATTCATAGGTCTGTATCACCTCATGGATTATGAATTTCCTAAAGACAAGGATTCAATGCCTAGTACAATTTCAGGCTCATAGCAAGGGCTCAATGAAAGTTTAATGAATGAATGATTGAATGTTTGAGTGAATAAACTTCATTGAGGAACTTGACCAAATATCTTAGAAGCATTTTTGTTAGTATACAAAGAATGCCCCAATAACAGTTTCACCTGCCATATTAAACACGATATTAACAGTAGTGTACCATAACTAAAACATTTAACTAGCTTTCCTTCTATTAACATAGACATATATTCCCTGACTTATCCCGGAGCCAATGGTGGAAAATAACAGCACATTTATTTCTTGAATAAATAGCACCTTTACTCTTCAGAATCTCAGAAGACTGCTAATCTATGTTCCTGAACTTCTCCAGTGTCAGGGATACACCTGCCCTCCAATTCACCCTCTTTCAAAATCAGAAAATCACCATTTTCAAAGAAAGTATTCTAAGAGCTAAAAAGAGAATTGAATTTTAAATTAAAGGTTTAGATTTGAGGCATACATCTACTATGAACTGTCTGTTGTGCCCATCTCCTTACTATTTTAAGCTCCATTTCCTTATCTTGAAGATAACTGCCTAAGCAGGGTGGCTGTGGACGCAAAATGTGAAAAAGAATAGAAAGGTACATTGTAAACAATGAAACAGTGTATATATTTAAGGGAGGAGTGGAAGGGAGAATGGGAGGTTACTATGCACAGGTATATCTGTCTTAAATAAAAGAGAATAACTGTCAGAACAAAAGAGAAAAAATTGTTCTCCAGAGAGGAGGAAGGTACTGGAATGGTAGAGTATTGTGTTACAGGGGAGGGGAATGCCTTGCTTATAGTTATGTGTAGCCGGTGGAGAGAACAGTCTCATAACTACTGATGCTACATCCTTCCTGCCTCCTTCTTCCCACCTTTCTGGTCTTGTCTAAGAACACAGGCTCTGAGCCACACTCTCTGGACTTGGGTTCTGATTGTGCCACTGACTGAACTCCCAGAAGTACTTCCCTTCTCTATACATCACTTTCTCCATCTGTAAAATCAGAGTAACCATAGGATCCTCACATAGGATCCTCTCTTCCCTGTTATCCAATTTTATTTCCAGTCTCCCATGACAACTTGCTTGTATCAATACTTATTCTCAACTCCCTTGCTGCTCTTTCTCCTCCCTGTGCTGTACTCTCTTTGCAAGATCACACCCTAATGCATTGTAAGTCCCCCCAAGCTCTCTGCCTGCCCTCCTGCAGCTGAGTGGAGCTTGAAAAAAAGCTCAGGACCACACTGACTGCTTTAGATGCAGGACCAAGGACCACAGGTGTGCACTTAAGACTGTTCGCTTCCCTTTCTTATCCCCTTAGACCAACCACTCTCCCACCCTGTTAGAAACAACTTCACAACATCCTCCTCCTCAATTTGCCTTTGCCCACACTCTTGGCTAATGGCCTTGCTTTTCACATCACTGAGAAAATGGAAGCCATCAAAAGAGCATTTCCATGGACTCCCACAAATCTATCTATAAACCTGCCAGCATTTTCAAACAAGTGTTCTACCTTCCATTCTGTTACTAAAGATAAATTGTCCACCTGCTCTGGAAAGCTATTATGGTGGAACTATGCCCTTCAAAACTTTATATTGAAATCTTGACCCTCAGCACCTCTGAATGTGACCTTATTTAGAAAGAGGGACACTGCAGAGATAATTAGTTAAGATGAGATCACCCTGGAGTAGGGTGAGCCTCTAATTCATTACCACTGGTGTCCTCATTCAAAGGGGAAATTTGTTCACAGACACACACAGGAAGAATACCAAGTGAAAAGGGAGGAAAGACCAGGGTGATGTGCCTACAAGCCAAGAAATGACAAAGATTTCCTGCAAACCACAAGAAGCCAGGGGAGAGGTTACACATAGATCCTCCCTTATAGACTCAGAAGGAGCCAACACTGCCAACACCTTAATCTTGGACTTCTAGCCTCCAGGACTACGAGAAAATTAATTTCCATTGTTCAAGCCACTTGGCTTATGGTCCTTTGTGTTGGCAGCTCCAGAAAACTACCAAAAAGCTGATCCTCAGTCATTTAAGTGACTAGATTCTACCTCCTTTAGAAGACCCAGAGACACTGGCTCCAGCAGCACTTTTCCCCCATAGCATTAATTTTTTCTGTCTATTGTATCATTCTCATCAGCTCCACGCAGGCTGTAATTTGTCCCATCCCAAAAAGATGTTTACTGCTTTTAACTTCCTTCGACACTCATTGCCTTGCCTGCTACCTCTTCTCTATCTACCACACTCTGCAGCAACATTTCTTATGTTGATACACTCATTGTCTCCAATTCCTTTCCTGTTTTCTCTTAAACATACTCAGACTCTCTCATGAGTTTGATGCTCTCATGGCCTTTACTCCACATAAAGAGTTCTAGTCAAGGTCGCCAACAGCTTCCACATTGCTGTGTCTACCTGCCGGCTCAGTCCTATCCATGTCTGAACCACCAGTGACCTTTGACACAGCAGGTCATTACTGTGACCTCAAGGCACTTTTTCCCTTAGCTTCTGGGACTACATGCTGCAGACTTTGTCCTCCCCTTCTGACTACACCTGATCATTCTCCCTGGGTAGTTCTTCATCTTCTCCCAGACTCAAGGTGTGGGCCACCCCAAGGCCATGTCCTTGGTCCTCCTCTCTACCTATGCACAACATATATCCCCTCAGTGTATGCATTCAAGCTCTAGAGTTAATAACCATCCACGTGCCAAAGACACCTACCTGCACACTTCCTGCCAAGGCACTCCCCTGTACTCCAGGCTAGCATAGCCAACTGCCCACTCCAGCAGATACACAAACATAGCATATTCCAAACTGAACTCCCAGTCATCCTCCAAAAGCCTCTTCTCCTACTTTCTTCCCACCTTGACTGAGGGCAACTCCATTCTTCCAGGTGCTTAGGCCAAAATCTGGTATTTGTTTTTACCATCTCACTTTCACTTCTGCCATAGATCCAAGGAGTCCTATGAACTCTACATTTAAATCATATCTGGAATCTAAATCTTTCTCATTCCCTCTGCTAAGCTACCACCATCTCTCACCAAGATCATTGCACCAGCCACCTAACTGGTTCCCTACTTCTCCCCTTGCATCCTACACTCTATTCTCAGCACAGTGGTCAGCTCCTGGAAGACATAGGTCACCTTAAGTAAAGTCCTCCATGGCTTCTCCCTTGATTATAGAGAAAGCTTGGCATTTCCAGTGGCTTCTTGGTCCTTTCATGGCCTCTGACTTCATCCCCCTTCCTTTCAGTCCAGCCACAGGGGTCCTTGGTGGTCCCAGAGCACCCAGGTTGCTCTCCCTGCAGGATCTTTGCACTGCAACACTGTCCCCCAGGTAACCCCATGGATAACTTCATTACCATCTCCACCTTCTCTCAAATGTCACTTCCTCAGTGAGGCCTACCTGGACCAACAATAAAATTGTGATTTGTTCTCAGATGTTCCCTTTCCCTTCTCCTGCCCCATTACTTCCTAATATGCAATATAATGTATCTATTCATTACGGTTATCATATAAATTCTGTCTCCCTGTACTAGGATGTAGGTTCTGGAAGGCAGGGGGGTATTTTTCTGATTTATATGTAAATTTATTAAATACCCAGTAAATATTTGTTGAATGAGTGAATAAATGAATGGATGAACATAAAGTATCTAGAATACTGTGTGGCACAAAATACATGCTTAATAATATTAGGCATCATCCATATTCAAATCAGATTTTGTGGCAGGAAGATCTAGGGCTGGCAGATTTCCCCTTGAAAGAAAGATTCTGGGTAAAGGGGGGAAACCTGCCAGTTATAGGTGCTTATGCAAGGCTCGTTTATTTCCAAATGACTTTTCATGGGCTCTTTCGGTTCTCCTCTGACTGCTCCCTTGTGCCAGACTTGGATGGGTCCCTTGGACCTACCCTGGCAGGGCTCTGCTTGAATCACTGCTCTGTGCTCTTCAGGAGAACTTCAGGCCCAATTGAGCTAGAGAGAAATAAAATTAATAATCTCAAAGAAATCTCAGCCTATTTCTGCTGTTACCACGTTTCCAGGAGTTTTCAGTCTTTAAGAGACTTTAGGAGAATTAGGTCCAAGCCCAAGAGCTGGTGGTAGTTAATACTACTGAATAGAGGACACATAGATTCTGTTGAGCCTGTCAGACATTCCCATGATCAGCAGAGCATGAAAATGGTTTATAACTTTATTTTGATAGAAGGGCTTGCAAGGGAACTGATTGTAGGTGACTTAGGTTTTACAGGACCACCCTGGGTATAATTTTTTAAATAGAGTGTATGGGGGAAGTAGGGAAAGCAATTAGGAGGCTATTGCACTAATCCTAGTGAAATCTCCGATCACAGTAAGAGAAGTAAGACATGGTTGGATTCTGGACACGCTCTGAAAATAGAGTCAATAGGATTTCGTGACTGGTTGGATCTGTGGCATAAGAGAAAGAGAGGAGTCACAAAGACAGCATGGTTTGAAGGCTGAGACCCAGAGAGTGGGAGCCCTCCCAGCACCGCACATGACCCACAGGACACTCTTGGTTTTGAGAAGAAGTACGTGAGGGCAGGACAGAGGAAGAGTTGTATTAAATAAAACTGTTTTGTACACAAACATTGCACACATGTCTTCTATAAAGCAGAGAAGAGTTTTTGAGAGAGAAGGGCTTGTCCTCAGAATTCCTAATAATTAATTCCTGCTTTCCTTGCTTCCTTTTTATACTCTGTCCAGGAAAACTCATTTTCCGAATAACTTGCACATAATAGAATAGCTTAAGTCTAACATATTGTTTAATTAAAATGCAACTTTAAAGATGTCCACACACTCACAGCGCTTCCTGGGGGAGCTCAGACCCTCAACATGCAGGTTTTGTCTGAAAGCTCTGAGTTGATCTGTTTATTTATTTATTTTTAATTGGAGGATAGTTGCTTTACAATGTTGTGTTGGTTTCTGCCATAGATCAACATGAATCAGTCATAGGCATACATATGTCCCCTCCTTCTTGAACCTCCCTCCCACCTCCCAGCCCGTCCCACCCCTCCAGGTAGTCACAGAACACCGAGTTTCAGGCTCCTGCATCATACAGCAAATTCCCATCTGTTGGGTTATTCTACTTTACATATGGTAATGTATATGTTTCAATGCTCCTCTCTCTATTCGCCCACCCTCTCCTTCCCTCACTGTTTCCTCAAGTCTGTTTATGTGTGCATTTCATTGCTGCCCTGCAAATAGGTTCACCAGTACCACCTTTCTAGATTCCATTTTTATGTGTTAATACACAATGATCTCTTTCTGAGTTAACTCATTCAGTCTAATAAGCCCTGGGTGCGTCTACCTCATTAGAACTGACTCAAATGCATTCCTTTCAATGGCTGAGTAATGTTCCATTGTATATATTTAGTACAACTTCTTTATCCATTTATCTGTTGATGGGCATCTAGGTTTCTTCCATTTCCTAGCTACTGTAAATAGTGCTGCAATGAACATAAGGTACATGTGTCTTTTTCAATTCTGGTTTCCTCAGGGTGTATGCCCAGTATAAGGATTATTGGGTCATATAGTAGTTTTAGTTTTTAAAGTAATCTCCATACTATTCTCCATAGTGGCTGTATCAACTTATATTCCCACCAACAATGCAGGAAGGTTCCCTTTTCTCCACATCCTCTCCAGCATTTATTGCTTGTCAATTTTTTTGATGATGGCCATTCTGACTGGTGTGAGGTGATACCTCATTATAATTTTGATTCGCATTTCTCTAATAATGAGCAATGTTGAGCATCTTTTCGTGTTATTAGCCAACTGTATGTCTTCTAGAAAAATGTCTATTTCGGTCTTCTGCCCACTTTTTGATTGGGTTGCTTGTTTTTCTGGTACTGAGCTGCATGAGCTGCTTGTGTATTTTGGGAGATTAATCCTTTGTCAGTTGTTTCACTTGCTATTATTTTCTCCCATTCTGAGGGTTGTTTTTTCACCTTGCTTATAGTTTCCTTTGCTGTGCAAAAGCTTTTAAATTTAATTAGGTCCCATTTGTTTTTTCTATTTGTTTTTATTTCTGTTGCTCTAAGAGGAGGGTCATAGAGTATCTTGCTGTGACTTATGTCAAGGAGTGTATTGCCTATGTACGGCCTAAAAGCTTTATAGTTTCTGGCTTTACATTTAAGCCTTTAATCCATTTTGAGTTTATTTTTGTGTATGGTGTTATGTCAGTGTTGATTTAAAGCCCACCCAGTGAGAGGGGTGAGTATTCAAAGGACTGAGAGGAGTACAGGGACGGGGGAGGGATGTGTTTTACATTTCTAAGCACTTGGGGTAAGAACCAGCCTCATTTTCTGATCCAGTGTCCTCTGGGCTGTTGGATTTCTACAGCTACACAATGTCAATCTGTTCAATGACAGTGGCTCACCCAGACAGAGCCTGACCCAGAGGACGGGCCTTGTTGGAGACAAAAAGGGGAAAAGAGGAGAGAAGAGGACCAAGGGTCTCCCAACTCCCCAATACTAACATTAGATTACTTTGTGTAGGTAGTCTATGATTTGGAAATTTGGGATCACATGAAGCAGTAAGACCAGACAGAAACTTACAACTGGTTGTCTTAGGATGGCCTGGGAGGCTCAGGACACCATGAGGAAGAACACAAGAAACAGGAGACTCGGAGGTGTCCAGGGGTGCTTCCCTGGCCAGCAGCGCATAACGTCTTATGTGTCTGCCTAAATCTCAGTGGAGACCTTTGTGTTTTGTTTGAATAGTGACGTCCCCAGTAAAATTGAATCCAGCCTTTGTACTACAACACTGAATTAAATCTCAGGGACAGAGTTTTGGGTGAAACAGAAAAGAATAGCTTTATTGCTTCACCAAGCAAAGGGGGCCAATGCCCTCAAAATTGTGTCCCCCTTGAAGAGAGCAGTGAAGCTTTATAGTAATGGTTCAAAGAGGGCGCGATCAACTCATGGACATTATTCTGATTGGTTCGTGAGGCAGTAAATGGAAGTCAATCAACATCATCGACCTTCTGGTTCCAGCTGGACTGGGGTCTATATGTTTATGGTCAGCATCCTGTCACTAACTGTTAACTTCTCCCGCCTGGTTGGTGTTTCAGTATCTGCAAAATATCTCACAGATATTGTTGTATGTATCCCTTAATGGAGAACCAGGACCTTGCCCCAGGGATGCTCTACTGTTTCTCTTGACTGTATGTTTCTCCCTGGTTTCACATCCCCTCCTTTCCCTAATTAACAACTGCTTGATCTGCCTGTTGAAACTCAGGGAAGATCATGGAGGGTGTGTGCATGCTAAGTCGCTTCAGTCATGTCCAACTCTTTGCAACCCCATAGACTGCAGCCTGCCAGGCTCCTCTATCCATGGGATTCTTCAGGCAAGAATACTGGAGTGGGTTGTCATTTCCTTCTCCAGGGGGATCTTCCCACCCAGGGATCAAACCTGCATCTCTATGTCTCCTGCATTGGCAGATGGATTCTTTACCGCTAGCACCAGGGTGAATAAAGCCTATTTCCTGTTATCAAAAAAATGAGGGACACAGAAAGGCTTTTTGCCCAGGAACCCCAGAGGCTCCTGCTTGGTATCACCAGTCCCATGCTCTTATCTTCCAGAAGAAAGATTTCAAAAAAGAAAAAGAGGATGGGCATGGTCAGACCAGTTATAATTTCCCACCTAGCAGGACTGGGTCCATCAACTCTGCTAGGAGATAAGTTCCTCATATTTGTGTTCTTTGGAGCTCCGAGTCTGTGTCTGTTTGGAACCCTGTCTCCTGCCACCACAGCCTGCAAAACCATTCAAACAAAACCAGTAGGAAGATTGCATGTCAGCAGAGCACTTCGTAGTTAACAGAAGGTATTCAGATGTTTTCTGGTTTTGATTCTCAGACTAGCCTGGACTGTCAGCTTCATCAGGACAGAGAACCATGTCTGTTTCATTAGTGTATCCACGGTGTTTGGAGCAGGGAGTGGTGCATAATAGGCTGTCAGTGCATATCTGTCAAATAAATAAACCCTGTGGGACCACAAAAGGGAGTCATTATCCCCATTCTAGATTTAAGGCCTAGAGACTCACAGTTAATAAGTGGCAGAGCCAGGGCCAGGCAGAGCCTCCTAACCTAAGGTCATTGCTAGTCATTTGGTCCCTTGATGCTTCTAGGTCACTAGCCTAAGGAAGTAAAGAACCCTAAAGCCATGAGTATGTGTAACAGCCATCCAGTGCACAGAACAGGCAGCAAAGGTTTTCCAGCACAGAGAAAGATATTCAAAGAAAACTCAGGACAGAGATGTGGGCATATAGCTGACAAAAAGCTCCATGCCCTCCCTGAGCAGAACAAAGTGTGTTCCAGCAGGCAGACACATGTGCAGCTCTTCAGCATCCCCTGGAGCAGAGCTCCAGAATACAGCCTTTCTGCAGGGCTCAAGTGCTCATAAGAAACCCACATCCAAACGCACCTTAGTTATATCTAACTGATGCTTCATGGTCCACTATTTAGTTTTTAGCTATTAGCCATAGTAAGGCTCAGGATTCATCACTCCTTCTATTTCTTCTCTAGGGAAAATAACCAAGAGTTTAGTCTAGCCACAAATCAGAAAGCAATATGCATAGCTGCCCATGCTCAGTTGTTAAGTTGTATCCGACTCTCTGTAACCCCATGGACTGGAGACAGCCAGGCTTCTCTGTCCATGGGATTTTCCAGGCAAGAATACTGAAATGGGTTGCCATTTCCTCTCCAGGGATTATCTCAACTCAGGGATCAAACTCGTGTCTCCCGCATCTTCTGCATTGTCAGGTAGATTCGTTTCCACTGAGCCACCTGGGAAGCCCAGCATAGCTGACCACTGAGAATGAATACATGACCTTAGGTTCTTAAGGCTGAGAATTCTGAGTGGTTCACAGCCTGGGTCCCTAGAAACAAGGTCTGAGAAGCTGCTGAAATAACATGTATGTCATGGGTGTTCTCAGAGAAGGCAATGGCAACCCACTGCAGTGTTCTTGGCTGGAGAATCCCAGGGATGGGGGAGCCTGGTGGGCTGCCATCTCTGGGGTCGCACAGAGTCAGACACGACTGAAGTGACTTAGCAGCAGCAGCAGCATGAGTGTTCTGGAGGACAGCATCCATGGCTTCCATCAGATCCTCACAGAGTTCTCTGATTTCAATCCAGCCACTGAGAATCTGGAGTTACCTCCCCGACTTCCCAGCTTTGCTCAAAGGCCCAGGGATGGGACATAGGTCCCTAGCAAGGTATCCCAACCATTTCTTTTCAATTTCCATTGCCCAGGTGATCAATACCCTGGCCCCACAGAGACTAAGGTGTGGGCTGATTGTCCCACTAGGACCTGAACAAAACATCTCCCTCCGGTATCTAGCCCATGTTGTCAGAACCAAGGCTGCAACAGCAATGCCAGGACAACCTTCAGCAGGTATCAGGGGCTGCTTTTCAAAAGTGTGTATTTAAAGACAGCTAATGACGAGTTTCCCCAAAGTGAGGTATTTATATGCTGCTCATATATCTCAGAAGAGCCTCTTACATGGAAGCCACATCTGGGGCTGGTGGCGTCCATCAGGCCCAAGTCTAATGGACTGCCCCCAAACAAGATTTCAGTGATGGAGGCAAGACCCAAGTTTGTGAAAAAAAGAGATCCTCTCCTGCCATCTGGTGGCTAATGCTAATTATGCACCTTTTTACAACATGTATTTATATCAAGTTCAGTCTCAGATCTTTTCAAGGGTTTCAGAACTGGACCCAGTATAAACTCCTCCCTTTACTTACATGAAGTTGCAGCTCAGGAATTGTATAAGCACGTGTCACACATCTTATCAGTGGCAGAGCCCAAACTGAGGCTTAAGCCTTCTTGCTGTCCTTCAAGAGCTCTTTCACACCCTGTGCCGTGTTTTATGTTTAATCTTTCCTCTTTTTGCCCTTTTCCTAGGACAGGCACTTTCCATCTGGAAACAAGGTCCGGTCTGGTTGCACCTCTCCACGCTTCCACAGCTCCCCGCACTTCCCTCTATAACAGATTCTCTCTCTACCCAGGGTCTCTCCATCGACTTTCCTGTGTCCTTCACTCAACAAGAAACCCGTGAGAGCAGAGACGGTTCACAGCCTAGAGCCTAGCAGATATAAACTGATGAGAGAAGTCACCTGTCACCTTGCCTACCAGGTGGACAGCACAGTCTGTGTCTGAACCAGGAGCATCTTCACCACACGTCTCACCACAGCCACTGTCTTCCTGTTCTCTGCTATGGAACCCCATGCTTCTGGGGTCCTGGAGAGAGCAGGTGTGGGTCCCTTTTTGAAGAGCTCCAGGGGGTAGGAGGCCCAGCCAGGACAATACTGAGTTGGGGGAGGCTTACACCTGGGTGCCCAAAGGGCAAAAAAAGAATGTGGTACGGCTGTCAGGCTCAGGGTAGTTTCGGTAAAGAATGTTCAGGGAAGTTTCTGGGACTTGAAGGTGAATTCAGGAGAACCTTGGTGGAGAGCAGCAGAACAACCAGGCCCAGAGGTGGAGCAGGCAGGTGTGTTAAGGGTACATCTAGGGTATGGAGAACTCGCGAGAGTTGTGGGGAGAAGAAGCCTAACCCAAGAGCTGCACCAGGGCCAAATGACAAAGGCCTTAATGCCAGGATCTGGGAGCTTAGCCTCAGTTTCCAGGGGAGAGAAGGCCATGCAAGACTTTAAGGAGAACAGTGAGATGGGGACTGGACAGCAGTGAGGTCGATGAGTCAGGAAACACTGGATTAAAAAGTGGGGCCCAGTGACGTCCATAGAGCTCATTGTTCTCACACTTCATCATGCTTTTGAATTCCCAGGAAAGCCAGCTTGAATGCAGATTCCCAGGTCCCCTGCAGAGGTTCTGATTCAGTAGGTCTGTGCATTTGCACTTTCAGCAAGAAGCAAACTCTTTGAGTGTTTCTGATACATATGACTTAAGGGCACACTTGAGGTATCACAGAAGAGAATGAGAGGAGAGAGCAGAGGACAGCGGGCAACATGCAGGGGATGGGCAGTGAAGCTGGTGGTGGAGGGAAAGCAATTTGGCAACAGGAAGTGGAAGGGAGAAACGGAAGGAAGACTGCTTAACAGAGGGGAGACTATTCCTTCCCAAATATAGGCAAGGGACTTGACACAGTAGGGGAAGGAAAGAGTGGAACAAATGAAGAAAGTGGCATCCACATACCATGTGTAAAGCAGCCCAACCTGGTGCTCTATGATGACCTAGAGGGAAGGAAGGAGGGGAAGGGAGACAGGTGATATACGTATAGTTATGGCTGATTTGCATTGTTGTATGGCAGAAACCAACATAACATTGTAAAGCAATTTTCCTCCAATTAAAAAATAAAATAAGGACCAGTCACACATACAAAAAAAAGAAAAAAAGTAGAGACTATTCCTCAAAACAAACTCAACATGAAAGTTAAATTAGGTATGAATAGATAATGGGTTGATGGGATTTGGACAACTACACAGTCATTACTGACTCTATCCAGCAGTGGTTTATTGAACAGGGGGGACAAAAGCCAGACAACAGAGGGTAGGAAGTCCCTGCAGGAGAGAAGCACCAGTACTCAGGGGATTTTCCTTCTGGAAGCTTGACTAGGAAAGAAAATAAGAAGGGGAATGGAGGCTGGGTGGGAAGGGACTGATGGTGTGGAGGCATTTTGGTTTTAGATGGGAAAGACTGGAATATTTTTCCATGCACTGGAGGATGCATGGGCTGACATCAGAGCAGAGGGTCCAGGAGAGAGAGGTGGGGCTCCCAGAGCTCAGGCAGGATTGGGGAGCCGTCCTGAGCCCCCAGAGGCAGGACCCTCCTTTCCTGAGGCAGATGATAAGAGGAAAAGCGTAAATGCAAATAGGCTTGCAGGTTGACTAAATTAAGGTACAAAAGAAAACAAATAGTGCAAATATGTAAACTTACCTTGTTAAAATTTGAGTTGATAAATAAATCTGGGAGAAATAGAGAGTTCATTAAATAACTGGATTGAGAGTTAAAAAAATGTTGAGTCTCAAATGAAGACCTAAAAACTGACTTTAACCATGCAAATATAAATTCTGCACTTGGTTTAAAAATTAGCTTCTGAAAATACAAAAGGGCAACTTAACCTAATGGCAGCCAACTATTTTTAAAAACTAATAATTGATGATATTCTCCACTTAACTAAAAAGGATTATGAAGCTTTTAAAAGCTAAGAATTTGAGGTTATCACTGTAGGATCCAGGAATTTGCAGAATTCTAGCTTAAGGCTGTTACTCCATCCCTTTCTAAAGGAATGAAAGTGAGAAAGAGTGGGTGGTGTGATTGTTGAGACAACTTAATCTATACTCTGCTTTATATATAAGTCATTCATTTGCAAACTTTTATCTTTTAACTGTAACTGGAAACTAGTTCATTGTGTTCTATCTCAAATCTAAATACAGTGATCTCACCAAATGAAACTCACAAATCTCCCTGACCACTTAGGAAGTCCTTCTAAGGCTAAAGAATCCTATATCTCCACCCCTCAGATGCTCTGATGGCCTGGATCTTGGGAGTGAGATGGGAGGCTCTCCATGAATCATTCTCATGATCCATTAGGTTTGGAAGCCACTGAACTGATTAGGAAATCTTTGGGGGTGTCTGGTTGCCACACTAAGCTACTAAGGAGAAACAGAACTTTTTTCCTTGTGTTTTGCAAGTACTCAGAGCTATCAGATTATGCCTTTGGGGAGTATGACAAATTACATACGTGAAACTATGGCTAATTATGGTCTACATCAAATCTAGTCAATCCTAAAGGAAATCAATCCTGAATGTTCATTGAAAGGACTGATGCTGAAACTGAAGCTCCAATACTTTGGCCACCTGATGCGAAAAACTGACTCATTGGAAAAGACCCTGACGCTGGGAAAGATTGAAGGCAGGAGGAGAAGGGGATAACACAGGATGAGATGGCTGGATGGCATCACCGACTCAATGGACATGAGTTTGAGCAAGCTTCGGGAGTTGGTGATGGACAGGGAAGCTTGTCGTGCTACAGTCTATTGGGTCACAAAGAATCAGACACCACTGAGCAACTGAACTGAACTGAATGGCATTTGTTGGTGTTGCATAATGTTAGAAGACTTGCTCAGGCTTATAAACTCCTTAAAAAAGTTTTAGTGTGCAATATAAACCTAATCACTCTATATCTAATCTTTTCATATGACTATTATTCATGAGTAGTATATTTATGTGCAATGATGCTGTGGATGATATGAAGAGAGACTAATAGGGCAATAAGAGGTGGTCCAGAACTAACTCATCACGCCCAAAAAACAACACAATTGAATAAATCATGTATCATCTTTATCCTTCGGGTTTAATTTTATTAGTTGTCACATCTCTTTGAGTTATAATGTACATATTGTAAAGTTCACCCATGTTAGTGTACAATTGGATGAGTTTTAGCTCATTTACAGGGCTGAATAACATTCATCACAGTTTTAGAATACTGCTGTCATGCCACAAAGTTCCCACACACAGCCCTACAGCCCAAGAAAACCTATGATCTGCTTTCCGTCTCTAAGGTTTTGCCTTGTATAGAAATGTCATATAAATGGAAACACAAAGTAGTTTTCACGTTTGTCTTCTTTCACTTCACATAATGTTCATGAGGGTTCATCCTTGCGGTTAACATATGCGCATAGTTCACTACTTACTTTTAGCCCTTAATATTTCCATTTCTGATCCACTTTTAATTCACTTTTGTGTGTCATGTGAAGTAGCTGTAAGTGTACAGATGCATATATGTACGTATGTATTTTTGAATATGGATAGCCAATTGTGCCACCACCACCTAAAAAACCTGTTCTTATTCGTTGAATTGCCTTGGCACCTTGGTTGGAAATCACTTGACCATAAATGCGTAGGTTTATTTCTGGATTCTCTCTGCTTTCCATTGATGAACATGTCAGTGCTTGCAGGAAGGGTAACATTGATTCGTGAAAACTTTGTTTCAGTTTTGTATACTAAGTTACCCTGGGAAATGTATTTCTTACTAAGGATTGTGGTAAAAATACTATCCAGGCATTTCCAGATAATATTCATAGTAAGACACAAAAAAAGGGTCCTAGAATAGTCTATCAGGATGCGTAAGGACGGTGGAACATGAGTATAGCCTCACACTTTGCAAAAGGGGAAACTGAGGCTGGAAGGGAGGAAGTAACTTACCTAAAGTTACACCAGAATGCAACCCAGATGCTCTTCCTGATGACCCCATCTTTCCAATGCATCAGCTTTTCCTCCCTGTTCTTCAGCAACTCCTTAAGCTGTTTCCACCCCATCCTCCACTGAGGCTGTTCCAGCAGCAGCTGGCTGGGCCCATGTGAGCGTACAGCTGGGCAGGATTCTCCCTCTCCTCGGCCTCCTCTCTGAGACTTGCCAGTCTCCTCAAGGGCTGAGTTGCCTGCTGGATGGCCCTAGATGACTTGCCCCCCATGCTCCTCCCCCTCCCTCTTCGGGGACAGTAGAATTGGCTTTTCTTCAGGGACTCTTCTCAGAACAGAAAGAAGAAAGTCATGCCACCGACGTCAAATGGCTCTTACACAATGGCAGCATCTTGCTGAGTATTGTGCAAATAACTCCAGAACATATGGATTGAATTTCCCTTCACTTATTCAGGAATGTAATAAGTCATTGCCACGGAGGAAAGCTGCCACTGGGCCCTGACACTCAGAACACTTGAAAGAGTCATCTCCCCATGCCAGGGACCTCTTAGTCTGGAGCTCTCCCATCCATCTCAAGTTCAAAGGGCTCCTACCTTCAGCAAGGCACTGGCTGGGCGGGTCGCAGAAGCAGTGTCCCAGGCACACTGCTGCCACCCTCCTTCATAGGAAGACTGTACTTCTAACCACATAAACTGGGCAGAACATCTGCTTATTAGTTCATTCATCCATCCATTCATTCAACTAGTACTTATTGAGCCCTGTGGGAGCAGGGGGAGTAAGAATATCAGAGTGAACAAGAAAGCACAGCCCTGTTCTGGTGTCCAGTGAAAGACCTTTTTTAGAACTCTAGGCTTTTGAATGGGAGTGAGTTCCCTTCAGAGGTTGATAGAAACTCAAGCATCAGATGAAGAATTGGGTGGCTGAGCTCTGAGATTCCCCCCAAAGGTTTCATGAACTTTTAAGTTCTTGGAATGCTGTCACTGCTCCCTTGCTACCTGTGTCCCTTTGGATGGCACCTGCAGAAGCTTAGACCCAGAGATTTTTGTTGGAAGGCATGAGTGGTCTCTGGAGAAGCAATAGAGGATCCAGGAAAATCAGATACCTGTTTTTCCTGCTGAGAAAACTCTTTCCTTTCTTATTTCTTTTTATATCCTGTCTTCTTTATCTACTCAGAAGAAATTTGAAAACTTTATTCTCTTTAACCACAGTTTGGGAGGTTCTGACTGTGCTTGGGAAGCAGAGCTGAATAGTCAGGTCCTCAGCTTCCTTTCAGAGAAGGCAATGGCACCCCACTCCAGTACTCTTGCCTGGGAAATCCCATGGGTGGAGGAGCCTGGTAAGCTGCAGTCCATGGGGTCGCGAAGAGTTGGACATGACTGAGCGACTTCACTTTCCCTTTTCACTTTCATGCATTGGAGAAGAAAATGGCAACCCACTCCAGTGTTCTTGCCTGGAGAATCCCAGGGACGGAGGAGCCTGGTGGGCTGCCGTCTATGGGGTCACACAGAGTCAGACACGACTGAAGCGACTTAGCAGCAGCAGCAGCAGCAGCAGCAGCAGCAGTTTCCTTTTGCCTCATTCCCTAGAACGGTAATTTTCACACTTTTGCTGCCTTGGAATTACCTGGGGAGCTTCTTATAACACAGAGCGCTGGGCCCTGCCCCTAGAGTTCCCTGATCTCTGTTCATTTCCAAGGCAAACCATTCAATATCACGGTAATCCAAGCCTATGCCCCAACCAGTAATGCTGAAGAAGCTGAAGCTGGACTGTTCTATGAAGACCTACAAGACTTTTTAGAACTAACACCCAAAAAAGATGTCCTTTTCATTATAGGGGACTGGAATGCAAAAGTAGGAAGTCAAGAAACACCTGGAGTAACAGGCAAATTTGGTCTTGGAGTACAGAATGAAGGGCCAAGGCTAATAGAGTTTTGCCAAGAGAACGCATTGGTCATAGCAAACACCCTCTTCCAACAACACAAGAGAAGACTCTACACATGGACATCACCAGATGGTCAACACCAAAATCAGACTGATTATATTCTTTGCAGCCAAAGATGGAGAAGCTCTATAGAGTCGGCAAAAACAAGACTGGGAGCTGACTGTGGATCAGATCATGAACACCTTATTGCCAAATTCAGACTTAAATTGAAGAAAGTAGGGAAAATCACTGGAGAAGGCAGTGGCACCCCATTCCAGTACTCTTGCCTGGAAAATCCCATGGATGGAGGAGCCTGGTAGGCTGCAGTCCATGGGGTCGCTAAGAGTCAGACAAGACTGAGCAACTTCACTTTCACTTTTCATTTTCATGCATTGGAGAAGGAAATGGCAACCCACTCCAGTGTTTTTGCCTGGAGAATCCCAGGGACGGAGGAGCCTGGTGGGCTGCCGTCTATGAGGCCACACAGAGTCGGACATGACTGAAGTGATTTAGCAGTAGCAGTAGCAACAGGGAAAATCACTAGACCATTCAGCTGTAACCTAAATTAAATCCCTTATGATTATACAGTGGAAGTGAGAAATAGATATAAGGGACTAGATCTGATAGATGGAGTGCCTGATGAATGGAGGTTCGTGATATTGTACAGGAGACAGGGATCAAGACCATCCCCATGGAAAAGAAATGCAAAAAAGCAAAATGGCTGTCTGGGGAGGCCTTACAAATAGCAGTGAAAAGAAGAGAAGCGAAAAGCAAAGGAGAAAAGGAAAGATATAAGCATCTGAATACAGAGTTCCAAAGAATAACAAGGAGAGATAAGAAAGCCTTCCTCAGCAATCAATGCAAAGAAATAGAGGAAAACAACAGAATGGGAAAGACTAGAGATCTCTTCAAGAAAATTAGAGATACCAAGGGAACATTTCATGCAAAGATGGGCTCAATAAAGGACAGAAATTGTATGGACCTAACAGAAGCAGAAAATATTAAGAAGAGGTGAGAATACACAGAATAACTATACAAAAAAGATCTTCATGACCCAGATAATCATGATGGTGTGATCACTCACCTAAAGCCAGACATCCTGGAATGTGAAGTCAAGTGGGAATTAGAAAGCATCACTACAAACAAAGCTAGTGGAGGTAATGGAATTCTAGTTGAGCTATTTCAACTGCTGAAAGATGATGCTGTGAAAGTGCTGCACTCAATATGCCAGCAAATTTGTAAAACACAGCAGTGGCCACAGGACTGGAAAAGGTCGGTTTTCATTCCAATCCCAAAGAAAGGCAATGCCAAAGAATGCTCAAACTACCACACAATTGCACTCATCTCACACGCTGGTAAAATAATGCTCAAAATTCTCTAAGCCAGGCTTCAGGAGCATGTGAACCGTGAACTTCCAGATGTTCAAGCTGGTTTTAGAAAAGGCAGAGGAACCAGAGATCAAATTGCCAACATCTGCTGGATCATCGAAAAAGCAAGAGAGTTCCATAAAAACATCTATTTCTGCTTTATTGACTATGCCAAAGCCTTTGACTGTGTGGATCACAATAAACTGTGGAAAATTCTGAAAGAGATGGGAATACCAGACCACCTGACCTGCCTCTTGAGAAACCTATATGCAGGTCAGGAAGCAACAGTTAGAACTGGACATGGAACAACGGACTGGTTCCAAATAGGGAAAGGAGTACGTCAAGGCTGTATATTGTCACCCTGCTTATTTAACTTCTATGCAGAGTACATCACGGGAAACATTGGGCTGGAAGAAGCAGGAGCTGGAATCAAGATTGCTGGGAGAAATATCAATAACCTCAGATATGTAGATGACACCACCCTTATGGCAGAAAGTGAAGAGGAACTCAAAAGCCTCTTGATGAAAGTGAAAGAGGAGAGTGAAAAAGTTGGCTTAAAACTCAACATTCAAAAAACAAAGATCATGGCATCTGGTTCCATCACTTCATGCCAAATAGATGGGGAAACATTGTAAACAGTGTCAGACTTAATTTTTCTGGGCTCCAAAATCACTGCAGATGGTGACTGCAGCCATGAAATTAAAAGACACTTACTCCTTTGAAGGGAAGTTATGACCAACCTAGATAGCATATTCAAAAACAGAGATATTACTTTGCCAACAAAGGTCCATCTAGTCAAGGCTATGGTTTTTCCAGGGGTCATGTATGGATGTGAGAGTTGAACTGTGAAGAAAGCTGAGTGCCTAAGAATTGATGCTTTTGAACTGTGGTGTTGGAGAAGACTCTTGAGAGTCCCTTGGACTGCAAGGAGATCCAACCAGTCCATTCTGAAGGAGATCAGCCCTGGGATTTCTTTGGAAGGAATGATGCTAAAGCTGAAACTCCAGTACTTTGGCCACCTCATGCAAAGAGTTGACTCATTGGAAAAGACCCTGATGCTGGGAGGGATTGGGGGCAGGAGGAGAAGGCAACAACAGATGATGAGATGGCTGGATGGCATCACCGACTCGATGGACATGAGTTTGAGTAAACTGCAGGAGTTGGTGATGGACAGGGAGGCATTCATGGGGTCACAAAGAGTCAGACACGATTGAACTACTGAATTGAACCGAACTGAACTGAGGCCTAGTGCCTTCAGGGAATGTGGGTCTTCAGCAAGTCCTCAGATAATACTACTGCTGGCATGGGTTCTCTGCAAACCCAGAAGATGGCTGCAGGCCCCATGTTCCAGAAAAAAAAAAAACGCAGATTTACTGAGGAGCTTGGCCCTGAGGCCTGGAGCCAAATAGGATTAAGAGATGCGGGCTGGGAGGAGGGTGACAGATGGGAGGGAGTCTGATAGAGATCAGAGCAGGGACCAGCCCCGCAAGAGAAGGTCGCTCTAACTTTTCCTTTTCTTTCTCCCTTCCCACTTGAAATGAAGCACTGCCCTCCAGCCCCTCTGCCCTCACTCCCACCCCTGGGAAGTCACCAGAATCAGGTGAGGATAGCCCCAGGCTGAAGTTCTGAAGTTCTCCCTGGCAGAGGAAGGGAAAGGAGCCCTGGGGGAGGACCTCCAAAGCCCAAGACTCACAAGCTGGGAGGGGAGTACAATTGAGTCCATTCCAGACTGGTTTGTTGGGGGCATGTTCCTGGTGGGTGAAGAACTACGGAAGTGGGAGCTTACCTGTGGCTGTGCTTGTGTTTGCCAAGACCCACATGTGCTGCAATGAAAAGTGAGGTGGGAGATGAAGAAGAATAGCTAACTTTTATTTAGTACTTAAGTAAGCGTCAGGCGCTGAGTAAGCACCTGAAGTAGGTATTATCCCCATGTTCACATAGTGGATGCTCCCGTTACACAGGCACCTGCCCCAACTGACACCTGATATCAGACAGTGCTCTCTGCACAGTCACAACCTCTTGGGCCCTGCACTCCTACAAGCCATGAGACTTTGACCCAATCAATTTTTCTCAGTCCTGGTGTCTCTGCCAGTGTTAAAAAAAAAAGTCAATATTGAGTGCTTCCAAAGGATGTTAGGACACAGATAAACAGCAAGGTGAAACAATAAGGTGAGATGCAGTTAGCTGTGCTGTGTATATCTCAGCCCTCCACCTAATGGTTAGTAGCAATGACCCCACTGCTGGCCTCTGACATTAACTTAGAGGCCTTACATTTGGTTGTGGGCATCACCGGGTTAACATTTCATCTTGTTTTAAATAAAACCATTACTCACCAGTGTAACTAAAGTTTTATTATTACTAATTCCAAAACCATTACACCATGGAGCCAGAGTTTAAAAAGAATTTAATTGAAGACCAAAACATGCCCAGTAGCATTGCCTATTTTGTAAATAATTTCTGTTCCAAATCCTAACTTGGTGCAGCTTTTTTGGTATATTTCAGTTTTCAGTGTGTGATATAAAATGTTTTCATTGTATCTCCATGCAGAATCCTGAAATGTTCAGAAAAGTATTAACAGCAACAACAATAATTATCCTTCTCACTTTTGTAGCACCAAATGGTAGGCTGAACGACCACTCATGTCTTTTTGTTATAGATGAGGAAACAGGCCCAGGCAAGTAACATGGGATGTTCAGGTTCTTAGATCTGAATTCATCCATTCAGGTAGCATGTGTGCAGACCCAGTGTTCTTTGTTTTGTCCATGCTATTTCCACAGAACATTTGAAAAAAGAACATGCTGCCCCACCCAACACTATCAGTGAGGCTGTCTTTTCATCTAAGTGTGTGCAGCCCTCCATAGGGAAATGCCCTCTTAGAACCAACACCCATTCCAACCCCCAGCTGCTAATTTTATGGAGCCATTTCTCAGGCTCTGGGAATGACTTTGGGTGGCTTTGATCAGTAAGCTATGTCCTAGAGTTTTGTTGGTTGTGTTCTCTGTAAGTGTCTCTGGGGAGCTGTATGGTTTCACAGGGTCCCAGGAGTTTCCTGTTAAGACCATTGTCCTGGAAAAAGTCTGGAATGACTCTCAAGTGACTTAAGTTTTTTTCTCAGGGCTACAAGCATGAGGCATTTCCTGGAGTATATATTCATATGTCCTTTATTTTCTTGATAGACAGCAGAATTTTGTCTATCTTGTTAAGATTAGAGACTTTGGAGTTGTGTGAAGGTCGCTTTGTTGCTTGTTGGGTATATGACATTGGAAAACTTAAATTTTTCTGAGCCTCAGTCTCTAAGTCTGTATAATGCAAATAATAATAATGTTTAACTCAGAAGATTGTTGGCATAACCTAAGTGCTTGATATATGTATACTGTCATGTTAATTATGCCTTTCTTTGCACTCAAATAATACAGACTCTTTTGCTTCCATGAGAATATCTTTTTGAAACAAAAGAAGGGTAAAGACCTTTCCAGATACACAACTTTAAAGAAATGGAGGATAAATCCATTAAAAATATGCAATAGAGATATGTTGGGGGAAAAAAAAATCAATGAAATCAAAAGCAGCCTCTCTGAGGAGGTGATAAAGTCGACAAACTTCTATCAAAACTGATCAGCACAAAAAGAGAGAAGATGCAAATTACCAAATTCAGGAATAAGAGAGGTGACATTACTAAAGATTTTATAAGTAGTAAAAGTACAATAAAGCAATACTACAGTAAACAATGTTACGCCATTAAGCAGAAACCAACACAATATTGTAAAGTAATTAACTTCCAATTAAAAATAAATTTTAAAAAAGACAGCATAGATAAAATGTACAAATTCCTCGAAAAACACACACAAAAAAAAGATGAAACAGATAACTTGTACAACCTTTTATCTGTTAAATAAGTGGAATTTGTAGTTAAAATTATCTCCCCACAGAGAAGAAGGGGGGAAACTCAAGCATATATAATTTCACTGTATTAAGAAATGCTTAAGAAAGAAAGAATGCCAATTCTATACAAACTCTTCCAGAAAATTGAAGAGAAGGGAATGCTTCTCAACTCATTCTTTGAAGCCAGTGTTTTCCTGATACCAAAATCATATTAAAATGTTATAAGAAAACTTCATACCAGTATGCCACAAAACCATATATAAAAAATTATTGATGAAATTTTATAAAATTGAATTCAACAATCTACAAAAAGATTAATATATCATAACCAAGTAGAGTTAATGCAAGATTAACTTTCTGAAAAAGTCGAGAAAATAAATCAATGTAATTTACCATATTTTTAAAGTGGTAAATTTTTAATACTGACATTTTAAATATTAACAAACAAAAAATCATATGATTATGTCAATAAAAGTATAAAATGGAATTCCCTGGAGGTCCAGTGGTTAGGACTCTGTGCTTCCACTACCTGGTTGGGGAACTGAGATCACACAAGCCGTGTGGCATGGCCAAAATAAATAAATAAATAAAGGCAGAAAAAAATAATTGATAAAACCCAACAGCCATTCCTGGTATAAATTCTTAGCAAACTAAGAATAGATGGGAACTTCCTCAATCTGATAAAGGACAACTACAAAAACCCCACAGTTAGCAAATAACGTAATGGCAAAGACTGAATGCTTTCTCCATAAGATCAAGAATAAAACTTTTATGTTCAGTCTCCACTTCTATGCAATATTACACTTTTGGTTCCAGCCAGTGCAACAAAGCAAGGAAAAGAAAACAAGTAAAACCGTCTTTATTCTTTTGATGATATGATCATCTATGTAAAAAATCTGATGGGATCTTAAAAAAAGTTATTATAACTAAAATGTAAATTCAGTAAGATTGCAGAAGACAGAAAGAAATCATTTATATTTCTATATTAGCAATGAGCAATCAGAAATCAAAATAAAAGTGTCATATGCAATGAAATCAAAATTTATGAAAGGCCTAGAGATAAATATGACAATAGGTAGATAAGAACTATTCACTAAAAACAACAAATCATTACTGAGAGAAATTTTAAAGAACTTTATAAGTTAAGAGATATATGGTGTTCACTTAAGAATACTGAATGTTCTTAATATGAATACTTAATTATTCTTAAGATGCCAATTCTTCCCCAAACTGATGTATAAATTCAACAGAATTCCAATCAAAATCACAGCAGGCTTTCTGGTAGGAATTAACAAACTCTTTTCTAAAACAACTTTGAAAAAGAACAATGCAGGAGAGCTAACACTTCATATTTCTAGATTTTTCTAAAGCTACAGTAATTAAGACAATGTGGTACTGGCATAAAGATCCACAAATAGATGAACAGAACAGATTGAGAAACCAGATACAAATTCACACTTAAGGACAACTGACAAAGGTGTAAAAGCAAATCAGTGGAGAAAGGATGGTCCTTTTAACAAGTGATGCTGAAACAATTGGATAGCTATATGCTAAAAAATGAGCTTCAGTCCAAATCTTATGCAATATACAAAAATCAGCTCCATATGGATCATAGACCAAAATGTAAATCATAGTATCATAGACCTAATGTGAATCTAAATCTAAAAATTTTAGAAGAAATAAAATTTTTTAAAAAAGGAAAAACTATTGTGACCTTGGTGTTACAGACTAAACATTTGTATCCCCCAAAATTCGTATATTGAAGCCCTGTCCCTCAGTGAGATAGTTTGGAGGTGGAAACTGGGAAGTAATTAAGGTTGGAGGAGATCATGAGGGTGGTGCCCATGATTAGATTAGCGTCCTTATAAGAAAAGACACCCTTTCCCTCTCCCATGTGAGGATGCCACAAGAAGGCAGTCTGCAAACCAGGAAAAGGGCTCTCACCAGAAACCCAATCTGTGGCACCTTGCTTTTCGGCTTCCCAGCCTCCAAAACTGAAAAATAAATGTCAAAAATAAATGTCTGTTGTTTAAACCCCCAGTACCTGGTATTTTATTATTGTGAATACTTGGGTTAAGCAAAGATTTTCTTGATACAACACCAAAAGCATGATCTATAGAAGAAAAAAATTGATCTTGTACTTCATCAAAATTAAAAACTTTTCCTCTGCAAAAAACATTAAAGTAATGAAAAGACAAGCTGTGGACGAGGGAGAAATATTTGCAAATTGCACATCTGATATACAGTGGTGTGCTTAGACTCTTCATCATGTCGGACTCCTTATGACCCCATGGACTGTAGCCAGCCAGGCTCCTCTGTCCATGCGATTTTCCAGGCAAGAATGCTGGGGTGGGTTGCCATCTCCTCCTCCAGGGGATCTTCCTGACACAGGGAGCAAACCCATGGCTCTTGTGTCTCCTGCATTGGCAGGCAAATTCTTTACTACTAGTGCCACCTAGGAAGTCCCATATACAGTGGATTCATATATAAATAAATCAATAATTAGACAAAAAACACAAAAAATTTCTAAAAAGGCAAAAGGTTTGAACAATTTACCAAAAATGATACATGAATGAAAACACTTAAAAATGCTCAAAATCATTCATCATTAGGGGAATGCAAATTAAAATCCAGTGAGATACCTCTACATATATATGATAATGGTTAAAGTTTTTCAAAAATCGAACTTACCAAGTTTGGGCACAAGTATGGCACAACTGGAATGCTCATTCACTATTGATGGTAATGTAAAATTGTACAACCACTTTGGAGAAGTGTTTGGTAGTGTATTAAAACATTAGACATACATCGACAATCTGATCTAGCCATCCTATTCCTAGAGATGGACCAAATAAAAACAGAAGCATCTTTCCAAATAAAGACACATACATGAATGTTCATAGAAGCTTTATTTGTAATAGCTGAAACCTGGTAATAATCCAGGTGTCCATGAACAGATGAATAAGCGAATCATGACATATGAGCTAATTACATGTGTAACAACATGAGGGAATCTCAAAATAATTATGCTAAGTGAGAGAAGCCAGACAAAAATGAATATATGCTATGTGATTCCATTGGCTTAAATCTCTAGAAAGTGCAAATGAACCTGTAGTGACAGAAAAATAATCAATTATTTGCTAAGGAAGCAGGAGCAAAGTGGAGTGGGTAATTCTGAGTAAGAACATTTCCTTTTCTCTGTTCCCTATTCTCTAACAATATCTCATTGTGCAGGTTGAAGTAAATAATGCATATCACACCTAGAACGGAGCTAAGTCTCAGTAGTATTACTCATCCTGCAAACTCCTTTCATCACTGAGTCTTACTTCAATTTTTGCCATTACTGTAGCTCTTGTTTTTCTTTCGGCCTGTTGAAAGCCTACTCATCTTTTCAGGCCCATCCTGAAGGCCACTTTCTTTCTATACCTATTATGGTCCTTACTCTTACTTTCTAATTATATTAATAACAATTACTATTGGTTGAATCTCCACAAAGGGCCAGGAGCTTTGCAGGTGATTTATAAACATTACCAAAGATTGGCTTCCCTCATAGCTCAGTTGGTAAAGAATCCGCCTGCAGTGCAAGAGATCCAGGTTTGATTCCTGGGTCGGGAAGATCCGCTGGAGAAAGGATAGGCTACCCACTCCAGTATTCTGGCCTGGAGAATTCCGTAAGAGTCGGACACCACTAAGCGAATTTCACTTTCACTTCACCAAGGATTAATCACCAGTCTTATAAATATCTAGATACAGGAAAACTTTATACTTTTCTCCAGAGAAGGTCAACTTTCCTTAGAATCCCAAAGGTATCACTCATTTAAAAGACTTTAAGAACAACTGTTTCCTTGAACAAGATGTAAAAAAAGTGCTGTCATTTCTCCCATTTTGTGGGGAAAAACAAAACCACTCAGGCCCGGAGAGTTACCACAGCTTACCCAAATACCCTCACTGTCCTGATGAGCGCAGCATTGAGTATCATGTTAACTATCAGGGTCTGTTGGCATGTCTTCAGAAGAGTCATACTTCACAGTCCTATATGGGTAAAGACACACACAGAGCTCGTGCCCCTTCCTGCTTCAGCCCCCTCATCTAGGGCCCGAAAATATTTTGAAGCCCACCATTTAAAAATCATTATCTGAGGGATGGCCAGCTTTCTTGCAATGCTTTTGTGTGTGTGTGTGTGAAATACTTTACTTAAAATCCTGCTTTTAAAAATTCATTATGGTTCAGGGTCACTGTTTTGTGACAACTGAACATTTAAATTAGCACTGCGGTTTGGCCAGAGAACGCTGATGGCCCCAAGGCCCATGTGCCCCAAATGCCCCTGGGCTTCAGCCAAGCTGTGCTCTGGGCTGGGTCTGGCCAGGAGGTCTTTTCAGCTCTTTTCCAAACAGCTTTAGTTCCATTAAATTTTTCCTAGCCTGGGAGTGGCTGAGAATCAGGCAGCCTGGGTTTGTTAGGTATTATAGTTCCTGATTATCCTCCAATCTCTTGCGAACTCATTACTGCTATCAAATATGAATTTAAAAACAAAACAAAATGCTACCTGATCAGGTCATTCTCCGTTTAAAAATCTTGCCTTTCTGTGACCTAAAATGTCAGCATTCCTCAACCCTTTCAAGATTTTGGATGGGATCAAGTCTGGGAGCTGTGGCAGAAATTTGAATTTGTCAAGCTCCCCATGTGACTCTCGCACTTATCCAGAGTTGAGAAAATCCCCAGCCTGCCTAGTAGATTTTCTGTATCTAGTGTGGCATGCAAGTCCCCTTACACCCTGACCCCCACTCACCCTCTACCTCTCTTCCCCCATCTCAGTAAGTGGCAACAACACAATCTTGAGTCAGAATTCTGGGAGTTGTCTTTGTTGTCTTCCTCTCCCTCAATTTCTCACTCTCAATCTATGGTCAGGTTCAGGCTTTTCTGAAAGACAAAATATATTTTGTCTTTATCCTCTGGGTTCCATGTTCACCACCACCAGTCCAATCCATTCAGGCATTCTCTCTCCTAACCTGGGCTTTATTCATAAAAATATAAATAAATAAACAAATATTATAAACAAATAAACAATAAATAAAAATTAAAAAATAAATAAAAATAAATAAAAACAAATAAATATTATATTTTAGTGTTGCATTGCTACAAAGATAACTGGATTCTTTATTATATATCCATTATCATTTTATTTTTTAATTCTGATTTTAAAAGAAATTAAAACATTTTCATGGGCCCCAGGCTCTGTGCCCAGAGTGCCTAACGGTCCTAAGTACTGCAACAGGCTCCAAACTGGCCTCCAAATCCATTTTCCTCACAATACCCAGAGTCCTCTTTTACCCTTAAAATTCCCTGCTTAAACAGCCTTGATCAGTCACTAAAAGTTTCGGTTATTATAAATACGAATAAAGCCTCTTACCACATCCTCCACACAAGTAACTAGTTATTTGTGATTTATTTCATTCCACTTTTGTCAGTTATACATGCAAAATATATGCAAAATATCTATGAAATGAGCAAAATGTTTATTTTGTGTTGAACCTATTGCTTTTTCATTAAATAAATTGTATCCTAATGCACATACCATTCTTCAACCTGCCCATTTCACTCAACAGTAAATCTTAGAGATAAATCCAGGTTGATGCATATATCAATAGATCTTCCGTATCCCTTCTTATTGTTGTTTTGTGTTCCATAGTATGACTATATTATATTTAGCCATTATTCCACAGAAGCCCATTTTTCACCTTGACAAATAATGCTACAGTAAATATGTTTGCAAATGGAAGTTTCTCTGAGACAGATATCTTGAGGTAAGATTATTGGTTTGTAGGATATGCCCATTTTTCTTTTGTTAATATCCCCAGATTGTATTCCAAGTAGCCAGGCCACTTTATGTTCTGACAAGCATGATACGTGTGTACTTGAAAGTGTTGAAAGTGTTAGTTGCTCAGTCATGTCCAATTCTTTGTGAACCCAGGGGCTTTGTGACTCCATGATCACCAGACCAGTCCATGGAATTCTCCAGGCAGGAATACTGGAGAGGGTTGCCATTTCCTTCTCCAGGGGATCTTCCCAAACCAGGGATCGAACCCAGGTCTCCTACACTGCAGATGGATTCTTTACCATCTGAGACACCAAGGTTCTAATGTGCTTATTTCTCCACAATTTCACCAACGCTAACCAGCTCCAACATCCTCCAGTAACTCTTTCTGAAAGGGCCTGCAAATGGTAGGCTTTTTAGAGTCTGAAAACGTCTTCATTATTTCAGCTTCACGTACATAATCCTTAGTAAAAAAATGATAAATTTAAAGGTATTTTCTTTTTTCACATTTGGATATTCTCTATTTCCCTTTTGTTTCCACGTGGCTGGTGAAAATGTATGAATGATAATCTAATTTAATTTTTTTCTCTTAAAAATTGGTAATTTTAAGATTCTAATTTTATTCTTAATACATTGACCTTTCATGACAAGGATTCTAGGTCTAATTTTATGTAAATATCTCACCTGGGCCTTGGTAGATCTTTTCAGTCTGAGAATTCTTGTCTTTTCTCAATTCTGGGAAAATTAAGGCCAATATATCATCAAAGATTGTTTCACATTCCCCCTCTTTATTTCATTTTTAAAGAAAATCCTAGTAGACATATGTAAGAACTTCAGAATCTATATCCCTTTATTTTTTTTCTATACTTCTGATCTCTTTATCTGAGAGAATTCTTCAGCTTGATTTTTCAAATCATTAATTAATTTTTCATTTGCAGCCATTCAGCTATTTATACTTACAATTGCATCTTATTTTTTAATTTCAATAAACATTTAATAAATGCAAATTGTTACTTTAATTTCATTAATTGTCCAGTGCTTCTTTTTTGCATTTCAACCTGTTTATATTTCAAATCTTTCTCCTTGTCTCATAGATGATATCCCCTACTTTAACTTTCTGGAGACAGTTATTTTAAAATTCTGTTCTTGTGGTTCTATTAACTCTATTTCCTTCCATGAAACCCTTTTCTTATTGAGTTTAGTATCACTTTTCCATATATAGGCTTTGAGAAATATTTGTTGACTCTTGTTTGGCAATTTTTCTGTGTTGGTGATTCTCTCTCCTTTCCCAGTGACTTTACATACAGTCTTGTCAGCCCCAGAGGGACTATGAAGAACCCCCACATGGTCAAGATGGGTTCCCACTGTGGGAAACTCACTGCCATAGCTTCTCATCTACCACCTTCCTTTTATGGACTTTCCCACTTCCTCATCCACAGGTCATTCCTTTTCTTGCCTCTGAGTGCAGCTGTTCACATTTCTATATCTTTATTATTTCTATGAACTGGGTTATAAAAATGGGGAGTTTCCATACGTGTGATGTCCAAGTAGGGTAGTCCATCGTTGAGAAATCACCAGCTCTTCACTAGCAAACTTGTACTCCTCCTATTGATTTTAAATAACAGTTCACCATGACTTTGCTGACCACTCTGCATAAATTAAGCCCTTCTATTAGCCTCTCTCATAGTTCTCTTTCTGTGTAGCAGTCATCATAATTTATAATTATAGACTTAATTATATGTTTACCTGTCCTGATATCTTTCTAAAATTTTATTTAGACATCTATACATTCAATAAGCATTTATTGAGTTGAAAGTACAAAGGATATTGTTCAGACCCTCAAATTATTGTGATGAAAGAATGACACAAATCAACAAAAAAAATTGCTTTATAATTTGACACATGCAATTTAAAGTATAATTTAAAGTTTAAGTGTAAGGAACAAAGGTAGTGTTTACTTCCATTCTGAATGATTGGGGAAAATTTTCCAGAGAAGCTGACATTTAAGAAAGATTTCAAATGATAAATAAGAGGAAGTTCTATAGACAAATGAGGAAGAAAATAGCATTAAAGACCAATAGAACCAAGTATGTAAGTGCCTATAGACATGAGAGAGCATGATAAAATCTGGAATATGAAACTAGTTTGGTACCAGTTCTAGACATTAAAGTATGATGTGTAGGCGTGCTGGTTCTGGGGGAAAATACAGAGGTGAAAGAGTAAACCCATATAAGAGTATTGTGTCGGTCAGAGCAGGCTAAATTATCTACGGTAACAAACAATACCAAGAGCTCAGTGGCTTCACACAACAGTTTCTTTCTCGCTTAGGCAAAGTCTGCTGTGGATCCAGGCCATTCTCCAGGCAGCTGTCCTCCACATGTTGGCTCAGCACTGCAGGCTACTTCAGTTTCATGGCAGCATTAGACGTTAAGGCTCAAAGGCTATTCTAAGGTATTTTTATTTTATTCTCTAGGCAAAGGAAGGATCTGAAAGGTCTATCAAAGGGAGAGAATTAATGAGACTTGTATACTTATAAGAGTATACCTTTCTTACTAAAGGTAAAGAAACCAATGAGAAGTTATTGAAATAATCCAATGAAAACTAATGAATCATTCCACTACTGCAAGGGCAATGGGGAATGGATGTTATGCATAATGATGGATTTAAAGATACTTATATGGAAACAATAGGAGTTATTGATTGATGGCAGATGAGAAGAAAAGGAAAAAATAAGTCAGTGATGACATGCAAATATCTGGCTTGAATTTCTATTTGCTAGTAGTTCATGAACATTGTTCATATGAGAGAATGAGCAAGTTGGATATAGAAAATGACTTCTGCCTAATGGAACCTTGAGGGGGAGGTGAAAATAGACATTTGACTTGAGCATGAGGAATTATGGAAAGACATTTAGACTAAAGAAGTAGTAGATTTGCTAGTGATCAGTATGTAATGATTTTTAAAACTATAGTGGGATGTATGAGGAATATTTGAGAAGACTGGTTACAATTGAGCTTCTGAGCTTCATGGTTTTAGGAGAGCCATCAAGCCCCTGTAATTATATCCCAAATTTGAAGAATAGTGCCTATTAAATGTTTCTTGGAAGAAAACTCATTTCACAAATGTTTATTAAGGTCCTATTTTGTGCAGGCCAAGGGCATTATTCTTGGTACTGGGAATAGAGCAGTAAACAAAAAAAATACAAAAATACTTGTCCATTCATAGACAGTGTTATTCTAATGGGGTAGAGAACAAGCAACAAACCAATAAAAACTTAAAATAAATACCATCTTAGCTGGTGGCTAGTGCCACAAAGACAAATGAAGCAGAATATGGGGAGAGCAAATGGGGGTGAGAATAGAAGTAATAGAGTGTCCAGGAAGGACCTCACTAATAAGGTGACATTTTTAGAAAGAAATGAAGGAGTGAGGGAATGAATTATGTGGTCTTGTTGGGGATATTCAAAACAGAAGGAATCTGGCTTTCATTAGATTCTCAATGATTTACCAGAAATATGAAGAATCATTCCTCTTAAGTAAGAAGAGAGTCGAGAAACTGGTTAAAAAAAAAAGAATCCACTAAGGAGTGATGGTGCTTATTTGTGGAATGCAGAAAAGATATAAAGCCAAGAGAATCTGATAGACTAGAATTGGAATGGTGTTAGACGGCTAGCTATCCTGATGAGGTTGAATTATTGGGTTATTGAAGAAGTCAGACTTAGAAAGATGGGGGACAGTGGTCAGGGAATGGGGTATCACAAGAGTGAGATTTCAGACATAGATATAGCTATAAGTAGAGTAGCTGGCTATGGTGAAATGGAAGAAATCATCATTAAACTAGGTCAAGCAATGAGAGACCACTGTTACTCAGGATGTCAGGAGGAATCGGGAAGGAGAGGTGAGCATAGTGTCACATGCCTAAGTTATGAATGAAAGGAACAGAGGATAGGGTAAAGAAATTGGAAGATGACAGTAGTAGAGATGAGTAGAGTGTGCCAGAATGATAGAAAAGCAGGGGAATTTAGAAGGAGTTTGGAAAAGTAATGGTCATGAAACAGCACTAGAGAGTTAGGGAGGTGATAGTCCTGAACCCCCTGACCTTACACAAGGTCTGACCCCTGCTATTCATTTGCTTCTTAAGGCCTAATTAATCCTGTCTGATGGTTGTATCTTCTTGATCCATGTGGTCTTAGCATCTGAGGAACTTCTGGGGGAGGGGAGACCTAAAATGAGTGAATAGCAACTATAATTTGTAACAAACATATTTAGGTGAGCAAAGGTAAGGCAAGTATAGATGGTGTATTAGCTTCCCAGGGCTGCCATACTGAAATACCACAGACTGGGTCACTCAAGTAAAAGACATTCATTTTCTCACAGTTCTAGAGGCCAGAAGTCTAAGATCAAGGTGTTGGCAGCTTTAGTTTCTTTTGAGAGCCTTTTCCTTGGCTTGCAGATGGCTGCCTTCTTACTGCATTCCCTCATGGTCTACCTACTGTCTGTGTTGTCTGTATCCTAAACTCTTCTTCTTACATTAATAATTAGATTAGGCCCATTCAGCCCTATTTTAACTTAATCACTTATTTAAAGCTCCTGTCTTCAAATATGTTCATATTTTAAGATACTGGGAGTTAAGGCTTCAATATATGATTTGGGGGAGGAAATAATTCAGCCCATAATAGATGGTCTATTTTTCATGTACCTAACCCTAGGACACATCACCCCTCCTAGGACTGGCAGAAGAGAAAAAAAAAAAAAGAAAATGTCCCCAGGCCCACCTTCTGCCTCACTTCTTGCTACACAAGGAAAATAAACTCTGTTTCAGCACTAGTCAAGGTTTCTCTTATCACCTACCAAACAAAACCTTAACTGACCCAGTGTTTGTTAATTCCATGTATGTGGTGCTTGAAATTAGCTTAACACTATGGTAGTATGGGCTTACTTATGCTTTGGGAGAACTTCTATTAGACAGTCTGTATTAGTTTGCCCAGCTGCCATAACAAAGGATCAGAGACTAGGTAGTTTAAACAGCAAAAATATATTTTCTCACAGTTTGGGAGACTAGAAATTCAAGCTCAAGGTGTTGGCAGGTATTTTAAGGAAGTTCAAGATCAAGGTTGTTCTTCTGAGACCTCTCTCCTTGGCTCACAGATGGCTGTCTCTTCACCCCATCTTTCCTCTGTGTTGTCTGTATCTTAATCTCCTCCTCTTATAAGGATACCAGTCATACTGGATTAGAGCCCACCCTAACAACCTCCAGTTTAATCACCTCTTTAAAGATCCTGTCTCCAAACAAATTCTGAGATACTGGGAGTTAGGGCTTCAGCATATGAATTTTGGAGGAGCACAATTAAGCCCATAATAGAGCCTAGTTTATTTTTTGCATATAAATTATTTTTCCCTCCCCTAAAATCTTGCAGTCACATGACAGCATGGCTCATGAATGCTCAAAATTCACAGGCAGAATCAGGGGTCTACAGATGAGGAGTAACAGAGCCGGATTTAGGGTCAGGAGTACAAGGCTCTAGATGTTGATCATCCTCTTGTTGGCATACTTAGTCTCTCTGAACCTCATCTGGAAACACATGTCAACATTACATGTAGTGATGCACATGAAGGTATCTGGCAGATACTAAGAATATTACATCAAATCTAAGATGTCATTAATTATGACACACCATTATGTGTACCCAAAACGGGACACTTGTGCATGGGAGCTTTTAAAATTATAGATTCAAAAGCCCCTCCCAAGATTCATTGAATTTGAATCTTCTGAGATGAAGCTCAGGCATTGTTATTTTTTTAATTTCCCATATTAGTCTGATGATCTGATAGTTTCTGAAGTCAGGGTTTCCAGCATTCTGTCAGTCAGTGTATTGAATAACCCAAAATTTAATTCTAAGGTGTAATCTCTGGGGCCATTTATCAGTTTTTAGATATTCTATAGGAAGCCTGGATTTCACATTTGGTCAATAAAAACTTTTTGCCCAAATATTTTACTTTTTCCAACGCATTCATGGAATTCCAGAAAGTCTGTGCTGAAGAGTTGTATATAATAAACACTTTGGTAGAACATGTAAACAAAGCCCTGCTCTAGTTGTAGGAATGCTGTAGTATTTACTCTGTTAGTAGTAGGTTTCTGATCCGTTTCCCTTACTATAAACGGGATGTTGAGCCAACATCCGTCATTCTACACTTTTATGATTCTAACTGACATACTGTTAGTTTCTTACATATGTAAGTATGTGAACCTTTTCATCAACATTTTTTAAAACAAGTTGAATCTTCTTAGAAATTATCTTTCTGAATACTTGTGATTAAATCCTGAGTGATGTGATATTATAACCACAGATAAAAGCAAGTGTCAAGATTAGAAGGCCACTCTGGGCTCTTTGACTTTTAACAGATTATTAGCAATTCACCTCGCCACCCCCACTGCAATTTCATTCCATAGTCCTCACACACATTTACATGTGCTCCGTGCTCCCAATGGACTCCTATCCCCTGAGTTTATAGTAGAGCAAACTGATGTCCCTCCTTCCCCTCCTGCAGCAGAGAAAATGGGTGACTTGCCCAAGGTCACATATGAGTTACCCATGTTTGAGCCTATTCCTAGGCCACTGTCTTTTCCATTCCTCCCACTCTTCATGATTTATTCATGTCGCTCCAGGACGTTCTTATCAAAAGATCAGGACGGTATCACCAGTGCAGCCCCACACAATGGGAAATTGCCCTGAATCCAGGCCAGATCAGTCCTGAGCCACCCAGTTTTCATGCAGATTCCATCTGAGCCTTGGCTAACTCCCAAGGAAGCACATATCAGCTCTGCTGTATATTGGCAGAACTTTGGCTCAGAACATATTTCAAATGCCTCCCATTGAGCGTTGGCAGCCTTAAAAAAAAAAAAAAACATAGTCAGGAAATTATTCTGGGAGGCTCAGTGGCTCTGTGACACTTTACAAGGAGAAGCTGATGGCTTTCCCTCCCAAACTCTCCCCTCTCTGCCCAGAACAAATGACTGCATTTCCCTGGATATGCCCTAAATTAGGAGAGGGCCAGCTCATCTGCAGCCCTAATGGAGGGAATGTCTTTAGTGGGCAGGGCCCTCTGCATGGCACAGGGTTCTTTGTGCCAAGTTCTTCCTCTCTTGGTTTTAAAATGCTTGTATATTCCAAGAGAAATGCAGTCCATGTGTTTCTGATTCATTTACACTTAAATCATTAAAATGTTGGTGAGAGTTATTTGATGTCTGAGGAGCCTGTGAGTCTTCTTAATGGGACTTTTACAAATTTTTTTTTTTTTGTCTCTTGCATAAACCAGAAAGCAGTATTTTGCAAAAACAGTGCCTAGGTTCAAACATTTCCTCATCGCATATACTTGCACCCACAACATCAAACACAGCTTCTTAATAATGCCCAGCATAGCGAAGTTGACCTTTAAAGGTGATAAAACAGAGAAACTGGAGAAAAAATGGAACAAGGAGAACTTCAGTAAGATTCAAGGCACTGTTCCCCAAAATGTGCCAAAGCAGTGTTATCAGAGTGTGGAGAATGCATGTGTTTGCCGCCTTGCTTGGAATGGGTGGGAGCCGTCTCTTGAGTACACTGAACAGCTAAAAAAGCATAAGAATAATTTCCTTTAAGTCTCATAGCAAACCCCATTTTCCAGATGAGGAAATAGGATCAGAGATGTTCTTGAGTCCAAAGTACACAGTTCGCTTGAATAGAAAGGAAAGATTATAGCTAACTCTGACTGAGTCTAATTGCTCTTTTCAAAAAATGCCTCAAATTGAGTTTCTCTGTGAATGTGGTATGTATTTGTAATGCCATATGCACTATAATATGTTAGTGAGAAGCAGCACAACATAGTGGATACCAGCTCAGATTTTTCCCCATCACTTTCTAGCTGTGTGATCTTGGGTGACTTACTTAAACTCTCTGAGCAGTTTCTTCATCTGGAAGCAGGAATAATATTACTTACTCAGCTCTGCAAAATGTAAAGACAATCAAAAGCAGTTAACCCATTACTAGACCAGTACCTGACACATAGTGCTCAGTAAATGTTAACTGTTAGCTGTGATAGCAGTAGGAGTAATAAGAGGCTGGATAATCTAGGCAAGTTATGGACCTCTCTTGCCTCAGTTTTCTTGTCTGTAAAATGGGTATGATAGTGTGACCCTCTCAAGTTTGTGGAAATAATTGAGATGACGTTTGCACCCAGCCCTGTGCCTAACACAGAAAAGGGTATCAGTGAACTGTACTTTTTATAACCAGACATCCTTCTCCTTGTTCAGGACTGGTGGTCATGGTTGTGGAGAAAGGAAATTTCCTTCTTCAGCTCGGCTGAGATCCGGTGCTGCTTTTCTTCACAATCCCTGGGTCTAGCCACGTACACAGGCCCAGGTCTCTTCACAGCCATGGGGTGTGAGGCTCTTTGACTGCGGTGGGTCCTCCCTGGGCGGTAACAGGCCCCTGCTCAGTCTGAGTTGGTAATAAGCTCAAGCCTCACTTTCAAGTGGTGAGGAACAACTAGCCAAGTGAAGGACTGGCTGCTAGCTCACAAGCCCGGCCAGCTGCTCGGTTCACCAAAAAGCCTGTGGTTGTTTGTAGACAGACAAGCTTTGGGATTTGGATCATTTTTTCCTGCCTAGTGTAGGATACTAGAATTGCCTTCTTAGTATTGTCCTTGGTTAATTGATGTCCTTTTGCCAGTGTCCTGAAGACGAGCAGAGAATTATAGCCATCTGGCAAGGGAGACTAGGGAGAGCTGACGTTGTCCCTCTCCACTGTCTACACACACACACACACACACACACACACACACACGGTGATACAAATACCTATTTGAGCTGCTCAGTGATTCTCTCCCGGGAGCTGGAAGCAGCCGTACAGGATGAAGGAGGGAACTGGAGGAGGAGATCTTGTAAGGAAGAAGACGGATTCTGTTCTGTCAGGTTCCTCTGAGTGTGTGTAAGAGCAAGTCAGAGGAGAGAGAGAGAGGAGAAGGCAGAGGGAGAGAGGGGGAGAGGGGATCTGTTGCAGGCAGGGGAAGGCGTGACCTGAATGGAGAATGCCAGCCAATTCCAGAGTCACACAGGGACCTCAGAACAAAGATAAGGCTGATACCACACTGGGGACGAGCTCGCAGACGAGCCAGGCCAAGGGGACCAGGCAGCCAGGAGCACTCAAGGCAGGAAAATGAGGTGAGTGCCAGGGCAGAAGTGGGCATGGGGTGGGTGGGGGGAGGCTTTCAGGGACCAGAAGCCAAGTAGCTCTGGAAGGTCTGACCTTGTCTCTGGGCAGACTCACCTGCGTGTCCTATGGTTGGTGCAGGGGCTCCTCATCAGTTCTTGGGGCTCTGAGAAGGGAGCCAGGCTGGGGCCTTGCCTGGGACTCCAGAGACTTGCAACTTGAAACGGGAGGCTGTGGCTGTGTGCAAATGCCGCCGGTGCCGCTGGAGCTCAGATTTCTCCTCTGCCAACACAGGGTGCTGCCCGCCGGCCAATGTGACTTTTCTCCTGTTGCCTACAAGGTTGCGTTTTTGTTTTCCTCCTTTGAAAAGAGCACTGGTTTCTCTCTTCCAACACTCTGTGAGTTAAATATGTGTTTGTGTGTTTATTTGTTCTGACCGGAAAAGAAACCAGATTCCCATTGCTCAGCTCTGTGGCTTCTTAAACCTTCAGAAGTTTGCTAGTTTAAACCTCAGTTTAAAAAAGCAAAAACCTGTCCACATTTTACAGTCCCCTATAAATTTCTGCATTTCTCACTGAAATCAGAGGCCGCCAGTAGCATGAATCAGGCTATGAATTGCACCAAATGACTCTTAAAGGGATATTTCAAATTAAAAAAAAAAAAAAAAAGTCTTCCTGTTTCTGAACCTAAGATTTTAAATTGCAATTGTTTCCAAGCTCTTCAATATTTCCAATGTCTCAGCCTATACTTAGTTACTAGCTGCTTGTTACCAGACATTTCTTGTAAGTTTTCCTCTCTAAGTGTCAAAATCCAGCCACCATAATTATTTTTACTACTTATAAGTGCTAATACTGTTAAAAATACAAAAAAGAAAAAACGAACACTCCAGAGATGTGTTAAGTCTCTGAACACCTCTTTTCCCGTTAATTTTACTCTCAATTGGGAAAGGGTTTCTATTTGTTTCTCTTCTGCAGTCACCTAGCAACTTTTCAGGGTCTGGGGCCAATGAGGGGCTTCAGGCTGTGTTAACTCTTTGAACTCAGATTACCTGTGGTTTAGAGAGATAATCAGGTCTTTAAGGTTAATCCAATCACTCGGTTCTTTTTAAATCCATTGTAATGTTAAACCTGCTGTCTAACTTCATTTTCCTTTCTCCTGAAAGAGATGAGATTTATACCCATCTACATGGAATGACAATTTGACTCATCTGTCCACTATTCAAGTCTTCACCCTACCACCCAGGACCCCAGCCATACCAAACTATAGGGCCGATGATCAGTTCTGTCTTGGCATCTGCTCATCCCTCAACTCTTTTATTTCCCCTATTTCTAGAGCAGTGGTCCCCAGTCTTTTTGGTACCAGGGACCGGTTTCATGTAAGAAAATTTTCCAGGGATGGGGGGAAGGAGGGAGGGGTTCAGGCAGTAATGCAAGCTACAGGGAGCGACAGATGAAGCTTTGCCCACTGGTCTGCTGCTCACCTCCAGCTGCACAGCCCAGTTCCTAACAGGCGGCAGACTGTACCAGTCCTCGGCCGGCCCATGGGTTGCGGACCACTGTTCTACAAGACTCGATCACTCAAGCTTGCTCAAACATCACCTCCTCTTCCCTGCTCAGCTTCCCCAGAGTCAGCATCTTATCCTTTGTGCTTTTTCTGTCCTTGGGAGTTATCTCTCTTAATATTATCATGTTGAAATGTCCACCTCCTCCTCCAAGACTGAATGTTCCTTAAGGAATAGGGTCTGTGGCTTGTTCACCTTTGTATGCCTCGTACCTAGCATAATGTCTGTTTCATACATACGATCATTTCATTGCATACAATCCATACTGGCTGAATTGAATTCAGTTGTTCAATAGCAAAACTTCTCCTGGAAAAGTGCTCCACTACTTTCATGCATTGGAGAAGGAAATGGCAACCCACTCCAGTGTTCTTGCCTGGAGAATCCCAGGGATGGGGGAGCCTGGTGGGCTGCCATCTATGGGGTTGCACAGAGTCGGACACAACTGAAGTGACTTAGCAGCAGCAGAAGTCTCCAAAAGGTCTTGCCTCATACAAACACAACACTTCAGAGTTTACAAAGCACTGGTATAGTCACTGTTGCATCTGGTCTTCAGATTTTGGATGAGGTAAGGGTTTATGGAGACATGAGGATAAAAGAGTTAAGCAACTTGCCCAAAGCCACACTGATGATCTTGAAAAAGCCAAGACCCAAATTTGGATCTTTGGGCTCCAAGTTTAGGATTTCTTTCTATAATATTGTGCCAGACTCTCAACCAAGTATATTATTGTACATCAGCAGCTCTCAACCCTAGCTGCACATTAGAACAATTTATAGTACTTTTAAAAAAATGCCAATGACCAGGCCTCACTCCAGACCAATTAAACTAAAATCTGACCAATTAAACGCAATACTTTTGTATTAGTTTTTTTTTTTTAATTTTCAAATAAAGCTATGGGTTTTCGAAATTATTTTTCACAGGATTAATTGCTTTGGCCAGATGCCTAGGCATGATATGGGCATGGACCCAGCTTCCTCTGTGAGCTTTTGTTATTGCTTTTTTCTGTGGAAGCTAACTCACCATATGGCATTGGGCGTGACATGTCACCTCTTGGGGTATCCTTTTTGTCCTCTGTCAAGTAAGACTGTCAAAGAGATCTACACAAACCTTTTCAACTCTTCTATCCCAAAACAGTCTTGGTGTTGCGTAGGCTGAAGTGAGGAGTGAATGGAAAGGATAGAAAGTGCTACTCGTTCCACAGCCATGGCTATATGCTGGCATTTTTTATGCATTCCTCAGAGCCTGTGCCTACAGTAGGGCTTATGAAATCCCGGCTTTATATGTTACTTGTGACATTTCAAGCAAACATAACTAAACTTTTTGATTAGTCGGAGAATAGATAGCAGGTGTCAGAATTTGTACAGCCGGTGCCTGGTGGATAAGAAGCCAAAAACACTCAGAGAGCGTGATGGGAAATGGAAGCCGCCAGTTACATTCTTTGATTTGCAGCCCTGCAAGCAAGCAAGTGAGCATATGCTCAGGCTTATTATGTGAAAAGAGAGATTTGTTTCATATGTTTGAAACTGTTTTGAAATGCAAACAAAATAGAACAGAGTGCTTCACAGGCCTTCCTCCTACGCTGACCAGTTGCCTACTACACGTGGTCTGAGGCCTCTGAGGATAGATGGAGCCATCCGCCTGGGCCAGCCCACGACAGAACTAGCAGCAGGAAGCTCAGGGTCTTCTCCATGTGGTGTGAAAAAAGCAGAAGTGGAGAAAACTGACCTTTCAGCCTTGCATAATCCGGGTGTTGCTATTGCAGGGAAGTCCAGTTTGGGAACCAAAGCTCATTCCTAACCCCTGCTTTTCGGGAAGCAACCTGATGGGGTAATAGTAACTAATGTTTAACTAGAGCTGGACAGCTGACAAAGTACTTACTCTCCAATCCTTTATTGTGACAGCAGCCTTGGGGGATGTCATTACTATGACGCTTAATGAATGAAGAGGTTGAGAGGGAGACCTTACATGACTTCCCCGAGATGGGTTAGATGAATGAAATAAAAGTCTGGACTGGAATCCAGCTCTTCCAACCCAAGACTAGTGCCCTCCCTTGCTCAAGAGGCACTTAGCCAGAATTTCCAGTGCAGGTTGGAAATATCAGTATATTTCCTCATTTCAAAGTGGGGCTGCCTGACCCCTGCAAGCCAGAGTTTTCAAACTTACCTTTCCTACTACTTCATCAGAGAGCTTGGACCCATGCCTGCCTTTCTCTCTGCCTTGGAGGCCCTTCCTCCACAGATTGGTTTATAAAAATATTGACCCTGGCAATTGGATGAAAACATTTTGTTTCCTTAGTTGCATCTCATGTGTTGCTATTGTAGGGGCCTTGGAAAAAAATATACCTCTATTTTTCTTAATTGAAAAAATAGCACAATTTGAACATTTTACATACTCAAAAGTAAAATTGAAAGCACTCATTTTTATTGAGTGTAATTTTATATTACCACTTCAGAGATAACCACTGTTAATACCCCAGTGATACCCTTCTAGGCCTTTTTGCACTTATGTATTTACCTTTTATGTAAATATTATATAAAACAGCTAGATAATTTCATTGCAGTTATCTCATTGTGTTTATACACTCAAAAATTCATATATATGCATGTAGACACATATATGCATCTTTTTAATGAGCAGGGAGGGGTAGGTTGGGAGAAACAACTTTCTGATTAGCCAAATTCTAACTATTAATGTTAAAATGCTGGTATAGTTCCCCAGAACTTACTTTTTAGACTATATATTAATAAGGCTCCAGCCCCACATTCATGCTTTAGCTCATTCATTCATTCATTATCTATTATATACCAGGCTTTATATTGGGCCCTTTACATACATCATCCTTAATATTCATGTGAGCTCTGTAAATTAAAGACTATAATCTTCACTTTACATTTGAGGAAACCTGAACTCAGAGACTAATTCCCCAAGATTTCACAGCCAGTAAGGAAGTGAACTGGGATTTGAACCCAAATACACCTAACTTCAGAGCCGTGCCTAAAGCATTGCTCTAATTGGAAGCATGTACAGGGAGCTGCAATCTGGAGTGAAGGATATTCCATGGTATCCTGGGAAGCTTTGAGCTGGATGGTGGAGGATAAATGAGATGACCAGGGGAGGAATGAGTGGGGCATGTGTGATGGCGTTGAGGCCCAGATGGGTGTGGCGTGCTTCCAGAATGATCTGCCTCAGGCTGGTATGAGATGAAGCTGGACAGGCAAATCAGCGCTAGATCAAAAAGGGCTCATCAGCCAGCCCAGTAGCAGATGCTTTGCCCTGCAGGCACAGTGAAGCCACATGGACACGTCTGTGTTTTAGAAAATCAAATTTGGCAGAAGATTGCTAAATGGTATGAAATGGGGGCCAAGGAAATCAGTTAGGATTCAGTAGCAATAGTCCGGATAAGAACGTTTAAATTAATTGACTGAGGAGAAACAGAGGGTTTCCAAAACATAGGAATCAGAATAAATAAGTTTTAGGGGAGAAATTGACAAGCCAGGTTTGAGTTCAAGGTCCTCGAGTCTTGCAGGGGAACAATCTATTGGATGCCTTGGTTGTACTGTACATTGACCATTAGGTTTTTGGCAAGTCTTGGACATTCTGCCTCATTATTGAATCAGCCACTTGGGTGTGTTCTGTAAGTTTTAGTTGAATTTCCCATGCCCCTTATGCAACTCTTAACAGTCTATTATCTTGGATTCCTACAACTGGAAATAGATTGTAAGTTTTTTATCCTTTTATAAGAACACTTATCAAAGGAGGGGGAAAACAACTTGTTTTGGTAATTTCTTCTTAATTCAAAATTTTCTATTTATTGATTAATTTTGTTAAATCTGTTTAAGGTACTGCAGATCCCATCATTGAGTACAAGCCTTATCTCAATATTTCCATGTTACTATTACTTTTTAGGAAACTGAATCAAGAGTTTATGATTCTTAAATTAAGCTGAGCTGAAGAAATTATATCAGCTTTTACCTAACTATGACATTTATACTTTAAACCAAAAAACAATATGTCTCAGAGTCCCAAATATGATCTTTTCTGGGAAAGTTTAAAACTATTATTGAATCTTTAAAAGAGCACAACTGGGAGTAACCTTAGAAATCAAGTTACTATTCTCCAGTATTATACAGTGGATAAGCAAGGCCCATAAGGGAAAAATCATTACAGCAGGTCAGTGATGTGCTGGGAACTTGGTCTCCTGGCTGCTGATTTAGTTAAATGACAAGGACTGTTACCCGAGTGTGAGTGAATCCATTCATGTCTTTCAGGTGGCTCCTTCTCTCCCATGCGCTGTGCTTCTCCTTGCTGAAGGCCTCGGCCCACATTGTGGAGCTTAACAACATGTTTGGCCAGATCCAGTCTCCTGGCTATCCGGACGCCTATCCAAGTGATTCAGAGGTGACTTGGAATATCACTGTCCCAGAAGGATTTCGAATCAAGCTTTACTTCATGCACTTCAACTTGGAATCCTCCTACCTTTGTGAATACGACTATGTGAAGGTGAGATCCTGATGTTCCCTTGCCCTGGCTGGTTCTCTACTGGAGAATCTGCTGGAAGTTAGAGGAACCTAGATGAATTAGATCGTGCGTTTGCCCCGCAGGCTGGCAGTCCAGTGAGGGAGACATACAGTATCATAACATGATAAATGAAGATTGCAGGTGGTACACTAGGAGCAGGTTGAGTAGGAAGACCTAGAAAAGATCTTAAGGGAAGATGAAGTTGGCAACGTGTTACTCAAATACAGCCTTCCCTTTGCCTTTCTGTTCTCAAAGTCGAACATTTCTGCTAACCTCTGCTCCAATGTCACCTTTAGTTCAACAAGCAAAAGAGACTCCAGAGTAAGCTATCATTATATCCAAAGCTGAGGCATTAGAAAGCATTGTCCAGTTCCCTAGGTAATGATCAAGGTAATAAAAGTGTAGAGTATGCCACAGGGGAAATAAGAGGTGAGGCTGGAAGGTTGGATTGGAATGAGGTCCTGAAGGGCTTTGAATGTAATGCTAAAAAGTTTGGATTTTATTAACAAAGAGTATGGGCAACAGTAAGGGGTCATCACAAAAAATGGAAGTGACGATGGATGTAAAAAACAAAGGAAAGAGGAGCAGGAAATGATTACAGCATCAAACAACAATTTCTCAGAATTTAGAAAGAATCCACAAGCAATGCCATAGATATGAAGCTGTTTTCTTTTAAAAGTGGAGCTAAGAAAGGTCAAAGTACTTCTGAGAAATGACACATATTACAGTTGTATCTGGTTCAAAAAGAGGTGAAGACCTAAGAACCTACTTATAACTTCTCTCTGGCTTCTTGGAAGAAGCTCTTATTAAACCACTCTAGCATAAATTTCCTATATTTTTGGTTAGTATAGTTTCATTTTTCTACAGCTGTAATTCAGTAAGAATTAACCTGGTATTAACCAGAATGTTTGATCATCAGCAAAGAAGTGAGTTGGCAAGGTGCTTACACTTATAATCTCATTCAACCTTTAAAACAATCCTATGAGATAGGTTTACTATCCCATTTACAGGCAAAGACACAACCCCAAGAAGGTGAAGCAACTCACCCAAGATTGTACAGCTAGTAAATGATGGATCAAGATTCCAAATCCATGTCTTATGACTTTCATTCTTTTGGCTCCTCCAAACTGCTCACAAGCTGCACTCCACTGAGCCCTAGGATACTGCAGAGGCTGACAAGAGCACTGGGGTAGGGGCCGGGAAAGCCTAGTAATTGGGGCTGTGAACTCCTACCCTGATTAACTCATTTTGAATGGTCAGTGTTGCTGATTACATATGTTGGATATGCATCAAGTATCCCATTTAAAGCAAATTTTCTGTGACTAAAAACTTTCTAAAATTGGTCCTCCATGGCACAGTTTTTCAATTTTAGCACTATTGACATTTTGAGCCAGATAAGTATTTGCCGAAGAAAGCTATTCTGCAAATTATAGGATGTTTAGCAGCATCCCTGGCTTCACTTACTAGATGTCAATAGCACTCACATTCCAGTTGTGACAACCAAAAATGCCTCCAGCAGTTATCAATAGCCCCAGAGGAGCAAAAACTCCACATGTGAGAACCATTGCTCTCTCTGTGCTGCTGCCCATCTTTGAATGTCCTGTGCTAGGAACTGTGAGAATTTAAGGACCTAGAAATCTAGTCCGTTACCAAAAGAGATGACCCTAGAAAAAGAGCCATTGCACAAGGTGGAAAAGAGTAATGATGATAAAAGATTGACAAAGAAAGAATGAGAAATGTTGAAACTATCTGCTCTCAGAGATGATGTGGCCTGGTAATCTAGATCAAATACAGTTTCTATAAATTCATTACAAATGGAGCCAACTTCTCAGAGTCACAAGGAGCAAACAGGGAGTATTCACCAAGGCCCTAAGTGTTCATCATCGTAAATTGAAATTTCTAACAAACAGGCTAGTTATGTCTTCTAAGATATAATCTAGCCTCTGGAAGAACCAAACTCCAGGATCCCAGATGTATTATGGGTAAGGGGCATTTGGTTAGCAGAATCCCCCAGCCCATTCCCCTAGCTAATGCTGGCTGTACCACCATTGTATTCTCAAATATTTAGGTTGGAGAGTGAACTTAGCAGAAGAAAAATGACCAAACATTGCTTAATACAAGAGTAAATTCCATGGATTTAGACAAGGCTAGATGTGAACTTCCTAACTGCTTTTTATCTACTTTCAAACATGTCAAACATCTAGAAATTTTGCCAGTGGAAACATTTGCCTTTATTAGTAATTGAGGCTTCAAGACCACAGAAAATTGCAATTTTTTTTTTCTTTAGCTGTGACAATGACTTTTTTTTTTTCATTATTTCCCATCCCTCCACTGCAAGAATTCACTCTCAATTCATTTGCAATTGTTTTTTTTTCTAACAAGTTTTCCTATTATTGAGACAGAGGTCAAGTCTGACCTTGTTAGGACACCTTTGGGGCTTCCCTGGTGGCTCAGCTGGTAAAGAATCTGCCTTCAGTACAGGAGGCCTGGGTTCGATCTCTGGATTGGCAAAAACCCCTGGAGGAGGGCATGGCAACACACTCCAGTATTCTTACCTGGAGAATCCTCATGGACAGAGGAGCCTGGTGGCCTATAGTCCGTGGGGCTGCAAAGAGTAGAACACAACTGAGTGACTAAGCACAGCACAGCACAGGACTCCATTACCAAGGTGATAAACACACAACAGAGGACGCAGCCCATTCCTTTGCTCCCAAATAAGTGGATTCTCCTGACAAGATAGATTAAGGGGTTGACATTGGCTATTTTGTAATGGAAACACACACACACACTGTAGTTTTCAAGGGCCACAACAGAATATGAAGACCTCTTCTGACCCTGAATTAGGGACACTGGAATACATAGATGCCCAAAGCTTGGCTTTTCTTGCTGGAGAATATTTTGGAGACTAATTGATGATTTCTATCCAGGGTGATATGACACCTTCCTTAAAATTCAAGGAGATGGGACTAGGCCCTCTGGAAGGGCAGCATGCTTTGGGTCCTTGCCTGGAGTTTGGGAACTTCCTGTTCTGGTCCCAGATCTGCCACAAACTCCCGAATGATCTGGAGTGGACAAGACAATAATTTAGCACTCTCTGCTCCAAAATTAGACCTCTGAGCATAGCAAAGAATCAGTCTGGGTGAGACAACACAGAGTTTGAGCCACCTATCTGAAGTGCCCGACAGTTTTCCCAATTCCTTTAGAAGGGATTAACATGTTAGACAGAGAGGTATTTCTTTCCTCGGGCTTACACAGCTCTCTTCCTTCCAGAATGCTGTCTAGCATCATCACTGACCCCTCTTCAGAGGTTTTAGCAGCCATGGGGCCTGAGTAGGCCTTCCTACTGCACCCCGATAGGCTGTCAACTGATGCTCACGTGGAGACAGGCCCAGTGCCCTTGCTCACACGCCCCTGGCAGAGTTCCCCTCCTAGACTCAAGAACTTATGGAATGTCAGACTGCAGAGGGCCCCTGGAGACCCACCTAGACCCACGTTGTTGTTACTGTTTTTCAAATACTTTCTGCCCCGTCGACGTTTTTCTCCTTAGAAATCTTCTAGTAGTCCTGATTCAGGAAACAGAAGTGGGGCTGTTGGAGCTGAAGGTGGCTCAGAAGCTCACTCTGCTCACTTAGTCTTCTTGGTCCCCTTGAAGGTCACAGCTTGTAGGAATTACAGTTTGTATGCATGCATGGGCACATGCTAGATTGCTTCGGTTGTATCAGACTCTTTGCAACTCTATAGATTGTAGCCCTCCAGGCTCTTCTGTCCATGGGATTTCCCAGGCAAGAATACTGGAGTGGGTTGTCCTGCCCTCCTCTAGGGGATCTTCCCAACTCAGGGATTGAACCCCCGTCTCTTCATCTCCTGCACTAGCAGGCAGGTTCTCTACAACTCACACTACCTGAAAGTCAAAGTGAAGGTCGCTCAGTTGCATCTGACTCTTTGAGACCTCATCGACTATACAGTCCATGGAATTCTCCAGGCCAGAATACTGGAGTGGGTAGCCTTCCCCTTCTCCAGGGGATCTTCCCAACCCAGGGATCAGACCCAGGTCTCCCAAATTGTGGGTAGATTCTTTACCAGTTAAGCCACAAGGGAAATCCAAGAATACTGGAGTGGGTAGCTCATCCCTTCTCCAGTGGATCTTCCTGACTCAGAAACTGAATCAGGGTCTCCTGCATTGCAGGTGGATTCTTTACCAACTGAATTATCAGGGAAGCCCAGCTGGGAAGCCCCAATTACAGCTTAAATACTCCCTAAGTTCTCAATTCAGGTACAAGACTAGTAGTTCCATCTGAGAACTCAGAAGCTTTCAAACCCAGAAGTCTTCCACATATAGTTGAACCCAATTGAATTTTTCAAATTGCATTCTCTCCCTAACCCTCTGCCCCCAGGATATGTGGCTTTTCTGGCTATGAATGAGAAAGAGGCTCTTCCCTTCTCATCTGAATGAAGCGTGAGCATGCTGGTTATATCACCCTCAGATAAGTCAATAAGGCTTTACAAACTTCTGTTCTTTCTTTTGTTCCATGAGGAGTAAGATGAGATGATCCCTAAGGTCCCTAAAATTCCAGAATTTTAATCTTAATTCTCCTTTCCAGGGCTTTCCAGATGACCTCACTAAATCCTCATTATCCTAGGTAGGATAATGCCAGAAAATAGTAATAATATGGTACAACAGCCACTTCTCCAAGTTCCTTGGCCATAAGCACTCCAGTAAGAGACCACAGTCTGCTGGAGTTGCCTTAGTGACACATCATTTAAAGAGAACTTGTAAATATATCATTCTAGTGCTGTTCTTCTTCCACGGAACTTTGAATATCACACATTTCCTTCTGATGAGATAATACTCCTGTCCTGGGGATTTTTCACTCTGTGACTGAATTCCCCTGGCAGGCCTGGGAGTGGGATTAAAGGACCCTCCAGTTCACAGGAATCCTTTCTGCCCAGCCAGAGTTCCACAGACTGCCCTTCCCATCCTGGCCCATCAGGGTCATGATGATGGAATTGCTGACACTGCACATCAGCAGCTTGAAGAAGAGCAGGACCCCAAGGCTGTGGTCCAGATACTCTCACTTTATGAAAATTCCTCTCCAGCCTAATCTCCCGCAGTCCTTGGTCTTCAAGGCTCATGAGCATCTACATGATAGTACTTGCCTCCTTGGAATGTGGCTGCAGTGTATGGACTCCTGCAGTGTACAGACAGGCGTAGGAGTCACATCTGGTTAATGCTGCAGGCGAGGGGCAGAGCGCAGACATGGGCCAGGGAGCAGGAGGCCTGGATTCTTGTGGCCATTCTCTATAACTAAGAGACCCTAGGCAAGGGATTCCTCTCTCACATACAGGGAGTGAGCCAGATAGTCTCTAAGGCTCATCTAGCCCTGATAGTCTATGCGTCAAAGACCCCAGGAATCATGGTTCAACTTCATGATCATCACGCTGAAGCACAGCGAAGGGCAATTCTTGGGCCAAGGTCACACTAGGACCAGAATTTATATCTCAAAACATTCAGTCTTTTTTTCCTTTAAAAATATTAAGTCACAGTGAAATCCCCCATCATATGGATGCTTAGGCTTTTAAGTATAATGTAATGCAAGTGTTGTATGGATGTGAGAGTTTCTTTCTATAAAGAAAGCTGAGTGGCAAAGAATTGATGCTTTTGAACTGTGGTGTTGGAGAAGACTCTTGAGAGTCCCTTGGACTGCAAGAAGATCCAACCAGTCCATCCTAAAGGAAATCAGTCCTGAATATTCATTGGAAGGACTGATGCTGAAGCTGAAACTCCAATACTTTGGCCACCTGATGTGAAGAGCTGACTCATTGGAAAAGACCCTGACTCTGGGAAAGATTGAGGGCAGGAGGAGAAGGGGACGACAGAGGATGAGATGGTTGGATGGCATCACCGACTCAAGGGACATGAGTTTGGGTAGGCTCCGGGAGTTGGTGATGGACAGGGAGGCCTGGAATGCTGCAGTTCATGGGGTCGCAAAGAGTCGGACACAACTGAGCGACTGAACGGAACTGAAGGCAAGTGTTGTCTATAATCAAACTTAATCTCTTAAATACAGGAGGGCACTGTCTTTTAGAATGTCCAGAAGAGACTTTTTTTTTTTCTTCAGAAATGCAACCAATTATGGTTCCTTTAATTGAGCATCAGGTGAAGTAACTGATTTGTGCTGAGAAAGGAGCCCTGGAGCTATACTTACTACAAAAGGTACTCAGAAATCAGAACCACCAAGGGAACAGCAGATTCACACATCCTATTTTCGAGTTCACTTCATGGCATCTGTTCATTGGAAAAGGAGATAATAAAAACCTACATTTGGCTTTTATTCTCTTTCTCTCTTTTTCCTTCTCTTGTTGAATGCATACAACTCAACTGGCAACTGTTAAATGCTCTTATGATGTAACACCATTTTTCTCCTCTTAATCCTATATTCTTGATATATTCAACATTTTTTCCCCATTCTCTTCACTTTAGCCCCTTAGTTCCAATTTTTGTTCTTCTCACCTAGTTTATTATAATAGCCTCCTAAATGTCTACCAGTGGTCAGTCTCTCTCCATCGAATCCTCTGCTACATGTGTCCAGAGAAATGTTCTTAAACACTGCTTTGATTTTGCCACCCTCAAAACCTTTCAACAGTTCCCCACTGTCTATAGAATGAAGTCCAAGAATTCTATTGAAATCCTACTGTAAGTTGGACACTGCACCAAAGACGGGGCCCATGAAGATGAGTAAAACAGTACCTGCCCTACAGGAACTCACAGTTTCATAGTATTTCATGAGACAAATATAAAATTAATAAGCTAAAGCCAGAAAGAGGAACACAAGAGTATGAGGCAGTATATATGCTGTAAAGTGGTCATTTCTGGAGGTTCAAAAAAGGCTTTGGAAATGGTTGATGTTTGAGATAAGTCTTGAAGGATAAATAGGAATTTAACAATTTCTATTTAACAATTCTCTAAATACCTTGATCTCCCTAAGCATTGGTTTCTTGATTATACCAAAAAAAAAAAAAAAAAAAGACTTAATAATACAGTACCTTCCTCAAAGGTTATATGAGGATTTAAGTGAAATGATGGCTCTGAGTGGAATCAATACTGTGAAAAGGCAAACATGTTCAGTGGTTTGGAGATCAGGGCCTAGAGCCAGTCAGACCTAGAGTCAGGTCCCATCTCCACTGCTGCTGCTGCTGCTGCTAAGTTGCTTCAGTCATGTCCGACTCTGTGTGACCCCAGAGACGGCAGGCCACCAGGCTCCCCTGTCCCTGGGATTCTCCAGGCAAGAACACTGAAGTTGGTTGCCATTTCCTATCTCCACTACTTATGGTAAAATAGGGATAACAATAATGCCTGTCTCCTGGGCTTATTATTGTGAACGCCAAGTGAGGTAGATGCTGTATTTGCATGTGTCCGATGCCTATGTAATGAGCTCAGTAAATATTGTTTCAGTGGTGATGATGGCAAGGGTGTGAGTACTGAAGTGCCAGCTGATACTATTGGATGCTCAGTGAGTGTCAGTTTCCTCATCTCCTCTAACACTAACTGGTTGCCTATGACCTTGCTCAAGTCATTGAGTTTCTCAGTTTATGGGAAAGTACTTTGAACAGACTGATCAAATGCAAGAGGCTGTTTATTTCTTCTGTGTGTTCACCTTGTAGTAACACAAGTTTATGGCAATGTCAACTAAAAAATATAATTACAACCTGAAAACAGGGAGCTATTTTCTTTGGTGGGAATGTTTAGGACTCCAAGCTCGGGAGGCAGCATCTCAGTAGCTCTGAGAAAACTGTTCCAAGGAGGCCAGAGGAGGAGTCCAACTATATACTGGTTTGCAACAAACGGAGCAGGCAATCTGAACATCAAAGATCAGATTTCAAGTTAAGGAATTTAGTGTTCTATGTATGGGAAGATACAAGCTTCTGGGCTCAGTGAATTCATTCCTTTCATATGCACCTCTGCTCTGGGGGGAGGGGTGGGGGGTGCAAACCCTGTTTTCTTGTTCACCTTAAGGAGTGGCAGATGGCCGCTTCTTGCATTCCCCCAACTCCTTAGCAATCACGGTAGAGGGTTGACAGCATCTGTTGGATGCCAGTTTTGGGAGCCTTCATTCACATTTGGAGGCCAGAAATCAACAATGGCTATGATATTTCCTGTTTATTGATATGGCAGGAGATATTTTCATTTCACAGAACTTTCTAATCTATTACTTTCTTTGATGCTCATGGACTACAGAGAGTCAAAATTATTACACTTAATTTACAGGAAAGGATGCTGAGCATCAAGAGCTTAAGTGCATTCGTCTAGGACTTTATAGCAAAGCCAGGTCTCAATCCCTGGTCTTCTTACTCCCAAGTTAAGATTGGGTCTCTCTGTTTGGCCTTTCTCAGAACAGGTTTTATCCTGAATGGAGTATCAGGATTTTTATATGCTTCCTGGGTTACAAGAGAAATTTAGTAAAATTTTGTAAAACTGTGGGACCTTGAGGGTCCCTATGTTGTCTAGGTTTTGTTAAAGAACTTTTTCTCTTATCCTGACTTTGTGAGGAAAAAATATTTTATAAAAATAAGAGGAAATGGACTCTGTGCTATGAAGGATGGAAAGTGTTTGATTTATCTGTTTGTGGTACACAAGTTCTAACAGTAAACTCAAGGTCATCTCATGGACTGTCAGCCTCATGAGCTCAGGGCCTGTGTCTGTGTTTGTTTCTTGTAGTGAACACAATCCTGGGGGGCAGAGCAGGAAAAAGCATGGGTCTCCTGGTGGTGAGCATAAAGGAAAGGGCTCTGGTTTAGAGGTGAGCCACTGACTCCTGCCGAGACATTGGCAAGTCACCTGTCTGTTCTCAGCCTCAGTTTCTCCATCTGCTCAATGAGGAAATTGGACTGGCTGGCCTCTCCCAGTCCTTCCAGGCCTGATTCTCCTTTCCCAAGCCTCGCTGGGTCAGTCTGCACCCTGCTGTATAATTGAGAGATAAGTCCCTCCCATGACCCTGCTCCAAGACTGACTCCTCTGACCCCCAGCTCCTAATTTCTGTGCAGTGCTCTGTGTTTACTCTGAACATGCCCTTGACCTTCAACTACTGACGCAGCTCTGCTCATTCTCTGGGAGTAGACAGGAGGCCTTGCCCCTGAAGGAAAAGAAGAATAAGCAAATGTTTCTCATGAATTTCAATGGTATTCCCTGGTGGAATTCCTCCACTCCAGAGATGCCCGTTTCCCAAATCCATTCTAATTGATTCAGAAGAATCAGGAAGTGAAAATGAGCTTCAGAAACAGTGTGACAAAGTCTTATTTTATGCAGGAGATGCAAGCAGCACAGCCTTGGGAGTGATGAAAAACAGGAGGACGGTCCCAGCTCTGAGGCAGAAAATGTGGGCAAGAGTGAGGTGGAATGCTCTGGAGTGCCCTGGTGTGCAAATCTGTGGGTGTAAGTGTACACAGGCTGCTCTCAGACACACCTTAGTAAAAAGCAGAGCGTGAATTTACTTTGGGGTGCTCATACAAGAAAAAGGCAAGTATTCATTTATTCAATAAATCTTCATTGAATGCCTACCATTTACTAGCACTTGGAGTACAGCGGTAATTAAGACAGAAATGTTTATTGGCACTGCTTACATTACACTGGGGGGAACAGACAATAAACACTAAACAAAATCCAAAGCTAATTATATAGTGAGTAGTAAGATATGGAAAAGGAAATGGCAACCCTCTCTAATATTCTTGCCTGGGAAATTCCATGGACAGAGGAGCCTGGCGGGCTATAGTCCATGGGGTCGCAAAGAGTTGGACTTTAATTAGCAATTAAACCACCACCACCAGTAAGGTAATAGGCAAAGAAATGAAATAGAGCAGGGTAAAGAAAGGTGGATGTTACGATTGAAATGTGTTGGTCAAGGCAGTCCTAGATGAAAGGGTGATATTTGAGCAAAGACAAAGAAACTGAGGAAGTCAGCCATGTGGCTTTCAGGGAAAAGCTCTCAACCAGAGAACAGCCAAGGCTTTAGAGGGAAAATGCCTGGTGTATTTGAAGAATAGCAAGGAAGGCTGGCTTCCCTGATGTCTCAGTTGGTAAAGAATCCGCCTGCAATGCAGGAGACCCCAGTTCGATTCCTGGGTCGGGAAGATCCACTGGAGAAGGGATAGGCTCCCCACTCCAGTGTTCTTGGGCTTCCCTTGTGGCTCAGCTGGTAAAAAATCCACCTGCAATGTGGGAGACCTGGGTTCGATCCCTGGGTTGGGAAGATCTCCCGGAGAAGGGAAAGGCTACCCACTCCAGTATTCTGGCCTGGAGAATTCCATGGACTACATAGTCCATGGGGTTGCAAAGAGTTGGACACAACTGAGCGACTTTCACTTTCAAGGAAGGTTGTGCGGCTGGAGCACAAGGGAGAGGGAAAGAAGATGAAGACAGAGGTACAGCTGGGAGCTGGATCACCTCGGGGCCTGGGAAATAAGGGCCCTGCTGAACGCGCACAGGCAACGGCAGACTTTACTAGCTGCTTTTCTGCCCATGTGTCATTTGACCTCCTGACTCTTAGAGGATAGAAGGAAGTTCCACCTAGTAGTATGTTTGTGAAAACTGAGCCGGAAGCCAGCAGTGTACTTATCATAATCAGCAACAGGGTCTGGACTCGGGGGTGGACTGGGAGGGCAGACAGGAGCCCGCTCTTCACCACTCCAATATTCTAGAAGTTAGTAAACTCAACTGCAGAGATAATGGTAAAATTTTAGAATTGTTAGGAGGTGATGAGTTTGAGTCTGAGTGAACTCCGGGAGTTGGTGATGGACAGGGAGGCCTGGCATGCTGCAATTCATTGGGTCACAAAGAGTCAGACACGACTGAGTAACTGAACTGAACTGAACTGATGAGTTTTTACATAATTTATTTCTTTTTAATATAATTTATTTAACTGTAAGTTTATAAAACTAAATCTTTCATAATGGCTGTGTCTAACAAAAGCATAGCAAAAATCCCTGAGAAGTGACAGCTAGTCCCTATAGGTTGATACGAGCCAGCTCCAGGGCACGTGCTGGGGAGAGGTTGAAATAACACATATGAGTGGTAGGGTGGTGGCCAGAACCCAGGTCTTTAGGTCCCTATTCCAGGGACCTTAAAATTTTCCCTGCGAAGATTTGAGGATGTGCTTTCAGGCCGGTGCAGGGCAGAGTCCTGGGCGATGTCCCTCTAATGAGGGACACACCAGCTCACACATTCCTGGAAAGTGCCTGGCGACGCTGACCCGCGGCAGGTCCCTTCTCTCTGCTAGGCACTTACTTAATCACTGCTTTCACCCCAGTGCTGACTGCGACTGACTTGGAGCCAGGCTGCCTCTGCCACAGAAGAACACAACAAGGCTTTGTTTTTGCCTGTCCCCAGGCTATTTTCCTGCCCCTGAACCACTTGGGGCTCAGCCTCCCAGTCCCAAAGGAGATTTGCATGTGAATAGGCCTGTCTCTGAAGTCACAGAAGGGGTGTGTGGAGAGTCTAAACCATTCACAGGCCAATGAGAGTAAAGTCCTTCCTGGCCCCCCTTCCCAGCCATGACTCCCAGACGCTTCAGCCCACACCCCCAGCCCTGCCACATTGAGATGCCGGGCACCGCCAGTTTCCCACCTGCGGGATGCCTGCTTCCCACGCTGGAGGTTACCCCTCCCCAGCCAGCTCTTTCTTCTCCCCATGCTCTGCTGCCTGGAGACCATCTCCTTTTCTGCCCAGGGCCCTCCTGGCAAATGGGCAATCCTTCCTGGTAGCAGTGGGATTCCTGGATTCTAAGCACCTGCTAGCGGGTCTAGGCCCTCACACTGTTAGTGGCGTCCAGTATTGATGTCCAGTATTTGTATGTGCACAATACATACCTTGCTAGGGTTAGGGGGTTCCCCCAGCTCCATTAAGAGGTTCTTACCTGAACTAACAAATATATAAGAACACTTTACTGGGACTCTCAATAGAGCTGGGCCTTGACAGTGGCTTCACCATTATGTGGCCATGTGACTTTCAACCATGTATTTCACTTCTTTGAGCTCAGTTTCCTCATCTAATAGAGGAAAAAGATAGCCTTAAAATCCTTTCTATCTCTGATCTGCTATGGTCTTGTAATTCCAGTTATTGAACCAGGGCTGACTCATGTCAGGACATTTAGGTTTTGTCTTAGGTCTGCTATTCCCAGGCTATGTGAACTTGGAGATTCATATCACCAGTCTGGTTCGGAAACTACAATCTACCTGAAGTACATTCACTATAAGACTACCTAAAGATGGTTGAAAATACCCTGTCAACTGGAAATCCACATGGAAAGTGGGGGTGGATTATTTCTATTGAGATCCAACCAGTCCATTCTAAAGGAGATCAGCCCTGGGTATTCTTTGGGAGGACTGATGCTAAAGCTGAAACTCCAGTACTTTGGCCACCTCATGCGAAGAATTGACTCATTGGAAAAGACTCTGATGCTGGGAGGGATTGGGGGCAGGAGGAGAAGGGGACGACAGAGGATGAGATGGCTGGAAGGCATCACCAACTCGATGGATGTGAGTCTGAGTGAACTCCGGGAGATGGTGATGGACAGGGAGGCCTGGCATACTGCGATTCATTGGGTCGCAAAGAGTCGGACACGACTGAGCGACTGAACTGAACTGAACTACTACTATTACTGCTAGTGGGCTTCCCCAATAGCTCAGCAGGTAAAGAATCTGCCTAGACATGCAGGAGACATAGGAGATGTGGGTTTGATGCCTGGGTCAGGAAAATCCCCTGGAGGAGGAAATGGTAACCCAGTCCAGTCTTCTTGCTGGGATAATCCCATAGACAGAAGAACCTGTTGGGCTACAGTCCACAGAGTTGCAAAGAGTTGGACACAACTAAAGGACTAAGCACACACTACTAATTATTATTAATATAAAATATAATAATATATAAAAATATATAAAAATATATAAATATAATAAAATATAAACTATAATAATATAAAATATTTAATTATTTAATAATTATTTAATTATTAAGTGCTTTTGTTATTATTATCATTATTAATTTATAGCCAAATGACTTGGTCAGGACTGAAGTAACAACCTACAGCCCCTCTCGAATATGGCCAACTTGAGTTTTAACCACACCAGCTGTGCTATTTTCACCTACGTGGCTTTCAAGAACTTCTGAAATGAAACACATACACACATCTCCTTTTTTTTTTTTTTTCAGTCCCAGGTTCTTGTCTAGCATCTGGTATTTTTAATTTGCTCCTTCTCATGGTCTTTGGGCTTCCCTGGTGGCTCAGCTGGTAAAGAATCTGCCTGTAGTACAGGAGACCTGGGTTTGATCCCTGGGTTGGGAAGATCCCCTGGAGAAAGGAAAGGTTATCCACTCCAGTATTCCAGCCTGGAGAATTCCATGAACTGTATAGTTCATGGGGTCACAAAGAGTCGGACATGACTGGGTGACTTTCACTTTCACTTTCATGATCTTTTAACTGCAGTTTGGGCAGCTGAGTAAAGCAGTAACATTGGGCTGTTGCCCCCGGCCCAGTCCCTGGAATCAGGAGTTCTGGGTCCAGGGCTGTCACTGAAACACTGGCCTAAATTCACACACCTAGAGAAATCCTTTGAAACCCAGGACAGTAAGGGGGAGGTCTCTAGACTTAATATTATTCTCTTGTGGATATAAGCTGTCAGAGATCCTTTAAATTACTCTGGTCCTCTCATATAAAGTTAGGAAAATATCTTCACTGTGTCACCCACCTCCCAGGACCATTAGGAAGCTTGTAAAGTACAGAGAGTCAAAGAGGCCTAAGGTGTCACCTGTCAGATGAGGAGGCCATGTGGCGAGGGCTACCTCGGTTCCCTTCCCACCCCATTAACCTGTGATCTGGGGGCCTCATAAAAAGAGAGGTCTGTGTTGCTGGCTCCAGCGAGGTTAGGAATGAAGGAGTGGAACCAGAAAACAAGGCATCCAGGAATGGTTCCAATCTCTTAATTCTTCTTCAAATGTATGAAATTACCCACACTCCACTTATCCGGGAGTCCAGAAAGATGTCACCTTAGTTGGCTCAGTCTTAGTGCTCCTGTTTTTCTCTCTGATTTACTGAGTGCTGACTATAGTTCAGATAACTATCTACATAGTTTACATATATGTTCACCAAGTCCTCTGATTTACAAATACTATTATTTTCACTATTTTACAAATGAGAAAAACCTATTTACAGAGCATTTCCAATTCGTAGGGCTGTCATAATAAATTACCATTAACCTAGTGGTTTATTAATTTAATTATAAATAAATAAACATATAGCGACTTCTTCTGTCACAGTTCTGGAGGCCAGAAGTCTGAAATTAAGGTGTCGGTGGAGCCATGTGGCCTCTGAAGGTAACAGCACACTCTGAATATCTGCCTAAATTAAGCCTGAATAGCTCTTCAAGGGCTCAGAGAAGATGTCAAAGGGGCTCAAGGATGTAGCTTGGGAACATTGACAAGCAAATCTCTGAGGTATGTGGACTTATATCACAACCTTTTTGAAAAAAAAAAAAAAATGAGGTAGAGTTGATATACAGTTGTAGTTCAGTCACTCACTCGTGTCCCAGCTCTTTGTAACCCCAAAAACTGCAGCACGCCAGGCCTCTCTGTCCTTCACCATCTCCTAGAGCTTGCTCAACTCATGTCCATTGCATCGGTGATGCCTTCCAACCACCTCATCCTCTGTCACCCTGTTCTCCTTTGCTTTCCCAGCATCAGGGTCTTTTCCAATGAGTTGGCTCTTCCCATCAGGTGGCCAAAGTATTGGAGCTTCAGCTTCAGCATCAGTCCTTCCAATGAATATTTAGGGTTGATTTCCTTTAGGATTAACTGGTTTGATCTCTTCCAGTCCAAGGGACTCTCAAGAATCTTCTCCAACACCATGGTTCAAAAGCATCAGTTCTTTGGCATTCAACCTTCTTTATACATTATTATGTAAGTTACAGGGGTACAACATGGTGATTCACAATTTTTAAAAGTTAAATTCCACTTATAGTTATCATTAAACATTAGCTATATTCCCTGTGTTGTACAATGTATGCTTGTAGCTTACTTATTTATACATAATAGCTCCTTCCTCTTAATCCCCTACTCCTATCTTGTCCCTCCCCTCCCCTCTCCCTACTGGTACCCACTGGTTAGCTCTCTGTATCTGTAAGTCTGTTTCTTTTTTGTTATATTCGTCGATTCATATTATATTTTAGATTCCACATATAAGGGATATCACATAGTAGTGGGCAGCCATTTTTGTTCACCTTGTGATTTAAAGGAGCGGGAGACATCACTGACTGGGGAATCAGAAAGCTGCAGTGTGAACCTGAAGCCACCACTCACTAGATAATGGCTTTGATTGAGTCACTGAAATCATCTTGGCTTCAAGTTTGTCACTGGGTGGATGTCAATGCATTGATCGTCTCTGATGGAATCATTTTATGGACACGTGGAAAGAAGCCATAGCTGTACTCTTACAGAAAGTTCACCAAGTTTTCTGCTGCCCTGCCTTAGCTTTGCCTAGGAGGTTTGTGCTGTTTCTACTAAGGTGGACAGCTCCTAGAAAGCAGGCTCTGGTTTCTCCTCCCTCGATCTCTCTTTCCTGTTCCCTGTCCTCAAGAACCCCTTTCCTATATCAGGTAGTGGTGGGTAGGGAGGGGCAGCTGAGACTCCAAATGCCCTCAGAACTTTGCTATTCCCTCTACCTAGATGTCCTCTTTTCTGCCCCCTTTCCAGCCCTCCATCTACAATTTCTACCTGCCTACGTCCTACTCACCTTTTGGTCCCAGCTCAGAGACCATTCTCTTCTTCCTGTTTTCTGATTCCCTAGGCTGGAAATATTTTCCCATTTATAACCTGAGGAACTTCCTAGCTTTCATTGCAATAACTATAATCTGGTAATTCCCTAACACAGACACATGTGAGTACTTATTCTCCTACTAAGTTTTATATTCCCAGAGGCAGGGGGCTTGCTTATTAAACACATGCAACAAATTAGTAGTTTTTGTCATCCTTCATGTTATAATGAGGACAGAACTTGGTATATAAATATTTGTTGAGATGAAAGAAAGCAAATTGAGGACATGCATCCATATGTTAGTGCCGAAAATCACAATAGGACATGGCTGAAAGGACATGGCTGCCCATAATAAGTAGAAAAATAAAAGAGTCTGTGATCCCCAGCCAAATGGTTTTCTACTATTATGAATTTTTTGTTTTCATTTGATAAGGTATTTCCCCCCATCATGTTAATATAATGACCCTAGTACAGGGACAGTCCAAACAGAAGCCAGGGCTCAATCCTCCATCTGTACTCAGAAGTCAATGGGTTTTGTAGAATTTTACAGTCATAGCAAGGGCTGCAAATATTAAGTAAGGCCAGTGACCCCTCTGTTTAGGTTACGACCAAAGCTGTCACTGAGCCACATCCTCTCTGGGAGACAGTCCATGCACGCCAGATAAAGTTTCAAGAGGCCCTTGAGCCAAAAAGTTGTTTGGCAAAGCGCCTGTGTCATTTGCCTTGCAGTCTCTGGATTGGTGGGCTCCTTTCTCCAGGGTCAGAACTGTTCCAAAAGCAAATCTGGTATCAGGAAATGCTCGTGGTTATCTCTCTACTTTTGAGCAAGTCACTGCCCTTCTCTGGACCTCAGTTTCCTCTAGAAGGAGGGTATTGAAACAGCTCTTAAAGGTCCCTCCCTCCAGGCTCTATTTGGAGCTGCAGGCTGAATTTTCAGGGCCCTGGGGCCTTCTCTTTCCTGCTTCTAAAAGTCTATCAGACTCAGATTTTCCCATGGGTCTCAGCTGGGGCATGCTTACCTGTCCTCTGAAATAGTGAGGCACTACAGGTGAGGATTGTTTATCTGCCATCATAAACTTAGGTATCCTTAAGCCTGGAAGTTACAAGAAGGGAGGCTGTTTATCATAGACCTTCATTAGGTCTCTCCTTGATCCAAAAGATCTCTGGTTGGTTTCACTTGAAAGTCTCATGCTACAGGTACTATAGAACCCTGGAGACCTCGGGGTTAACAAACGAGGAATGAGGCTGCCGTGTCTAGAAGCGCTGATGCTCAAGGCTTGACTCTTCATTAGTAATTGCTTCTAGAACACATGGTATAGACCACAAACAAGTTCAAGTTCTTAAGTAGGAAGCACTCTCTGTGTTGAAACTCCTCCTCACCACTCTGTAGCTCAACGAATCCCGACTTTTTTGACACCAGGGACTGGTTTTGTGAAAGATAATTTTTCCACAGACCGGGGGTGGGAGATGGTTTCAGGATGATTCAAGTGCATTACATTTATTATGCACTTTGTTTCTATTATTATTATATCATCTCCACCTCGGATCGTCAGACATTAAGATCCCAGAGGTTGGGGACCCCTGCTCTAGTTGGTTTATTTAATGTATGGATATAATGCCTTTTTAGAATACTAGCATGTCAGGACTGGAAGAGAACGTAGAACTCAGCTTGTTCAAACCCCTAGTTTACCAGGTGGATAATTGAGCACTACAGGAGTCAGCCATATACCACTTTTTGGTGGAGTCAGAAATAGGGGTCCGGACCTCTAACAGCCAGGTCCATACATTTTGCTCCAATGCAGAGGTCACCGAGATAGTGCATTCCAGCTCATGTGGTTACTCATAGAAGAAGCCTCCTCCCAGACCCTCACTCTTTATGTATTTAGTCTTATTCTCATAAAATTCTAATGATAGAAGCTTAATGAATTTCTGCTGCTGCTGCTGCTAAGTTGCTTCAGTCGTGTCCGACTCTGTGCGACCCCATAGACGGCAGCCCACCAGGCTCCCCCGTCCCTGGGATTCTCCAGGCAAGAACACTGGAGTGGGTTGCCATTTCCTTCTCCAATGCATGAAAGTGAAAAGTGAAAGTGAAGTCGCTCAGTCGTGTCCGACTCTTAGCGACCCCATGGACTGCAGCCCACCAGGCTCCTCCGTCCATGGGATTTTCCAGGCAAGAGTACTGGAGTGGGGTGCCATTGCCTTCTCTGAATGAATTTCTACCTGAATTTAAAACGGTAAATAAAACCCTGTCTACATAAAGAAGATATAAGAATTGCAAAGGCTTTATAGTCTGGGGGCTTTCAATGAAGGGCAAGCAACATTACAAAACCCAATATCCCCAAGAAACTTGATGTTCATAACACTGTCCTTGGATCACCAAGAAGGATTAGTATATTTTACCTGAGAAAGCAGGGATTTGAATAAAGCGCTTTGAAAAGCATTACACTTACAAACACCCCAGTTTTTTAAAAAATCATAGGTAAAACTTCAGCTACCTGGAAAACTCAGATCATCAAAACAACAAAGCAGCTGAGATGTTCAAGAAAGTGACATTTCAGCTCTGTGCAGGTTGGAACACTCTACAGCAATAAGGCTGGTGTGAGTTTGGCTAGTATCTGCAGAGTAGAGGAAAACATAGCAAAGCCATGATCTCATCTTCTGTTTACACTTCAATTCCCAAAGTTAGTGATTAATTGTCCTCATGTTTTGTTGCCAGGGCAAATTGTTTTCCTTTAAAGCTCCCACTTATTTTAAATAAATAAATCATTAGTTTCAAAACAGAAGTGTCAAATGTCAAGATACTTCTGACACACTAAGCTAATGAACAAAACAATTCATTAGAAGCTACTAGAGATAGGCAGCCTTTGAGAACTTTCCTTTAAAGACTTTGAAAGGCAGCAAACATCATTCTTGGTCAGATTTTTCTCATGCATCTTGGCTAAAACATCAATCTGGAGGATGCAGATAGAAATGCTTCAGACGCTTTACCGACTGAGCCACGAGGGAAGTCCTAAAAGGATCGAGATAGGTATAAATGATAGAATGGTAGGTAAGCAAAGTATGGTAGTCATAAAAATATACCAGCCAGCTACAACACTGCTTCCCAAACCGAACACACAAAATCTGCTTTAGACAACCAGTTTAGAATCTCTCCTTGGGTTTCTGAATCTACCCAGGGCCCCTGGCTCTTGCAAAATAGGGAATTCTTTAGCAAATAGGCAATTTTTGCAGCTGAGTCTTAAAAAAAATGCAACTATTTTGGGGTGATTCCAGTAGTTTCTGTATTAGTAAGACTACCTATTAAATATAGTTCTGATTACGTGACTTGCCTTTTTGTTGTTTAGTCGCTAAGCCGTGCCCGACTCTCTTGCAATTCCATGGACTGTAGCCCACTAGGCTCCTCTGTCCATGGGATTTCAAGTCACTTGTTACGTGATTCAAGGTCAATAATAATCTAGTTTCAACCTATGCCTCCAAATATATCTTTTCCTACAATCCCCACAAAATTTCTGGCTTCTCATTGTTCTCAGACTAGGTCTTGCACTTTTAGTTCTGGCTGACAAATATTTATTGGATAACTGCTATATTCTAGGTCCTATTCCATGCACTGAAGATATAACTGTAAAGAAAAGAATCTGGAAAAGAATCTGAAAAAGAATATGTGTGTGTGTGTAACTGAATCACTTTACACCTGAAACTAATACATTGTAACTAAACACATGGTTTATTTACAATGTTTATTTACAATTTACATTTTTAAAAATTCCAATTCTGATATAGATAATGTATCAATTAAAAAATAAAGCTCAAATATACCAATAATAAAGTAATTAATTAACTAAAAGTCTCGCCTTCCCGTAGCTTATATTCCAATGGGGATCTTTTGCCTCCTTCTGAGTACATCCTTCACAAGACACTTGTCACACTGTATGATAGCTCTGTCTGTTTTCCGCCATCTGAACACTGCTTCCCCATGGGCATGTGTGTGCTCAGTCGCTTAGCTGTGTCCAGCTTTTTGCGACCCCATGAACTGTAGCCTGCCAGGCTCCTCTGTCCATGGAATTTTCCAGGAAAGAATACTGGAGTGGGTTGCCATTTCCTACTCCAGAGGATCCTCCTGACCCAGGGATTGAACCCAAGCATCTGTGTGTCTTGCATTGCCAGGTGGGTTCTTTACTACTGAGAGACCTGAGAAGCCCTTCCGCATGCACAGCTCAATGGCTTAGTCATCTCCCATCATCCCCATCCCACACTTTGTTCCGTGGTTGGCACACACTGAATTCTCAATGAATGACTTATATTGTGTATAAAGTTTCTTTTCCTGGAAATGTAAGTTCCTGTTGTATCTAGAATCCATCTGTGAAATCTAACTCTTCAGTTTTATTAAATATGAAAATTTATTTTAACATTGAATTTTTTTTTATTTTAACAAATAAGCCATTTTGTTGCCAACAGGACTAATGTGAAGCTACTTCTGATGGACTTAAACAAAATGAATGAAACGGGGAGAGGACAGACACATTGGCTTAACCTGTAATGTGTCTTTCCTCAAATTCTAGAATTCCTAAGCCTCTTTCTTTGGGCTTCCCAGGCTGCCTGGTCCACTTGTGGGCAGCTCCTCTGTCTTTTCTCCTTAAGACCAGCAGAGAAGCTAATTTGGGAAGCTGCACATCATGTTCCCTTTCTTTTTGACCCTAAAGGTAGAAACTGAAGACCAGGTGCTGGCAACCTTCTGTGGCAGGGAGACCACGGACACAGAACAAACCCCTGGCCAGGAAGTGGTTCTCTCCCCCGGCTCCTTTATGTCCATCACTTTCCGGTCAGATTTCTCCGATGAAGAGCGATTCACAGGATTTGATGCCCACTACGTGGCTGTGGGTAAGTTGGAGAAGTGGGTGACTCATCCCCACGTCTCCCTTTCTCTCTCAAAATTAAGTGTCTTGTGCTCTCTTCTTTAAAATGAACACCTACTACATAAATTCTACCATTAATGTCTTACTGCGTTTGGTCTATCGCACATCTATCCATCTATCTATCCTCTATCCATCAATTCATTTTTTTTGACACATTTCAAAATAAATTGCAGACATCAGTACTCTTCTTCCTAAATACTTTAGCATGCATATTATTTATCTAGGGTTCAACAGCTATTCACAGTTTCTTCTTTTCATGTAAAATCTGTATATTCAATGAAATGCATAAATCTTAAGTACATTTGTTAAGCTTTGAAAAATTTACATTTGTACATAACTGAATCTCTAACAAGATGTTGAGCTTTACCATTAACCCCCAAAGTTCCTTTATGCTCCTCTCCAATTACACCACACCCCAACCTCTTTAGAGGTCACCACAACAGTCCTCATGTTTTCCACCACCATAGATTAGTTTTGCCTCTTGCAAAACTTAATATAAATAAACACATACGATTATATTTTGGAGATGAGAAATATTTTACTCAGCACAAAGTTTTTGATTTTCGTTAATATTCCAATTCATTAGTAACTGTTTCTTTTCCTGGCAGAGTAATTTTCCATTATATAAATATACTACAATCTATTTATTCATTCTCCTATTGACAGACACCTGGGTTCTATCCATTTTTTGGATCTCATTAATAAAATTTCCACAAACTTTTTTGTACAAGCCATTTTGTAAACATATGTTTCACTTCTGTGGGATATATATTTATATCTAGGAGCAAAATTGCTTAATCATAGTGTAGGTGTATGTCTAGGTCTATAAGAAATTGTCTTACAGTCTTTTTCCACAGTGTTTGCACCATTTTGTATCCCTCCACCAACGTATGAGAGTTCTGGCTGCTCTATATCCTCACCAACATTTGATGTCATCAATTCAAAAAAAAAAAAAATTTAACCATTCCAGAGGACATGCATTGGTACTTCATTATGGTTTTAGTTTGCACTTTCCTGGCACCTAGTGATGCTGAGTATCTGTTCATGTGTAAGCTTCTTGGCCATTCCTGTATCTTTTGGGAAGAAATATGTGTTCAAATTGGGTTGAGAACATACATCTTTTTATCTTTATATTTCCAATGCCTAAGATAGGGCTTGACCCACCTTAGAAACTTAGAAAGAGAGAAGCAACATGGAGGAGAGGTTAAAAACCCAGATTTTAGAGCCAGCCCACCTTGATTTGAATGAGGACTCCACTTACTATCTGTGTGACTTGGAGTAAGTTCTTTAATGGCTCTAAGTCTCAGTTTCTTCATCTATAAAAAGGGGGTCATAACCGTCCTGCTTGCTGTCATCACAACTGTTAGAGAACAGTGGCACCACCAGGAGTCAGGTTGCCCAGGTTTGACCAGGTTTTCTGTGACCTTGGGTAAGTCTCCTCATTTGTGATTGGAGGCTTAGGTGAGGCTTAAATGAGACAACGCAGGTATCTCCCAACAAAGTGAGTGGCTCCACTGAGTGCTCTGTAAACGTTGGCTGTTCTCTTCACCACCACACTTGAATTGGTTGTGAGAGGCTCTACCTGCCCTACAGATGTGGATGAGTGCACGGAGCGGGAGGACGAGGAGCTGTCCTGTGACCACTACTGCCACAACTACATCGGCGGCTACTACTGCTCCTGTCGCTTCGGCTACATTCTCCACACAGACAACAGGACCTGCCGAGGTGGGGCCCAGCACTGATTCTGTGCATCACTGTTAGGAGTCATATTTTCCAGTAAGATGAGGGGAGGCTCAGAGGAAGGATGGACAGGCAGTAGGAACAATTAAAAGTGCAATCAGACCACAAGGATAAAGATGCTGAAATGCCCACCAGCCTGGAAGTCGGGTTCAGATTCTCAGAGAACTGCATTTGAGAAGCCCTGGCCTCTAGGCCATCTTTCTTCCTGGGGAGCAGGGCTATCTGCTCTTTAGTCCCTATTTCCTCTCCTCCTGTAAGTAACAGGCCAAGTCAAGGGAAAACCCAGGTTTCCCAGGTCTGAACCCTGCACTAGGTTTTACCCACCAACTCCTTTTTTTCTGCTCTTCCCTGGCCTCTCACTTTTATATTGTGATAGAGAGAACCCCAGTGCAAGCGAGAGAAGGGGAGAGAGGGAGACAAAGATAAGACAGCAAGAAAACATCCCTTTCCTTCTTGCTCCCTTTGCTCTCCCCTCTCATCCACGTGCCTTCTCTGCCATAGTATCCAGGCTGAGGTGGGGAGGGAGAAGTAGGAGGACCCAGACATTTCCAGGAGGACCTCCTGGCTAGCGGGTAATAGCCACACAGGCAAATAATAAAATCTAGTAAGTGTTGTAAATGAAGTGTGGGTGTGGCACCGTCAGACCTGAGTCTCCACCAAGTGAGCAAGCATTTCCCAGAGATGATGCCCTTGATGAAGGAAAAAGAACAAGGAAAGGGAGGGCATGACAGGCAGAGAGAACAGCTTCTGCAAACATTCAGAAGCATGACAGGATTCGGAATGTTTGGGGAGTTGCCAGTAGGATCAGTATGACTGCAGGGTAAAGATGTGGGTCCCAGAAAGACCACTTGGAAGCTGAGTGAGGGAGCGTTGGGGGAGGGCATGTGAGAAACAGGATGTCTTTTCCTTCCTCCTTCAAAAACTTTTACTTCTGAATAAAACCCCTCCGTATAAAGCAGGCACATACCTGAGTTTTCTTGAAGAGGGTTGTATTTTCCATGGTTTTCATTCAGTAAGTATTTATTGAGTATCTACCATGTGCTGACCACAGAGGGGCTAAGACTGAGCAATGTTTATGAATCCTGTTTTTCATTTTTGCTTCTGCCCCCCAAGAGCCTTTTTCTGTTCTTAATTGTCTCACCCATGAAATTTAATAGCACAAATACCCTGTATATATGTTAATGTACTATATGTCTGCCTGTGTGTTATGCATAAAAAGAGTAACAACTTCCCCTCTCCAAGAACCAACTTTGGCCCCTCTGGGAGCAATGTCATCCCCATGAAAATGCTTGGGGTAGAATATTAAAGCACAGGGATTCAGAGACCACTCTAAACCTTGTTCTGTAGCTTGTAACTGAGGGACTTTAGGGTTAGCTATGCCCCCTTTCTGGGCCACAGTTTTCTCATTTACAAATGACCAGAAAGAACTGACATGCCAGATCCAAGGACAATGGTTCAATGGCATATAACAGGGCCTTTGCAGGGTTAAGCCATGGCCAGGATCCAAGACACTGGTTGCTGGGTTGCAACTGTGATGGGGAACAGAGCAGACTCCCTGAGCTCAGGGAACTTGTGGGGGCAGGAAAATCCACCAAGAAATACATTTCACAATGCAAGCAATGGTCAACAGCGTGAAGAGAAACAAGGCAAGGCCAGGGGCCAGAGAGTGAGGGTATGTGTGAGGGTCCTGTGTTAATGAGGGATCAAGGATGGCTTTGAGCAGAGATCTCATGGAGTCCTGGGCTGAGGGGAGAGCAGCACAAAAGAGGAGAAGATCCTCTCCCTGACCACACATCTCAAAACCTTTCATCTGAGACCCCTCATGCCCCACACCAAGATCAGAGAATTGGACAAAAAGGTATATCACACTCACTGCCTTTGAGTCTTAACCCTGAAAATTACTTGGTTGTGTGACCTTGAGTAAATCTTCCCCTCACTGAACTTCAGTTTCCCCATCTGTAAAATGGGGATAGTGACTCCTTCCCCCACTTGCCTCTCAGAACCACTGGGAAAATTGTACCATAGCAGATAAGAAACGGGATGCTGCGGCCATGAGTGTGGTGTACCACTTTGCTCCCATGTGCTTCCCACAGTGGAGTGCAGTGACAACCTCTTCACCCAGCGGACCGGCATGATCACCAGCCCCGACTTCCCCAGCCCTTACCCCAAGAGCTCCGAATGCCTCTACACCATTGAGCTAGAGGAGGGTTTCATGATCAGCCTGCAGTTTGAGGACATTTTCGACATTGAGGACCATCCTGAGGTGTCCTGCCCTTATGACTACATCAAGGTAAGTTAGCAGTGGCTATATGCCCTGGGGATACTGACAAATCTTGGCTGAATTGGGAAAATTGACATTCTCTACCTTCTTCCAGGATAGGGGGCCAAGCAGGTGGCTTCCTAAAAAGTAATTATTTAAAATAACATCCACCACCTTCATTGGACCCAGTCTAGGGAACTTCCCTGATCCCAAATCAGCCCTTTGCCCCACCTGAAAAATCCCTTCTGCCAGGTAACATAATATCATCATGAAGTGACACCAGGGTGAAGAACATGGGGACCATCTTAGAACTCTGTGTGTGTTAGTCATTTAGTCAAAAAATGTCTGACTCTTTATGACCCCATGGACTGTAGTCCATCAGGCTCCTCTATCCATGTAATTTTCCAGGCAAGAATACTGGAGTGGGTTTCCTCCTCCAAGGGATCTTTCCAAACCAGGGATGGAACCCGGGTCTCCCACATTGCAGACAGATTCTTTACCATCTGAGCCGCAAGGGAGGCCCAGAACTCTGTCTACCATACATTATATCCCAGCTGCTATGCTATGAGCTTATCATTAGGCAGGTAACTCTAGGGGCTTCACTGTCCCCCTCACCACAGTAAGGGTGACAAGATGAAGATATACCCAGGATTATAGAAGTCATCAAATGAGGATTAAGAAGTGCTGATCCTCAGAGGAGGAAGGAGAAAGAGTTAAAGCAGAGGCAGGACCCAGGCCTGGGGGCTGGAAATCTGGACCAGCCCAGAGTGCCTCTTCCTTCTCTCCATCTCTGCTGCCTCTATCTGAGTCCAATCCCTGCTCTCTCTGGTCAGCTGCAAAGCTACCTGGAGGGTTTTCTGGCATCCACTCTTGCTCTGCATGGTATGTTCTCTTCTAGCATCCAGGGTAAATTTTATAAAAGCCAGGTTATATCAAGATTGTACTTGGAATAAACATGAATTCCTCAACACAGTATGGCCTGTGGCTGCCTTCCCATCCTCAAGCCACGGCATTCCCTCTCCTCCAGCCTCACTGGCTTCCTTCCTGCTCTTGATACTTACCAGGCTCTCTCCCACTTTTGGCCTCAACCTTTATATACATTGTTTTCCCTGCCTGGAAAGTATTCTCCCCTCCTCTCCAAATGACAAGTTCCTACTCACCCTACATTTCAAATCCAATGTTACCTCCACAAAGAGGCCTTCCCTAACTATTTAAAGTTATTATCTATTATACTGAAGCTTCTTCCCTGGTGGTATAGTCGTAAAGAATCCACCTGCAATGCAGGAGACACATGTAGGAGACAGGGGTTCGATCCCTGGGTAGGGAAGATTCCCCTAGAGAAGGAAATGGCAACCCATTCCAGTATTCTTGGCTGGAAAATTCCATGGACAGAGGAGCCTGGTGGGCTGCAGTCCATGGGGTCACAAAAGAGCTGGACATGACTTAGCAACTAAACAACATCTACTATATTAATGATGAAAATTATAGAGACTACATAGATTTTACTACTTAAATTATAAACATATAGCATACATTTATATTATATATGTATGTTATATATCACCCTGATTATTTTTGTGATACTTACTACAGCTGGTAATTTTTTTTTATTATTATTATCTATTAGTCTGCCCGGACTAGACTGCAGGATCTTTGCAAGCAGGGGCATTTTCTGTCCTGTGTACCTGGACAGGGCTCTGCCCCTCTCTGAACCATAATATGTTCATCTCTGAGGAGAGGAAAATCAACCTGCCTTGTCCACTTCCAAGGTCATTGTAATCTGTGAATGGCAGAGTGGAGATGGAACCCATTGGTGAATGGTAATGCCCACTAAGAATGTGAGTGAACACCATGGACTCACATGGAAGCTTCCAGAAAACCCTGGGTGCAGAGTAGCGATGATCCCAGAAGCAGTCACTGCCACTCAGGTGTGACTCTGCTTTTTTTCTATCTTGCCCCTCACAGATTAAAGCCGGTCCAAAAGTTCTGGGACCCTTCTGTGGAGAGAAAGCCCCAGAACCCATCAATACCCAGAGCCACAGTGTCCAGATCCTGTTTCGCAGTGACAACTCGGGGGAGAACCGGGGCTGGAGGCTGTCATACAGGGCGACAGGTAACACAGCCTCTCCCCTCCTGGGTCACACCTGGCTTCCATGCTCAGCCCTCATGGTGTAGCAGCCAGGGAGTGTGAGGGGGTGCTGGCCTGGGCTCCTCCGGGGATGTGGCAGGACTCCCAACCCTGCCACTGAGCAGCTTGGGACCAAGGCAGATTCTCTCTGCTTACTAGTTTCTCATCTATAAATGGGAAAAAGGGCAGCAATGATGGTGGGTTTGGATAAGACGTTTTCAAAACTGGCTGCACTTCAGAATCATGTGGGGAGATTTTTAAAAACAAAAAACATATATGCATCAGTATATGATACTTGTTTTTCTCTTTCTGACTTACTTCACTCTGTATGACAGATTTTAGGTCCATCCACATCTCTACAAATGACCAAATTTCGTTCCTTTTTATGGCTGAGTAATATTCCATTGTATATATGCATCACATCTTTCTCATTCATCTGTCGATGGACATTTAGGTTGCTTCCATGTCCTGGCTATTGTAAATGGTGCTGCAGTGAACGCGGGGGTACACATGTCACTTTGAGTTATGGTTTTCTCAGAGTATATGCCCTAGGAAAAATGGTACAGATGAACCTATCTCCAGGGCAGGAATAGAGATGCTGACATAAGAGAATAGACATGCAGACACGGGGTGGGGGAAAGGGGAGGGTGGAACAAATTGGGAGATTGGGATTGACATATATGTACTGCTGCTGCTGCTGCTAAGTCACTTCAGTCGTGTCCGACTCTGTGCGACCCCATAGACGGCAGCCCACCAGGCTCCCCCGTCCCTGGGATTCTCCAAGCAAGAACACTGGCGTGGGTTGCCATTTCCTTCTCCAATGCAGGAAAGTGAAAAGTGAAAGTGAAGTTGCTCAGTTGCGATCCCATGTACTACCTTATCTAAAATAGATAGTTTGTGGAAACCTGCTATAAAGCACAGGAAGCTCAACTTGGTGCTCTGTGGTGACCTAGATAGACAGTATGGGGGTGGGGGATGGAGGGAGGGGATAAATGTATCCATATAGCTGATTCACTTTGTTGTACAACAGAAATCAATACGACATTGTAAAGCAATTAGACTCCAATAAAATAAATAATTTTTTTTAAACTATAATTTTCAAAAAAAAAAAGTTTCCAGAACTTCACACTGTGATGGACTGGGCCTGGAGAGGATCCTTCCAGCCCCAGGCCTTCTAAAGTCTGGGGCAGAGATTTGGGTGTAAGCCTCTAGTACAAAATGTTTCATCATGGTGCTTTCCTCCTTGTGCACCCAGAGTGACAAAGCCCACAGGCCTCATCGCCCAATACCTTGAGGCACCCGGTCCTGGTCCAAACCCCGCTGGAGTTACTTGACCAAGGGGCGTACAGTAACTGGAGGAAGAGGGGCGGCGGCAGGACCACAGCTGGGTGTGCCTAACACAGTGCAAAGACTCTATATCCTGGCCTTGGCTCATCACCAGCTTCAGTGCCTGCTTGTGGGGAGAGGCAGGAAGAGGATATTAATGAGGGAGAATAATCCAGGAAATACGTCAGGCATAGGAATTCTATCCAGTTTAGCCTTTTGAAGTGCAAATCACAGTCTCTCTAGCACTGTGAAGAATGATCTTGGGAAGAAAGAGTGGGGTCATCGTGAGTGGCCCAAAAGAGCCAACTACTCCCACTGAGTAAAAACTTCAAGGGTGTAAATTTCAGCCGAATATGAAAATTCTGTTCCTCTCATTGGAGGAGTCTAGTATGAAAGGTGCACACTGGTGGGTACTGAGCTCCTCGTCCCTGGGGAAGTGTCCCACAGGCCTACTGTGGAAGATGGAAAGGAAACATCAGACAAGAGTTACGCTCAGACATTTAATACCTTTTCCTACCCTGAGTTTTGATGAAATCATCTGGCAAACCACCTCATTTTACAGATGAGGAAATAAAGGTCCAAGTTGGAAAGTGACCTGCTCAAGTGTCCAAAGTAAGCCTTCTACAGGGCCTGGTAGGTCTAGGCCCCCATGCCCTGGGGGTGCAGTTTTCATGTGTTCTTTCCCACCTCCATCAGGCCTTGAATTCTAGGGAAAGGCTTCTCATAACCACCCTTTCCTTTGTTTTCTCACCTACTCCTTTCATTGCTCCCCACCAGGGAATGAGTGCCCCAAGCTGCAGCCTCCTGTCCATGGGAAAATCGAACCCTTGCAAACCACATATTCCTTCAAAGACCAGGTGCTCATCAGCTGTGACACAGGCTACAAAGTGCTGAAGGTACAGGGTCCTGCCAGGGGTGGGGTGGGTCTCCAGGCTAGAGAAATTCCCCAGAGCCTCCCAGGGCGGATGGGCTTCCAGAGCTTGTCCTGGTCCCACCACGGTATTTCCAAGCTTTCCCACAATGCGCCAAAAATTCCAGCCTTCTGAAAATTCAAAGCATGTGTCCCAGACTCTCCCTTCTGAAAGTGGTACAAAAGTCCGAGCAAAATATCCATTTAGCCTGACAGTCAGTACAAACAGCCTTAACAAAGTTCATCAGGCTTACCGAGTAGCCCTGGGACAGAAGCTGAGCTTTTAAAGGTGGCAGGTGAGCATTGCTCATTCTCTGAAACAGTGGTTCTCCTAGGAATCCACTAGTTAACTTAACAAAACCACCTCCTAGGCCCCACCTGAGATCAAGTAGAATCTGGGGCGGGGCCCGTGATCATTTTGTCTGTTACGTTGCCTAGGTGAGTCCAGTGTAAGCCAAGCTAGTGGACTGCTGCTCTCATGGAATGATAATCCAAGTGGGGTCCCCACCACACCAGCACATCACTAGTTAGAAACGCAAGGGCTTGGTCCCCAGGCCAGAGCCACTGATCCAGAAACTCTGGGAGGGGGCCTGCGACACTGATGCTCACTGAGTGAGGTTTGAGAACCACAGCTCTGAAGAAGGCGTCACCAATACAGGTGTCCCTTCGCAGACAGCTGCCCAGCCCCCAACCAACACCCGCTCCCCCCCAGCCCCGCCCAGGCACTAGGTGTCTCTCCAGAGTAGGAATGGGCGACATGAACTCAGTGTCTGTACTCCCCTTGATTTCAAGCCCTCGGAGGCCCCCGTTGGGAAAGCCCAGCGGAGAACAGCCAGCTCTGGAGAGTGAGCTGGTTACACTGGGAAACAGTCACCAACCCACTCCTCCTCCTTTCCTCCCCTTCTTCATGCTTCTTCCTAGGATAATGTGGAGATGGACACATTCCAGATGGAGTGTCTGAAGGACGGGACGTGGAGTAGCAAGATTCCCACCTGTAAAAGTAAGAACACACTGTTGGCTGGTTATAAGGGTCATGAGCCCCCAGCACTGGGGGGATGTGAGCAGAGCCCACACGGGGTGGGGGGAGCCTAGCAAGTGCACCCTGAGAGGGATGGGGCAGGAATTTTACAGACACAGTCGGTTGGATGAAAAGCTCTCAAATGTTCCTTTCAGCAGTAAGGTGTTAGGATTTCAAAAGACACTGCTTGTGAGTCCCAGTTTGCTTTCCAAATACTAATTTTACCTCTGCCTGCAGACAGGTTGCCAAATTTGCTAGAGGAATAGCTTGTCTCCACGTTTGAAACTAGCTCTGGCATTTGCTAATACAGGACACTATTTTGGCGCTGGTGACCTTGACCGTCTTTAAGTGGCCATCAGCTGTATCCGCTGTCTCCTGGGACGGCTGTGAAGGCAGGGTGGTGAGATCAGCACAGCGGACCTGCGCGAAGCAGGGATTCTTGGAACCCAGAGTTCTTGCCTTGGCTCTGCTTCTAACCCATGCTGTGATCATGGATAAGATCCTTCACCTCAGCTACAAAGAAGTTTGGACTAGCCTTAATATTCTAGAATATATCCCAGTGGTTCTGAAATAATGCGATCCATATAAATCCTCCAGTAAGTTTTGCAAAAATACAAACTGACCGCCACCACGCCCTCTCCTGCTACCCAGGTGATTTTAATGCAAGACTTGTAAGGACCACAGTTTTAGAGGACATCTGTGGCAAAAATGATGGGAGGAGGCATAGTGACAGAAAGTGAAAGAGAAGAAGGGAAAGAGAGGAGAAGGATTTATTTTTGAATGGAGAGGTGAGACGTCAAGAACTAGAGTGGGTCTCCACCCAGCCCCAGCCCCATTTCATGACCCTATATAAACTTTGAAGTGCTATTCCCTTCCCTAGTCCTAAATGACTCGGGTCCAGTAAGCAGGCAGATGCATTCCCAAGGGGACACTCTCAGGGTGGGGCTCCCCTGAAGCAAATCCCAGGCATAATTTTGGATCGGAAAGTGCTTGTTTTAAATTTTCTTTTTAATGGGACATTGTGGCTGGAGTCAGAGCCCAGGGTAGGAAAGAGGGGCATTTTATGTCTCCAACAAAAAGTTTCAACAGACGTTTAAGTGAAGGTGAGTGAAATCGCGTCTGACTCTTTGCGACCCCGTGGACTGCAGCCTACCAGGCTCCTCCATCCATGGGATTCTCCAGGCGAGAATACTGAAGTGGGTTGCCATTTCCTTCTCCAGGAGATCTCCCTGACCCAGGGATCGAACCCAGGTCTCCCACATTTCAGGCAGACGCTTTAACCTCTGAGCCACCAGGGAAGCCCCTGGTTGCCTATGCAGAAGTCCATAGGGATTTCAGACGAAAAAGACAAGGTCAGACGGTAAAGAACTCAAATGCCAGCAGACACGTGTGCCACCTCCTCCAGCAGGTGGCTCCTGTGTGGTGCTGTGATTGAGGCCTTTGTGAAGCACTCTGCAGGACAAGGCAAGGGAGCGTTCTGAAGGAATCGGAGGACAAGGGGTAGAAAGGACAGGATATTGCTTTGGAGACAAGAAGTTCTAGATTCCAATCCAGACTCCACCAGTTCAACATCCCTGAACCACTGGCTCATCCTCATTTGGCCTCAGTTTCCAGCATTGTTGATTGTTCTGAGGACTAATTGAGATTCGGGCTCAATCCCTGGGTTAGGAAGTTCTCCTGGAGGAGGAAATGGCAACCCACTCCGGTATTCTTGCCTGGAAATCCCATGGGAAAGGGGAGCCTGGCAGGCAACAGTCCATGGGGTCAAAAGGAGTTGGACATGACTGAGCACAACTGAGTTAATGTACACATCATACCTAAGGTGCACCAGGAATAAGTAAAAACTCAGTAGAAGCTTGTTCATCTCCCCCATCCAACACCCTTTATAAGAAGAGGTTTTGGTCTCTCTTTCATGCTTTTGGAAATTTTGGTAATAATTTTTTTTCCCTAATGAGACACATACATTTTATGGTAACAGAAGTGTTGACAGAGCAGGGCAACTCATGTGTTTGATGGTACTTTTATGTGACATATTAATATACAAAAGTATTAGGAAAAGAGGAATTTTTTCCTTCCTAATATGGCCTGGTTCTCCCACATACCAGTTCTCAGACACACCGGCATCTCTGCTTGTTCCATGAGTAGGTATTTATTGAGCACTTTTGTTCCAGGCATGTGCTGGGTCCTAGGAGAGATGCAAAGGCAAAAAAGACTGAGAAGTTGAGAGTCCCCAGGAAAAGGGGTTGAGACAGACAGGAAGTGTATATGTGCAGTGAAGAAACCTGCACGGGAACAGGAAGTGGGAATTATGGGTTGTGGTCCTGGCCGTGCCTCCACCTGCTGTGGTGACTCCAAACAAGTCTTGCTCTGCTCTGATGCCATCTGTCAAATAAGGGTTTGGAACAGATGAATGCAAAGCTTGCTCAGGGAGCAGAATGTTACCATTGCCGCGAGCCAGGACTTATGACTGTGCGAGTTCTCAGAAGGGTACACATCCCACAATCCCAAGCTGTCCTTCACACTGACTACCTGCACTGCGCATTCTTAATCAATTCTGGTGGAGCAATTTCTGTATTTCCTGCATAAACCGTTTCTGCTTTGCTTGCTAATTTTTCTTTCTCTTCTTTTTCTCTCTCCCTTCTCTCCGCTTCCTTTCTCTGCACCTCCTAACCCCTCTTTGATCTTCATCATGGTGGCAGAAATGGAAATGGATGTGGAAAGCGAACCTGAGTCAGAGCAAGTGGCAGAGTGAATGCTGGGACCCCACACTGTGCAGACATCCAGGAATGGACCACTCACAAGACCCTGGGTCCCAGGGCTCCTCCATCCTTCCCCATCTCCCCAACACTCCATTTCCCATTTCAATGCGGGTTAGAATGGATGCTGAACAAGGCAACTCAGGCCCAAGCAGTTGAAACTGCCTCGTGTATGAGAACAACTCTCTTTCTGAGGGTTCACCCATCATTTAAACATTATGCTGGAAAATAATGAAAAGACAATGGGGGATTCCTTTTTTAGCACTTCTATGTGGACTATACTCTTCTGAAAGGAAAAATGGCTTTGATTCTAGAGACACTTGATTTAATTTATATTCAAAAGCTTAGGAGGACCAGGTCAAAGTGAGCCCTGATTTCTATTCCACACCTCAAGGTTAAATGGGCCAGAGTCACTTTGTGACTTTAATATTTGTACCTGTTGCTACTTTCTTAACAACCCTGAGTAGGTGAAGTTAACAATAACTCATATAGTGTGGGTTTTTAGGAAACCTAGATCTAGTCTCATGCCCAAAAGTTTCTCTTCCACCTGTACCTAAAATGGGGCTAAAATCCCATCACCAGGAGATCTTTCCTCTGGGGCTTACAAAGTTTGCATTTCTGAAAATTTCCTAATTAAAGTTTTTCAAAAGATAGGCATCAGACTTGAAAACAGCAGTGTTCAGCTTTGGAGTCATGGGACATCATTGGGTTATGAACAATGATGAAGAAGGGGCTGCAGAGGTTGGGAGTCTCTACTTCAGCCTGAACAAAATCTAGGTAGACATATCAAAGAACCCTTGCATTACACTGTGACTGCTTATTAGTTTATTCACTGATTGAACGGCCTCTTGATGAGGGCAGAATCCTGCAAATTTGGCTAAAGAATGGTCCAGAGACTGAAGTGCCATTCTAGGTCAAGGGTGCCCCTGAGAGAGGAGCTGGGGCAATCACTAAAAATAATCATCAGTTGAATCAATATTTTTAACAGCACAAAGGATAACAGGCCTTGCACTCAGTGTGATAGAGGGGATCATCATTTAGGCAGAAGATATGATATGAACCCAAATAATTACAATACCAGGAAACAAAAGATACATGCATCAGAGGGTGAAGAATAAAGGGCCATGCAAAGAAAAATGTGGAAGCAGCTGTACCCAATTAAAAGAATGAGAAAATACTTTCAAGAAGCAGCAATGTTTGATCAAGGTCAAAGCGTGGGCAGAGCATGAACCACAGAGTTTCCCCGAGTGGGAAAGCAGCAGCACAGTGAGGGGTCCTTGACACTGGAACACAAGGGCACTACGGGAGGGATGCCCAGAAGATGGGGCTGGGGGCTGGGTGGGCTGGGCCGGGCATTTCCGGATCTTGAGGGTCAGGTGAGCCAATTGTGTGTGGTTGCCTAGGACTCCCCTAGACTGTGTCAAAGCATCTTCAGGATGGCGGATCAAGAAAGACATGTCTGAAGGGAAATAAACGACAGCAAGAGAGAGAGTGAAGACAGGGTCTGGGTAGCAGAGCCCCATGTAGAGACGCAGGAGAAAGGGGGGCCGAGGGAATGGAGGGAAGAAGTGTATTTTTGAAAGGTTGTTGTTGAATCACGTGAAGACACCAGGATTCTTGGCCCCCGGAGGAGAAGAATTCAATCCAGGGCCAGAGACGAGGCTTGATCGCTCAGAGCTTTTGTGTAATAAAGTTTTATTAAAGTATAAAGGAGATAGAGAAAGCTTCTGACATAGGCATCAGAAGGGGGTGGAAAGAGTACCCGCTTGCTAGTGTTAACAATGAGGTTATATAATCCAAAGAATATCTGGAGGGTGTAAAGACCTCATCAGACCTACTCCCATAATTTACATTTTAAGATAAGAGAAGGTTGAATCCAAAGACTGTCCTTAGGCAGGATACATTATTGTTATATAATCCTAAGGAATGTGGAGAAAGAAAAAAAGATTGTCCTTTCTTCCTCCTTGAGAATTCCAGACCCTGCTGTCCTTGGGGACCCCTAGACTCCCTATCAACCTGCCTAGGAACTGACTCTCTCATTTTGAGTCCAGAGTGCGGAAGTGACCAGGTGCACTTTAGAGAAGACGTCAAGACCCTTCCTCAAGCGAAGAAGATAGACTGAGGAGTCAGGGCGTGATCTAGCATCTTGGATTGTGTCAGGCAGAGCTCAAAGGGTCTTGCTAAGGGAAGTTGTCTCCATGTCCCACAGAGATACAGTAATTTGCCTACCAATGTAGACCTGGAGAGAAGGTGCACCTCTTCCCCACTCACTATATCCAAGCTGCAGTGATCCTCTGTTTTCCACTATTTATCACACCCTCTGTGTGGCTGTAAGAGCAGCTTCATCAGTGGGCCAAGTGACTTCTCTGGAGGGAAGTGAAAGCAGACCCTCAGTCCAGACAATTTCCGCTAGTGCTGGACACGTACAGGCTCTCAGCGGCTTGAACACCTAACCCTGGAATTGCTCCACCTAATGCTAGATACTAGGTTTTGAGGATAATTTGGGCAAAATAAACTGCTAGACCTAAGTTAAGGGAGACAAGGCTCATACAAAGATCCAGACACTAATCAATGATATTTCCTAAAAAAAAAGGAAGAAAAAGCTGCTTTGAGACTCATCAGGAAAATACATGTAAAATTGTTTACAGTTTTAGATAGTAAATATTATTCCCTCTTGCTGTCGTAGTGCTGACCCTTACACACTTTCCCCGCCCCCACGGCCCCCCACCCCTCCCAGAGTAGAAGGGTGTCTCAACTTTTGGGCGATCAAAACAAATGGGAGTGATTCATCCAGGGGGATTGGAGGCCAGGAAACACCACTAACCAGTTCTCTGGGTGTGTTTGCCTTTCTTGTGGATAGGAGGTACCTACTTGCATTTACTTCCATCCTTCATCCCTCTCCTCCATGCTGGAGGCTCTTAAGATCACCTATGTTTTAAGCTAGATAACACTCTATTCAGTAAAAAAGATAAATTTGGAATTCTAATATTAAAAAATCACAATTTTTGAGTAGCATCTCACAGGTAAATTGTCCCTGTTTCTGTTTTCCAAGAAAATTCAGGAGGAAGGAAACTGGCTTTAGAATGTGATCCTCTGACATCAGACAGCTAATGTCTAGCCTTACCCAGAATATTGATTATAGGCCATTTTCACTAGAAAACAGATTCTAATAACTGTCAGTCTGGTTTACTTATAAAAAGCATTGAGTTTAAGATCAGGTCTAGTTCTCTGACTAATTCACTGTGTGACCTTAGACCAGTCAAGTCTCCTCTCTGGCTCATCTGTAAGTAAAGATGATGTTCTAGATTGCCTAACTTCAGATTCCATTCCCCCTGGGAAGTTCTGAGCTCCCTGGGATTCTTCAGTTCTGACAGAGGCTGTTTGATCTAAGATTATGATTTCCTTAGAATCGAGCATCACCCCCTAACAAGGCCCTTGAAGAGATATTGACAAACTGGCTCCTCAGCCCCTGTCCTGGCTCCTGGCAGACTTGTGCTGGCAACTCCCAAGACTTGCCTAGATTGGCAAGCTCTCCTAAGACCACCTCTGAGGAGCAGGTATCTTTGGTCTTGTCCTTCAGCCAGCCCCCAGGAGCAGCCACCCACAACCAGAGAAAATGTGCAGGTGAAGATGAAAGTTTGGTTCACCCCAGCTGCCCCCATCCTGCCTTCTGTGCCTGTGGGGAGCCAGCAGGGTGGGGCTGTGCAGGCATGCAGGAGCTGAGTTTTTGTTTGTTTTTGTTTTTTCTTAAATGCCAAGCTTCAAAGTGAACACAGTAACTGCTCTTACTCAGCATGTGGTTGGGGCTGGAAGAAGTGAAGTTTCTTTAGTTTATATGAGCCAGAATTTTCTCACTGAGCCACGGGTTTCATATTTGGACAGAAGAGGATAAGAGGATTGCACAATAGAACTGGAAGTCAAGGAGAGGGCCCTGGTGGGGAAAAGTCTAGGATCTGCTTGAATCTCAGCAGACCAGCCCCTGCCCTGGAATTGACACCAGGCCAGGTGAGCTGACCACCCAGCAGGACTATCACAGATGGGAGAGACCCCAAATACAATGCTGTAACATTGCTCTCTGGAGCTGTGTGCAGTAGACAACCTGCACATCGTATGGGACAGACCCACCACGTGGCCCCAAGAAGAAGGGGCAAGGCCATCTGAGGGGTCTGCTCTCTTCCCTCTCAGTTGCGGACTGTGGAGCTCCGGCAGAGCTGGAAAACGGAGTGGTCACCTTCTCCACCAGGAACAACCTCACCACATACAAGTCTGAGATCAGATATTCCTGCCAGAGGCCCTACTACAAGATGCTACACAATATCACAGGTGAGCCCTGCATGCTTACCCAGCCCACTCCCTCCTCATACTTTGGGCTCAGGGTTAGGCTGGGGGCTAACACAGCCAGTCCGCTGGCCATCGTTTGAGAGGAACTGGGAGGAGAAACCCTTGGAGACGTACCTCACCTCTCCCTGCCTCAGGCCTGCACCCTGAGAGTTAAGCTTCATGACACCCCAGCAGCATGACATACTGCTGGGACCTATATGACATACCCACACAGACACACTCACAGCCCCCCGCAAAAAAGGAACCCTCAAAAAGATGTGAAGGCCAATCAGTTCTGCCTCCACCACAGATGAGAACCAAGAAAATGCTCCGAATTTCCCAGAGCCTCCAAGTCCTCTCTTTCGAAGAGGAATAGTGGCAGAGCTCACAGAGCTAGTGTAAGCCTCATGAGATGGTAGGCACGACTGTGGTTTATGAAAGGGTTTATTAAGTGGGGAAGCAGGGGCAGGGCAAGTGAGCCACCCAGAGCTGTGTGACTAATGATGAGAAGTGCCCTCCAGGGTCTGGGCGGGGCCCCCACAGGCAGGAGTCAGATTGCTCAGAGACACCATACTGAAGAGCATGCCATTTATTTTGGAGGCCAATGGGGAGCTATTGTGATTTTGAGCAGAGACAGGACAAAATCAGATTCCCGTTTTAGAAAGATGCTTCAAGTTGCAGACCAGACTGGCTCAGAGAGAACAGCATCAGAAAGACTCTTTGGAAGACTTGCAGTGATTCACAGTGGAGGAATTAAGAGGTCAGATCTATTTTCCATGTGCTATGAATCAACCACGTTCTCCTTTTTCTTCAACCTTTTTTCCCTCACCCAGGTGTATATACCTGTTCTGCCCAAGGAGTCTGGATGAATGAAGTCCTGGGGAGAAGCCAGCCCACCTGCCTGCCAGGTACCTTGCTCTCAAGTTCTCTGCCTCAAGGTCCCATGCAAGGCACTGGGTCCACGGGTGCTTTGGCTGTTAATGGAGTAAGGGGTAGGGGGCATGATGCTTTGATTGCTTTTGAAGAGATATCTTTAGATGGTCAAAGGTCAGAAAAGCCTAGCCTCACATCTTCTCGAACAAACCAGCCTGTATGTTCAACCTGTTCTATCACAACAGGACACTTCCTGCCTCCTCTCTCTGCCATTCTGCTCTCTTCCTGCCAGACTTCTCATCTCACAAAGTTGGTATATTTGTATCGGCTGTGCACCAGGAAAAGTGAGAAAGTGGGCACCTGCTCCTCAAGCACTCGCTGTGTGGTAGTGAAGTGAAGTTGCTCAGTTGTGTTCGACTCTTTGCAACCCCATGACAGTAGCCAACCAGACTCCTCTGTCCATGGGATTTTCCAGGCAAGAATACTGCAGTGGGTTGCCATTTCCTTCTCCAGGGGATCTTCCTGACCCAGGGATCGAACCCAGGTTTCCCACATTGTAGGCAGATGCTTTACCATCTGAGCCACCACAGGGTAGAGGAGGTGGAAATCAGACAAGCACCAAATAACCACAGGACATAGCAACAAGTTCTTCCAAAAAGCAGTATGCTCAAGTCTTAGTGACTGCTGTCTCCCCTGAGCTCACTTACTGACCCTACTTTAAAATGAACAAAGAGTTTTGTGGTAACAGGAAGTGTCCCTGTGCATATAGATTTGGGGGCTATTTTATGGATATTTGCATTGGTATTAAACGGATGAATGATTTACATCGTAATAATGATGTATGCACATATTCAAATTGACTTAGAATAGTATAGCCCTAAATGCACACTCTAGGGTTAAATAAATAACCCACCAAAAATTAAGTATTCACAACGCAGAAATTTACACTTCAAAAAGAAATAAGACTAGTGATTCAATCAATAGTGATTGAAAGATATAATCATTCAAAAGAAGCAGTGTTGATTTCATCATTTGGTTGAACAGCAGTAGCTTTACCATATGGTTCAGGGTTGAGTGGCATTCATATTTTACTGAATTAGAGTGTTGGGTAAACTGAGATAGTGTATTATTTGAATGGTACATTTTAGTAACCTCCAATATTCACTCAGTAGATTTCTAGATTTAGGCATTAAAATGGAAAGGCTATGGAGCCATCTACCAGACCTGAAGAAAGTTTTAGCGTTTGGGCATCAGCTTTGGCCATCACAACTGCTACCAGATCTCAGAGAAGGAAGACATTCCTACATGTGGTTGTCTGGGAGCAGAGAAATGAGGACGGGTTAGGAAGACTTCACTTAAGAGTGCTTTCAATCTAAGCAAGAATTCAAAGAATTCATGAGGATCTGGAAGAAGGAAAAGGTCAACCCATCCACACTCTGCTGGCCCCTGTCATCTCAGTTAGGCTTAGCCAGGAGCACACCTAAGGGCCACAGCTGGGAAAGCCTTGGAGAAGATGGGGAATGGTACAGCTGTGGCAAACTGGAGATCAATTCCTGATTTTGCTAATACTATGTGGGCCAAAGAAAATGGCAGTGTAGGGGGGTTCCATCCTGGGCAGTACTGCTGTGATGTCTAGAAGGGGATGAGGTACTACGCTGGGAGGCAAGGGCCCAGCTCCTAGTCCTGGTGTTGCCTTTTCCTGATCTCCATCTTTGTTAAGTCATCTGACCTCTTTGGGGCTAGGATTTCATACTGCAGAAGTAGGGGAGCAGAATCAGGTGATCCATGACATTCTATGACTCTTGATGGTCATCATCCTCTAGATTCATACAAAGCATGTTGGATATAATGAGTCTTGAAATTCTGGTAACACCTAGTCTTGAGCAGAACATGGTGTATCATTGGACCAGGCCAGGAAATTACAAATTCTCTTCTAAAACACTGAGATTGAATGCAGAGACAAGCCAGAATAGAGAAAGCCATTTCATCTGGCATCATAATATCCACCTTTCCAAGGAAACTATTAAGCAAATATTATTTTCCCCTTATTTTACACTGAGAAAACTAAGGACCAAGAAGGTATAATGATTTAACCACGGTTACCTGCAAAAAGTTAAAGGCAAAACTGGAAGGTGGACTCAAGACTTTTGATGTCAACACAAGCAATGCTGAGCCATTCTTGACTCTGCCATCTTCAGGAACCCAGGATTCCAGAATATCACAATTTTGTTTTTAGGGCCCTCCCTCAGTACCTCCAGTCTTCTAGAGCCCAAATCTCATTTCAGCACAGCTGAAGCTCTAGTATTTCAAGTCAAGTCTTCTGTCCCAGGAAAGACTGGATGGAGAATGGTAGCAGATAAAAAGAATGGCCCCATTTCAGTGAGCACTCTCGAAGGCTTGTGGCATCATTCAACGTCTTGAAAGGACAAGAGCATATAAAGAAGAAAAAAAGACTTTAGTGGAAAAAATGAAGCTAGAATCCAAAGAAACAGGCTCCACTCCTGGCTCTGTCTCTAATGACTTTGAATATATCTTTTGCATTCCCTGAACCTCAATTTCGCCATCAGTAAATTAGCCGTTCTCCAAGCTTCCCCAAATTGGAGACATTCTGTGACCTGGGTATGCCACAGGCACCTTGGAAAAAGGCACCATTCAGTGCTGGCTTTGTTCTGACCATGGATTGAGCCACAGGCATGTCCCTCATCACATGCGGGTCTTTCAGCACTCAATAAGTTGCTGCACAGGGCTAGTCACAGACCTGCCTTGAGAAGTCACTCTGTAGGTTGCTGCTTATAATTGGGATTCTGGCCTTCAACTCTGAAAGGCTCGGCCACAGCCAATTAGCAAAACCCAGCTCACATCTGGCCTGGGGTGAACAGCAGGGTGCCTCAGGATCACATAAAACATCCGGAAGAAGAGCATCTGAAAAGCATTAGGTTGCTGGAAGCCTGACCTCTCAAAGTTGCCAAGACAACTCAAATGCTCCTTGGTCTTTAAAGGATTACTGAAAGTATCCAGGGCCAAGGGGTGTAGCCCTGGCAATTTGCAACCAAGAGGAGGTCAATGCTCACACCAGGCTTACCTACCAGACCTAAGCACTCTGCTGAGAGGGGCCCTTGTGAGCTGGTTCTTAGCCAGCAGGGGGCTGGTACTGAAGACCTTCTGCTCATGGGCCAAAGGCGTTTGGCTGCAGGAGACTGGTGGTGCATGTGCATGCTCGGGGTACAACTTGGTGGAACGAAGTTTGATCAGACCTTTCTTCTTCCCCTGAAGGTACTACTGGGCTCCTGGGTGCAATGATGGATGGCTCAGAGCAGAGCCCATGCATCATTGCTTGTAGATTACGCCACCTTTCTCTAAGCTCGGATGCCCTGGCCATCCCTTCACAGCATGTGTCCCATAGGCCAGAGAAGAAAAGGTTACAGGGCATGAGACCATGCTCTTCATTTGTAATGAGGCATTGTGGAATACAGGATAAGACATTCGTCTTAGAATCTAGTTAAGCCCCTGCTAACCAGCTTAACAGCCATGTGAACTTGGGTCAGTCACTTACCCTCTGGAGAGTTTTATTCACCTATAAAATGAGAGTGGCCAGGGCAAATGAAATAAAAATCAAAGGAATTTGTAATTTAAAGGATCCTTGAAGATCATTTTGACCAACAGTTTCATCTAGCAGATCAAAAAGTGAAATCCAGAGAAGGAAATTTACTTACCAGAGTCACACAGGACAGAGGGGAGAAAAGCCAGATCAAGACCCCAAGTGTCTTGTTTTCCACTCCAGTGTTTGCTGTGACCTGCTAGATAGTCTTTTAATCTCCTGTCTCTCAAAGCCATTGACCTGTGGTTCTCAGAAGTTTTCCAAGTGCCCACAGCATGGACCACATCTGGGTTCTGAGATGCCTTTTCTAGAGAAGAAAGGGGCAAAGGGACTGCTGCTGGAGATAGTCCTGGTTAAAGATGATCCAGATCACAGGTGGTCTTGGCTGGAAGGGTTCAGGATGGTGAAGGCCCACAAGTAAACTGGTCTGGTCCATAGAGGGTCCTGGCTACAGAAGGGTCAGACTACAGAGGAGCCAGGCTAGAAAGGCCAAAAATGACCCCATTCAGAGCTTTCTCAGGCCAGCACGGCCCCCAGACATAGGCCAGGGTCCACGGTGGCATAATCTACAGTGGGTGAGATGTGCATTTCTTTAAGAGGCTCTTTGCACCTGGCTGACCTGACCAGTCTCCTTCTCTCGTCCCGCCCCCTCCTTCTTACAGTGTGCGGTCAGCCCTCGCGCTCGCTGCCAAACCTGGTCAAGCGGATCATTGGGGGCCGCAACGCCGAGCCCGGCCTCTTCCCATGGCAGGCCCTGATTGTGGTGGAGGACACCTCAAGGGTGCCCAATGACAAGTGGTTTGGGAGCGGGGCCCTGCTCTCCGAGTCCTGGATCCTCACGGCCGCCCACGTGCTGCGCTCCCAGCGCAGAGACAACACAGTGACACCGGTCTCCAAGGAGCACGTCACCGTCCACCTGGGCCTGCACGATGTGCGGGACAAATCCGGGGCTGTCAACAGCTCGGCCGCCCGAGTGGTGCTGCACCCGGACTTCAACATCCAGAGTTACAACCATGACATCGCCCTGGTGCAGCTGCGGGAGCCCGTGCCCCTGGGGCCCCACATCCTCCCCGTCTGCCTGCCGCTGCCCGAGCCCGCAGGCCCGGCACCCCACGTGCTGGGGCTGGTAGCCGGCTGGGGCATCTCCAACCCGAACGTGACAGTGGACGAGATCATCGGCAGCGGCACGAGGACCTTGTCAGACGTCCTGCAGTATGTCAAGCTACCCGTGGTGCCCCACGCCGAGTGCAAGACCAGCTACGAGTCGCGGTCAGGCAACTATAGCGTCACTGAGAACATGTTCTGCGCCGGCTACTATGAGGGCGGCAAGGACACGTGCCTAGGAGACAGCGGTGGCGCCTTTGTCATCCTCGACGACGCCAGCCAGCGCTGGGTGGCCCAAGGCCTGGTGTCCTGGGGAGGCCCTGAAGAATGTGGCAGCAAACAGGTGTATGGGGTCTACACGAAGGTCTCCAACTATGTGGACTGGGTGTGGGAGCAGATGGGTTCCCCGCAGGGCCTGGGCGAGCTGCAGGTGGAGCGGTGAGCTGCCGGACTCCTGCCTGCCAACCGCCCTGCCCAGCCCCAGCAAGACTGCACCCTCCTAATGACAACACACTCCACTGTTACTCACAAGACCAAGGGATGGACACACTGTTCCCACCCTCCCCAGATGGCTCCTGGCTCCCTGGAGGCAGCAGTGTGGTACAGGAAAAGGCCCTACATAGGAAACTTGGGTCCCTGGCCCTGGGGCAAGTCCCTTTCCCTCTCTGGGCCTCACTCTCCCGCAGGACGGGGAGGGAGCTAGACTCGGGCCAGTGCCCGGACTCCTCTCCTGGAATGCCCACCCCAAGGGCCTCATTCACTCCTAGTTGTTCATCAAATCCAGTGGCACCACCATTGGTATAACTGAGCTTGGACCTGACTGTTAGAAAATGTTTCCTTGCCTAGAGCTGAGTCCATATATTTTCCCCACTCTGCCCTCTGGTCTAGACCCTAAAAGCCCTCAGATTTGAGGAGACAGGGATGACACCCCAGAGGCCCCTCTCTCTAAATATAAGGCCTTGTAGTACTTTCATCCCTGGGTTTTCTCTCCCCAAAGCTTCTTGTAGTCCAAGTCTTATCTCTTCTATTCCCTGTTAAAGGAATCTCAAAGGACAAAGAGAAAGCTGGGAAACTCTATGATGACCGGGGGGAGAAGAACAGTGGGAAGTTTTCCAACCCCATGAAATTCCTATCATCAACGCAAAACACTTATCTGGGTACATCCACAACTGACTCTCCAGACAAGCACGAAGCAAGCTTTCAGTCTTGAAATGTGTCACCTGAAAGGGCTATCCGAGCCCCAGCCCTAGATGTGGAGATTCAACCCGATTGGCTTGGAGAAAGAGAAGGCTTACACCATGCTGCTGTGCCTCTGGGCAGGGAAACGGAAGAAGGGAGGATTATATGAGTGACCTCCTTGCACCAGACCTCGTTCCCCCCACAGCATGCCTGCAATCTGAGCTCTACAGAAACCCACCTGGCATGAATGTTCTGAGGGACCCACTCCTCCAGCTTCCAGGAGCCAAGTCAAGAGAAGCAGGGACTTGCCCAAGAAAGGCAGTAAGAGGAGAAGGAGAGCCCAGGGTCCTGGGTTCAAGCCGCAGCTCTGCCCCCAAACTGTCTTGTAACTTTTGACAAATTGCTTTCCCTCCCTGGGCCTCAGTTTCCCCATTTGTAAAAGGAAGGCATCGGACCCCCTCAGGGTCCTTCCAGCTCCAGCGTTCACTGCTTCCAATGCCAGCAACCTCTCCCTGGCTATCCGCAGCCTGACCGTCTTCTTCCTCGGGGTTTGCTCTCCTGGGTATTCCCCACCAGAGACAGAAGCCTTGAGAAGGATTCCAAGAGGGCAGTTGGGAAGCATCTGCTTTTCCAGCTGGGTCCTGACAGCACACTCCTGTGTCTGTGAGCGATGCATGTAGAGGATGCTATACTTTGTATATTTATATCACAAGCTTCACTCCTCTGTAAGGTTCCTCTGCACTGTTTCCTCCATCAGGGGACCAAAATGAAAATAAATCCTCTGTGGATAACCAACAGCCTTTGTTTGGGGGTTTGGTTATTGTTGGTGTTTGTTTGTTTTGACCTTTTGAAGAAAATCTGACCCTTCATTAAGCCACAATCTCTCTCACTGTGGAAAGGGTACAGTTTTTGTCACCTGGACATTATCCAAAATAGGGTGATGAGAAATGGAGATGGTTATGGACATGTGTCCTCTCAAAGGCTACCTGTTCCATCATAGAAGTGCCTGCCATTTAAGTCCTTGAGTTCAAAGTGCCCAGATAAGAACAGGAAGCAAGATCGTGTGCACCCAAGTCTCATGCAGGCAAGGGGAGTTCAATGTCATGAGCGGAGTGGAGATCGTAGTGTTATGGGAATTTAAGGAGGGAGAGGTTCACACAACTGAAAGGGGTCTGGGTAACTTTTCAAAGAGGTTACAAAGAATACACTGGGAGATGGGAGGGCAGGGCAGAGGGGACAAAGGTCAAGTAGGAAAGTGTGCCCCGAGTGGATGGGAACAGAGGGCGTAGGGGAGAGTAGACAGTCTTGAATGTCATACCTGTGTTAGTGCCCTGTCCTGTAGCCAGTGACTGCCTAATTTGGGGCATATCAGAATCACTTGTGTTTATTAGGAATGCAGGTTCCTAGGTCTCACCCATGGCAGGTTCTGAATCAGTAGGCTAAGTGTGGGCAGCAGGCTGTGGCAAGTGGAGGGGGTGGAGGGAGGGACCAACCTAGAGAGAGTGATAGGGAAATCACTGCAACCATTCTGGAGAGAGGTGGTGCAAACCACCAGGCCAAGGGCGTGACACTGAAGATGTGGGGGTGCAGTCTGAAAGCATTCAAGTAGTGTAGTGGGTAGAACTTGGTGCAGAGGCATTGTGTGAAATAGTGCAGACAGGAGATGTGGTGGAACACAAGCTAATATGTTAGCGAGGGCTCCCATGTCATACGCTCACAGTTTGTGTTTGGGGTTCGTATCATATTGAAACTGTCATGCTTTTTACACTACTGAGAACTAAAAGAATCCTACATTATACCTTACACTTTATGTGCAGCTGGTTTCAGAGATTATCAGTCTTGTGTTCCATCACATTCTCTAGGTTTTTGGATTTATATTGTTGATGTATTGAGACACTAAAGTGTCATGGGGTTGCATGATTTTTTTTACCAGTGGCTGATTAAAGATGGTGGCTGAAGAAAAGGGAGGCAACAAGGACACTGTCTGTGCAGACATTAACAGACATCTGGAATAACAAAGGGGAGATGGCTGGTGAAGGATGGAGACCAGGACTTGGTTTTGCTGTGTTTGAGGAGTATATGAGCAATCCAGCTGGAGGTGTAGAAAGGAGGAGTCCAGAGGAGAAGGCAGATTAGAGACACTGATCTGAAATTCATCAGGGTCTAAGTGGGGTGAAGGCATGGGAAGAAGTGGCATCATCCACTGGAAAAGAAAAGAAAAGACGAGGGGGCTGAGGACTAAAGAAGGGAAACACCAGCATGGATTGCATGGAGAAAAGAAGAAAAACCCCAAGAAAGACATAGAAAAGGGAAATCAGAAATACTGGAAGAAAAGAGCTTCAGAAGCCAAGGAGAGAAAGTGTCAAGAAGAAAAAAGTGATCAACAATGCAAATGAGCCGGGACAGTCCAGAGGACACTTCCAGGCTGGATGTTCCTAGGCACCAGGACCAACAACTGCCATCAAGTCTGGAAGAGGATCCAGGGGACAGACCCATGCTCATGTTTAAGTCCCTAGCCCTTCCTCCCCCTTCCTTTATGCTCCATGTCCTTAATCCTCCTCCTCTTCCTCCTCCATAGCCTCTTCCTTCTTTCCCACTTTTCTCTTCCTCTCTCTCTTCCTCCCATTGTCTCCCTCCTTCTCTCTTTCTCTCTCTCAAGCTTCTCCTAGGTTTTTTATCTCTTTCCTGAGGCAGCCTCTCTGGGACATCTTTGCCCAGTTCTCCAGGTTTTGCTTCCCTGAAACCAATTAATACAAACCTCTTGTTCTTGTCTGACTCTTCAAATGAGTTTGTATTTTCAGACTTTGGTTTCTGTTTTGCTCTTTCATGAGTCAAAGCTGTATCTAGCCTCACCTAAAACAACAGATGCTCCAGCTTTAACAGTGGTTAGCTGCAAGGTGAGGAGAATTCTTAGAGATGAAGAATACATGAGAGAAAATTTCAGAAATAGTGTCCTCCTATACATGTAAATATCACCACTGAAGTTCCAGTTATGGGTCCAGAGCCATTCTGTCTCCATGTATGACTACAAATCTATTAGATTGTCAAATGGCCACTTTATGTCCAAGTTTGTGTGAACCATGGTACTTTGTTCTTTTGAGTCCACCTCCAAAGGACAGGGAAGGATGTGGATACTGAGTGTCAATTTTCTTTCCAGAAGCTTGACTACGGAAGAAAGGACAGGGAGAGACTATGGAATGAATGAGAAGCTGAGAAAATGAAAATGCAATTTTTAGCATGAAAAGTCTTGATCATGTTTTGGAGGCATAAAGAAAGGAGAAGTGCAAGATAGAGGAGAAGGGTATGAATCCTCAAAACCAGGTCCCCAAGAGTTTGGAAGTGAGGGGATCCAGAGCCCAGAATCAGTTCTGAAGAGATGTTTAGAGAGGGAGTAGATACAAAGGAGGATAGTTTCTTGTGGGCTTTGTGTTTGTTTGTTGAAACTTTTTCTACAGACTTTCCATAAAGTGATGATTGGCAGGTCTGGGCTTATAGTCCATAGTCTAGCAACCCCAACTGAGAAGGACCTTCTAGCAAAACTCCCAAGGCAGTCTTTTATTGGCCTGTCCAGGGTTACATTCCCATCTCTGAGCAATCACTGTGACCAGAGTATAGAAGGCTTTCACTAGTCAGATCATGGTCACATTCCTACCCCTAGAACCAGAGGTAAGATCATTGCAACTCAGGCTAAAGGGAGAAGAAATGGGGGAAGGGAGGACCTTAGAGGAAACTTCAGGTGCTATTACTGAAAGGGGCAATGGGTGCTGGGAAATCAAAAATAACAGATATTCCTTACAGAGGGTGATGAGCTAGCAGCTTTTGCAAAGGGCAAGGTGGAGCCCAGAGTGTGACCTATCCTCCTTCCCTTGGCTGCAGTGTGTGGGATCCCCAAGTTCTCCCGGAATCTGTTGGCCAGGATCATCAATGGACGCCCCACCCAGAAGGGCACCACCCCCTGGATTGCCATGCTGTCACACCTGAATGGGCAGCCCTTCTGCGGGGGCTCCCTTCTAGGTAAGGAGAGGTGGAAGGGGTGGAGGATCCAGGATTAGAGGGTGGGGTAGAGGAAAGGGACCTGACCCTCTTCTTGGAGACTGACAAGGTTTCTTCACTGAGAAGCTTCCACTCTAGCAGCAGGGCCCAGAAGCACAATGTGGTAGAAAGAGCCCTTGGCTGGAGCAGGGAGACACTTGTTCTGTTCCAGCTGGCTCCTTCAGGGAACACTTCCTGAGCCCTGGTCACTCTCTGGCACTGAGAAGGGTCAGGGAGTCAGACCCTTAAACATGGACTACAACACAAAGCACTTCCATGCAGCTCAAAGTCAGGGTGTGCCAGTGCCCTGGGCCGAGGGAGAACCAGGAAACCCACCCTAGAGGAGTCAAAGAAGGGAGATTTTCAACGCTTTGAATGCGATGCTTGGGAATCAAGATGCATCTTAAATGCTACTCCAGGTTTATAATCATGTTCCTAAAAGTCCTCTCCCGAGACAACATGGATTGAAAGAAGGGTTAATCTGGAAGCCAAGAGTCCAGTGAGGTGGCTAGATTGCAGTAGTGAGGAGGGAAGTCATTAGCCTCAGAATAAGAATAGGGGATGAGGGATGGAAACAGGCAGATTCAGATTCAAAGCCATTGGAAAAGGGAACTGCCAGACGTTTGTAATGGACTGAACATGGTTGGGAGTGGCAGCAAAGGCAAGAAAGAAATGATTTATGGCTCTTCCTATCACAGTTCAGCTAAGATGAACTAAGGTCCATCCCAGCTCTGACATCATGATAAAAATTAATAGCAATCTAGAGTCCCTCTGACCCCATCACAGAGGAGGAAGGCATGGACTGGTCCACCTCTGCTTGGGCAGCTCTAGGGTTGCTGGCCTCGCCTCACCCTGACCCACCCTCTCCTCCAGGGTGCGCTCAGGGGAGGACAGCTCCCTGACTAGGGACCCCTGAGGGAAGGTGCAGGCACTGGTGAGGCTGCAGCCTGGACATCTGGGTTACGTGAAATGGTAACCCGGCAGAGGGGCTGATCCTTATATTCCCACAAACACAAAGACAGGAGCTCTCACTCTCTGGAGCCTCCCAAAGGGTCACAGTGAGTGAGCACAGGTTAAAGGGGAGCCCAGTGGGGAGCAGGCAGGGGAGAGAACCAAGAATGAGAGGGGTTAGAAGGACAAAGACAAAAATAGAGTAAGAGGGCGTGTCACAGACCTAGAGCCCTCTCCCTAGAGCGAAGGGGGACGAAGGGCGAAATGAAAGAAAACAAGTACAAACAGAGAAAGAGAAACTGGTAGGGCAGGAAATGAGAGATACAGAATCATGAAAGGAGAAAAGCAGGGGGACCAGAGGAGAGGAAAACATCAGAAAAGAAGCAGAGAGGAGAGGAGCAGACAGGGAGAGTGGACGAGAGCAAAGACACTTCTGATTTTGTTAGAATGTATTATATGTAAGAGAGATGGTTTAAGTACCCACGGTTTAAGGGTTAGATTCCTGTTCTGAAGCCTTGGGTGTTTCAGTTCAATGATGCTCAGTGCTCACTGTGTCTACTGCACGTTTGTTCCCACTTCTCTACCCTCAGCCAAGCTACAAGAGCTCTGCAAGATATCCTCAGCCTTGCCCATAGCCCTTCTCATCTAGAATCTCCTCCTCCTCCTGTTGTCTAGTTTTGTAGAGGGAAGGAAAGGCAGGAGAGGGTGTAAGAAACCGAGAAGAAGCTGAGGGACAGACAGAGGGAACCTGCCCATTCAGTGCCCACCATGAAGCCTGTGCAGAGAGGTCCTGACTCAGGGACTCACTATCTGCAGAGCTGGGAGATGAAGCTATGTCTTGGTCTCATCATTGCTCTCCCCAGCCCTGTTCCATGGCAGGCTTCCTAATCTGGGTGCCTCATTCCACTTTATCCACTTGGAAAATTATCCAGGAGCCCCTGGCTGTAGACTGGGATCAAAAATACCACCAGGGGAAAGAGGATGGCCTGTGTAGAGCACTATCTGGAAGCCAGTAGCCGGAGCATATGGCTGCCCCTGAGAGGGCCAGGGACCTGCACAGAAAGGGACCTCTACCCGCAACTCTGAACTCTGCTATGATACCCACACTCCAAAGCCCTGGTACCTTTCTTTCTGTTTGGCTCATCCCAGTATGTCTCTGGGCTCAGCTATTTATGGGTTTGTCACCTGATTCATCTGAGGGATGAACCAAGCCCTGATCCTATATTAAGCAAAGGGCAGGAATGTGTCCAGCAAGGGAAAAAGAGCCAAGATACAAGAGATGTGCTAGGCTGATCATCAGGAGACCCACGGTCAGCCCTGGTCCTGCCACCCACGGGCAGAGCTGCCCTAGACATCCCCTCTCCCCTAAGGCCTCAGAATCCATGTCTATAAAATGAGAGGTTTGGGTCAGAGCAGTGGTTCCCAGCCTTCGTGACAGCAGAACTTTGGGGGCAATTTTAAAGTGTGTTTGTACCTGGGCCTCACTCCACGACTTAGATGGTATGGCTCAAGCCCAGACATTGTTTGGGGAGGATTTCTTTGTTTGTTTTTAATTCCCCACATGATTCTATTATAAATGTGTACTCACATTTGAGGAGAATCATGTGCAACAATACTTTTCAAACTTTAATACGCCTAGAAGTTACTTGAAGTTCCTTTTAAGATTCTCAGATTTTACTACTGAGTACAGATTCTGATTCAGTAGACCTGTGTGGGGGCCTGAGAGTCTGCATTTCCAAGAAGCGCCCAGGTGAGGCTGATGCCGCTAGTCCAGGGACCGCACCTTGAGCAGCAAGGCCCAAGGGGCAACCCGTGAGCAAGACTATGGACGCCTTGGGCTGTCTGGAGCTTGCCAACCCCATGCATTTAAGGGAGACCTGGAATCACTTTTAAAATGTTCAGTGTTGACCTAGGTTGGGGAAGTAGATGAAATCACAGATTCAACTCCTCATCTTCAGATTAAGATCAATGAGTTTCTGCCCTGGGGCTGTGAAATGCAAGGGAGAGGGGTGCCGTGGAGAGGGGTCTGAAAGCCCTCAGCTTGAGGTAGTGGGACGCAAGGTGAGGACAGGGTGTGTCCACACTTCTGTTTCAGGCTCCAAATGGATTGTGACTGCGGCTCACTGTCTCCATGAAGCGCCGGATTCAGAGGGCCTAAGTCTTCATGATTTGGGCTTGCTCAGCCCCTCTGCCTTCAAAATCATCATGGGTGAGTGTGGGCCAAGCTGATTCCTGAATCCAGCTGTGGTTCTGGGGATGGGGTGTATCTACTCACTCAGTCATCAGGGAGGGAGTCATTGGGAATGAAGGACAAGCCAGGACTGGAGTCCAGGGACCTGCCCAAGTCCTGGATCACAGTCGAAGCCCAAGGCAGTGATTCTCGGATGTTAGGACCATGAACAGATCATTGAAGTTGAGGCCTTAGATTTTATAATAAAGACTCCCATCTGGATAACTTCCAAAGATGTCTCAGGCTTCTATGAATCCGTGGTTTCAAGTGATTCATACACAAACAATCCAAGCTTCCCCTGTCCTTTGTAAACTGGCTGATGGAGTTCAGTTCACCACATATTTATGTTCTGACACTATGTCAGATCTAAAGACACAAGTTCCTGCCCACAAGGACTGATAGTCTAATAAAGGAATAAAATATGAGCACAAAATCCTCTAATAAAATGCAGGAAGCAGTAAGTTCTGTAGGAGAGGAACAGAGGGAGTTCATAGGGAAGAGATTCCTAACTGAAGCGTGTAACTCAAGAATCTCCGAGGTTTCACGGAGAAGGCAACACATTACCCAGGTACGGAAGGGTGACTATGGTTTGGACATATGGTAATGGGCCCTGGAATGAGTATTAATTACAAGGCAATGGGATCAGATCAGATTATGAAGAAAGATAGAGCTTCGAGCCCAGGACAATATGTGGGGAAAGGCAAATGGGGAGGGATGGCTTAAAACAGGTACGTGAAAGGCACTGTAAGGGTTAGGGCTGGAAGCATGGGCTGCATGGGACAGGGGCTGACAGGGAACAAGGTGGGACTTTATCCTCCAAGCTTCCGCTGCCCTCATGCCTCACATGCCTTCTTCTTGCCCAGGCAAGCTTCGGAGGACCCAGTCAGATGAGAATGAACAGAGTCTCAGTGTCAAACAAGTCTTCTTCCATCCCCTGTATAACCCCAACACGTACGAGAATGACGTCGCTCTGTTGGAGCTGTCGAGGGGCCCGGTGCTAAATGATTTTGTGATGCCCATCTGTCTACCCCAGGGGCCACCGGAGGAAGGTACTGCACCCACCTGTGATTCCACCTCGGCAGAGCCTCCATGGAGGCTTTTACTCCAGCGCTGGTCAGGCTTCAGTGCCAGCTGAGTCAGCTGACTGTGTCTGCCTGATTCCTCAGCCACCTTCCCTAAAACAGCTAAGTCAAAACAGGTTTCAAGGTGGTACACAAAAGCAGGTAGGCTTGGTCAGTATTTCAAGCAAGTATCCGTCAGGGTCCAGATAGGAAAACAGAAACCAGACTAGTTACTGTAACAAAAAGAATTTAATACAGGGTATTGGAGGGCTGGAGAAGTAAAGCGGGATGCTGAGATCAGAGAGAGAGCACTTGCAGGGAGGAACTACCACTCCTGAGGCTAGAGGAACAAAGGGAAGAGGTTGGAGTTACAGAACCTGGAAGCTTAGGCAGGGGCTGTGTGAAGTAGGAACTCAGACTCTGCAGAAGAGGCCCTGTGCGGACGGTGCCGGGAAGCAACCCAGCCACTGCTGGGGTGGGGAGCCATCACTAGGTTGATGCCATCAGGAGCAGCAGGGCTTCCTGGAACTGCCCCCTATTTTCAGGAATGTTCCTGACAAAATGGATCTACCATTCCAGAGTCTCATTCGCAGCATCACAAAGCAGAGTATAAAAGGGTACGTCTGGAGCTGAGAGATAATGACTTAATTGCTAGCACAGGCTCAACTCTCCAGGCTGCCATCTCCTAGCTGGACAACCTTGAAGAAGTTGCCTAACTTCAAGCCCCTTCCCTTTACACTAGGAATAATACCCCATGGGTGGTTGTGATGTTTCAGTGAAATAATAATCAAACATATTCAGCATAGAGTGAGAGTCCAACTCAGGGAAGTTGGTTTTTGTTTCATCCTGTTCTAAATTCAGTGGTGCCATGTCACAGCTAACCTTCTTTAGTTCAACGAAGTTATTTTTAAAAAATGACTGAATGGAATATGAGAAGTATTGAGGGGAAGTGAGCCCACAGGAAAGGCCCAGGTATGGCTCTGATGCATCAGATACCATGTGTCTGCCATGTACCACTTGATTTACATTAATTAATTTATGTGCTACTTATAAAAGCCTTGTGAAGTAGTATTGTAGTCCCATTTTCAGGTGAGAAAACTGAGGCTTGGCAAAGGGAAGTGCTTTACCCGAGGTTCAGCTTGTAAGAAGTAGATCTGGGGCTGGAATTCAGATCTTCCAACTTAAGGCCCAGAGCTGTTTTCAGTATCCAGGCTCTTTTCAAATGATGAAACAAGTAAGTGCTCTATCAGTGCTCAGCCCATGTTCACATTGCCTCAAGATTTGCCAACCTTACAGACTTCTAGAACATCAGAGCTGGGAGGGGTTTTAGAGGTATCGAGTCTGAACTCTTCGTTTTATGGATGAGAAAACTAAGGATCAGAAGGGGAGGGAGCACATCCTGTTGTGGGCTAGGCTGGACTTTGTATTTATTCAGTTATTGATTGAGCATCTACTCTGTGTCAGCCCTGCTGTAGGCATAAGGATACAGCCCTGAATAAGGCAGATGAGATTATTGCTCTCACGGAGCTGAGGTTCCAAGCTAGTTGGGAGTGGGAGAGAACAGACAGCTAAACACATAAACCAGCTAACATCTCATAGAAACAAATGCCCAAACCACTGTCTCAGGTAAGCTCCAGCCCAAGTCTTCCTCCTCACCATGTTGGCATTTTCTCAGGGGGAAAACTCAGTGCTTCCTCCACATGCAGGTGATGAGGGGGCTGCAAGGTGCCACCCTCCAAAAACCCGCAGACAGCCTGACCGCTCTCACTGTGTCTTCTCTCCTCCAGGGGCCATGGTCATCGTCAGTGGTTGGGGGAAGCAGTTCTTGCAAAGGTTCCCAGAGACCCTGATGGAGGTGAAGTTCAATATATACCCTTCAGAGGGTGACACTTTTGCCCCACATTGGGCATTTCTGAGCCCCAGTGTCTCTCAGGGGTTTGGAGGTTTGGACTGGGGATGAGTGAGACAGGTACAAAGGGACCAGACTCACCTTCAAAGTTAAGTGAGATTGAATCCCAACTAGTTTGATCTATTTGTTCTACATGTCATAAGACTCTAGTCTGTAAACATTGTTTAGTATTTCTGTAGCTTATTAAAAGCTCAATTTATGGAAACACTTCCAGAAAAACAGCAGGCTTGGACACCCTAAAAGGTGATCCATCTATATACATCAGGAAGACTCACATAGCAGTAACCAAGAATGGGTCAAGGGATGGGCCCTGAGAGCCACAGTCCTTGCAGCAATGAACTTGACTATGGCATTTGAGAGTTTACATTTCTCATCATTTCAGAAAAGAACACTGAACCAGGAGTAAGGAGCCACACTTCCAAGTCCCAGCCCCTAGTAACCTACTGGGTGATCTTAAACAAGTCATCTTGCCTCTGGACTGCAGTGTATTTTCTCAAGCTGCAAAGCCACCAGCAACACTAGATGTCCTCCAAGAGCTGTCTGGCTTGGACATTACCAGGTTCTACGAGAGCCACGGCTAGTTTCTAAACCGTTCAATGTACATTATTTTAACACACTTTAAATTTTTGGGTTTGCAACAAGCATTTACCCCTTCAATCATTCACTCTTGAGTGTTTATTCAGTGCCTCTTCCCAGGGGGCATTAGTGGTAAAAAGCTCACCTGCCAATGCAGGAGACATAACAGACGTGGGTTCGATCCCTGGATTGGGATGATCCCCTGAAGAAGGAAATGACAACCCTGGAGAATTCTATGGACAGAAGAGCCTGGTGGGCTACAGTCCATGGGGTCGCAGAGTCAGACACGACTGACATTGTATTAAAGACTTTGTATTGTATTAACTACTAAGTATGCAGGGGGATAAGAGGACAAATCTGGCCCCTTGTCTTCTTGGCTTATAGGGACAGACAGAAAGTATTCATCAGTGTGATCATCGGAATGAGGAAGAGGTGCAGGATGCTTCAGGATGTATAACCAGGCTCTGACTTTGTCTTGGGAGTGCAGAAGGCCAGAGGAAGTGACAGTTAAGCGATGTATGAGTGGTGGATAGAGGTTAGTCAGACACTCGATGGTTTGCTGAGGACAGGTGCTTATACCACCCTGCCTGGCTTCCCCTCCCCCACCTCTCTGGAAAGGCCATGCCTCAAAGGGATGTGGATACCTCTGGTACCCTCCCAGCAAGGGCCAATAGGACTTGTGCTTTGTGGGAGATGTGACTCATTCAGTTCTTGATTTGGCTGAATGAGACTCATGCGATTCCTCTTTTTATTCTAGGCACCCACTCCAACATTTACCCCCAAGCTGAATCAAGGGCAATAATAAACGCAATACCTTACCATTATGTATCAGTGTATCACCTCAATTCAAAATAACATTTCCTGAGCAGTGACCATGTTCCAAGCTATATAAGATAGAAATGTGCAACATACAGTCTGAGGCTATGGAAACTCAAACCATGGTGAGGGAGAACATAAGTGAAGCTTGCTGCACGGTGAGCCTCACGAACCTCTATGCGAGTGTGTGTGTGGCTCAGTCACGTCTGACTCTTTGCGATCCCCATGGACTCCACTGTCCATGGAATTTTCTAGGCAAGAACACTGGAGTTGGTTGCCATTTCCTACTCCAGAGAATCTTCCCAACCCAGAGATTGAAACTGCATCTCTTGCGCCTCCTGCAATGGCAGACAGATCCCTTACTACTGCGCCACCTGGGAAGCCTACGCCACCCACTGCGTATGCAGCGTTTATAGTTTACAGAGCATCTGCTCGTTCAACTCCTCTTTTCGTAACAACTCCATTTAATTAGCATGTCAAATATTATGATTCCCATTTTTCAGATGAGGAAACAGAGTCTCAGAAATCTGAAAAAACAGTGAAGGCTACATGTCCCACATCCCACAACCAGTAATGTTAAGGGTGGGGAAAAGAAGACTGCGCATAGGTTTTGCATATGCTGATGTGTTTGAAATAATGCATATGCTAAGCAAAATTATCTCCATTTGACAGATGAGAAAACTGAGGCCCAGAGGGGGCAAATGACATGTGCAAGGTCACACCGCAAGTTCATGACTAAGACTGTACCAGAACACAGACCTCCTGGTTCTGCGTTCAGTACCTGTACCAGAGGGCAGTTTCTGAGGCGAGGTCTAAGGCAGACCCAGGTTCGTCCAGGAAGGAGACAGAGCGGGGGATGGGGTGTCAGAAGAGCAGGGCTCAGCCAGGGTTGGGGACTGACAACGGTCTTGTGTTCCAGATCGAAATCCCAATTGTTGACCACCACATCTGTCGGGAGGCCTATGCTCCACTGAAGAAAAAAGTGACCAGAGACATGATCTGTGCTGGGGAGAAGGAAGGTGAGTCAAGACGCCTGCCTACAGCAGGGCGCCACCAGCCAGGGCGGGGCACCAAGCCCAGCAAAGGCGGCCCTGCAGACCTTGGAGCTGGCAGGTTGAACAGCAGAGGAAGGGGAGGAACGAGGCTCGGGACGGGGAGGAAGATCATGAGAGGAAAGATTCCACTGGAGAAGTTACATCAGAGAAAAGTGTGCCAAGTAAGGGATTTCCATACTTCTCTTCTCCCAGCCCAGGTTTCCCCCTATGTAACCGAGAGTCCTGAACCTACGCCTTCTAAAATCACAGAGGTAGGAGGAGGCCTGACTACAACCCTCAGAGCCCAAGTTTGAGTCCAACGGTCTGCTGCGCCCCCTGGTGTCCAATTCTCTGAACTACATGTCAGTCGTAGGGAGAGGGAGGGCCCTCTGGATTTGGGTCTAGGGAAGGAGTCACTTTAACCCGGGTCACTTCTTCCTCTAGGGGGCAGGGATGCCTGTGCGGGTGACTCTGGAGGGCCCATGGTGACACTGGATACACAGAGAGGCCAGTGGTACCTGGTGGGCACAGTGTCCTGGGGCGTGGACTGCGGAAAGAAGGACCGCTACGGAGTGTATTCGTACATCTTCCACAACAAGGACTGGATCAGGAGGGTCACCGGCATGAGCAATTGAGTTCAGTTCCTCACCCTCTGCCTCACCTGCCCATGGTCAGTCAGCAACAGAGGATAATTATCTGATGCCAGACGGCCCTCACCCTACCCGCACCTCATTCAGCCCACCTATTACTGGCCAATTAAGGGGGCATCTCAGCCATCTTCTCACTCTCCTTAAAGAAGCAGAGTAGCAGAGTGATCAGAACACAGGTTGTATCACCTACTAGCTTTGCAACACTGGACAGGTGACTTCACCTCTTTGAGCCTCAGCTTCTTCATCCCTGTGATGGAAATGGCCTACCTTACCTCCTCAGAAACATACGATGAAGATCAAATTTATTTCATAGCACTTAGTGACTTCACTTTCACTTTCCACTTTCATGCATTGGAGAAGGAAATGGCAACCCACTCCAGTGTTCTTGCCTGGAGAATCCCAGGGACGGCGGGGCCTGGTGGGCTGTCGTCTATGGGGTCGCATAGAGTTGGACGCGACTGAAGCGACTTAGCAGCAGCAGCAGCAGCACAGTGCAGGTATAAACTAAGTGCTCAATGACTGTGACTTAGTGGAAGGCCGGTGTGTCTACTAGGCACACTGCGTTCGCTTATAAATCCTGACTGGGCCTTAGGGTTGATCAAGTGTGTACCTGTCCCCTCAACCTTGACCACAGCCTTCGCCTGCCCCCAAATGCTCTATGCTGCCACGCATTCCCCAACCCCAGTTCCCACCCCTCTCCATGAAAAGGTAAAAGAGACAGTCTGAGTCTCTGCAGGTCCCATAGTGATGCACTTATGACTGAGCTGGATACCGAACTTTGAGAGTGCCTGAGAGAAGCAGAGACAGGGAGAGGGGAGACTGGGAACCAGCTCTGCCCCCAGTTCCCTGTGACTCTATGCAAGTCCCTTCCCCTCATCCCAACAAAGACCCTCCCAGCTCTGACAGTCAAGGATCCAACAAAGCCATTTCTCCCTGATGAGATGAGTTAAAGCCAAAATTACCAAAAGGTCAAAAAGGGCCAATAGAGCTTTGAAGTGAAAGTGTTAGTCGCTCAGTCATGTCCAACTCATTGTGACCCCATGGGCTGTAGCCGCCAGGCTCCTCTGTCTATGGGATGCTCCAGGCAAGAATACTGGAGTGGGTAGCTATTCCCTTCTCCAGGGGATCTTCCTGACCCAGGAATTGTACCTGGGTCTCCTGCATTGCAGGCAGATTCTTTACCACTTGAGCCACCAGAACCCGTAGAGCTTTGATGCAGACCAAATCCTGCTGCTACTGCAACACCTACCCCGTGCACCACACCCTGGCTTCCCAGGATGTAGCCCAGGCAGAGTGCAAGCCTAGGGGCCTTTTCTTATTCCTAAGCAGAGCCTCTGTTCTAGGTGCCCACCTCCTTTTCTTCCTGGGAACCTGGCATGAGGTGGGCCCTGGGAGGCCAGACTCAGGCCCCTGTACTCTCCCTCCCTGTGTCCACAGCTGACCCCAAGCACCGTTCCCCTGGTTCCTCACCCCTGTTCCTCAGCCAGAACACCCCAGCCCTGCAGGGTCATAAAATCTTCCCAAGCAGAATGCCTCTTCCCTTTAGGAGCCACCTTCTCTCTCAGGAAGATTCCAGGGTCCTCCTCCCCTCCAGAACTCTGAGATGTGAGCCCTTCAAGGGATCAGAAGCTCCAAGTCCTGTCTTCTGTTCTGTCTTCAGTTCTGTTCCAAAATTGGTCTTCATGGGAGATTTCAGTTCTTGACCTGCACTACAGCCGCCGGAGTCATTCGAGGTCTCTTGCCGAAAGAAGATACTGGGAATGAGAACTTACGAACACTAAGCCCTAGGCTGACCCCTCAGGGACAGCAATTTACAGCCTGTTTTTGATTCTCTGAGCAGGGCATTCTACCTCTCTGTGCCCTGCTGTTTGTTCTGTACACAGAAGGCAGCCTTCATACTCAGTCCCACCAGACATTTGTCAAGCAAACTGGAGCTCTATTTTAGATACCAAAGAAGAATCACAATGCAAAGTTTTGGAACTACCCTAAAGCATTCCAAACATCATGCCTGCTCATTTCACAGCACTGCCTGAGTGTCCCTCCCTGTGCCAGGCTGCCATGACTGCTATGGGTACCACCATAATGAAGGGAACATGATTCATACTTTCCAGGAGCTCCTGCACGAAGAACTGACACCTACACAAGTATCCACCATAACAGAATGAACCCTACTGCGTGCTATGTGTCAGAACAGCACAAATGTGAAAGAAAGGCCATTCCTGTATGCAGTCATTGGAGGAGGGGACACCAGGAAAGCATCTCAGAGGAGACGGTGTTGGAGTTGGCCTTGAAGAAGGTGGGCATTTCTACAGGTAAGACAAAAGGAGGCCTTCTAGACACAACAGTAAGAGCACATGTCCATTCTTCTCTCATAAAAATGACGTGTCCAGCAGACCAGTGCTCTGACTCTGGAATCAGAGTCAATATCTAGAAGAACTTTTCTCCTTAAATTCAGGCAATTCTGGGACTTGAAGCAGCCTCAATATTTGTGTACAAATGCCAATTTCTGGCTGGATGGGTTTATCTTGTTTATTCCAATTGCAACTTCATCCTTATCTAAGGGATGTCTAGATGTGCTGCTGGACTTTACCTTACCCTTGATCTATGAGCATTTACTAGATATACCAGCCCCTGCACTGCTGCTAAGGTTCAAGAAACCCAAATGTCTCACAGGGTTGTAGAAGCAGAGGGTTGGAGGGTCTGTTAGGACCATATTGTCTAACTCTATGACCTCATTCTTGAGCATATCTAAAGATATGACACTAGCTACCTCCAAATATAGCCAATTTCAATGTCAAAATGACTATCTCTTAGAGAGGGCTCTCTTCTATGCAACCACAATTCACCTCCCAGAGAATAGTTAGTATATCTAAAGCTAGGATTCTGTACCATGGAATGTTGTTATTAGCAACAATGATCACGCCCAATTTCATCAGAAACAGAAACTGTTGCTCTACAACATGTGTAGCTGTAACTGCACATTTTTTCCAATAAACATCTGTATTGAGTCAAAGCATCCTATTTGGCTTGTATGTTTTTCATGGACTGATGGTTCTGGTGAGTTGTATTGTCATTTATCAACAGTTCTCTGTATCCAATTAGGATCCCTGTACCATGAAGAGAGAGAGAGAGAGATTATGATGGGAAAATCAAATCATTGATACCAAAGCACTTCTTAGGCTTCTTAGGTCAGTACTGATGAAATACCTTATTCTTTTGTTCCTGTAAGTTATCAAAATATTCCAGGAAGACAATCTTTCAATATCCAAGTTACATTTCTTGATTCATCCACACCTAGAATAGAAAAAACTTTTTTTTTTTTTTTTTGGATCATGTGTTCAATTGTTTGGTTCAGAGACTCTGGCACCAGGTTGATGAGTAGCCTATTCTGAATTGGAGTACGTACTTTCCTTCTGCAATGAATTAAACTTATTACCAGGTGACAGAATCAAAGAATCAGCACCACCAAGAAGTCCTTAAGTAAAGGTAAGCAAGAATCAGGGAAGGAAAATCTAAAGCCTCTTGCCGCAGAAACAGTAGCCAATCTGGGTCTAGAGTGAGTCTTGAAATCAAGAGACTTAGGTTGTAATCCAAGCATTGGTTGACTTCTTTATTCACTTAATTTTCCCATCTACAAACTGGCAGAAAAATCTTTGCCCTACCCTTGTCTGAGGGTTGTACAATCAGATGAATTAACATACAGGAAAAAAATTTGGAAACTAAATTAGATCAATATAAATAGTTCTATGGGAGATAGTAACACTTTGGAGTATTTCCCAGGCTTGGGTCTTCAACTCAGGTCACACATCTGGTGGGAGGCAGAGGCGAGGCAGACACCCTCCTGCTCTGGCCCTATATCCAGAACTACTCTGACTCAGCAGCAGCACCATCACTAAGACATTCTGCTTTAGTGTTTTCCTGGAAAGAACCGTGTTCTTTTACTTTGCAAACTGAAGAAGAAAGCATCCCAGTCTCTGAACCAAACAATTGAACAATAGGATATGAAAAAGCAGGGAGATGAAAGGATAGTGAACGGGGAAAACTGAGTGGCCCATTGTCCCTGGAGAGCCAGAGAAATCAGGAGAAAAAAGAACACCTTCAGGAAGTCCTGACTGGGATGCTCAGCGTGGTTCAGGGAATTTGAGGATTGTAGACCAAGGAGAAACGTGATCGGCTATATCTTTCAAAATCAAGCTTTACTGCAGAGAGTAAACTGAGGGAGAAGAGCCTAAAGATAAGGAGACTCAATATGGCTTCCGAACAACAGGCGAGGGACCCCCTGGCCCTGAACAAGGGCAGGCTGAGGAGAGGGAGGAGAGGAACCCGCTTCCAGGGGCTCTGAGGACCTAGGGCTGGGCCCTGAGAAGCCTCTTTAGAGAGGTTCAAACTTCTGTTCACGTGTGAGAGTGCGTAAGTAGAGAGCACAGAGGGGAAAGAGCAGAGGCCAAAACCCAAAGGCAGTCATTGTTTTCAGGTCCCTGGACTTTCTGTGACCCTCCGGTATCGGTGCGGTCTCCAGAAAGAAAGCCAGGGCATTCTCCGAACTTGAGAGAGAGAGAGACAAACAGGGCCTTTGTGGCCCCCTGCTGTGTCTGGTATGTGCTGACCTTTTTTCAAGAAGATAAGGAAAATGTTTTTTGTATGCAAAAACACAGGCTGTGTTCTCAGCACTGAGCCTCTGATCACAGGAAAAAGAACCAGGACCCTGCCAATACTTAGGCAAAGGCTCCATGGCAGGCCCCTGTGAGGAAGGGGCGTTAGGACAAAACAGTGTTTTGACAAGGGGAAAATGTGTCACGCTGGGCCTGTGCCCAGGGTGAGCGTGCAGAATGATGAACGGATTAGTGTGGGTGGGAACAGAACTCTTCCTCTAATATCCTCCAGTCCCAGGGGAAGACTCTGCTAAGTAACATGCCAATGGGCCAGCACCAAACAGAAGAAGCCCCAGGCATACGAAAGGCACAGCATAGATGCAGTGCAGGCCCGGGGGTCTCAGAAATGCTGACCTACTTTAACAGTGAGCATTCTCGCCTCCCCCTGAGCTATTCATCCTATGCCACTGTTCCATCTTGCCCATCTTCTGGCATTATCTGGCTTATTTAACCCAGGCCCACTAAACACTCACATGTGGCCCAGACCTGTTGACGGGATCTCAGACAATGGAATCTTTCCAACAACAACTCCCTTTGGTCTGAGTTTGTATGCCCAAGGCCCAAATCCATGTTGGCAGTCTAGGCCTCCCATTATGTCTTTTTATTTCAGTGCATTTCAACATTATGAAATGCTTTTTAGAAAAAGAAAAAAACAGAGACACAAATCCGTGTCCAGCTCAGACCTGCAGAAACAACACATCCCACGTGGAGGACGTGGGCAGGATTCCAATCGGAGGAGTAAGTTGGTGCCATTGGGAGAGAAGGCACTTTAGACTCAGGGGAAGAGCCCTGGACCCTGACCTTGAAGACTCGGGCTCCAGAGCCAGCTCTGCCGCCTGATAGTTCCAAAAACTCAAGTGGTTCATGCTCTCTGTTCAGTTTCCACTGTCCCCAAGAGTGTCTCCTTTCCAGCCTCTATACTCAGACAGCCCCGGGACTCAGTCTCTGGGCCTCCTTTCTGGACTCTCAACTCTCACTCCCTCAGAGATCTCATCTAATCTCATGACATTTAATATGGTGGAAATGCTAATGACTTGACCTGCATCTCTAGCTTGGTCCTTGCCTTGGAACCATAGGTATGAATATTCACCTGCCTTGGCGTTTCTTGTGTTCAATATCCAACAGGATGCCTTTAGCATCTCAACCTTCACGTGTCCACAGTCAAGCTCCTGATATGGCCCCCACATCGGTTCCTCACACAGCCTTCCCGTCTTAGAAAGCAGTAACTCTACTCTTCCAGATGACCTGACCCAAAATCTTAGGGTGTCTTTGACTCCCCTTTCTCTTAGACCCCACATCTGGGTCATCAACAAACCCTCTCAGCTCTACCTTAAAGTATAGCCAGACTCAATCCCAGTTGCTGCCACCCTGTTACAGGCCCCCACCCTGGAACAGGCCACTATCCCGTCTTTGCTGGATTGTTGCACCAGCCTCCCGGCTAATCTTTCCTTTTTCATTGTTATCCCTCTGTGGTCATTCTCAACACAGTGACAGTAAACTGAATTACATCACCCCACTGCTCAAACCCTCCAATGGCATCTTATCTCATTTAAGTTAAAAATCGATATCCTGATAATGACCTATATGGACTCTATGCTCTGAATCCATCACCCCATTCCCACTTAGTAATGGCTACTAAGCCTGAACTGCATTCCAGCCACGTTGGCCTCCTCATGGTTCAGCATTCCAGGCTGCTCCCACCTCTGCGCCTTCATATGCCCTTCCCCTTCCCCTTACAGTTTCTTCATCTTTTTTTTTTTTTTCCAAATGTCACTTCTTAGTGAGACCTTCCCTAGCTACCTAATCTAAAACTGTAACTGTCCCCTGCCCTTCCTGTCCCCCTTGCCTCTTTTATTCTTCTTAGTCCTTTAACTAGTGTACCACACAGCCTACTTATACTGCTTTCTGTCTAGTTCCTCTACTCTCCATAAAGTCAGTGATTTAGTCACTTTGCTCTTCCATGTATCCCAGCACCTAGAACAATGACTGGCACATAATATATACTCAACAAACTTTCATTGAGTGAATGAATCTTGAAAATACTGAGTATCTTATTATGTCCTCAAAATAAAATTATAGGCCTATTAAGATGGAAGTGAAGAAAAATTATTGGGCTTATTTTAGAAGAGACAGAATAAGACACAGGCTGAAATTTCATCACTACCACACAAGTATTTGTATAAAGTGACACCTTTCAAAATAACTACCTTTCAAAATGTGAATACCTTTAAAGAGAGGTTGAGTCAAAGTAAGACATGTAACAGTTTGCTGCCAGAAAGGAAAGGAAGATGCTATGGGCATTCAGGTAAGAAGGTCCAACTCCAAGCTGACCTAAGCAGACAGAAATCTTGGTGTAACAACTAGATGACCTATTAGAGGGATCAGGGTCAGGGCACCATCCCAAATGCCTGAGGACAAAATAAGGCTAAGCAGAAGTTTTTTGAGTGATGTCAGAGCTAGCAGGGACTCTTCAGATCACCTTACCTCTTTGCTTGATAAGTGTGGAAACTGAGAGCCAGGGAAGAGAAAAGACTAGGTCACCCAAGGTCAGCAGCCTAGATGCCTAGATAATGGCTAAGCCAGGGCTGAAACCCAGGTTTCCGGCTCTCAGGTCAATGAGTTTTCTATACCACCACCCACCCTCACAAGGCCCTGTCACAATAAAGCCATAAAATAGGCAGATTTCATTCCCCTGATGCATGCAGCAGTACCCACGCAACGCCGAAAACGATCCCAAAGGACATTTCTTAGCTGAGAGTCCTACAGAGAACCAGAATGGGACTTGGAAAAGAACTAAATTCCTTCTTGGCTATTTCAGCCAATGGGAATGGAGCCCAGAAATCACTGATGTTTTCTGTTTGGGGAGACTTTTTTAATAGCTATCTTTGAAGAATGAGGAGTGCTACCATGCTGCTGGAAAAATGAAGTCATTGCTTTGAGAGATATATGAGGAGAAGAAAAGAAATGATACTACATTTATCAAAATAAACCAGTTTCCAACTCTTGGGCTGGGAAGTTAACCCTTGTTTTCCTAAATTATTTAGCAACATAACCAAAATCACAAAGAGGAAGAGCCCTTGAAGCCTCAAAGGGGAGGCTGCCAATTGAAAGGGAAAGGAGAATAAAGATAAGGATGACTGTTCAGTCTCATCAGAAAGAAGAGAATGAATATGGGGTTTGAATCTGGAATGTCATAGATAATGTATTATTTATTCCTTTTAATAGACATCCATGGCAAATTTATTATTCCCATTTTGATGAGGAGGAAAATGGGGCTCAAGGAGCTTAACTAATTGTCCCAAGGCCATGTCAAATACAAAGGCTGAGCACTGAAGAATTAATACCTTCTAACTGTGGTGCTAGAGAAAACTCTTGAGAGTCCCTTGGACAACAAGGGGATCAAATCAGTAAATCTTAAAGGAAATCAACCCTGAATATTCGTTGGAAATATTGATGCTGAAGCTGAAGCTCCAATACTTTGGCTACCTGATGTGAAGAGCCGACTCACTGGAAAAGACCCTGATGCAGGAGGATAAGGGGGCAACAGAGAATGAGATGATTGGATGGCATCATTGACTCAATGACATGAGTTTGAGCAAACTCCAGGAGACAGTGAAGGACAGAGAAGCCTGGCATACTGCAGTCCGTGGTGTCAAACAAGGCTTAGCAACTGGACAACAACAATACAGCTAGTAAGTAGCAGAACCAGGACTTAAGTGTTTCTTCCTCAGATTTCATGATCTTGCCTTACTCCAGAGTGTAACTTTGGTGCTTTCTCTAGGCTTCAGTTTCTTCTCCATAAAATAAGGGCACTTAATCAAGACACCTCTAATGTGTCTTATAGCTCTGACGGCCTATGGACTTACCAATGTTAGAAATTGTCCTTAGTTGGTGATCTTCTGGACCCCCCTCAAGAGCCGCAGGATTCTTGAGCCCCAAGAAGAGTGAGCTGATCTCCTGACCTGCTGAGTTTGAAGGAAGTGATCAAGGCAGCACTTCTTGGTGACCCTAGCCAAGGATTGCAGCCTCTCCAACCCCAATTCAGTGCCTACAGGTCTCCTCCTGGCTTGAACATCAAGACAAATGCACAGAACCTCCACTGGGAGAGGCCTGGGATCCTGAAACATCCCTGAGGTGTGTATTTATAACACCTAGGGTACATCTAATGAGTTCATCATGTGGCATGTGGCCATGTTTGCAAAGAGAGAACTGTCCCTGAGAAGTCTTTGCTAAGACAAAGGCTAGGCTGTGAGCAAGCCTAGCAAGTATAAGGGACAATAAGGGATACAGAGGAGGTGTTCATAGATTGTAGACATCTTCCTACAGAGCAGTAAGAAGCCTAATGCTTTAGCAAAGAGCTCTGGACTAAAACCAGGTGAGAGTTGGACTCCTTGCTCTGCCACTGCCTGACAGTGGAATCTGGGGTAACTTTGATCATGTCTAGCATGCAGTATAACTATAGACCAGTATTAAATAATTGCAACCAAGTTTGACAAGCATCTGGCAAGGGTGACAGAGATTAAAAAATGGAGACTCTCAGAGCAAGATAAAGCCATGGTCACAGGTGGACAGGCAGGAGCAGGGAGGTTTGAGGGAGGGTTAAGTTCCCAGCAGGGAGGGGTAGTGAGTAGGGAAACTGTGCCCAAATCCTAAAGAATCCAAGCGAGGTCATCAAGGAAGATCTCAGGGCTTATAATCATAAGTCTGGGTACAGAAGAAAACCTATTCCTCAGGTAGGCGGCATTATCCCAGGCAACTCAGGTAGGCCACCTGGGGGTCTGATTCTAATTCAGATCCTCAAGTGCCAGCCAGAAAGTCTGATTTTATGGGTCTGAGGTAGTGGCTGAGCACTGACATTTCTCTAAAAGCTCTCCAGGATTTCTAAACGACAGCTGAGGTTGAGAACATCTGCTGTAAGCAGAGATCTCTGAGAGACAGAGCCCATCCCTTAGTAGCCACTGCATCAAGCCTGGCCAGACAGAAGGTGCTCAGGTATGCTTCCTGGATAAAGGAAAGAATACTGTGTACATGAAGCAGAGGAAGTCACCAGCCAGTTATTAGAATCAGAGCAAGGCCGAGAATAAGACTGATCTTATGCTGAGTCCTCCCCTGAATGACTTGCCAAGGGCTGCCTGCATCCCTCCTGATTATGTACATGATTGGCCCTGACCTGGAAGCTGGAGCCAGATCAAGTTTATGTGAGGACCCCAGAAAGGGGAGAGAGGGGATCAGGGTGTCCAACAGCCTATTACAAATCAAGGACACTGGTGAATCTCAAGCACACATTAATGACTACAAAGCCTGATTGAAGAAATCTCATCTTTATTAAAGTACCCTGCCTATATATAAATGGCCCTCCTCCTTCCACCACTACAGATGGTGGTGACTTTCTCTTAGAAAGGGGAGTGGTGAGGGAAGAAGAAGGAGTCGGTTATTAACAAAAGGGAGGTGAATGAGGACCATCAGAAATGAAGGTGGTGTCCTGCTTCTTGCTCTCTGCCTCCCCCATACCTTATTCTATACACCTACTGTCAGAAATCATCTCTCCCCCCTCTCCAAACCATATTGCATCCCATTTGAAAACTATCAGGATTCTTGCACCGACCTATGCACTTCTCTATGGGCAAAACCCTTTGCATCTTTAATGCTCCCTCTCTTACTAATGAACCCCCAACCCTGTAGTTCTGGGTGCACTGCTGATCTTTGGTGAGAGGAACCAAGCCTGGCCAGTATGGGAAAGTCTCTCAACAAACAGCCCAGGAAGCCAGGTCTCTTTTCCTGTATTCTGACCACCAGAACCACTGAGAATCAGTTGCACTTGGTCCCTGAACTTTGCAGACTCTTCACTATAATGGAGACACACTGATTTGTTTCCTAGGAATTTTGTGCTTTACTTCTAACACTCTACCTTCTAAACCCCTGCTAAATTCTCTGATGGTTCATATGCAGCAGGTGGGAAGCCAAGCGCTATGGGACTCCACCCTAATCCCATGACTTCCCTGAATGGAGGAGGGAAGCTGGAAACTGGGAGTGTGACCCTGACATACCCAGGAAAAAAGGGCAGCCTAGTGCCCCCACCTCTCTCTCTCTTTGAGAGGAACCTCTGCTGTTTGTGTGGAGACAGAGCTCTGGAAGAGACTTATATACTAGGCAGAGGCTAATTTAAGGCCGAAGCTCCAGATGTGGGTGATAATGAGGGGTAGGGGTAGGGTGAACCAGAAGGCAAGGGTGAGCTCATCACTGTGGAAAGGCCCTTTAAGATCACCTAGTCCTGTAACTTTCAAACTTTTTAAAACCAGTTGGACCTTTTTCCATCCAAAACTCTTAAATAAAACTCCATCTAACATGGAGCTGCTCTGATTAAAGCAAGAGGAGGAAATAGGAGTTGGGGATGGGACGTAGGACCAGGGTGGGAAAGCCACTCCCTCAGTCTCCCTTCCAAATGCAAAAGTCCCTAAGGCACCATGCAGAGCACTGGGGCCCTGGGTCTCACTTCGAAAAGCCAATGATTAAACCCAAACCCTTAATTTTATAGATGGAAAAGCTGGGTGATTTGTGCAGGGTCCCTGTGGAGTCAGTGGTGGCACCAGCGCTAGAACTTAACCCCACTCCCAACCCAGGTCTCTCTTCACCCGCTCCCACCAGCTGGCTGGCCCCTCGGGCCTTGGGCCCCCAGCGTCTCCCTGGGCCCAGCAAGGGAATCTTAGACGGAGCTGCGGAAGGAGAACTGCAGGTAGATGATCAGCAGCAGGACCGTGGCCCAAAATAAGCACCAGGGGATGGAGAAGAAATTGCAGCCAGAACCCTCCTCGGCCTGCGGCTTAGTGGGGCTGGGCGCCCGGGAGAAGGTATAGGTGGTCGCCTCCTCCTCCAGGAGCTTCTCGCTGGGCTTCCAGTGCACAATGCCCTCCTGGCAGGCCTCGCAGAACTCGCCGCGGTGCCGCCGGGTGTCTTGGCGGCTGGCTACGTGGATGCGGTACTGGCCGCCGCGCTCTCCGTAGCACTGCTCGCGCAGGCTGGTGATGAGGTTGTCCACCAGGCACTCTATGTTCTCCTCCAGCATGCTCGACTCGTCCAGCCGCGCCGTGCCGCACTCATAGCACAGCTGCTTGAAGACACGCATGCGCACCGAGCCCGCCCGCTGGGCGCGGTCCAGGTACATGTGGAAGAGGATGACCAAGTGGGGCGACTGCCAGGTGTGCCAGCACCAGGAACAGTGGAACCTGCGGGGACGAGGAGAGGAGAGTACAGAGTGGAGACGGTGGAAACAGACTGCAGGAAGGAGGTATGGGGCAGGAGGCAGAGCTGGGAGGTGGAGGCGATGTGTTTACGGCTCCCTGAGTTCATTAGCTTTTCCCAGGCGGCTGCTCAGCCCGCCCCCTTGTGCGCTCTGCTAGGACCAGAGCCCCCGCCTCAGGATGCGCTTGGCATCCAGCAGTGCTCAGCCATCTCGGGGCCCTTCTCTGTGTCCTGCAGAAGCCTCAGTGCCCTCCATCTCAATGCCCAAGGACCTTGCCTCTAGGAGAGTGGCTCTGGGCAGCTTTCCTCACATGTAAAACGTGCACGTTGCACGAAAAGAGTTCTTCCTGCTCAAATATCCTTTGAGTCTGATAGCAGGGATGGCCCACATCACCTAGAAAACGCAAAATCCATCCACACGCTCTTACCTGTCAACACTGACTGTGAACAGGCTAGACCCAAATCAGGAGAAAATGACACCGTTATCGCTTCTTAGCCTCTGGGCCAGTGCCAAGATTAATGTGTCTGAAGTCCTGGATATGGAGGCAGTCTACACCCAGAGTGAGCTAACTGGAGCCAGCTGGGGCTCTCAGGCTGTCAGCTGGGTCCGGAGGAGACACCAGCCCTCCCCACTCAGCCCCACAAGCCCTGGGCCCTGTCAACGAGTGTCCAGTCCTTTAGCATCTGTCCTGTCAGCTGGGTAAGGAGTTCCACATTTTCATTTTTTATCTATTTTCTTTTACTCACATCCTTTGGGGACTGTTTCCCCTCTCTGAAACAAAACTACAAAACTTGGAATGGAAAATGTCAGAACTAGAGGGACCTTAGGAGTCACCTAGTTAGCCCTTTGTTTACTCTGAGGCACAGAGAGTAAGAAAGCGGAACACACAGTGAGTTAGAGGCAGAGCTGGTATCCAACACATAACAGGTGCCCAGTAGATGTTTCTTGAATTAAACTGAGTGACTTGAACCAGGGAAAGCAGAAAGGAAGGCCTTGCTTCTGACCCCCAGGCTGCACCACTCAGCCTCCAAACCTTGTGCCCCAGCGGCAAGTCTTTACATAATCTACCCACGGACAAGAGTGCTGGAAAGTCATCTTGGACATTATTGTAAGTACAAATCACTTAGGAACCTTGTTGAAATGCAGGTTCTGATTCAGTAGGTCTAGAATGGGACCCAAGATTCTGCATCTTTAACAAGTTCCAGGTGATGCCGATACTACTGTTCCCTGAGGAACAAGGATCTAACCCTTTCTTCCACCAAGTGGGGAAAGAGATCCAAGAAGGAAACTGGATTGTTCAAAGGCCATGAAGAGTAGAGTTAGTTTCCAACATACTTCATGTGTTCAGTATTTTATATTAAGTCAAGCTGAATTAAATAGATTGAAACTGAATTGGTCCAGGACCAGAACACAGATCTCTTGACCCACAAGCACGTTCCCCCCTTCTCTTGGCTTTCAACCTTTTTAAGAGGTTGAAAGTGAATGTTGCTTAGTCATGTCCTCCAACTCTTTGTGACCCCCTGGACTATACAGTCCATGGAATGCTCTAGGCCAGAATACTGGAGTGGGTAGCCTTTTCTTTTTCCAGGGGATCTTCCCAACCCAGGGATCAAACCCAGGTCTCCTGAATTGCAGGCAGAGTCTTTACCAGCTGAGCCATAAGGGAAGCCCAAGAATACTGGGGTGGGTAGCCTATCCCTTCTCCAGTGAATCTTCCCAACTCAGGAATCAAACCGGGGTCTCCTGCATTGCAGGTGGATTCTTTAAAACTGAGCTATCAAAGAGGTTATTAAATATAAAAATAGATAAAATATCAGCACTTAGAGCTATGACTCAGGGAAAGTTACCAGGTGCTCAGTGGAAGAACTGGGGTCAAACTCACATATCCCAACTCCCAGTTAGCTCCTCTTCCTCTGCCTCCCAGTCTACAGTGGCCTCACAGCAAAGCTGACCCTTAGCACATGGGTTCTCCACGTTTCTGTCTCTTCTGGAAAGGTATCCCCGGGGCTGCCTGCAGAGCCTGTTTCCTGGGCTACTCACCTGCCTGAAGCATGCAACTCCAGGTACTGCTTCCAGCCTGGAGCTAGCACATTGTGCTTGAGGTTGGGATCTATGATGAGGTCCCAGCTGTCCGCTGGCTTTGCCTCCTCCATCTTCTCATAGAAGATTTTCTTCCATTCATCTGTGGTCACACTTTTACACATGGTCTCGTCAGGGGCGAGGGAGGGCAAGCTCCACTTGAGTGAGAACACGGGGAGTGAGGGCAGGTGCAGGGCAGGGCAGCGCAGTCTCCACGGTCTAAAAATCCTCATCAGTAGGACCAGGAGGAAGCGGGACCGAGCTCCCTCCTTTGTCCGCAGTGGAACCTGTTTCCACGGCAACCAGGCAGTGAGCCAAGAGACAGAGGTTGAGAAGGAGGGAGTCTCTGAAGGGGTGTTTCAGGGCCCCAAACTGAGGCTTCGGAGGCAGTTTGTGAATCTAAGCGACCTTAGACAGGGTGGGGGGCCTGAAAGGAGAGTGAGCTTCAGATCATCTCACTATGGCCTGCCAAGGGCATGCAGAGGCGAGGACCTGGGAAATGGCTCAGCTTTACCTTGCTCTCCCTGGAGGTATCATCAGCATCTGGCTGCTGTGGTAACCGTGATGCCTTTGGGAGCTAAAGAGAAATAAGGGATGGGAAGATGCAGACCTGTTAATAAATGCAGCAATAATAATAAACCCTTTCTCTGCACCCTCACCTGTCTTGCAACCAGCACTTTGCCATTTACAAAAACGATTGGAGGTCTCTTGACCCACAACTGTTATTGCCACTATACAGATCAGGAGACTGGGACTCACCTAGCATATAAATGGCAGAGCTCCTGGCAAAATCCAAGCTTTTGAGCCTGTACCAATCCATCAATTCGTTTGTCAAACATACCCATGTGCCAGGCTCTGTGTATGCCAGGGAGTTGTACTCAGTAACCAGAATGCAACAGAATCTGTGCTGTGACAGCCATGTAGAAGAGCAGTCACCTGTGCACAAAGGTGGGACCATTGCATCAGCCTGGCAGATGCAGAAAAGATAATCTTCAACTTGATTATAGAAGAGGAACATAATACCCATGGGGAAAACAACCTTTACTATTGGTGCCTCTTTGGCTAATCTTTAATACATTTTCCTTTATAAAAGTCATACAGGTTTTTTATAGAAAAATTGGAAAATATAGATCAAACAAGGCAAAGATAAGATTCTTCCTAATACCCGTGCTCAAAATAGTCACTGTTAATATTATGATGTGCACACCCTGCCTGTTATTTTTCTGTACATGTACAAGTGTATACATATGTGTGTGTATGTGCATGTGTATGCATATATACACACATACATCATTAATATTATTCCATCTCAGAAGCTGCCTATATGCTGTTATATGGTTGAGCATAATTTATTTAGGAAACCCTCTTTGGGGGGGCATTAATTTTTCCCAACATTTCACAATTACACTCACTTCCTATTTGAATAAAGCTTATTGCTGAAGCTCACGGGCCTGCATTTCAGGCATGAGAGATGATGCTTCCTGCAGTTGGAAAACACACTTGTGGCTCTACTCCCTGTAGAAGCTTGATGTGGCTAGAACATAAGCAGGCTCTTGCAACAGCGTAACTTGTAGACAGCCTACAGATTCTGATGCTTAAGGATGAAAAAGAACGGCCTAAATCGCCTATGTGATACCCGAGACTGTCTTCCAAGTGATTCTTCTGCTTTTGCATGAATGCTTGATGCTTTGGCATCCTTTATTTTAGCCTCAGTTTATTCAGATAGGCAGTGGGATAATAACGAAGCAGTGTCTCTGGTGATTAAAAGCAGGAGCTCTGAAATTACTTGCCTAGGTGGTTTTTTTCTCTCTCTCTTTTTTTTTTTTTTTTTGAATGCTCTTATATCCTCTTGGGTATCCTAATATATTTATATATATCATTTCAAAATGTATGTGGATGTTTTATGTGAATACATTTTTAATTTGCATAGCAACAGCAATCACTCGCACTTAAGCGAAGTATCAGGCATTTTCCTAAGTACTGTATATGTCTTAATTTATTTCATCTTAATAATAATCTCTATACAGAGGTAATATCAGCAGCTTCACCATTCCTGTGATGTCATAGACATTTGATGAGAGGCACCCAGGTTCAGCGGAGAAGGAAATGGTAACCCACTCCAGTACTCTTGCCTGGAAAATCCAATGGGCGGAAGAGCCTGGTAGGCTGCAGTCCATGGGGTCACAAAGAGTCTGACACGATTGAGCGACTTCACTTTCACTTTTCACTTTCATGCATTGGAGAAGGAAATGGCAACCCACTCCAGTGTTCTTGCCTGGAGAATCCCAGGGACAGCAGAGACTGGTGGGCTGCCATCTATGGGGTCACACAGAGTCGGACACAACTGAAGTGACTTAGCAGCGGCAGCAGCAGCAACCCAGGGTCAGTGTAGAGAACACTGAACTGGAAGGTGGAGATATCAACATATATCCTCAGCCCTTTTACTGGCTTCCTTTGTGACCATGGTCAAGTCACTTCTCTTAGCCTCAGTTTGTTCATCTGTTCAGTGAAGAATTAGAGTAGAGGGCAAGGCTAAGGTCCCCTCTGACTGTAGCCACATATGAATTCACGGAGCTTTATACTTAGAAACCTGAATCCTTGGAGGGCAAGATGTAGGCTGGAGGCCACTGGATGGAAGAAGGATGCTTCTCATGAGGCATTGCAGGTAGTGCCTGGGGCCAGGGTCTGTCCGTTTGGGGGCTGCTACATAGTTAAAGATCTCTGGGGAGGTGTCAATCCACTAGCTTTGTACAGGACATAATAAGAAGGACAGAAATTAAGTCAGAACCACTGCACATTCATGCTGGAAAGGATTTTTAGGCTCATTAAATTTCTATCCTTCAAGTCAGTGTTCTTGTCTCTGAGTTAAGGCAGTTGATACCCAGAGAAGTACTTAAACTGACTAACCAGCCTCAGAGGTGTGATAGGAGCTGTCTTACATTGCAGCCACAGGCCAAGGAGAGAGTGGAAACTGAGGATATTTCCAGGAAGTATATGAAGCTGAGAGAAGCTTCTGTGAACTCGTTGTGAAACCAAAGTGTATTACCTGATATCAGGAACAAATTCTCTAGAAGTATTTTGCAGTTGTTGCTACAATAAACATTATGATGAAAGACAAGAACACAGAAGGTAAGAATCACCAGAGTTGTGTGTGTGTGTGTGTGCGTGTGTGCGTGTGTCCACATGTGTGTGTGTAACCAGCTGATGCAATTCCCATTGGCACAAATTAAGTTTAATTTAGAACCTGAGCTTACTATTGTGGAGCTCTATGTAATACATCCTTCTGTATAGGAGAATATTTTCTCTAATATAATAATATTTCTATCAAGGCAAATAACCCTACTGTATTGCAACTTGCTCTCTATCAAATGAACTCTGATGCCATGAAATCCACAATTTAGAGATTGCCAGTCTTTTAGCATCAGGATTCTTGGACTTTAATCAATACAAATTGATAAGAGGCCAGAGGAAAAATTCAGGCAAGGCTTTGCTGGGACTTGTGCTACAGCAGGAATGGGTAGAAACAAGTAAGGGGTTCTCTTGCTCATTCCCTGAAGGGAGCAATGAGCTAGTTCTTTGTATGGGGTGGGTCCAGGGCTCGTGCCAGAGGGGTAGCTTAGGTAGTTTGACCCTTGTACTAAGGGCAAGGGGCATGCACAGAACGTTGCTTTTGCTTTGAACCCATCTGAAGTGGCAGTGGGCTTTTGGTCTTTTCATATCCTGATGTTCATAATTTGCCCCAACTGCACATGCCTGCAATTGTTTTTAGCCCCTTATAGTTTCTTCATTTTTTTTTTTTTTGCTTGAGGGTATGTTTGTCCAGCTGTAAGCACTGCAGCAAAGGGGCCCTTGTCCCAGCCTGTCTCAAATATAGATGTCTTTAAAGCCAATGGCATCACCTTGACCAGTTTCTTAAAGTTTGTGATCACAATTTAAATCCATTAAATAGTTTAAAGCTAAATCCCCAAGTAGAAAATAGTGTGGCAGTGGGGGAGAAAGAAGGAAGAAAACCATGTCTCTAATTTGGTATTTGGCTCAATCAGAAATATTTCCTGAAGTTTATTATTCTATTATTGCTTATCAAAATGTTATAAAAATAAACATCCTCACCCTTAAAATAACACACTAATGACAAGTGATTCTCAACCATGAACAATTCCATATCCCTAAAGGGCATTTGGGAAGGAGAGGGTATGTTTGCTGGTTGAATCAATGACTAGACGTTTCTGTTGGCACACAGTGCCTGGAGACCAAGGATCTAAATACACCTGACATTTCCATAACAAAGAACTGTCCTTCCTAAAATGACCTACCTTTTCTGAACCCAAATAGTAAGCCCCTCCATGATCTGTTGATTTGCTGGTATAAAGAGCCCAGGTGGTAATCTCAACTTCCACCTAATTAAACCATTTTTTTCTTCCTTGATGGAAACATTCCTCCCTTGGAAACCAAGACCTCTGAACCAGCAGAGTCCAAAGTTGTGGCAGATAGGAAGCAAAGAGTAAACCAAAAACAAACAAACAAAAAACTCTAACTAAAATCACTAACTAATCACTGAAATCTCAAAAACAACCGAATGATCTCTGTTCATTTCCAAGGCAAACCATTCAATATCACAGTAATCCAAGTCTGTGCCCCACCCAGTAATACTGAAGAAGCTGAAGTTGAACGTTTCTATGAAGACCTACAAGACCTTCTAGAACTAACACCCAAAAAAGATGTCCTTTTCATTATAGGGGACTGGAATGCAAAAGTAGGAAGTCAAGAAATACCTGGAGTAACAGGCAAATTTGGCCTTGGCATACAGAATGAAGCAGGGAAAAGGCTAATAGAGTTTTGCCAAGAGAAAGCACTGGTCATAGCAAACACCCTCTTCCAACAACACGAGAGAAGACTCTACACGTGGACATCACCAGATAGCCAACACCAAAATCAGATTGATTATATTCTTTGCAGCCAAAGATGGAGAAGCTCTATACAGTCAGCAAAAACAAGACCAGGAGCTGATGGTGGCTCAGATCATGAACTCCTTATTGCCAAATTCAGACTTAAATTGAAGAAAGTGGGGAAAACCACTAGACCATTCAGGTATGACCTAAATCAAATCCCTTAACGATTATACAGTGGAAGTGAGAAATATATTTAAGGGACTAGATCTGATAGAGTACCTGATGAACTGTGGACAGAGGTTTGTGACATTGTACAGGAGACAGGGATCAAGACCATCCCCAAGAAAAAGAAATGCAAAAAGGTAAAACGGTTGTCTGAGGAGGCCTTACAAATAGCTGTGAAAAGAAGAGAAGTGAAAAGCAAAGGAGAAAAGGAAAGATAAAAGCATCTGAATGTAGAGTTCCAAAGAATAGTAAGGAGAGATAAGAAAGCCTTCCTCAGCCATCAATACAAAGAAATAGAGGAAAACAATAGAATGGGAAAGACTAGAGATCTCTTCAAGAAAATTAGAGATACCAATGGAATATTTCATGCAAAGATGGGCACAATAAAGGACAGAAATGGTATGGACTTAACAGAAGCAAAAAATATTAAGAAGAGGTGGCAAGAGTACACAGAAGAACTATACAAAAAAGATCTTCACAACCCAGATAATCATGATGGTATGATCATTCATCTAGTGCCAAACATCCTGGAATTTGAAGTCAAGTGGGCCTTAGGAAGCATCCCTATGAACAAAGCTAGTGGAGGTGATGGAATTCCAGCTGAGCTATTTCAAATCCTTAAAGATGATGCTGTGAAAGTGCTGCACCCAATATGTCAGAAAATTTGGAAACTCAGCAGTGGCCACAGGACTGGAAAAGCTCAGTTTTCATTCCAATCCCAAAGAAAGGCAATGCCAAAGAATGCTCAAACTACTGCACAATTGCACTTATCTCACATGCTAGGAAAGTAATGCTCAAAATTCTCCAAGCCAGGTTTCAGCAGTACATGAACCATGAACTTCCAGATGTTCAGGCTGGTTTAGAAAAGGCAGAGGAACCAGAGATCAAATTGCCAACATCTGTTGGATTATCGAAAAAGCAAGAGAGTTCCAGAAGAACATCTATTTCTGCTTTATTGACTATGCCAAGGCCTTTGACTGTGTGGATCACCACAAACGGTGGAAAATTCTTGAAAGAGATGGGCATACCAGACCACCTGACCTGCTTCATGAGAAATCTGTATGCAAGTCAGGGAGCAACAGTTAGAACGGGACATGGAACAATAGACTGGTTCCAAATAGGGAAAGGAGTACGTCAAGGCTGTTTTTGTCACCCTGCTTATTTAACTTCTGTGCAGAGTACATCATGAGCAACGCTGGGCTGGAGAAAGCCAAGCTGGAATCAAGATTGCCTGAAGAAATATCAATAACCTCACATATGCAGATGACACCACCCTTATGGCAGAAAGTGAAGAAGAACTAAAGAGCCTCTTGATGAAAGTGAAAGAGGAGAGTGAAAAAGTTGGCTTAAAGCTCAACATTCAGAAAGCTAAGATCATGGCATCTGGTCCCATCACTTCATGGCAAATAGATGGGGAAACGGTGGAAACAGTGACAGACTATATGTTCCTGGGCTCCAAAATCACTGCAGATGGTGATTGCAGCCATGAAATTAAAAGATGCTTACTCCTTGGAAGGAAAGTTATGACCAACCTAGACAGCACATTAAAAAGCAGAGACATTACTTTGCCAATAAAGGTCCATTTAGTCCAAGGTATGGTCTTTCCAGTAGTCACGTATGGATGTGAAACTTGGACTATAAAGAAAGCTGAGCACCGAAGAATTGATGCTTTTGAACTGTGGTATTGGAGGAGACCCTTGAGAGTCCCTTGGATTACAAGGAGATCCAACCACTCCATCCTAAATGAAATCAGTCCTGAATATTCATTGCAAGGACTGACACCAAAGCTGAAACTCCAATACTTTGGCCACCAGATGTGAAGAACTGGCTCATTGGAAAAGACCCTGATGCTGGGAAAGATTGAAGGAGGGAGGAGAAGGGGCCGACAGAGAGTGAGATGGTTGGATGGCATCACCGACTCAATGGACATGAGTTTGAGTAAACTCCAGGAGTTGGTAATGAACAGGGAGGCCTGGTGTGCTGCAGTCCATGGGGTCACAAAGAGTCGGACACGACTAAGCAACTGAACTGAACTGAACTAAAATCACTAATGTACCATCAGAGGTAATTTTGAGAGAGCTTTTCCACCTCTTAATACTTGAGCCTGAGGAAAACAGCACTAAAGCTTGGTTGCTAATTCAGAGTATATGCCACATCCTGGAGAATAATACCCCAGTCCTACAAGGTCAGCTGTGTGTTAGTCGCTCAGTTGTGTCCAAATCCTAGTGACCCCATGTATTGTAGCCCACCAGGCACCTCTGTCCATGGAATTTCTCAGGCAAGAATACTGGAGTAGGTTGTCATTCCCTTCTCCAGGGGATATTCCCCACCCTGGTATCAAGCTCAGCTCTCCTGCATTGCAGCCAGATTCTTTACTATCTGAGCCACCAGGGAAGCCCTGCAAGGTCACCTAGATGGCTCTATAACTGAGTCTTCCAAAGGCCTCCCACTGTTTATTCAGGTCAGTTGCTTTAGAGTGATGGGATATTTAGTAAGACAAATGAATTCTGTGAGCATGAACCCAAGCAATGCTATGCAGAATATCATAGTGGCAAATAAGGTATTCTCTAGGCTCACTGCTGAGTGTCCAAATGAGAAGAGCAGAGATCAACACTGAACCCTTGACTGGGGGCACAGTCCCATGGGGAACCAGTTAACCACCAGTTAATCAAACTGGTGGCAGTTTGATTATACTTGACCATTTCCATCAGGGAAATGAAAATAGGTAGAACTTTGTTTTTAACCGAAATAGACAAGTACTATGGATATAGGTTTCTCTTCCTTCTTCATAATGCTCTGGCACTTGTGGACTTTCAGAATTCCTTATTCACTATTATGGCATTCCTCAGCTACTTAGGCTTCCTCATTGCATGGTGGATGGTTTCCAGGAAGGAGCATTCCAAGAGGAAGGAAATGGAAGCTGCCAGTCCTCTTAAGTCTGGGGTCAGAAATCCCAGAATATCATTCCTATCATATTCTGTTGGTCAAAGCAATCACAGGGCCAGAGTGAAGGAGATAGAAAATGAACTCCGCCTCTTTTTAAAATTGAAGTGCCATTGATTTACAATGTCATGTTAGTTTCAGCTGTACAGCAAAGTGATTCAGTTATACATATATATCTGTAATTTTTCAGATTCTTTTCCACCATAGGTTATTACAGGATATCGAACATAGTTCCCTGTGTTATACATAGGTCCTTGTTGTTTATGTACTTTGTATATAGTAGTGTGTATCTGTTAATCCCAAACTCCTAAGTTATCCCTCTCTCAGCCCCTTATCTGAGTGCCCATGGGGAACAAGTCTAGAAGGCTCAAACAGATTAACACACCAGCCCAGAATGAGCCAAGTCTGCCCCAGAGTGAGCTCATGGGTTATAGTGACCCAGGCATTACCCAGACCACTTGTGCCTGACTGAGAAGGATTTTGGCATGCATAGCCATTTCAATGTAAGTGTTACCTTGACTATTTTCTTTGGACTCTTTGCCATTGTTTGACTGAATTGCATTTTAACATCTGGGACACCTGACCTGCTTCTGGAAGCAACTGGCCTCTTGTCTGACTATATGGTGCCACATACCCCTGCATATTATATATAATATGATATTCAGTACATATCTACATATATAAACTCTCAGAAACTACAAGAAGAGAGAGAAGTAGAAAGAATTGTGGAATGAATGAGAGCAAGAAAAACTGAGGGGGGGTGGGTCTCCATTCTGTCGCTGACTTGCTGTGTTACCCAGAGAAGCTGACCTCTCTGGTCCTACATTTCTGTGACCCTAAGGTTAATAGAATTGTACCACATATCTGTAAGTTTCTTCTTTGTCCTAACCACTTATGGGCCCACAGTTATATGAAACACCTAAAGCTCTGGCAAAGGTAGGATTTCCCTCTTCAAACCCCACCTAGGAGAATAAGATGGCAGAGGAGTAGGTGGACGTGGAGTACATCTCTCTCTACAGATACTTCAGGAATACACCTTCAGACACAGAAGTGCCTGCAGAACACCAGCTGAGAGTGGACAGGAGTACCTGATGAGTGGAAAAGAATATATAGATCCATGCAAAACTCAGTAGGATGAAGGAACTAGAGGGAAAAACAGGTATGTTAGTAGGACTGGACCTGCCCACCCTCGGTGGGTGGGGGAATCAGGGGTCTGATTCCCACATTGGGGCAATTGTCTGAGTCAGAGGAGAAACATTTAAGGTTGAGAGTGAAACAGCTGATCAGTGGCAGCCTAAATGGAATGAGAATCAAATAGTCCTTGCCTCAGCCATACATACCCCGGACAGGGATGCAGGTCCCCTGGAAGGTGCAGTGGCTGGGAGTTGGAGTTTAGGGATTGTGGAGCAATCCCAAGGTGAAGGCTGCTGTTGCCTGTGGAGAGATGGATTGAGGGCATGTGCGGGAGGAGGCTGTGGTGGGAAATGCCTGTGGAGGAAAGCCAGGCAGCCATGGAAGCAAGGCGATATGCTGAGTCATGCTTAGGAGGTGGAGCCATCACCATAGCCTTTCTCTCCCCACAGGCCAGCGTCAGCAGCTCAACAATAGAGAGGCTGGCCCATCAAACACCTGACGCACAGAACTACAGAGTAGGAACCCACCCAGAATGCCCCCTTTAAGTGCCTGACACACCAATCCACAGGGTAGGACCCCAGCCAGGGGGTCCCCTCTATGTGCCTGATGCTCCAGACAACAGAGAAGGACCCCAGGCAAGGCAGCCCTCTAAATGCCTGAACGGGCGAAGCTATGGAGAAAGACTGGCCAAAGACCTCTTCTGTTTGCCAGCTACAAAAGCCTAGAAAAAAGACTCTGATAGGGCCATAACTCCTGCTATGGAGACAGTCCATGTCCCTGCACACTTGGCACCACCAGGGTCCCCACAAGCCAAGCAGCTGCGCCACCTTCATGCTCAGCCCTCACTGGGGCAGAGCTACCACAGGCAAAAAAAGTCTTGTGTCTGTGCATGCAGGGTTGTTTCAGTCGTGTCCAACTCTTTGCAGCACTGGTGACCACGGCCTGCCAGGCTTCTCTGTCAGCCGGGTTCTCCAGGGAAGAATACTGGAGCGTATTGGCCAATACTGGTTGCCATACCCTTCTAGAGCACTATATTTCCTGCTGACCTAGCTGCCAACTCCCCTGAGTACCTGGTGTTGCCAGAACCCCTGCAAGCCAAGCATCTACACTACCTCCACACGTGGCCCTCACTGGGACAGACCCAAGTCCTCCAAGGAAGCTTCAGGAGCAAACCCCAGTGGACGACCCACAGGCAGAGGTGGAAATAAAACCACAATTAAAACCCAGGGGCAGTGTGACTAAGGGAGAAGACCCAAAACCTTCCCACCAGCTGAACAAGTTGCAGATTAAATCCACATGATCAACTAGGCAAACTCTGTGTCTATGGAATATATAAAAGGACACTGAGAGCTCCCAAAAAAGAAAATGCACTAATTCTGATAGCTGTGGACTTTGGAGGCAAGAACACACAGGAGTAGGACCAGATTAGAATCTGAGCTGCCCACACAGCAGGTCCAGGGATCAACACAGTGTTGGAGGGCACTTTAGGAAGGTGCCTTCAATCTTTCCCAGCATCAGGGTCTTTTCCAATGAGCCAGTTCTTCACATCTGGTGGCCAAAGTATTGGAGTTTCAGCTTTGGTGTCAGTCCTTGCAATGAATATTCAGGACTGATTTCATTTAGGATGGAATGGTTGGATCTCCTTGTAATCCAAGGGACTCTCAAGAGTCTCCTCCAATACCACAGTTCAAAAGCATCAATTCTTCGGTGCTCAGCTTTGTTTATAGTCCAACTTTCACATCCATACGTGACTACTGGAAAAACCATACCTTGGACTAAATGGACCTTTATTGGCAAAGTAATGTCTCTGCTTTTTAATGTGCTGTCTAGGTTGGTCATAACTTTCCTTCCAAGGAGTAAGCATCTTTTAATTTCATGGCTGCAATCACCATCTGCAGTGATTTTGGAGCCCAGGAACATATAGTCTGTCACTGTTTCCACTGTTTCCCCATCTATTTGCCATGAAGTGATGGGACCAGATGCCATGATCTTAGCTTTCTGAATGTTGAGCTTTAAGCCAACTTTTTCACTCTCCTCTTTCACTTTCATCAAGAGGCTCTTTAGTTCTTCTTCACTTTCTGCCATAAGGGTGGTGTCATCTGCATATGTGAGGTTATTGATATTTCTCCAGGCAATCTTGATTCCAGCTTGGCTTTCTCCAGCCCAGCGTTGCTCATGATGTACTCTGCACAGAAGTTAAATAAGCAGGGTGACAAAAATAGCCTTGACGTACTCCTTTCCCTATTTGGAACCAGTCTGTTGTTCCATGTCCAGTTCTAACTGTTGCTTCTTGATCTGCATAGAGATTTCTCAAGAGGCAGGTCAGGGGGTCTGGTATTCCCATCTCTTTCAGAATTTTCCACAGTTTGTGGTGATCCACACAGTCAAAGGCTTTGGCATAGCCAATAAAGCAGAAATAGATGTTTTTCTGGAACTCTCTTGCTTTTTCCATGATCCAGTGAATGTTGGCAATTTGATCTCTGGTTCCTCTGCCTTTTCTAAAACCAGCCTGAACATCTGGAAGTTCATGGTTCATGTACTGCTGAAGCCTGGCTTGGAGAATTTTGAGCATTACTTTACTAGCATGTGAGATAAGTGCAATTGTGTGGTAGTTTGAGCATTCTTTGGCATTGCCTTTCTTTGGGATTGGAATAAAAACTGACCTTTTTGCTTTAGTTAGTTTTTATTTTTAACTGATAGATATAATTTTTGGTTTTCTTTGTTCACCAGGTCAATCTATTGTACTTTTTTTTTGTTGGACTGTTTTGATTTTGCTTATGGGTGTATATGTATATGTGAATATTCAGTCACACTTTTTATTGTTATAAACCTCTGCCTCTACATTGGGCTTTTGCAGTTCTGTGGAGTTTTCTTTTTTCTTTTTTTTTCTTCTTCCTTTCTTTTTCTTTCTTCTTCCTTTTTTTTCTTTTCTCTTTTTTAATTTCAGTTTTTAATCTTTTAAAACCAATTATATTTTCTCTACATTTATTCCTTTGTTTGCCTTTCCTACTCTTCTTTTCCTCTTGCATTTAATCTTTAATGCATATAAATCTTCTTCATCTACCTCTGTTTAACTATACTTATCTATTCTTTTTTCTTTTCTTTCTTTCCTTTCCTTTCAACATATTTTTAAATTTTGTTTTCATTGCTTTATTCCCCACTTAGGACCCTGCTTTAATTTTGTTTTTCAGTTTGTGCTTTAGTTCGTTTTGTTCTTAACTGGTAAATATAATTTTTGATTTCCTTTGTTCACCTGGTCAATCTACAGTACTTTATTTTTGTTGGACTGTTTTTATTTTGCTTATGGGTGTATATGTGTATATTCCATTATTTTAATCATTATTTGTCTGATTTTGTAATTGTCATTTGGTGTTCATTTTGGGGTATGTTATTTAATCTCACTTAATATCATAACAAACCACTTGTGGAATCTTCATTTCTGACCAGAGATCAAATCCTGAGCCTTCGGAGTGGGAACACTGACTTCAAGACCCTCAGTTCAGTTCAGTTCAGTCACTCAGTCATGTCCAACTCTTTGCGACCCCATGAATCACAGCATGCCAGGCCTCCCTGTCCATCACCAACTCCCAGAGTTCACTCAGACTCACGTCCATCGAGTCAATGATACCATCCAGCCATCTCATTCTCTGTAGTCCCCTTCTCCTCCTGCCCCCAATCCCTCCCAGCATCAGAGTCTTTTCCAATGAGTCAACTCTTTGCATGAGGTGGCCAAAGTACTGGAGTTTCAGCTTTAGCATCATTCCTTCCAAAGAAATCCCAGGGCTGATCTCCTTCAGAATGGACTGGTTGAATCTCCTTGCAGTCCAAGGACTCTCAAGAGTCTTCTCCAACATCACAGTTCAAAAGCATCAGTTCTTCAGCACTCAGCTTTCTTCACAGTCCAACTCTCACATCCATACATGACCACTGAAAAACCATAGCCTTGACTAGACAGACCTTTGTTGGCAAAATAATGTCAAGACCCTAGACTACCAGAAAACTAACCCTAGGGAGTATCAAGTAGTGAGAACTCACACAAAGGAAACCACTTGAATACAAGACTGGGCTTCACCCAACCACGAGTAGCACCCTGTGCAGTACACCTCATTTAAATGACAAACAAACAAAAATACAAACCCAATCATCAGCAGACAGGATTACCACCTCACTCAGCTTTGCCCATCAGAGGAAAACCAAGCAAACAAACTCAGCACAAATCTCACCCTATACAATGCTTACACAAGCCCCTGGACCAACCTTAGGAGGGCAGAAACCAAATGGAATAAAGAATTCCACCTTGAAGCCTGGGGAAAGGAGACCTCAAACACAGTAAGTTTAAAAAAAATAATGAAAAGGCAGAGAAATACTACACAAATTAAGGAAGAAATTAGAAACACAGAAGTCCAAATAAATGAAGAGGAAATAGGCAAGCTACCTGAAAACATATTCAGAATAATGATAGTAAAGTGGTCAAAAACCTTGAAAACAAAATGGAGAAAATGCAAGAATCAATTAAGAAAGACCTAGAAAAATTAACGAATAAACATACAAAGAAAAACAACACAATTATTGAAATTGCAAATACTGTAGAAGGAATCAATAGCAGAATATCTGAAGCAGAAGAAAGAATCAGTGAGCTGGAAGATAAAATCATGGAAATAACTACTGAAGACCAGAATAAAGTAAAAATGAAAAGAACTGAGGATAGTCTCAGAGACTGCTGGGACAATATCAAACACACCAACATTCAAATTATAGGCCTCCCAGAAGAAGAAGAGAAAAAGAAAGGCTATGAGAAATTTTTTGAAGAGATTATAGTTGAAATTTTCCTCAGCATGGAAAAGGAAATAGTCAATCCAGTCCAAGATACACAAAGAGTCCCATACAGGATAAACCCAAGGAGAAATATGCCAAGACACATACTAATCAAACTAACAAAGACTAAACACAAAGAAAGAATATTAAAAGCAGCAAGGGAAAAGCAACAAGTAACATACAAGGGAAACCCCATATGCTTAACAGCTGATCTTTCAGGAGAAACTCTGCAGGCCAGAAGGAAATGGCAGTATATATTTAAAGTACTTAAAGGGAAAAATCTACAACCAAGATTACTGTATCTGGCAAGGATCTCATTCAAAATTGATGGAGAAATAAAAAGCTTTTCAGATAAGCAAAAGTTGAGAGAATTCAGTACCACCAAACCAGCTTTACAATAAATGTTAAACAGACTTATATAGTCAAGAAATACAAGAGAAGAAAAAGACCTACAAAATCAACCCCAAACAATTAAGAAAATGGCAATAGGAACATATATATCAATAATTACTTTAAATGTAAATGGGTTAAATGTGCCAACCAAAAGACACAGACTGGTTGAATGGATACAAAAAGAAGACCTATATATATGCTGTGTACAAGAAACCCACTTCAGACCTAAAGACACATATAGACTGAAAGTGAGAGGATGGAAAAATATATTCCATGCAAATGGGAAGCAAAAGAAAGCTGGAGTAGCAATCCTCATGTCAGACAAAATAGACCTTAAAATAAAGATTACAGGAGATAATGAAGGACACTACATAATGATCAAGGCATCAATTCAAGACGAAGACATAGCAATTGTAAATATCTATGCACCCCACATAGGAGCGCCTCAATACATAAGACAAACACTAACAGACATAAAAGGAGAAACTGACAGTAGCACAATAATAGTAGGAGACTTTAACACCTCACTAACACCAATGGAAAGATCATTAAAACAGAAAATTAATAAGTAAACACAAGTCTTAAATGACACATTAGATGAGATGGATCTCATTATTATCTTCAGGACATTCCATCCAAATGCAGAAGAATACACCTTCTTCTCAAGTCCACATGGAACATCCCCCAGGATAGACCACATCTTGGGTCACAAATCAAACCTCAGTAAATTTAAGAAAACTGAAATCATATCAAGCATCTTCTCTGACCACAATGCTATGAGGCTAGATATCAATTACAAAAAAAAAAAAAATGTAAAAAACGCAAACACATGGAGATTAAACAATACATTTTTAAATAGCCAACAGGTTACTGAAGAAATCAAAAGGGGAAATAAAAAAATTTCTAGAAACAAATGACAGTAAAACACAACAACTCAAAACCTACGGGATGCAGCAAAAGCAGTTCTAAGGGGGAAGTTTATAACAATGCAATCCTACCTCAAGAAACAATAAAAACATCGAATAGACAACTTTAGGTTGTCTAAACCTAAAGTTACTGGAAACCTAACAGAACTGGAAAAAGAACAAAAAAAAATTAGTAGAAGGAAAGAAATCATAAAGATCAGAACAGAAATAATTGAAAAAGAAATGAAAGAAATATCAGTAAAGATTAATAGAACTAAATGCTGGTTCTTTGAGAAGATAAACAAAATTGACAAACCTTTAGCCAGACTCATCAAGGAAAAAAGAAGATTCAAATCAACAAAATTAGAAATGAAAAAGGAGAGGTTGAAACATACAATACAGAAATACAAAGGATTATGAGACTATTATGAACAACTATGTGGCAATAAAATTGATAACTTCAAAGAAATGGACAGATTCTTAGAAAAGTTCAATCTTCCAAGATTGAACGAGGAAGAAATAGAAATTATGAATCACCCAATTACATGCACTAAAATTGAAGCTGTGATAAAAAATCTCCCAAAAAACAAAAGCCCAGGACCAGATGGCTTCACAGGAGAATTCTATCAAACAATTAGAGAAGAGCTTATGCCTATCCTTCTAAAACTCTTTCAAAAAATTCCAGAGGAAGGAACACTTCCAGACTCATTCTATGAGGCCACCATCACCCTGATACCGAAACCAGACAAAGACAACACAAAAAAAGAAAACTATAGGCCAATATCACTGAGGAACATAGATGCAAAAATCCTCAACAAAATTTTAGCAAATAGAATTCAGCAACTTATCAAAAAGCTCACACACCATGATCCCAAGTTGGGTTTATTCCAGGGATGCAAGGATTCTTCAATATATGCAAATCAATCAATGTGATACACCATATTAGCAAATTAAAAGATAAAAACCATATGATAATCTCAATAGATGCAGAAAAAGCCTTTGACAAAATTCAGCACCCAAAATTCCATTTTTATGATTAAACCTCTTCAAAAAAATGGGCATAGAAGGAACCTACCTCAAGATAGTAAAGGCCATATATGATAAGCTTACAGCAAACATTATTCTCAATGGTGAAAAACTGAAAGCATTCCCCCTAAGATGAGGGACAATACAAGGGTGTCCACTTTCACCACTATTATTCAACATAGTCCTGGAAGTCCTAGCTACAGCAATCAGAGAAGAAAAAGAAAGAAAAAGAATCCAGATCAGAAAAGAAGTAAAGCTCTCACTGTTTGCAGATGAAATGATACTGTACATAGAAAACCCTAAAAATAGTATCAGAAATTACTAGAGCTAATCAGTGAATTTAGCAAAGTTGCAGGATACAAAATCAATACACAAAAATCACTTGTATTTCTATATACTAACAATGAAAAATCAGGAAGAGAAATTAAGGAATCAATCCCATTCACCATTGCAACAAACAGAATTAAATATCTAGGAATAAACTTACCTAAGCAGACAAAAGAACTGTACACAGAAAAGTATAAGACCCTAATGAAAGAAATCAAAGATGACATAAACAGATGGAGAGATATTCCATGTTCCTGGGTAGGAAGAATCCATATTGTGAAAATGACTGTACTACCAAATGCAATCTACAGAGTCAATGTGATCCCTATCAAATTACCAATGGCATTTTTCTCAGAACTAGAACAGAAAATTTCACAATTCATATGGAAACACAAAATACCCTGAATAGCCAAAGCAGTCTTGAAAAAGAAGAATGGAGCTGGAGGAATGAACCTTCCTGACTTCAGATTATACTACAAAGCTACAGCCGTCAAGACAGTATGGTACTGGCACAAAAACAGAAACATAGACCAATGGAACAAGATAGAAAGCCAAGAAATAAACCCGTGCACCTATGGGTACCTTCTTTTTGACAAAGGAGGCAAGAATATACAATGGAGCAAAGGCACACTCTTCAATAAATAGTGCTGGGAAAACTTGACAGCTACATGTAAAAGAATGAAATTAGAACACTTTCTAACACCACACACAAAGATAAACTCAAAATGGATTAAAGACCTAAATATAAGACCAAAAACTATAAAACTCTTAGAGAAAAACATAGGCAGGACACTAGATGACATAAATCAAAGCAAGATCCTCTATGACCCACCTCCTAGAGTAATGGAGATAAAAACAAAAGTAAACAAGTGGGACCTGATTAAACTTAGAAGCTTTTGCACAGCAAAGGAAACTATAAGCAATGTGAAAAGACAACCCTCAGAATGGGAGAAAATAATAGCAAATGAAACAACTGACAAAGGATTAATTTCCAAAATATTCAAGCAGCTCATACAACTCAATACCAGAAAAATAAACAACCCAATCAAAGAGTGGGGAAAAGACCTAAACTGACATTTTTCCAAAGAAGACATACAGATGGCTAACAAACACATGCAAAGATGCTCAACATCACTCATTATTAGAGAAAAGCGAATCAAAACTACAATGATATATCACCTCACATCAGTCAGAATGCCCATCATCAAAAAGTCTACAAACAATAAATGCTGGAGAGGGTGTGGAGAAAAGGGAATGCTCTTGCACTGTTGGTGGGAATGTTGATGCAGCCACTTTGGAAGATGGTATGGAGATTCCTTTAAAAACTAGGAATAAAACCACCATATGACCCAGCAATCCCACTCTTAGGCATATACCCTAAAGTGAAAGTGGAAGTGAAGTCGCTCATTTGTGTCCGACTCTTTGCGACCCCATGGATGGCAACCTACCAGGCTCTGCGGTCCATGGGATTTTCCAGGCAAGAATACTGGAGTGGGCTGCCATTTCTTTCTCCAGGGGATCTTCCCAACCCAGGGATCGAACCCAGGTCTCCTGCCATTGCAGACAAATGCTATACCATCTGAGCCACTAGGGAAGCCCAGGCATATACCCTAAGGAAACCAAAACTGAAAAAAACACATGTATCCCATTGTTCATTGCAACACTATTTACAATAGCAAGAACATGGAAGCAACCTAGATGTCCACTGACAGATGAATGGATAAAGAAGTCATGGTACATATACACAATGGACTATTAATCATAAAAAGGAACTCATCTGAGTCAATTTGAATAAGGTGGATGAACCTAGAACCTATTATACAGAATGAAGTAAGTCAGAAAGAGAAAGATAAATATTGTATTCTAATGCAAATGTACAGAATCTAGACAATGGTACTGAAGAATTTATTTACAGGGCAGCAATGGAGAAACAGACATAGAGAATAGACTTATGGACTTGGGGAGAGGGGAGGAGAGCGTGAGATGTATGGTAAGAGTAAGAGGGAAACACATTACCGTATGTAAAATAGATAGCCAATGGGAATTTTCAGTATGGCTCAGGAAACTCAAATAGGGGCTCTGTATCAACCTAGAGGGGTGGGATGGGGAGGGAGATGGGAGGCAGGTTTAAAGGGAGGGGATGTGTGTGTACCTAGGGCTGATTCATGTTGAGGTTTGACAAAAAACAACAAAATTCTGTAAAGCAATTATCCTTCAGTGAAAGAATAAATTAATTTTTAAAAAGCTACTTAGATACTCAGAAACATATAAGGAGCTACTTTCTATTTTCCCAATGAATAGATATTGCTATGCCGTTGGTTTTCTTCATGAAATATTTTCTAAATAAACAAAAACTGGTGATTATTTAGAAAACTCCTCAGATTTTTAAATGGCCAAAGTTATGAAATAACTACCCTCACATCCAGATAATTCAAGATTGTCTTTACCTGAATCAGTGTATCCTCCAGGTCTTTTCTGATTCCACATAAACTCAGCAGAGCCTGCAAAGGAGGATGGATGTGCAAGTGTGGAAATAAGTCCCCACGGGAGTGAAGTTCTCCCATCACCTGCTCTCAGTCTAATTCGCCAAGCACAGCTCCCACCACATCAGCCCTTCTCAACCCCCCTTGCCGATGTTTCTTTCTCCAGAACAGGACCTGGAATCCACCTCCTTTTTTGTTCTTTGTTTCTTCTACCTGACATGCCTTGTTGCCATTTTCATAGAGCACCAGTTTACCCAGCCTGGTATGCTTGTCCCCCTATACGGTGGAAGGGGAGGGAGCGCATATGTTCTCTGTAGCAGCCCACATATTCCATGCTGCCACATTTATAAAGGTTGCTGGCATTTACTGAGCACTATATTACTATATGCCAAGCAGGCACCCTGCTAAAGGTTCATGTTTTACTCTCATATCAACCCTATAAAGTAAGCTCTTGTTTTTCCGCTTTTCATGGATGACTCAAGCCGTGAAATGGTTCAGCATCTTGCCATGGGTCACTTGTCAGCAGGTGGTGAAGGAGGGATTTGAAATCTGATGGCACTGCCCACTCTCTTATCCACTGTGCTGCATGATGGCAGGATAATGTCTTCTCCAAGAAGAGCTGAGCTGAGAACAAGTTCCTCCTCCAGCTTAGCTCACTGATGTGTAAGGCATAGCATCAAAGAAAGCTGAATGAATGAGTTAAAGTCCTGCTTGCGCTGGGAAATTTCCCCACTCTGCCCTGTGAGAAAACGCCCTTTGTCTTCTAAGCCACTGCAAACTTTTTTCTGATGCCTCTGTTACACTTGCGATGTTATCTGGAGTGTGAGTGAGTTAGGACTGTGACAGCAAATCTAATAGTTCACAAGCCCCTTAAGGGTAGGGTTGTGCCTGCCAGAACTATCCAGGCTCGGTGCTCTTGTCTGGGAACCCAGGCCGACTCACAAGGCAAGGCCCCAAGAAATATGGCTCCACTTCCTGGCCACAAGGACCTCCACTCAGATAGGACAACTGGGTCATATATTCTTGGTCCCCCTGTAAGCTCGCAAGAGAAGCAAAGAAATGCATCTGCAAACTTACTCTCGACTTGCTGAGTAACATCCATCACTTAGAGGCTGTCAAGGGCTTGATTATCTTATTCCTGCCTCAGGTAAATAGCAGTGATATGACCCCCTCAGTTCAGTTCAGTTCAGTCACTCGTTGTGTCCGACTCTTTGCAACCCCATGAACTGCAGCACGCCAGGCCTCGCTGTCCATCACCAACTCCCAGAGTTGACTCAAACTCATGTGCATCGAGTCAGTGATTCCATCCAGCCATCTCATCCTCTGTCGTCCCCTTCTCCTCCTGCCCCCAATCTCTCCCAGCATCAGAGTCTTTTCCAATGAGTAAACTCTTCACATGAGGTGGCCAAAGTACTGGAGTTTCAGCTTTAGCATCAGTCCTTCCAATGAACACCCAGGACTGATCTCCTTCAAAATGGACTGGTTGGATCTCCTTGCAGTCCAAGGGACTCTCAAGAGTCTTCTCCAACACCACAGTTCAAAAGCATCAATTCTTCGGCACTCAGCTTTCTTCACAGTCCAACTCTCACATCCATACATGACCACTGGAAAAACCATAGCCTTGACTAGACGGACCTTTGTTGGCAAAGTAATGTCTCTGCTTTTTAATATGCTATCTAGGTTGGGCATAACTTTCCTTTCAAGGAGTAAGCATCTTTTAATTTCATCAAGGTACCATTATTTGTGGACACATTATAGATGACTGAGTTAAGTAACTCACTGAGTGGAGGGGACAGAGTGGAGGGGACATTCCTAACTCATCAGAGTCTATCACTGTTATTCCTGGGCTTTTCCTACTGATGTGGGGCGATCAATGATGCCACAGGCTCAGACTTGAAAGCAGATTCTAGAGTCAGCCTTCTTTATTCATTGGCACTACCTCTTCATAGTTATGTGACAATTGGCTAAATGACGTGTTTAGATCTCCCTAGTTTCAATTTCCTATATATAAAATGAACAATAGTGCCCACTTTATGAACTTGTGAGGATTAAATTGGGTAATACATTCAGAGTGCTTGGAATAGTATTTGGTATATAGCAAATGTTGAATAAATGTTTGTCATTCTTATATCATCTCTGACCTGGCATCTGTGTCTGGCATCAGTTGCTCAGTTGTGTCTGACTCTTTGCAACCCCATGTACTGCAGCCCACCAGGCTCCTCTGTCCATGAGATTTCCCAGGCAAGAATACTGGAGTGGGTTGCCATTTCCTTCTCTAGGGAATCTTCCCAACGCAGGGATCAAACCCACACTACATCTCTTATGTCTCCTGTGCTGGCAGGTGGATTCTTTACCACTGCGCCACCTGGGAAGCCCCTCTGAGCTGGAATGGGCTTTAAAGTTTATTTAGATAAACTGCCAATTCCAAAGAAAGAATCTTCTAATATTGTCTCCAACTTCTTCTTGAATATCTCCTCCTATAGTCAACTCACTACTTCAAAACCTACCTAATTCTGAAAAAACAGTCTTCCTTTAAACTCTTTCTTTCAATGCAGTGAACCATCTGTTTTCCTGTTTCATCCATTAGTGATCTTAGGTTTGCCTTATGAATTCACATTGAGTAAATGACAGCCATTTCCCCCACTTTAAGGCACCCCTCAGATATTTAAGGGCAGCTGCAGTTATGACCCTTGGAACTTTTCTAACACTCACTTCAAGACACAAGCCTTAGAAATGGCTCTGTGAATAAACTTCTATTAAATAAAAGATGCTAGAAGCCTTTGGGAAACATCTGCATCTTCCTGCCATATTTGAAGTATTAATATATGAAAACACCTCCAGGGCAAGGTCTCTTGGGCTTCTCTTCTATTCCATTCTACCCATTCTATGCTTTATCCAAAGTGTCTTTAATGGACATTATCTTTGAGACATTAGATCCTCTTTAGTCACAATAATCTGGGACTTGATGACCTGCAAAGACTTGAACTCCTTCCAGATAACTCTCTGCCTACATTCTTGCTACCTACCCCTCATCTCTAACTATCAAAATCTGGCCTTTTTCTCAGGCCCAATTCAATGCTACCTCACCCAGGACCCTTCTTGCATCATCCCCCAAAGATGATATGTCCCTTTTGTAGGCTTTTTCTTGCTCCTTTATTAGTTTGGTCATTATCTTTTTGTACCTTGAATGAAAGGCCAAACCCCTGTCTGATTACCCTGCATCTCATTCATCACTCTGACTGCAGAAGTATATTGGATGGGTGAATATATATTATGCCCATCCCCAAGATATCACTCCAGCTCTCCACCTAGATGCCCTCCTCTCTGCTGATGCCCCGGGCATCCCTCACCTAGGAATACTGGGACTGCTGATGGCTCATTGGGAATTGCCCTTCACAGTAGGCTTCCAAAGGGCAATGACTGGCTGATTCAAGGATCCAAAGTGCTGCCCCCGCCCCCCAAGCCTGATTCAAGACAACTCTAAAGGACCATCTTACTGCCAGAGCCCCACATAGGGCAGACTATTGCTCAGTTGCAACCATATTGCATGTTCCTTTCTTATCTATCCAATCCTGCCTTCCTCACCTCCCTACAGGTATAACTCCTGAGAGCACTTCCCAATAAACTCTGCATACAACTCTGCATCTCTGAGTTTGTTTCCAGGAAACTCAATCCAAGGCACCCTTGGACTCTGCATAGGGCATCACTCCTGCCACACACACCTGGTGCAGCTTGCCTTCCCTAACAAGCCTCAACAAGTGAACATAGAGCCAAGGGAATCTGATGTAAGACGTGAACTTGAACTCTGAAAAGGAGGCAACCACAGGAAGAGAGATTCCCCCCCAACCCCAGGTGTCTCAGGGGCTGAGATGACCTGGGACTTCAGATCCCACATGCCCCCCATGACACAGGATAGAGAATGGGGGGAAGAGTTAAAGATGTCCACCTTGTCATCCTTAGAAAGGACTATGGAAATGTAAAAGGATAATGGGAAAATAGGAAACATTAGAGAGGGAGGAAGAAAGAGAGGTCATATGGACAGGGAGGAAGAGAAGAAAAAGAATATGGAACAGTGAAAGATTATGAGAAACAAGGGAGTCACAGGAAGAAAGAAAAGGAAGTTGGAGAGGAAATAAGGGAAAGCTGCTGCTGCTGCTGCTAAGTCGGGTCAGTCGTGTCCGACTCTGTGCAACCCCATAGACAGCAGCCCACCAGGCTCCCCCGTCCTTGGGATTCTCCAGGCAAGAACACTGGAGTGGGTTGCCATTTCCTTCTCCAGTGAATAAAAGTGAAAAGTGAAAGGGAAATCGCTCAGTTGTGTCTGACTCTTAGCAACCCCATGGACTAAGCCTACCAGGCTCCTCTGTCCATGGGATTTTCCAGGCAAGAGTACTGGAGTGGGGTGCCATTGCCTTCTCCAATAAGGGAAAGCAGATTACTCTAAAGCAAGCTTTTGTTTCCTATAGTAACTTCTTTTAAATTTGTATTTCGTTTGCAACTGTAGAGTATCACTATGCTTTTTTGTGGCTTAATTGTTTTGTTGATTCCACTTGGATTGTTTTTATTTTTATTTGGCTTTATTTGAGGCTTGTTTGTTTTTCTCTTTGCTCAAATTTGAAAGGAGATCCATGAAGGCTCCGTGTTTTCCAGAAAATTGTTGGTATGGATACCCTTTTTACCGACTGCTTGCCTGAGTTCTCCTCATTCAGGTCACACGCATGAGGGAGGTGATTGTCCTGTAGAAAATTAGGCTTCAGGAGTGACCCACTCTGACTAAGAAGGAATATTTTGATTCTTCCACTGTCCATTTGTCTGACTGTGAAGGAAAGGTAACTTTGGACCACCATACAATCATTCATTACACAGTGCTACAACCAAAAGAAGCACAGTTCAAAAGAGGCAATGAAAAATAATTTATATTTTTATTGACATTACTCAGAGGGTTGCCAGGGAGTGAATTATATTGTGTAACACAAAGCAACATGTCCTAAATGTTCTTTTCACTTATCCATTTCTTGTTTACCATAGCATATTCCTCTAAAATCTTTTTCTTTTCCTTTCTTCGAAGTAACATAGAAATCTAGCCCTTACTGGCTCTCCTGAGGCCTCCCTCAACAAAACCTGTTAAATCACCCTCCCCCCGCCCCACTGAGATCTCTTGGCCTCCTTCCCAAGCGACCTTATGCTCATCTATTACTTCTCTTGGCACAAGAAAGGGAGGGAGAGGCAGGGCAGTGCTGTCTCAGGAAACAAAGCCCCTGAAGGCGCTGCCCCCAAGGCTCTAGATTTTGTGCCAGGAAGAATCTAACACATACACTTTCTCCATTCTCCCTCCACCCAGGGAATTGCTGTCCAGTAGATGTGACAACTTAGAGATGAAGGGTTGCTATGGCCTGGAGAGAGGACCTCCGGGAGGGGAGTGTCAGATCTGCTTTGTAGCATCATCATGGCTAGTCCTGCTGTTCCGTGTCACAGGTCAAGGGGAAAGTTTGTCATTGTAAGCCCCTCCACATCTCACTTAGTGGGGAAATCTTCTCAGACACTAGCAAATAGTCCATTACTATCCTTAATTTGCAATGCTTTTACAATTGTGTCCCTTGTGTATTTTTGCACATTCTGGTGGGAAGGAGGGAGATGGCATATTAAGGATGGTTAGACTGGTGCTGTCTTAGACAGCCATGTTCGAAAAGGGACAGTTTGTTAGCAGCACAAAAGGTGGATTGACATGAAGAAAAACAGCAGAGTGGCCGTTTGAAGGCCAAGGTCATAGTCTACCCCTGGGAGGATTTGGCAGGAAGCATGGTGGTTTCGAGCATGCACTTTGTAGTCAAACAAACAGGACTGAAACCCACAGCTCTGCCACTTACTATGAGTGTGAGTTTGAAAGAATGTATATCCTCTAAAGCTTGTAGCCTCATTTGGCTGATTTGGGGGGTCATGGTAGGGGCCAGGATAATAACTTCACAGAATGTTTGTGAGCATAAATTAGTTAAGTATATGGAAAGTTTGCATTTACTTTTAAAACGTCAAGCTTAAACTAGTGGTGGGCAGAAAAAGAGAGAGGCGCCTCATTGGCAATTTACCAATGTGTATCAGTACAATAATCCAGAGAGAAACTGAGCAGAAGGAAAGCAGAATCAACCCAAGGTTCCCAGATGAAGCCTGGGACAAGGAAAGAGGCTAAAGCAGTCACAGGTCTGTGACTTCCCCAGGTTGCTGCAAAGAGAAATTTAAAAACTAAACTCTCTGAAAAAAGAATTCAGGCCCCAGGTCTTCCACAGATGGAGATAAACTAAGTAGAGGATTATAAGAACGCTACCCTTGGGGAATGGGTCCCAATCAGCCCTCAAGGTCACCAGAAGGCTCCTTTCCCATGAAAGAATCCTGTGCAGGACAGATGTGGCAGCTCCTCGGGCACTGATCATGGGAAACCTGACTGCAGGAGTTTCTTATGTGACAGCCACACTTGCCAACGTCTTGACAACTTGGCCTGTCCTGTTTAGTTAATATGTTGACTGTGCTTAGAGTCAGGCTTTATTTTCTATTGATATATTTTTTCTTCTTTTTTAGAAACTTTGCCAGGGATTCACACAGTTTCATTCCAGAAGACCTGGATTCAAGCACTAGGATGTAAGTGGACACGTGGTATCTGGTAGGACCCAGCCTTGCTTTCTAGGTCTGCTCATAACTAGGAGACACACCTACCTTGCATGTGGTGCGCCCAAGTACATGGATGGGTTTCAGTCAGTACATAGTCGGTACATACATAATGATTCACACATAACGGACTGCATGCTCACAGCCAACTTAAATCTCAATCTGGTATTATCTGCAAACACATTAGGTGCTTACATTATGAAGACGAAATTATAGTCCATAAAGTTTCAAGTCTACATGGCACTGTGTTCAAGATGCATATTATAAAAACCAAACAAGTAATTACAGAAGACTTTTATTTACTTGCTTTGCCAAAATGAGACAAAGTGATCAAATTCACCAACTTAGCAGCATTTCGCATATTCCCCTCCCCTTCTTCACCTCCTGTGTCCCCTAGCACCTCTCATTTACTGCCCCCATCCTTCCACCACACTGCCCGCCTCCAGCCTCTGTAGCCTCAGTTTTCTCATCTCCCAGTCCTCTATTTTTCTCCCTAGGTCATTTCTCTCTGTCATAAAATCTGGAAACTGGACTGGCAATGACAAGTTTAGAGTACAAAGGATGGGAAAAGCCTGTGGAAATAGAAAAGGTTGACCTGCCAGTGATGGTGCTGGCTTTGGTCGGCTGGGGGAGAGGGAAGTATATGGATAATCCCTGGTTAACACTAATTTTCACAACAGAAAATTATGCCTATAGATAATAGATATACATACAATCATAAATTTATTTGTTGCATCAAAAAGTATTATTATAATAATGAAAATAAAAATTAATTCATGCCCCAAGTTTCTTAGAAAAAAGTTTAAAACAGCATTCAAATATGCACAAAATATGACCATATTTTCTGTATCTTAAAACACCCAAAATATATAACAGAATAATACATGCATTTCCCTTCAACTCAGCAATCCCAAGTTTAGAAATCTTGGCCTAATATATACTGGCAAATATATAAAATGATATACACCAAAAGTTATTGGTTGCAATGTTATTTTTAGTATCTAAAGATTAAAAACAACCTAAATGCTTACCAGTAGGGCACTAGATGAATAAATAGGCAACACCCACCGAATGGAGAACTATGGAGCTGAACAAAAGAATAAGGATTGTCTCTATAGACTATTATAGTCTCCAGGATATATTCTTGACTTAAAACGAGAAGAAAAGAAAAAAATCAAGGGGCAGAACTATACATAGAGATTGCTACCTTTGATCTGGTGGTGCAGTGGTAAAGAATCCACTTGCCAATGCAGGAAATGCAGGACACCAGATTCAATCCCTGGGTTGGGAAGATCTCCTGGAGTAGGAAATGGCAACTTGCTCCAGTATTCTTACCTGGAAAATTCCATGGACAGAGGAGCCTGTCCAAGGGGTTGCAGAGAGTTGGACATGACTGAGCAACTGAGCATGCACACCTTTGATCTAAAGATGAGAGATAAATATTTGCATACAATAAATATAAATGGAATAATAAATAACCAAATAAAATTCTTCCCTCTCAGGGAAAAAAAACAGGACAGGGTGAATCAATCATGAAAAGAAATACAACCAGGTGTTATGTGCCTCTTGATATAATGCTGGAGGAATTGTACAATACTAATCATGAAATATTCATGTCAGAAAACTAAATCTGAATCTAATCAGGCCTCTAGTCTAATCAGAAATTCTTAATTTTGTTGGGTATCATAGGTCATTGTGGGCTTCCCTGGTGGCTCAGCTGGTAAAGAATCCACCTGCAATGTGGGAGACCTAAGTTCAATCTCTGGGTTGGGAAGATCCCCTGAAGAAGGGAAAAGCTACCCACTACAGTATTCTGGCCTGGGAGAATGCCATGGACTGTATAGTCTATGGGGTCACAAAGAGTCAAACATGACTGAACGACTTTCACTTCACTTCATATGTCATTGTGGATTTTTAAGAACCTGTCCAAAATTTTTAGAGGTACGTACTTAAGTATTTAAGCTCAAAATGACAAGGTCCTTGGACTTGCTTCAAAATTCTCCAAGCATGAACCAAAAGAAAAAGGAACCAATAATGCAAATGTGGCAAAATCTTGATAACTTTAGTCTGGGGGGTGGATATTGTTGCTGTTGATCACTTTAGTCTGGGGGATAGATATGTGGAAGCTTATTATACTCTTCTCTCTACTCTAGAGTACATTTGGAAATTTCATACTGAAACATTTTTTAAATTAGTAAATACAAAAGAGAGGGTAAAAGAGAGCAAACTGAAAGATGGATACAGAACTGGAGTTGGTGCACAAATGAATTCCATGTACTCCTACACACTGCATATAATCCTGGCTCAATGTTTGTAGCCAACAATGTGAAAAAGGCAACAGAGTAAGATGATTCTCCATGCCTACATAGCAGAAACAAACCAGGTGTTCAGGCAGAACACCCTCCCTGATGCTGAGTCCTAAGCAAATCCTCTCCTATGGGTCTTCATTAAGGAGCCACTGAGAGCTGCGTGAAGAGCACCATCCTCAAAAACATGTTCAAAACAAACCCAGGAAAGCTTCCCTGGGGCTGTGACTGACCTCCCCGGCTGCACTTCACTTCACCACTGAGTTCTCTTAGTTCTGTGAGAGGGTGACCCTCAGAAATGCCTAGAGCTCAGGCCAAGGAAGCAGTGTAGACGTTATCATCCACTCACACTGTTTTCTCTAAAATGTTCTGGACTGAGGATGGCTCTCTGCTCTTCCCCTTTGGGTAGTTTCTGTGGAGGTGGGAGTTAGCCCTTTGTATCAGTAACACTCTTGGAATGAGAAAATGAGAACTGGGTTATTAAGAAGCCTCCTCAAGGGCTCCAAGCTATTGATTTTTCAATGGTTTCCAAACTGAGCCCTGTTTGAAATACTCTGAACATGCTCTTTTACCTGGAATAACGTGTCCAGCCATATTTTCTATCTTTAAAACTGCAATTAAGGTTCTGTCTCTTAAGAGATACAACAAAATTCAAATCTAAGTGGACAAATTTTCACCAAACTTGAATGCTATATTTGAAATGAATGTGAATGTGAAGTCGCTCAGTCGTGTCCGACTCTTTGCGACCCCATGGACTGTAGCTTATCAGGCTCCTCCGTCCATGGAATTTTCCAGGCAAGAGTACTGGAGTAGGTTTCCTTCTCCACAGAATCTTCCCATAATTTGATCTAAATTAGAGACTGTGTGGTATGTATAACAGTTATGAAAGTCGCTGAGTGACAGTGGGAAGAAACAATTATCTTTCAGAATGGCTGAAACAGAAATATGATAAAAAGTCATGATGAACACTAATCTGGAGAAGCACGCTGTGCACACAAAGACTTTGCACAGAGAAAACATTCGCGTCACTCAGAAATACATCAGTAATTTGGAAGCAAAGATGTATTTACTTCAGATGATTGATGATGTTTCCAGGAAAAGTTGGGCAGGTCAGTCAGATCCAAACTCTTCACTTCCGGAATATGCAAAACCCACAACATGCCTTTGATTGTGCTCTTCTTCCCCCCCACTGCCCCCCGAGTTTTTCTTTCCATGAGGAAGTTGCCATCCTGAGAGGTCAAGTGACTAACCAAGGTCACAGACCTACTACAGGGCAGAACTAGGATTCAGACCCTAGATCACCTGACCCTGAGAACATTACTCTTTGCACAAAATCAAGATGATTCTGGAAGCAGAGGGCTTGCAGCAGAATGGAGACAGGGTGAGAAATACTGTACAAGGTAGAAGAAGAGACTGAAGAGAGAGTTGAAGGGCATCCACTGTTTTGCCGAGTCCCACATTATGAGAAAGCCTCGGCAGCATTCCCCATGAGTCAGGATCAAGGATGCTTCCTGAGGGGGTAGCAACGAGGGTTGAAGAGAAGAGTATCACAAGGTTACTCCCACTCCCTAAGGTGACCCAGTGATGTCACCTCCCTTGTCCACCTTTTCCGCATATCAATTCTTGAGTTTACCTGTCATTTGGCATTCTGCTAGCATGGACAGGATGGAGTTGACGGGCTGGAGCTTTGATATATCTGCCCCCATAAAATTGACTCAGAGTTTTCCTAGTCTCTATAGTGGGCTGAGGGCTCTGGAGGATGGAGAGGGAAGCCTGGACAACCTCCATTTGTCTGCTTTCCAAAAACTACAGCCAGGTCTTCTCTGGTGTCAGTCAGGCTTTCTGAGAACTCCTTCCTGCCCCCTCCAAACACTGGGGACTCCCTCTTTCATGGTTTCCAGACATGGCCCCTCTGCTCTTTAGCTCTTTAGTGTCTTGCTCAGCAACTTGCAATCTGTCCTGTAGCTGGGCCCCTTCACTTACCAACTGGACATTCAGTCCTGCCTCTGCTTCTAGAATCAATCTTTTGCCCTTTTGGAAGCAGGGAAAGTTAGGGCAGTAGATTTATAGAGGCTTCTATATTACTTCAAGTAAAAGAAATTCTAAGTCAAATAGTATAAACAATTAAAGGAATCTGCTTAAAAGTCAACCTTTTAGATACCCTCAATCAGAGATAGGTTGAGTTTCAAGAAGCCTTGACCAAGTGGCTCAACAGAATCATTGAAATCCATTTAATTCCATTTCCCCCTTTCATCTTTCTGTTCTAACTTTTTGAGACAGGAACTTAAACTACGTCTGGCTTCCCTGGTAGTTGCAAGATGGCTGTCAACATGAGCCAGACAATATATGTTTTCTCTTTTCACATCCAGTGGAAGAAGAAAAGCTTATTTCTCCTAATCTTGAAATAATGGTATCCTGCCCCTCACCTTTGATTAGATCAGCCAAGGCAATCACTTATTGGTCCAACCACTGTGCAAAGGGGCTGAAATTGCATCACTTGTCTGGCCAATCATGGCCCACACTGGAGCTATGAAAGGTAAGAGATGTCAACCGGCTTGAACAGCATGACTGCAATCAAAAAGGGAATGGAGGGATATATATACACACACACACACACACACACACACACACACACACACACATACACAATATATTAAAAAATAGTGGCTCAGTCATGTCCGACTCTTTGTGACCCCATGGACTACAGTCCCTCTAGGCTTCTCTGTCCATGGAATTATCCAGGCAAGAATACTAGAGTGGATAGCCATTTCCTTCTCCAGGGGATCTTTCTGATCCATGAATTGCCTGCATTGCAGGCAGATTCTTATACAATACATACAACAGTCTTCATAGCTGGTTGGGCCACAGTCAAGTCTTTCCCTTTTATCTCCAACCTTTGTTCCATAGTCAACCCCAAGACTATGGGCCTTTGTATTGTCTGGCTGCAAGACCAGAATTCTCCAGGCTATTTACTCCTAGGGCTGAGGTTTGTAGTTCAGTGGTGCTGCCAGTAGCGGGGGTTGTTATGCCTTCCTCTCACCTTATGTTCCAGAATTACAAACACATCAGTAACTACATGGGTCAGCTAAAAAATCACTTCCCTGATTTAAAAAAAAAAAATGTAAGAACAGCTTTTAAAAATAAAGAATTCAATAGTTAAACAGTTTTTTAAAAGTTACATTGAATAGGTTAGAAATAGGCGGTTAAAGAGAAAATTAAGAATGAAAAAGTAAGAGGAAACAAATATATAAGGTTATTAAATTTGTGTTTTAAAGGAGATCATGTACAAAATCTCAGCCACTGATTGGTACGCCCTCCTGATCCACACCTTCACCATGATGATGTCACATATCTAGTTGGTGCGCTGTCTTCTGCTAATGCCTAATCTAGGGTGACTTTGTGTTTCTACTTCACTTTTACACCACTTAAATGCAAAAGGGATTTCTTCAAAATGTTTCTGTTGTTTTCCTGTCACCAAACCATGAAAGCTTTTTTTTTACTTTTTTTTTCTTTGCCTACCTATAGTGTAACAGATATAAACTCACAATACACAGAAGCCCTCTGAAATATTCATTAACCTTTATAAACTCAACTTCTTATGAGCATGGATTGCATTTCTTAAAAACTTCTTGAATGTCTTCACACAATATCTCATCTCTCCCTCTAGTCTTAACTCAATTCTTTCCAATCAAGCTTCCATCCCATCAGCCCTACTAAGGTCATTCCTTGCCAAAGTCACCAGTGACTTCCTCCCAGAAAATCAGTTGTCAGTTCTCAATTCTCATTTTACTTGACCTTTCAGCACTTTCAGGGGTGAAGGGGACAGCAGTTTATACTTTCCTTTTTTTAACCACTTTTAGAAATTGGCTTCTGGGATACTAAACTCTCTTGCTTTTCCTTCTTCCTCACTGCCTATTCCTGCGCAGGTTCCTTTGCTGGCCCCACCTTTCTTCCAGCTGTCTAAATGTTGAGTGTCCCAGAGTTTAGTCCTCAGCCATGCTTTCTTCTACTCTCACTCCTTGGTAATCTCATTCAGTTCCACAATGGTTCCCACAAGTATTGTAAGGTATAGTTCGGGCCGAGGCAGAATGGGGAAAGACGACCTCAATAGAAGTAGGTTTCCTTTATTCAGGCAAGGAGGGGCGACAGTTGGCCTAACGACCAGGCTGAGCATGGAGAGGGATCAGGGAGGCTCCATATTTATAGTGAGGTTTGTGGAAGCGATAAGGGAAACATTAATCAGGCAGGATGTTTTGGGTATTCTTTAGTTGAGATGGCATTTGTAATTGGGCAGGGGGTGATAAGTCTTCTGGGCAGGTGTGGTGGGGTGGAAGGTTTCCGGACAGGGGGTGATAAGTCTTCTGGGCAGGTGTAGGGGGTGGAAGGTTTCTGGACAGGGGGTGGTAAGTCCCAGACAGATGCAACCGGCCTGGAGCATCAGGGCAGGACCTAAAGTTCTGTTTTGTTTTCTCCGAAGTTAGATGATTCATCAAGGGCCTTTGAAACTGTTGTTTTCTTTTCTAGGCCCAAAAGACTCCTTCATGTATACCTCTAGTCCTAGTCTCTATCCAAGACTTATGTACCACCAATCTACTGGACATGTCCCCCTGGATGTGTAGTTGAAGGAGGAAACAGAACAGGCTCTATCTTGAAAGCAGGACTCCATCTTGGGCCGGACTGTGGACTTTGAGCTGTATGCCCAGTACCTATGGAAACGACAGACCAACTGGAAAACCAGGCCCCCAAAGGAAGAGCCCCAGGGCTCTCCCTCGCCTAAAAGAATACCCTAATTATCTGTGTAACTGAATAGAATCATACATTCTATTATGCTTATTGGGGTATGACCATAGGCCTATTGATAATTGTCCAGTGTTAACTACCTAGGCTTAAGGCATATGATCATGGGTTAACTTTGATTGTACCTTTCTTTTTCCTTTGTTCAGACTAGTTTCAGGGAACCTTATACACTTAGGGTATATAAGATTTTCACAAAAACTGGTCGGGGTCCTTGGCTAAGAGGAGACTCTGCCTTGGGCCCGCCGGTGTAATAAACTGCACTCCACTATCTGCATTGCCCTTCTGAGTGAGTTTGTTTCCCGGAACGCGTGGCTACAACATAATAAGTATCTCAAAGTTAATGCACTCCCAGTAGAACTTGAGATGCGTCTCTTCCCCTGACCACTCTGATCTCCACCCCTCTACTACCTGCTAAGCCCAAACCAGAAATAATCTTGAACTCCTGTTTTCCTCATTCACCACAACCAGTTCATCAGCATGTCCTGTGGGCTCAATCTTCAAGATACACCCTTCATATGACCACTTCTCACAACCTCCACCATTTCACCTAGTCCAAAGTTATCTCACTTCTGGCTAGGATTTTTTGCAAGTTTTCCCTTTTACTGCCCTGTTTATACTTTTGTACCCTTCGAATCACTTTTATACCCAGGAGCCATAGGGGTAATTTCAAAGCATAAATTAAACCACATCACTCCCCACTTCAACTCTCCAGTGGATTTCCATCACTGTCAGAGTAAAATCCAATTTTCTTACCATACCTGCAATGTTCTACCTATCTCTCCACCTCGTCTCCTGCTAATCTCAGCCTCCCTCCTCTGCTTTCATCAAACTAAACTTCTCAGTATTCTGCAAGCATAATTAGTTCTTTTCCTCCTCAATGCTTTTGCCTTTGTAGTTCCCTTCATCTATGCTCCGCCCCTAGACCCTCACGTGGCTTGCTCTGTTACATCATTCACCTTTCTGCATGTCACCTTTTCTGAATGGCATTTGAAGAACCAGCTGGTTATCCTTTATTTCGTTACATTTAATTTGCTTTCTTTTTAATACTTATCACTAACTTGTGACAAAAAAATAACTTAAAAGTTATGTGCCTGTTTACTGTATTTGTTTAGTTTTGTATTCTAATACCTAGAACAGTGTATGGTACTCAATAAACATCAGGTGAATAAAAGAATAAAATGCCTATTGAAGTGAATTTCCCCAGCCTGCTTTCAGAGTAAGACTTGGTATCTGAGTTAATAACATTGTAAAAGATATCTTTTTGAAAAACATTCTTTTAGGCACCTGGGCACCTCCCCACTTTCAGACCTGGTAACTCAAACCTCAATAGAGTTAGCACTGAGCTTTGTGCTGGTCATAAAGGCCTCTCCCTCAGAACTCTTTGCAGCTGAAAGGTGTGGTCTCCTCAGCCCCCAGGTGTAATTTGAGCGAGCTGGCCTGGTGAAACTCGGATTTTGGGAGCTTTGCCGGTGAAGAGTAAGATCTATACAATGATGTGGTTATAGTTGTTGAAAGACACAAGGGGGCAGCAAATCCAGCCCTTATTTTTAAAGGCAAACCAAGACGTCTGAAAATTACAATTTGATGTCAGATAGTTGAATAAATCTCAGCATGTCCATGGAGAAGGCGATGGCACCCCACTCCAGTACTCTTGCCTAGAAAATCCCATGGACAGAGGAGCCTGGTGGGCTGCAGTCCATGAGGTTGCTAAGAGTCGGAGATGACTGAGCGACTTCACTTTCACTTTTCACTTCCATGCATTGGAGAAGGAAATGGCAACCCACTCCAGTGTTCTTGCCTGGAGAATCCCAGGGACGGGGGAGCCTGGTGGGCTGCCATCTATGGGGTCGCACAGAGTCGGACACGACTGAAGTGACTTAGCAGCAGCAGTATCAGCAGCAGCATGTCCATCCAATGAATAATAAGAATCAATGTAAATGAATGAATTATAGCTACAAGCATCAATATTGATAAATCTTACAAACCCAATGTGAAAGAAGAAAGACATGCAAGAATATATACAGTATGATTCCATGGCGATACCATTCAAAAATAGGGAAAACTAAACTCCACTGTTTGGGAGACACACAGAAGTGCTCACACTCTAAAGAAAAGCAAGAAACTGATATACAAAACCGAGGCTTGTGAAGATTGAAGTATTTGTGGTCAGGATGGTACATACTGAAGGCTATGAATCCTAGCATTAATCTATTTGCCACCTTTGCAGAAGTTACATAGGTGCCCAATTTATAATTACTTGCTAAACTTTAAAGGTTTATGCCCCATTAACCACAAATGGTTAATGATTTATGCCCTTCTTTTACATATGTTTATGTTTCACATTAAGGTTTTTTTCAGCAAAAGGAAAAGAAAAGAGGTTAAGAATGTGAGCAAGAAAGAGAAACACACAGAGAGAGGCAGAAAGAAATAGAGACTAAGAAATAAAGTAGCAAAGAGAAGTTTGAACTTATAGAAGAAAGGAAGAGAGACTGAAAGAGGGGATAAAAAGAGAAAGAACCAGGAAAGTCCAGAAAGAAATGTTTAAAGGAAGTAGTGTTAGAATAAGTACTGACCTCCTAAGGTCAGTAGTCAAGAGGGAAAAAAAGAAAGAAGGGAGAAAAGATGAAGGGAGTAACAGAAAGAGGTGAAGAGAGTTTAAGACAGAGTGTAAAAGGAAACCACAGAGTTCCTAGGAAGAAATATGAAATAGCAAATCTAGAAGAATAAGAGGAATTGCCTTTGGCCAGGGGAATTGAAGGGTTGGGCAGTCAGCCCTGAGACTTTGGCGGGGGGATGGGGGGCTCAGCCTTACAGTGGGCTGCAGCTAGAATATGACAGTGGAAAAGAAAGAAATAAGAGACATTTGGTGTCAGGAGAGAGGTTTTTACCTGTGGGCTTTCATAGACAGAGCTATGAAAGGCAGGACTGGGGCCCAAGCAAGAATTGTTGTTGTTCAGTCATTCAGTCGTGTCCAACTCTTTGCGACCCCATGGACTACAGCACTCCATGCTTCCCTGTCGTTTACTATCTCCCAGAGTTTGCTCAAACTCATGTCTGTTAAGTCGATGATGCCATCCAAACATCTCATCCTCTATTCACCCCTTTTCCTCCTGCCCTCAATCTTTCCCAGCATCAGAGCCTTTTCCAGTGAGTCAGCTCTTTGCATCAGGTGCCAAAGTATTAGAGCGTCAGCTTCAGCATCAGTCCTTCTGATAAATATTCAGCGTTGATTTCCTTTAGAATTGACTGGTTTGATCTCCTTGAAGTTGAAGGGACTCTCAAGAGTTTTCTCCAGCACCACAGTTTGAAAGCATCAGTTCTTTGGTGCTCAGCCTTTTTTATGGTCAGACAGAGAGACATTGAGAACAGTAATGCTAATGTAAATAAGCCAGTCACAGAAATAAGCCAGTCACAGAAATGATGTGTGATTCTGAAGCAGGAGATAGATGGACCCCAGGCTAGACATTTGCAACTGGCCACCTGTTTACATTGGAGCAAGAAAAAGATGGGCCTCAGGCCAGACACTTACAACTAGCCTCCTGTTTACATTTCATGAAACAGGGGATAGGTGGGCTCCAGGTTATATATTTACAACCAGCCTCCTGTTTGCTCTCTGAAATGGAAGTAATGACTGAAATAAGGTAACTAGCCAGGCTTTGTCTCCTGTGGACACCTTAAAATAGCAATCATGGCAAGAACAGAGAGGCAAGAACCTTGTTTCAGTAATGCATCAGGAGGTCATATATTTCCCATCCTTGGAGTAAGAGATATTTCACATACTCAGAAAGCCTCCTTCAGAGTCAAAAGCAGGAGGCACCACCCCATAATATGTGATGCTAATATGTGATCCCATAGGTCTCTGGGCTAGAATCTATCCTGGACAAAAGCTGTGCATACGTGTGGCAGGAGGGGGGAGGTCCTAGGGCAGATCAGGTGTGGAGAAAGAAACTAGATAACTGGCCAAAGGTAAACAAAGACCTGGAAGAACTGCCCTTTATAAATGATTTAACTGCCTCTTTCCCATGCTCCTCCTCATTTAAGGGGATGCCCACACCCTTTCTCTCCAGGTGTGCATCTCTGTCTTGCTTCTATCTTAACTGTTTTCTGTGTGCTCTCCCGCTTATTGTTGTGCTGTGTCTCTAATAATAAACTTTGTACCTGCATTCATAGTTTTTGCCTCCATGCTGCTGCCGCTGCTGCTAAGTTACTTCAATCGTGTCTGACTCTGTGTGACCCCATAGACAGCAGCCCACCAGGCTCCCCCATCACTGGGATTCTCCAGGCAAGAATACTGGAGTGGGTTGCCATTTCCCTCTCCAATGCATACATGCATGCTAAGTCGCTTCAGTCATGTCCAACTCTGTGCGACCCTTTGGACAGCAGCCCACCAGGCTCCTCTGCCCACAGGGTTCTCTAGGCAAGAATACTGGAGTGGGTTGCCATTTCCTTCTCCATTTTGCCTCCATAAGAAATGCATTTTTCACTGGGGGCAAAGATCCAGGGAAAAACAGCTTCTGGCCTCTAGCTCTTGCTAGTCTGATGGCTAGGCTTTCAGGGTTTCATCCAGGCTACCCAGGTTCACTTCCTGAACAGGGAATTAAGATCCCTCTTTACGCCAGTGCTCACTGTGGACTCTCTGAGATCAGTTCTACTCATTTGAGGTATCTGAAATAATCAAATTCACAAAATCAAAGAGAAGAATTGTGGGGGGCTAAGAGGAGGGGGATATGGGGAGTTACTAATCAATGGGCATAAAGTTTCAGTTAAGCAAGAGATTGCTGTACAGCACTGTACCTATAGTCAACAACAACTTGTATCCTTAACAATTTGTTAAGAGGATAGCTCTCATGTTGTGTCCTGACCATAGTAAAATAATTTTTTTATATCTAAGATTCAACATTTGAACAGTAAAATTCCCAGAAAAAGAAAATTACGGAAAGGAATAATTTTCCAAAGCTGAAAACCACAGATTTGTTGATTTAAGGGAACCAACAGAAGTGTGGCACTTTAACAATAAAAGGAACCACAGTAAGACATTATGATGAAATTTCAGAATAGTAGTAATAAAGAAAATATCCTAAAATTCCCCAGAGATGGGGAAGTTCACAAGTTCAAGAATCAGGCATTGGATTTCTCCACAGTCTTCGAAGCTAGCAAATGAAGTAACACCTCCAACATTCTGAGATAAAATTGTATTCAACCTAGAAGCTTATACCCAACCAATTTCTTAATTAAAATGAGGGAGGAATAAAGATGTTTTCAGACATACAATGTCTCGAAAAATTCTTTTTCTCTCATGCAAGGTAGTAGGGGTAAGGGAATTTTTAGTTTGATGATTTGGGGGAAATCTGTTGACCTACAAAAGCAGCCAAGGAAGGATTCCAAAGAGGAAAAATCCCTTCATAATGAGCAGATTGTAAGGCTTTGCCTCCAGTGTCATAAACTGAAGTGTCTTTGTATTGGTTTCCTTTCACGTGTTTCTAGGAGGTAGGAAACATTAAGTACACTGCTGGAAGAAGATATGAGGTACAGCAGATTCATGGCTGACGGCAGGGTATTTTCAGGTGGTTCACAAATGAAATGGGAACTGAAGAGACAACAAAGGCTGAGATACCACATATCACACAGGTAATGGGGGACCTTAAAAAACCATCCTTCATCTATGTACATTATGAACAGGACCCTTTATCTCATCAGAAAAGGACAAAGATCAGGGAAGAGTCACCATATAGATATTGAAAAGGAGACATGCAATAAGAGAAATATCCACCACTGGAAATTTCTCACCAGCCACATTTCCCTTGCATACTCCTGTTTCTTTGTGCATCCAGAATGTCTCCAGCAAGTTATTATGGCTGGAAGCTACAACTGACTAAACTTCAGCCAGGTAAGAATTTAATGTAAGGACCTCTGGTTTGAAGATGGGGCATAAAGTTTCCATTTCTTCCTTTCCTTGGAAAGGAATCTAAAAGCAACCAGTAGGAAGAGAGGCAGAAATGCAAACTCTTCCTTCAAAGAAAGTAGGAGATTGCTGAAACCTCTATGCACAAAACTAGAGGAAACAGGAAGGATTGGGGAGAATTCCAGTGAACTGGAATTACATGAGGAGTATGTGAAAGAGTGAAGGAGAGAATGCCTACATGATCAGAAATAGATCATGAAGTACATAAAGCCCACCTTCTAAGGACAGGTGCATGCTCTAAATTGCAAAAATCGAACTTTTTTTTTTTTTTTGGAACTGAAGGGATATAGTATACAATGGCAGGTTCCCTGGACTTGGTTTTGAGGTAAAAAGTGGAAAAGGTAAAACTGAATTACAACAACAAGACATAATTTCAGGTAACAGTCTACCTTGTGTGGTGCAGGGAGAACAGAGACTTAAGTGAAAACCCCTGTAGCTGCCTTTTTCCATCATTAGTAAGAACTAAAGGCTGTAAAAACCCATTAAAACCCTCTTAAAATTCAGAACCAAAAGAAAACTTCTGCTAACTTAAAATGTAGGCCTGGCTGCACCTCCATGTGGAATCTCCTGGAAATATTGTAAATATCTGATACAGAAAAAACTCATCTCTGTCAAAAATGAGCCCACCAAGAGATCACCAAAACTGCAAATATCTTATTAAAAATAAGAGAGGAAAAGAAAACAAACAGGATTTGAAGGACATTTACCAGGAGAAAAAAAAAATCTGTTTTAGACAACTTGAAAACTATGACTATTTCACCATGATATTTTTTAAAAAAAATTAAAATTTGATTGCAAAATTGCAAGGACACACAATGTCCCAGGAAAAGTAACACAGAGACATACTGCAAAGCTAAGCTACTGAGCTTCAAAGACAAAGAATTCTTTGGGGAGTTATGCAAAAATACTAAGTCATTTTCAAAGGAGAAAAATAAGGCTGGTCTCAGATTTCCCAAGAGCAAATTTCCATACCAGAAAATAATGGAGCAATGCTTATCAATCCTCAAGAGAAATTGTAAGCAAAGACTAACACACTAGTAAAATGTCACTGAGGGAAAAGGCAAGAAATAAACATCTGGAACATCTGATGAGCCCTTCTTGTAGAAAATACTAGATGAACTTCAGTCAGCCAGGAGATAAGTGAGAAAGACAATAAGGACTGGCACTGAGATTGATCTACTTTACTGTAGGACAATGCTAATGCTAAGTCACTTCAGTTGTGTCCGACTCTGTGTGACCCCATAGACAGCAGCCCACCAGGCTCTGCCATCCCTGGGATTCTCCAGGCAAGAATACTGGAGTGGGTTGCCATTTCCTTCTCCAATGCATAAAAGAGAAAAGTGAAAGTGAAGTCGCTCAGTCATGTACGACTCTTAGCGACCCCATGGACTGCAGCCTACCAGGCTCCTCTGTCCATGGGATTTTCCAGGCAAGAGTACTGGAGTGGGGTGTCATTGCCTTCTCCGACTGTAGGACAAAGATGAAAGCAAAGGTGGGGACTATGGTAATAATGCAGAATGTAAATGCAATAATCCTGACTGCATGGGAACAACATATATAACCGATTTGAGAAGAGATTTTGGAGAATAAGTAAGTATTAATATTTGCTGCGTTCACTCACACTTTATAGCAAGCCTTCAAAAGATATAATTGGAAACTAATAAATCAAGTGAAATTAAAGGAAGTTTATTTAGCAGTACAAAGGTAAATGCTAAGAAAAATGGTAACTAATATTGAATGGAGGGGTAAAACTGAAGCAAAAGGATATATAATTTGTGATTACTCACAGTGTGGAGTTAGATTCTGTCTAAACAGACATAGGATTAAAGGTTTTATTTTAAGTTACAGTTATAACAATAATTGTTAGATCAAAAATAAATAATGTTCAAAGTATTAGAATAAACATATACATTCAAAAAATTACAAAACACATTGCATGGTAGATATTAAAATACTAAAACATAAAATTAAATAATGTGACAGAACTAAGCTAAAATGTTCGCTCTGTGAAAGACTTTGTAAGAGGATGAAAAAACAGCTACAGAATGGGAGAAAAATATTTGCAAGACACATATCTGACAAAGAGCTACTAATTAGAATGTATTTTAAAAGCTCTCAAAATGCAACAGTAAAATAGGGACAGGTTGGTAAAAGGGAACAAACTTTCAGTTATAAGATGAATAAGGTCAGAGGATCTGAGGTATAGCATGGTGTCTACAGTTGATAACACTGTGTTGTATCATTGAAATTTTTTCAGAGAGTAGAACTTAAATATTACCACCCCCTTACCCCCCAAAAAAGGTACATATGTGATGGATGTGTTAATTAATTCAATGGGAAGAAAGCTTTCATGATGAAATATTAAGCCATTTTGTGGTATACTTTAAATATCTTACAATTTCATTTGTCAATTTCACTTTAATAAAGCTGGAGGGAAAAACCCAACTATGAAAAAAACCCAAAAAATCCAACGGAGAGACAATTCACTGAATAGAACACACAGATTGCAAATCAGTACAGGAAAGGTGTTCAACATTATTGAGAAATGCAAATTTAGACCACAGTGAGATAACACTACCTATCAGAATAACTAAAATTCAAAATGTTGACAACACCAACTGCTGGTGAGAATGCAAAGAAATTGGATGACTCATAGCTTGCCAATGGGACTATAAAATCGTATGGCCATCCTGGAAAGCAGTTTGGCAGTTTCTGAAAAACTGAACATGCATTTACTATGCAATTCAGCAATTGCATTTCTGGGCATTTATCACACAGTAACCTGTACACAAATGTACATAGCAACTTCATTTGTAAAGACCAAAAACTGGAATCAGCCCAGATGTCCTTCAGTTGGCTACATTGTGGTATATCCAACATGGAATACTACTCAGCAACAAAAAGGCACAAACTATTGATACAGGAAACAATGGAGATGAATCTCCAGATAATTATACTGCTTAAAAAATGCCAATCCCCAAAGGTTATAAACTGTTTCCATCTATATTACAATCCTGAAATTACATGATTATAGAAATAGAGAACAAATTAGTTATAGTAGTTATCATGGATTAAAGGTGGGAGTGGGGACAAGTAGAAAGTGGGTATGACCATTAAGGAGCAACAGAAGGGATTCTTCTGGTGATGAAATGTTCTGTATCTTGACTACATCAATCTCAACATCCTGGTTGTGATATTGTAGTATACTTTTGTAAGATGTTACCTTTGGGAAAAACTGGGTAAAGGGCACAGAGGATCTCTGTGTAATTATTTCTTACAACTGCACATGAATGTATGTACAATTACCTCAAAATATGAAATTTTTTGATATTTCAAAAAAGAGGGTAATTTTTTTTGTAAAATTACTGAAAATAGATAAAATGGAATTGTTAACATTTGATACACAAATTGTTTCAGAACAATTTTAAAAAACACATTTTGATGGCATTTTTTGAATATCAGCTGCAGTTGGTTAGTAGGATCAGCTGGTCACATCATTTATCAATAGTACTCTTAGAAAAACATCACAACTCAGGAGCATTGTAGAATTAATTACCAAAACTAAGAGAACAACTTTCAATGGTATTTTTAAATCTCACATTAACAACAGATAAGAGTTTGAATGTCTTAGCCTGCATAAGGAAATCTTGTCTATAAAAAAATTTTTTTAATATTTTGTTCACTATTTGAAATGACTAGGATGCTTTGTTTCAATCCAAAAAAGTAAAAAGTAGAAGACTGACATATGGTTTAAATATTTTTCAAAGTTAAAACTCAAACTGTAAGAAAATAAGTTATCATTAAATGAAAGAAATTAAGGTGAGATTTATCAACAAATTTAAGTCATGTTATGTTAATTTCATTTACCAACATCTTTCAAAATTTCCACCTTTGCATGAGTTAAATAAGGATATGCTTTTTTTTTTCTTCAATCTGATGAATTGTGACAACCTAAAGTGATATCCTTAAGCTCAGAATTGGGTAATTGGGTGATTACTAAAATGCAGATTCTTAGGCACCCAGTTCATCCCTGAGATTCAAAGTCATGGGTTTTTTGGTTTGGTTTTCTTTTTTAATAACTATCCTAGAGGATTTTTATAAAGTGGTGTAAGCTTTTTAAAGAAATATAGTTCAGTAAAATTCAACCCTTATGTATTGGATTGGGCTCACAATTCTTTTATGAGTCAAGTTGGAAAGGTCGTTATTAACCATATCTTCTTAATCAATATGAAATTGACTTTTTAAAAATTTAAAGACTATAAAGAAATTCTAGCTTTACAGAAAAAAACTGAGGGTAAAATGTCCCCATATCCAGTTTCCTCTATCATTAAACATGATATATTAGCATTGTACATTTGTTACAATTGATGAGCCAGTATTGGAAAGTGACTTTGAACTGACATGTCCAAGGCTGCCAGTGGGTGGGCTGATGCTGAGAACCAAGCCACACCCATACTCTCACTTGAACAAGCTGCCTGGTACCTCCTCTTGAAAGATGTCCTATAGAAATTAATAGCATAATGACTGTAAATTCTCTGCAGAAGTATCTGAACACAGGTGGCAGCAGGACTTATTCGACTAAGCACTTTGGTTGGTGCCTGGGATGGCTGGTGTTTATCCTGGCTCCATCTTTTTTTCCCAGATTTGAAAATGTACCGACTTCTGAGTATGGTAAAAAAGATCTATGTGATTAATCCACGTGTAATTATATAAAAACAATATCAGAGTATTTACAGGACACCTATTCTACTGTTATATGATTTAATCTGTGTAATTAGGAAGGGTTTTATATCTTCAGTTCAAACTTTTATATCCAGTTGTTTGGAAATAAGATACACTTCTTATAATAGCATCTCCAACTGCAAATTTGTCTGAGAAAGGTTTTGATGTACCATTGCACTTACTGCAAAGATGAATAAGCAGTAAACTGCTAGCATGTAACAGATTTTGCATTCCTTTAAATTTAGAACTAAATTAGCATAGATATTGCATTAGCAGGAATCTTACTAATTTTGTCACTATTATTTTTAAATAAAGCAGTTTAAATTTTAGTTGCCTGTGATGTGAGCATATCATCTTGACTGCCAGTAGTGACTCCGTGCTAAGTTGCTTCAGTCGTGTCCAACTCTATGCGACACTATGGACTGTAGCCCGCCAGGCTCCTTTGTCCATGGGATTCTCCAGGCAAGAATACTGGAGTGGGTTGCTGTTTCCTTCTCCAGGGAATCTTCCCCACCAAGAGATTGAACCTGTATCTTTTACATCTAACCTGCAATGGCAGGTGGGTTCTTTACCACTAGTGCCACCTGCGAAGACTTACAGTAAGGAAAGGAGCCGATAGGGATGGAGGAAGACTCGGAGCTGAGAGTGGTGGTGCTGAGAGGCTGGAGGTTGCTCGGTGGACGGGGGGCGCATCCTTGAGGCCTTGGCGTCTCCTCACCTGCCAAGGTGTGAAAATCTTTCACTAGTTTATCTGACACATGAGAATTATTAGTCCATGTAGTGTGCCAAGCGTCCTTGTTGGGTGGCAGACACAGAACAAATAAAGAGTAGGAACCCTACAGCATCCCAAACGGCAGCACACCCCAGAATCCTTCCTGCCCTTGGGCTACTCCTCAGAGGGGCGTGGACGGGAGCGGGCGGAGGGGGGGGGGTTCGGGGGGGGGGGCCTGTTGCCCAGGAAACCCCTGACTGGCCCTGCCTGCTTCCAGACACCAATTTCCGTTGAACGGCTGCAGGTGGACGCCCTGAGCGGTTGAGACCCCCGGACGCCAGTGGAAGAAGGATCTCTGAGGCTCAGGTCCACAGTGGCCCCAGCTGCCTTTTGCAGCGCCATCACGGGCTTCAGGAACAGTAGAGGTGGTTCGGGTTAGTTGTTCCCAGACCTGGCAGTGCCTCTAGTCGAGGGGCTGACAGGCCCGGCCCTAATCTCCTAGTCTCGAGGTCTGTGTGCCCCTCCTCCTGGAGAAGCAGAAGTGCAAACGCCAGAAAGAGCCGATGCTGGCCGTAGGTAAGAAATTTCCCTCCTCACCCTCAGCCCGCCCAAGCACGGTCGGTGGCTACAAACCACGCCACAGCTTAGACTCCTACAGGGCTTCACAGACCTTCTGGAGGTCACTCATCATCACCACCTGTTTCTGGCTAGGAGAGGTGAGAAGTTGAGTGGAAGTAGCTTTAAAGGGATTCCTGCTCAGGCCCGCAAGTCACCTTTGTAGATGTAAGTCTGTTGTTGCCCAACCTTGACCTTATGAACATCCGACGTGTGAATGACCCTGACTAATCAGTGGTTTAATCAACGAAGGCACATGTCTTACCTGTCTCCTTCATCTCCTCACTTCCTCTTTCCAAGGTTTTTCATTGGCTCAAAAACTTCTCTTCCCCAGTGAATTCCAGTAGATACGATTTTGGAGTCTTCTTTAAGGTCTAGATCCTCAAGGATAGTCTAGGGAATCTTACCACTTGTCTGCTTCATCCAAAGACACAAGCCCAACGGGGACCAGTTTTGTAGAGGGTCAGCCTGTGCAGTTCTAGGACTCCAGGCTCAGAAGGACACTGTTCTCAGAGGGCCCTGTGCTTGCTTTAATGCTCTGTAGTCAAAATCTTAAAGTTCTTCATTTTTGAACAAAGGACCCATATTTTCATTTTTCACTGGGCCCAGCAAATTATGTGCCAACTCTCCTCTTTTTCCAGAGGCCTTCATTGATGACATTTAATTATATAAAAATATAATTACAAGGTTTCTACTCTAGACCTCTGAGCTACTGACACCTCAAGAGACAGAGGAGGGGTGATTTTACTGACTACACTGAGAGTTGTTGGGATCTTGAGACCTTTGTGATCCAGTGTTCATTCCCCACTGCCTCATATTTTAGGGCCTTTGAAGAATGTGCAAAATGTGGAAATGCCATATCACTGAAGGCAACAATGCTTTGCTGCTTGCCTAAGGAGAGAAGCAGGTAAGGAATTGGCTAATCACATATAAATGGGTGTCCTGGGAATGTTTTTACAGGTGCTTTGGAAGGGCTGGTGCAAGTGGGTATGGGGGATTCAGAGAGCAGAGGCTGCCTTGTTTGATATCCTTCAGAAGAAGAGAGACACTTGGAGAAGGAGGTTCTAAAGCTATGCCCTCCAATTCTGTAGCCACAAACTACAGGTGGTTCCTGAGCACTTGAAGTGTGGCTGTCTAAAATATGGTGTGCTCTACATGTACACGGAGAAGACAATGGCACCCCACTCCAGTACTCTTGCCTGGAAAATCCCATGGATGGAGGGGCCTGGTGGGCTGTAGTCCATGGGGTCGCTAGGAGTCAGACACGACTGAGCGACTTCACTTTGACTTTTCACTTGCATGCATTGGAGAAGGAAATGGCAACCCACTCCAGTGTTCTTGCCTGGAGAATCCCAGGGATGGGGGAGCCTGGTGGGCTGCCGTCTATGGGGTTACACAGAGTCGGACACGACTGACACAACTTAGCAGCAGCAGTAGCAGCTACATGTACAAAGCCCTCCAGATTTCAAAGTCTCACTTTTTAAAGTAAAATATTCTACTTTTTAAAAATGAATTGCTTGTTGAAATTATATTTTGGATATATTAAATGTTAAAATTAATTTCAGTTCATTTTTACTTTTTAATGTGACTACTGGATAATTTTATATGTGTGCTCACATTTCTTTTGGAGAGCTCTATTCTAAAGATTTTGGAGTATTGGAAACGGCTTACTTTAAAAGTTCAGGAAATGCTGCCTCTCCTCAAAAAACTCACATTTCCCAGAAAGTACCCTACCTACCATTGTCCTACCACCCACATCACCCGCAACCTTACTAACCCAGTAACTTCAAACTAAAGGCCTCAGCACTTAAAGAACTGCAGCCTAACCATGCTCTAGAATTTCAAAATTATAGTTGCGTGTACAGAGAAGGCTCAAACTTCTGTCAGCTGTTGCCACTAGAATCAATTCAGGTGCTTGTAAAGCTGTTTGTGCTACTTTGGCTCTTTAATTGTTCAGATTGGCAGAAGCAAATTATTGAAAAACTAGCGAAAGGAACAGAGAAGGCAATGGCAACCCACTCCAGTACTCTTGCCTGGAAAATCCCATGGATGGAGGGGCCTGGTGGGCTGCAGTCCATGGGGTCGCTAGGAGTCGGACACGACTGAGCGACTTCACTTTATTTTTTCGCTTTCATGCATTGGGGAAGGAAATGGCAACCCACTCCAGTGTTCTTGCCTGGAGAATCCCAGGGACGGGGGAGCCTGGTGGGCTGCCGTCTATGGGGTCACAGAGTCGGACACGACTGAAGTGACTTAGCAGCAGCAGCAGCAGCGAAAGGAAGAAGTAAGAGGGGGAAGGTGGTCATCTCACCAACTTTTACTGCAAATCATTATGTTGTTACAAATTATGGGATTCAGCAGCCTTGGTCTGACTTCTTTTTGTTTGTCATACCACCTCAAAAAGCAACTGGCTTTGGTGAAGAAATTGCTTGGTGCCCTGGTCTGAAGTAGAGATAAGAATGGAGGGTTATCTGTAAATTTAAGCTCTCACTTGAGCTTAATTAAACTTCCTTTAATTAGGAAATGCACAACGGGTGGACTTGAATATCTTAACCTCCAGTGTTTTGAATGGTTCTTAAAAGCAGTATGGTGAGTAAAGATGTTAGCTCTAAACCAATGTGCATTAGATGCTGGTCTTAACCCAGTCCTCCTAGAGCCTCTTGTTCACTGGAAAATAGCTCTAGAAGTGTATGTTAGAGAGCTGAGGCCCAGCGTCAGCCAGTATTGAGATTTTTCCATGTCACTGGATTACCTCACTCTACTGTGAAAGGGATCCACCCAGCTGCTGTGGCTGCAGCCAGGGCATTTGCTGCCATTCTCCCAGCCTTTGGGCTGCCTTCTGTGGCATGGTTCAGTTTGTTTTCTTATTGCCCACATTTTCCAGAGTGATTCAGTTTTAGGTTTGTGTCTCCCACTAGAATGATTTGGCTTTGTTTGTGAGCTACTTGACCCAAGAGTTTGCTTTGCCCACCCACTGTTTACCCCTTCAACCATGAGGCTCGCTCTCAGCTGTGCTCTTAAAGGGCTTTGCCTCACGAGCTACACTATCTGACCAAACCCCAGAACCTTGTCAACTAAAACAACAACAACAACAACAACATCAGAGTTGCGAGTCAAGTTTTATTTGGAGCACCATGAGGACTGCAGCCCGGGATACAGGTAGATGGCAAATGCCCATGGCAAGAGACAATTTGTAGTTGACAACCTGGATCTCCACACCCTTAGACTCTTAGATCTTAGACCCTTAGATCTCCACACCCTTCAGTAATCCACACCTGTGTTTTACTGAAGTGAGACTGCCCCATGAAGTGTGGGAAGACCTATCAGCACATGGATGTATCCAGACAAGAGATAAAGAAAGCTTTAAGCAGAAAAGTCTTAGCAAGTTGAGTTGGAGAGAATCAATTTCAGAGGCTGAATTTCAGAGGCTTCCATGATTTCATTCAACTTGCAAAAGCCAAGGGCACCTTTCAGCCATGATCAAGTCAGCACCGCAAGATAGCACTAAGGTGTCTTCATCAAAGAATGTGAAATATTTAGGTCCCTGAAATGGTGCCTTAGAGAAAGAAAATAACTTGAAATTCTGGAGTTTTTGTAATTTGCAGGAGGTTGAAGCCTGAGCATTAAGACAGATAGCACTAAGGTAAACATCTGTCCAATAGATGTGTAGTAAGAAGAGCTAGTCTTGTCCTGATCTTTTCCTTTTGGCGGTGAAGGGATCTTGGCCTACAGGTTGCTTTGAATTTGTAGTTGAGAATTTCTAACAATGTTTTCAATAGATGTAGGACTATATAGGTTATGTGCTTAAGTGAGCTTTGGTAGTTTCCACCTTATAAAGAATTTATTTCATCCAAGTTTTTTAATTTATAGGCATGCATTGTTTGTGATATTGTCTTACTCTTTTAGTGTCTTGGGACCTGTAGTGATGTCGCCCTTTTCATTCCACACATTGGTAAATAGTGTCTTTTTTTTTTTATTAGTCAGGCTGAAGCAGTCTGACATGTTTGACATCTTAGGTTGAATAATTCTTTGCAGTATGGGGCTTGCCTTTTTAGGATGTAGTATGTTTAACAGCATTCCTGGCCATTACTTGCTGATGCCAATAGCACTGTCCTCCCATCCCTAATCCTGCCCCCATTGTGACAACCAAAAATGTCTTGACATTGCCAAATATTTCCAAAATTGCTTCTGGTTGAGAACCACTGCTTTAGATGACCAATTGTCTTTTAGAGCAATTAAAAAGAAGATGAAAATGTATCTTTTATATTTTGCTTTCAGTTAAGTTCAGTCACTCAGTCGTGTCTGATTCCTTGAGACCCCATGAATCACAGCACACCAGGCCTCCCTGTCTATCACCAACTCCCGGAGTTCACTCAAACTCATGTCCATCGAGTCAGTGATGCCATCCAGCCATCTCATCCTCTGTCGTCCCCTTTTCCTCCTGCCCCCAATCCCTCCCAGCATCAAGGTCTTTTCCAATGAGTCAACTCTTCGCATGAGGTGGCCAAAGTATTGGAGTTTCAGCTTCAGCATCAGTCCTTCCAATGAACACCCAGGACTGATCTCCTTTAGGATGGACTGGTTGGATCTCCTTGCAGTCCAAGGGACTCTCAAGAGTCTTCTCCAACACCACAGTTCAGAAACATTTATATTTTGCTTTAATTTTAATTATATCTGTAAATCTTCATTTTGTGTGTGTGTGTGTGTACATGCAAATATGGTTGGTATCATAGTCTTTCTGTTGAGGAAGTTTTTTAACCTTTATTTTAGTGCAGGTCTGCTGATGATAATTTTTCTCTCTCTTTTTTTTTTTTTTGATCTGTCTTAAAAGGTAAAATTTCCCTTCATATCTGAAAGACATTTTCCCTGGTGTAGTATTCTGGATTAACAGTATTTTTCCTTCAGTGTTTTAGACATGTATCCATTGTATTCTGGGTTGTATGGTTTCTAAGTCCCCCACTGTAATTTTTAATTTTGTTTCTCTGTATTGTATCTTTTTTCTGTGGCCAACTTCAGTATTTTCTTTATAATTTTAACTTTCCAACAGTTTGAATATGATGTGTCAGGGTGTATATTTTTTAATATTAATCCTGCTTGAAAAATCTTTGAGTTTCTTGGATCTGTGGTTTGGTGTAGATTTTTTTTCTTTTTTGAAGATTCAGCCATTCTTTCTTCAAATATTTCTTCTGCTATTCTCTCTCTTCTTCTGGAATTCCAAATCCCTGCTGAAATTTTCTGTTAAGTCATATTTTCCACTGGAACCTTTAGTATTATGATTATTGATATATTAGTCAAAGTTACTTTAAATTTCCTCTCTCATAGTTCCAACACTTAATGTTCTCTCTGAATCTGGGTGTTTTGTTTTTTCTTCCATTTTATTAATACATGTCTCATATGTCAGGCATCTTGTATAGAAAAACAGAGTTTATGATAAAGAGAATGTATACCTCAAAATGAGTGTTTTTTTCCCTGCTAGGTCAGCAATGTGATGTGCTGAGTTAATCTAACCACTAGTTAAGGCGGGCTTGGGTTTTATTGTTCCACCTTCAATATACAACTAGTTTTGATTTTCTCTAGTGTTACCTTATGCTTAGGGTGTGGGCTGGAAAAGTAGCCCACAATATTCTAAATATTCCTGTTGCTCTCATAGCTTCCAACCTTCCCTCTGAAACTGCGTCTCAAAGGGATCTCTCTCCATGCTTTTGCCTTTCCTTTTGCTTGTTATCTGGTGCTCACTAGCTTGGGAGTAGGGACTGGAGGGTTCTTAGTCATTCTGGCCCAGCCTCTCTTAGGCAAGCCTTGTATTCTTAGGCCTGGAGAGTGAGGCTTTCTTAGACCTTCAGCCTCGCTGTGGCAGACAAAATTTCTGCCTCGTATCCTAGGTATGTCTTGAGAAGATGAGAGTCTTCTGACCCTCTTCCAGTGTGCGTGCATGTGTGCTAAGTCATTTCAGTTGTGTCTAACTCTCTGTGACCCTATGGACTGTAGCCTGCCACACTCCTCTGTCCATGGGATTTTCTCCAGGCAAAAATACTGGAGTCGGTTGCCATTTCCTCCTCCAGGCTATCTTCCTGACCCAGCAGTTGAACCCGCATGTCTTAACATTTCCTGCATTGGCAGGCAGATTTTTTACCACTAGTGCCACCGGGGAAGCCCCTCTTCCAGTGTAGGAGCCCTGTAATTGTAATAGCATGGGATCCTGGGCCGAGACAGTTTCCTGCCCTTCCTTACCCAGAAGTGTTGGAATTATCTGTCCTCCCTTACTTCTATCTTTACTCAGTATCAAAGGCCCCTGGAGGCAATAGAGTTTGCTGTCCCTTCCCCAGAGACTCGGAGAAGGCAATGGCAACCCACTCCAGTGCTCTTGCCTGGAAAATCCCATGGACAGAGGAGCCTGGTAGGCTACAGTCCATGGGGTCGCTAAGAGTCGGACACGACTGAGCGACTTCACTTTCACTTTTCACTTTCATGCATTGGAAAAGGAAATGGCAACCCACTCCAGTGTTCTTGCCTGGAGAATTCCAGGGATGGGGGAGACTGGTGGGCTACAGTCTATGGGGTCGCACAGGGTCGGACACGATGGAAGCGACTTAGCAGCAGCAGCAGAAGCAGCCCCAGAGACTTGAAGCTATATATTATAGGTGAAGAGGGTCTGTGGGAGCTTACTCCCTTCCAACAGGCCTTCAGCACCAAGAGAGTCTCTCTCTGGTCTATTGCTTTTTCCTAAATCTTTCTCATCAGTACCCAGTAGAGCATGGAGAAGAGACTGAAATTGAGGGCAAATTCATTTTGTGTCTGAGGCTCCCAAGGGTTTGGTACTCTCACGCTAGCCCACACTTGGCCTTTAGCAATTATTTAGCTGAATTCTTATCATTTTGTGTTGTATTTGATGTCTCTTTTGTGCCCACATCCTATCTGTCCTTGATGGATACAGTCTTTCCATGAATTTCAGTCTATTTAACTAGCCTGCAGCTATAGATAGGGAGACCAACCATCCCCGATTCCCCGATTGCCTGGGACTGAGACGTTTCCCAGGATGGGAGATTTTCAGTACTGAACCCAAGAAAGTTCACTTGGTCATCCTAAGCTCAGATCTCTGATAGATTCAAGAAAAGTTATTTTTTAGTTTTTCTAGTTGTTAAGGTGAGAGCAAAGCTCTTTCTAGATTTCTGCATCTTCAGCAGAAGCCAAATTACTGAAATATTTATACATACTGAATCTGAACAAAGATGGTTCTTGAGGTAGTAAGAAGCCATATGGGGAAACATCTGTTTCTTACTAAGGCAAAGGGGTTCTTGTGAAATCTTTCCTAAAATAGAGAATAAGAAAAATGAGTTGTCTCACTATTTTTTTGCTTGTCAGGAGCAGATTTATCTCATTACTTAAATGAACTCTAGTTGAAGAGCTGGATTCATACCTGCTCTTTCCAAAACTCTTGGTTCATTTAGCTGGTGCCAGGTTTGGACGTTACTCCCCTGCAGGCAAGCATCTTCCTATAGATTTCTGAGTGAAACTTAAAAGTTTATGGTCTTTTGTGGATGAGGAAGAAGGCGGAGTGTAGCTATAAGCTATCTACAACAAGAATACTGACCATCTCTGGGTAGATGTGTAAGTATTCATGTACATGCATGTAAAACTTTGCTGTCAAATGTCTGGAGACATTTGATTTATATTGCTATGGGTGGTACATTTGGTCTTGGCATTTTTTTGTTGTTGTTTTGTTTCAGGTATGGAAGCCAGGAGTGTTTATGACCCCTACAGCCTGCATTAATGGTTGTGAGGAACACAGCATCAAGGCAATGCTCTGTATTTTGTGAGATAAGGAAGGCTCTATCATGTTCTCACTCTTTTACATATTCTTGAGTATCCAGGAGAGATACTTATGACCTCTTGATGAACTTAAAAAGCTGTATATGTGTTGTCTTCCTATTAAATGGTCAAGATAGTTTGTTTATATAGTAAAAAACAGCACAGAAATCATAAGACCAGGAGCATATATAATCTCAACAGCTATGAAGTTTATATGGCTATAGATAGAATTATTTTAATAATAATAGCTAAGACTTGTGTAATGTTTATCATATGTCAGGCATTATTCTGAGAGTTTTGCATTCATTAACACGTTGAATCCATACACAGACAAAATCCATAATAATGACTTCACAAGTATGATGCCAGCTATTATTATCCACATATTACAGATTAATAAAATGAACAACAAGGAGATTTATAGTGTATTCAAGGTCACACTGATAACAAGTGGTGGTACTGGGACTTGAACCTGTGTAATCCATTTCTAGAGTTCTTTTAACCACTGTCATGGTGGTAACCACTATCATGGTGGTCAAAGACACATAAAAAACAAAAGAACCATAAAATAAACCAAACTGAAGAAAAACAAGCGCACAGATACAGAAAACAGTAGTATTTACACAAAAGGAAGGGAAAGGGGGAAAGGGTGAAATGGGTTAAAGGGGTCAACTGTATGGTGACAAATAGAAACTGAACTTTTGATGGAGAGCAAGCAGAGAAGGCAATGGCAACCCACTCCAGTCCTCTTGCCTGGAAAATCCCATGGGCGGAGGAGCCTGGTAGGCTGCAGTCCATGGGGTCGCTAAGAGTCGGACACGACTGAGTGACTTCACTTTCACTTTTCACTTTCCTGCATTGGAGAAGGAAATGGCAACCCACTCCAGTGTTCTTGCCTGGAGAATCCCAGGGACGGGGGAGCCTGGTGGGCTGCCATCTATGGGGTCGCACAGAGTCGGACACGACTGAAGCGACTTAGCAGCAGCAGCAGCAAGCTGGTGTGTGTACAGAAGTTGAAATATAATTTTGTATACATGAAGCCTACATTGTATTCAGTATTATAAACTATGTTACCTCAATAATGTTTATAATTATTTTTTAAAAAGACACAGAAGAGGTAAACATTTCAATCTGCAGCGAGGTGTATGGGAATGGGATGTATGTGTATGTGTATGTGAAAAAAGGATTTTAAAAAACACTTTGATTTTAGGTTATGTACCAAACAAAGATGTGCAAAAATGGAAAGAGGACATGCTAAGGAAAAGGATTCAGAAAATTGTACAGTGATGCCTTGAACTTTGTACGAGTCAGTGGAGTATGAATTACACAGACAAGAGTGATCAAATATTTGATGGAAACTTCCTGATGCAGATAACCTGGTGATGATGGTAATGTGGAAAAAACAACTTGCAGGAAGATTACTACTTCTGTGTCAAATATTTTCTGCACAAAATACTTGAATATTTTCAGTTTCAAAATTGAAGATTACTAAGAAGCTTCTTGCCATACAGGAAAAAAAAAATTAATGGGGAAAAGTTTTACCAGTCCTATTTATGATAAAGTGAGAATAAAACCAATGAATGGTATGTATAAAGAACTTTGGTCTAAGAGTGACAAGGGACATTATCAACTCACATGAAGCGCAGTAAGATTTGCAAATGACTAGAAAATCTCACAACCTTCCAAACCAGTTCTGGTAATCCAGAGGACACAAAGGCGAGTTGGACAGTCAACAGGTATATCTACAACTTTTTATGAGTCTATAGCAGGGACTCTGACTTTCTTACAAGAGTAGGATGCTTTGAGGACTTGTGATTGGTTTTCAAGCCAAGTGATTATTATAACAAAGTATAGTTTATAACTGTGGATGGGATGAAGTCTTAACCTAGCTTGAGAGTAATCACTGTTATCCTCCTTATACCTACAGGGTGACCTAGATGATTTTATACAGCTCTTAAATGACACTTATATGAACCTGGTATCCTCACAAGGGCAAAAAGGGGTTGTATTTGCATCTTTTCCTTGTTAAAGTAGGAAGTTTCCCCTTTCTTTTAACTTCAGGAAAAAAGCAGTAACTTTTTATATTGTACACTTTTTCTTGTTAAAATTTAAGATGGTGGTTTTTCAGCTTTGCAGGTATTTTTACATTGGGCTGTGTCTGGCATATCTCTAGGATTTTTAGAAACTTAAGCAGTTTTTCTTAACTCTGAAAGCTATTTCATTTTGTGAGCTAATTACATTAGCAACTAAAGTTGAAGAAGTTATATTGTATAGCTTTATAACTTTTTGCACTTTCTACTTTGGGGATTGACTTTAAATGATAGTGGCACGATCATGGTGGGTAAGCTTAGTGGCATTTGATGTATGTGACTCAATGGAAGGACAGATAGTGATATCACTGCATTTGAATATAAATATATAATGATAACACCATGTAATCCCCACTGATATCAAGAAATAGAGAATTGCCAGGAAATTGTAGGAAATTTCTGCATGTTGCTTCCAAATTACAGCCATTCTCCTCCCCATAGATGACCATCCTGCTAACCTGTGTAATAATTCACTTTTTAATACCAGTGGTTCTCATAGTATGGTCTGGCATCTACATCATCTGGGAATTTGTTAGAAATGCAAATTCTTGGGCTCTTTCCCAGATCTAATACACTTACACATTTTTGTAGGATGTATATTTAATATGATTAAAGTATGAAGCATTGATTCTCAAACTTGAGCATATATCAGAATAACCTGCTGTTGCTGCTGCTAAGTCGCTTCAGTCGTGTCCGACTCTGTGCGACCCCATAGATGGCAGCCCAACAGGCTCCCCCATCCCTGGGATTCTCCAGGCAAGAACACTGGAGTGGGTTGCCATTTCCTGGGTGGCCTATTAAGACACAGATTCTGGGTCGTTCACTTAGTTTCTGATGATCTCTCTCTGTTTTATTCACTAATTTTAATTTTCCTATGTGCTGGATATATTTGGCTCTGCGCTAGTCATTGCACTTGAAAGGTTATTTTGTAGGAAGAACTGTGAGACTTGTAATGAAAATACTTTGCTCCAAAGAGTATTTGTGTTTACTTCTGCCAGGCACCTAGGGGCACTACCTGTCTGGGACTACCTGTTCAAAGTTTGCTATTTCCTGGATAACTCGAGGGATTGTTACTCTGTTTTCATTCTCTTCAAGTTAATTCCATTTTTGTTCACCTTCACTCTCAGATCCTGGAACCCAGATTGTTGTAGGGGAAGGTCTCCTGTCAGACTCTCTGACTTGCATGGACCCAGAATTTAGTTTTCTATCCCCTTCTACATCCTGAAAGGCTGTCAGAATGGAGGTTCTAGTTTTCTGGGATTATCTTCAGGAGTGTTTACTTCTCTAGATTGTTGACTTCTCTTTACTTTTGCCTGATAATTCCTTACTATTTTATAATCTCTTTGATGTTTTTAAAAAGATTATTTCAAATATATTTTATCCAGCTTTTTAGTTGTTTTCAGCTGTAAGCCTGATTCAAACAGCCTGAACCACCATTAGCAGAAACGGGAAATCTGGAAAATACATTCGTAATGCACAGCAGTTTATCAAAATACTGTGGTTTTTCAAATCATTAAAAATATATGGATGTTGAGGCCCTTAATAAAAGACTTCTGTTTTTAGCTTATACCTTTATCCAGACATGGGACACACAAGATGATTTTGATACAGAAACTCTCCTTGTGAAAAGATTCCCAGGGTTTCATATTTATGACCATTAACCACTCCTAACTGCTCTTATTTTTACTAGTGGGTTCCAAGGAATGCTTCCCATAATTCAGAAAGCCTCACAAAATGCAGAGATGTGCCTAGTACAGGATCTATTTCATAGTTGGTGGCACTTTCTTTGAGGTTTGATTTTTCCATAGCTTTAACAAGTCTGGAGACATGAAATTTGGGAAGCATAAATGGTTTACACTCCTATCCCTAGGAAAGTTTCAGTTTGTGATAGCACATGGAGTGTCCCAAACTTTATTTACTGTCAAATTCTAATCATTTGATGGATAATATTTTAACCACCTCCCTCCCCCCTCCAAAAATATGTCACATCATCTCTTTTTCCTATGTCAGGTTGATCTCTTGAGGTAGGCAAGATTCTTAGTGAGAAAATACCTCTTCCCAACCTGTTCCTGATGACTCAGAACACCTGCTTTCTGGGCAAGGATGAGTCTGTTATATTTATCTTTAGATATCTTTTGAAGGGGACTGGAAATAGAAATGCACTACTCCTGCATTTGACCAAGTGCTAGTGCCTGTTCCCTTCAGCTCAGACTCAAGAGAAGCATATATAGATAGGACTGGGGACTATGGTTAGGACAGGGACAGCAGGGACCAGGAAGTGTCCCTGGGACCAGGGACCAGGGTTTAGGGAATGGATCATTTCTGTAACAGCTCCAGGTAAATGACCCAACTATAGTTAATCCTGTTTCTTGACCTTTGGAAGTTAAGCTGGTAGGCTTTTCAGAGGTCAGAGGTTGTTATAATTTGGTGAGATACTTGAGTACTCTAATTAGTGCATAGTAGTTAGGATTTATAATCATCCCTGTAGGCTAGGCTTGGGGCAGGAATGAACAAATTCTGACAGTTATGTCTAGAGTCCTTCAAGGATGCTTGACAGTCACTTGATGAATTCAAGGATTCCCTGAAAGGAGTAATGGTTGACTGTGGTAAGAGCCCATGACCCCTGGAAGATTGTGAGTCAGGATAAATGTCAGAACTTAAACCTGACAGTAGCAAGAATTAGCTTATCTCAGATGAAGGCTATAACTCAACTAGCTAGAACAGAGAATGCCTTAAGGTGGTAGGACAGGTGCTGCTCCCCAGTGCCTTTCTCTCCTCTCTCTGAGATGTGCCCTGAATCTATGGTTTTATGGGACTAATGCAGGATGGGAATCCCACCAGATTACAGGGGCACTGAGTCTCTTCAATTTGTTTCTTTATCAGTTTAGAGGGTGATGTCATTGATAGATAAACCAGTAAATCTGCACTCTAGCTACCTTGTTACGGTACCTAAAGTTCATGTTTTGAATACAGACCCTCAAACTGAAAAAAGAATATAGAAACCCTCCAGTTCAGAGCTACACATAACAAGGGGCCTTTCCAGAGGGCTTTTGCAGCCATGGACTTCTTAAATTACAGGTCATGATCCACCCCTTAGTTGATAGCTTTTGTCTAGACCAATATAATGACTCCAGATTAACATGCTGCCATTGCTTTCATAGAACTCATCACTTAAAAATAGAAATATTTATTTCACAAATAATAAATTTCTTTAATATAAATCCCCAGTTTATTACAAGGCAAGGAGAGCCAGGACCACATGAAATTCATTTAGTTTAGCCACTTCCTTATGGATATATCTTTTGAATCCCATGTGTTTTGGGAATTGCCTGGGATTTAGGTATTTTCCCTGTTTAGTAGCACATGGTCCTTCTTCCTTCCTAACTAGAATATAATATTAAGAAGATGTGGTTTTAGACCACTATATATCTTATGCCTACCATTTCTTCAGCATTCAGTTCAGTTCAGTCACTCAGTCATGTCTGACTCTTTGAGATCCCATGGACTGCAGCACACCAGGCCTGCCTGTCCATCACCAACTCCTGAAGCTTGCTCAAACTCATGTCCATTGAGTAGGTAATGCCTTGATGCAACTCTTCAGCATTAGGGTTATATATGTATGTGTGTATGTGTGTGTGTGTGTATATATATATATGTGTGTGTGTGTGTGTGTGTATAAGCTTTATCACAAATCTCTATAGTGCTTTGTTAACCTAAACTTTGGAAATTATAAATTCTGTTTTGGATCCTAATAAGGATTTGGGGTAGCCATTTAGTGGCTCCCAATGCTGATCTAGTGAGCCCCACATAGCAGCTCCTACTATATTTCACAGGCAGCCATTGGATTGGTCCTCATATCCAACAGGTAGGGGAATTAAGAGTGGGGCTACAGTTTTTGCCAAAACCCAGGGTCCAGTTTATGGTACTTAATATGGGTGTTATAGGATAAGATCTTTATAAGCATCCTTGATGTTACAAGTGCTAGTGCCTATTCCCTTCAGCTCAGACTCAAGCATATATAGTTAGGGTTGGGGACTATGGTTAGGACAGGGACAGCAGGGACTGGGAAGTGTCCTCAGGGTTTGGGCAATGGACCATTTCTGTAACAGCTCCAGTTGAATGACCAACTACAATTAACCCTGTTCCAGCTGATAGAGATTTCATAAGTTTAGTGTGCCCCCATCCTCACTTGTGCCTTCTCTTATAACTAGAGTAGGACCTTCATGATCACTTTTAAATTTAGCCTTTGCATAAGCTATACAGGTTCTGAAATTTGCCTGGGTTTTTACTTGGCATGATATGATTTCCCATCCTTCGTTGGTTCTGATATGAAGTATGGGTCTTCACAGTTGAGCTCTGTATTATTCTATATATGCAGCCTCTATACTAATTAGATAACTCGGCATATTGACAAATAACATGCAATTTAGTCCTGAGGAAAGTCAGTTATCACAGGTGTTCTGAATTACATAAGACGTCTAGGGTGATCATTCCTGCAAGACAGAGCTGCTGTCATAACCAGTGTTGTTGTATTAGAAGAAGGACCTCTAGCTTATGGCTATAACCTTATTTAAATTGGTATTATAGCTGGACCTTCTAAAATTTGTCTTCACTATCTCCTGTCTTAATGTGGGTTACAGATAATCTCTTTGAATTTTTTCCATAAAGAGTTAGCTCCAGCTAACAGCTCTGTGTTATTGGTATTGAACTTTCAGCAACACCGGGTCAGGGCTGCTAGTTCAAGAGTCCCCCAACTCTTGGTGCTCATCCACTTTACTAGGAACTACGACATGAAATAATACAGTAAATACATTTGTCCTACTGCACATCTTTGTGTAACTACAGTGAAGTTTTCATTGAGAAGACTTTCAAATGAGGATGATCTCAAGAACCCTAGGAAGCACAACCAGTGTTCTCAAGGAAGGGAGTGGTTCTCTCATTGGTTTTGGCAGCCACCCAGCCGATTTCTTCTCTCACATCCTTCCAGGCTTTATCTGAATGGCTGGAGAGTATTAACCAATGATACAAACTGTTATGGAAGGAATGGTAAAATCATCCAAAGAGTATATCTGAGTCAGATGCTTTCTATAGCTGTCCAAAGTCATCATTTGGTAACCCAGAATGAACCATGATAGATAGCTAAAGATTCTCTTTTGTATAGGGAGAAAAGGAGAGGATGGAGCAAATATAGTAGTAAGTCTCTTCTTTCTTTACTACCCATTCAGTAGACATACGGGTCATGGTGGAGAGTTCTGAGAAAATGTGGTCCACTGTAAAAGGGAATAGCAAACCACTTCAGCATTCTTACCTTGAGAACCCCATAAACAGTATGAAAAGTCAAAAAGATAATGACACTGAAAGATGAACTCCCCAAGTCAGTAGGTGGCAATATGCTACTGGAGAAATAGCTCAAGAAAGAATGAAAAAGCTAAGCCAAAGCAGAAACAGTGCCTGCCTGTGGATGTGTCTGGTGGTGAAAGTAAAGTCCAATTCTGCAAAGAACAATATTGCATGGACCTGAAATTTTAGGTCCATGAATCAAGGTAAATTGGAAGTGATCAAACAGGAGATGGCAAGAGAGAACATCAACATTTTAGGAATCAGTGAACTAAAATGGACTGGAATGGGTGAATTTAATTCAGATGACCTCTATATCTACTACTGTAGGCAAGGATCCCCTAAGAGGAAATGGAGTAGCTCTCATAGTCAGTAGGAGTCCAAAATGTAGTACTGGGGTTCAGTCTCAAAAACGACCAAAGGATCTTGGTTCATTTCCAAGGCAAACCATTCAATATCACAGTAATCCAAGTATATACCCCAACCAGTAATGCTGAAGAAGCGGAAGTTGAGTGGTTCTATGAAGTCTGACAAAATACTCTAGATCCAATACCCAAAAAAAGATGTCCTTTTCATCATAGGGGACTGGAATGCAAAAGGAGGAAGTCAAGAGATACCTGGAGTAACAGGCAAGTTTGGCCTTGGAGTGCAAAATGAAGTGCAGGGCAAGTGAGTTTTGCCAAGAAAATACACTGGTCATAGCAAACACCCACTTCCAACAACACAAGAGATGACTCTACACATGGACATCACCAAATGGTCAATACCAAAATCAGATGATTATATTCTTTGCAGCCAAAGATGGAGACGCTCTATATGGTCAGCAAAAACAAGACCGGGAGCTGAACACTGTAGCTCAGATAATGAACTCCTTAATGCAAAATTCAAACTTAAGTTGAAGAAGGTAGGGAAAGCCACTAAGCCATTCAGTTATGACCTAAATCAAATCCCTTACGATTATACAGTGGAAGTGACAAATAAATTGAAGGAATTAGATCTGATAGAGTGCCTGAAGAACTATGCATGGAAGTTCATAACATTGTACAAGAGGCAATGATAAAAACCACCCCCAAGAAAAAGAAATGCAAAAAGACAGAAGGTCTGAGGAGGCCTTACAAATAGCTGAGGAAAGAAGAGAAACAAAAAGCAGAGAAAAGAAAAGATATACCCATCTGAATGCAGAGTTCCAAAGAATAGCAAGGAGAGATAAGAAAGCCTTCCTAAGCAAACAATGCAAAGAAATAGAGGAAAACAATAGAATGGAAAAGACTAGAGATCTCGTCAAGAAAATTAGAGATACCAAGGGAACATTTCATGCAAAGATGGGCACAATAAAGGACAGAATGGAGCTAACAGAAGCTGAAAATATGAAGCAAAGGTGTCAAGAATACACAGGAGAACTATACAAAAAAGATCTTAATGACCTGGATAACCATGATGGTGTGATCACTTGCGTAGAGCCAGACATCTTGGAGTGTGAAATCAAATGGGTCTTTGTTTGCATCACTACAAACAAAGCTAGTGGAGGTGATGGAATTCCAGCTGAGCTATTTCAAATCCTAAAAGATGATGCTGTTAAAGTGCTGCACTCAACATGCCAGCAAATTTGTAAAACTCAGCAGTGGCCACAGGACTGGAAAAGGTCAGTTTTCATTCCAATCCCAAAGAAGGGCAATGCCAAAGAATGTTCTAACTACCATACAGTTACACATCCTAACAAGCTCATGCTCAAAATCCTCCAAGCTAGGCTTCAACAGTATGTGAACTGAGAAATTCCAGATGTACAAGCTGGATTTAGAAAAGGCAGAGGAACCAGAGATCAAATTGCCAACATCCGTTGGATCATAGAAAAAGCAAGAGAATGCCAGAAAAACATCTATTTATTAACCTTTGACTGTGTGGATCACAACAAACTATGGAAAATTCTGAAAGAGACGGGAATACCAGACCACCTGACCTGCCTTCTGAGAAACCTGTATGCAGGTCAAGAAGCAACAGTTAGAACTGAACATAAAACAACAGACTGGTTGAAAATTGCAAAAGGAGTGCATCAAGGCTGTATATTGTCACCCTGTTTATTTAACTTATATGCAGAATATATCATGTGAAATGCTGGAGTGGATGAAGCACAAGCTGGAATCAAGATTGCCAAGAGAAATATCAATAACCTCAGATATGCAGAGGACACCACCCAATTGCAGAAAGTGAAAAGGAACTAAAGAGACTCTTAATGAAGGTGAAATAGAGTGAAAAAGCTGGCTTGAAATTCAACATTAAAAAAACAAAGATCATAACATTCAGTCCCATCACTTCATGGCCTATAGATGGGAAAACAATGGAAACAATGACAGACTATTTTCTTGGACTCCAAAATCACTGCAGATGGTGACTGCAGTCATGACATTAAAAGATGCTTGCTCCTTGAAAGAAAAGCCATGACAAACCTAGGCAGAGTATTAAAAAGCAAAGATATTACTTTGCCAACAAAGGTCCATCTAGTTAAAGCTATGGTTTTTCCAATAATCATGTATGGATGGGGGAGTCCTACTATAAAGAGGGCTGAGCACCAAAGAATTGATGCTTTTGAATCATGGTTTTGGAGAAGACTTGAGAGTCCCTTGGATGGCAGGGAAATCAAACCAGTCAATCCTAAAGGAAATCAACCCTGAATATTCATTGGAATGACTGGTGTTGAAGCTTTAATACTTTGGCCACCTGATGTAAAGAGCTGACTTATTGGAAAAGACCCTGATGCTGGGAAAGATAGAAAGCAGGAAGAGAAGGGGACAACAGAGGACAAGATAGTCGGATGGCATCACCAACTCAATGGACATGAGTTTGAGCAAGCTTCAGGAGATGGTGAAGGACAGGGAAGCCTGGCGTGCTGCAGTCCATGGGGTTGAAGGAATCAGACACGACTGAGCAACTGAACACGACAGAGTTTACAGGCCTGTTTGTTGTTAAGTCTATTAGCTTGTAGACTCCTGGAGGGGTCCCTGTGGCTTGTTTTCCATGAAACATCTGTGTTTCAGCCAATCCCACTCTATACCTCACCGTGTGTACCTGCAGGTCTGTTACCTGCACATAAAACCTCCTGTTCCCAAGTTCTCAGTGCGGAACAGTTCCTGTTCTCAGTGTGAAAAGTATTCTGGTCTGAGGGTATTAGCCTCCCCACTAAGGCATTTTTCTCAGACCTATCTGAAGTTTGGGTATTAGGGTTGAAGAGCAGACAGTAAGGTTGGCAATGTCTATTCCTTTTCTTGGTATTTCCTTATCATGGCATTCATAGATTGCCCATCAATTTGGGCTTTTTGTACCCTACCTTTTAATAGCCAGACCAATATGTCTTTCTACTGAAACTACTTCTTTCTCTTTTTTACGTTTCCCTCCATTTTCCTTTGGTTATTTTGGGAACTGAAATTCCCAGAAGTCTTCCTAAGCCATCTTTTCTAAAACTGTGTGTAGTTAACTGTGCTAGTTAACTACTCCTTTATTTATTTTTTCTTCTTTATTAATAGAATCTGATTTGCATGGTGGTGACAATGTGCTCAGCTAAAAAATTGCATTGTCCACTCCCCACTCTGATAAGGATGACAGGGTGACACAGTTCTTGTCATGAGGTGTAACTAAAGGTAGGGCAGGGTTTCTAGTAAAGCTCATTAAAAGAGAGCTTTAAGGCATGACCTTAGACATTCGCCCTATTGCCATAATTTCTTCCCCTTCTTTCTGCCTGCATCTTAGAGAAGATGCTGGACACAGAATAGACATCTAGCAACAAGATGACCATGGGAGGAAAACCAAGCGAATAACTTGGGGTCACATCTGAAAAGGCTGGATTAACAAGCAGACAGGTCTTACGTGTGTATTTGTACAGACTTCATAATTTGTGTGGCCTGCCACCACCCTTGCCACCTTAGGGTTGGGGAGAAAAGTCCCTGTGTCGCAGCATATCCATAAGGCTCACATATCTCTAACATCATTTACAGCGAGACTGTGCTGCCATAATTTACTCCCACCATCTGAGACCTAGACTTCTTTTGCACCTAAATCCATTAAAAGTAATTATTTGGCCTCTTAAACCCAAGTTCAGAAGATAAAATTTATTAGTGGGAGGGCTAAGATCCTCCAGTGGAGCGGTAGCACACAGTTTGAAAGAAGTTCAATAGATAGAAAGTTAGTCTATTTTGACAATTAGATTTTCAAAAGAAGATTAATATCCACAGGTACTGAGTTTTAAAATAGTAATGTAAACATACCATGAGGTGGTCCTACAACACATTACCAGTTTTAAATGTATATATTTGTATTTTAAGTTTTATGGAGGTAAATTACTTTCCTTTTAGATTCCTATATGTTTTCAACCAGCTCTTTGTGTTTTGTATTTTTAATAGTGGAACATTAGAACAGATTTAAGATCTCCAAATATAAAAAGTTATTGTGACAACTTATAAAGTTCCCCCAAATTTGTGTATTAAGAATTGTAGTTACAAAATTATATCTATAAATGTTTCAGTTTGTAGAAAGATAATTTCTGTGTGTACATGTATGTTCTCTAGGAAGATATTGTATCAAATTGTTAGTTTCTTTCTAGATAAATAAGATGATAGCTTTTTAGTGTTATCCAATTCTTCTGTAATAAGTTTACTGTTTTCATAAGAACAATTTTTTTAAGATAAGGAAAACTTCCTCATGATAGATAGTTAAGAGAAGCAGAAGAATGTTGCTGAGAAATGAATAGCAGGAAGAAATCAGAAACTGCAGGAACCGAGGGGCATTTACTTCTGTTGCTGAGACACCATAAGAGCTGCGAATGACTCAGACTACTGAGGCTCAAGAACTGCTCCTGAGTTGCCATGGGATCTGCATGCAAGGAGATGAGCCCTGGCTGTAATACCAGGGATGCTCTTTCTTGTCTGTTTTTACTTCTTCATGTTACCTTCTCCCATCCCATGTTAACATGTCTCTCTGATCCTTAAAAACTGTACTTTCATTTATTCAATAAACACTAGAATCTAGGTTATATGTCAAATCCTTAAATAATGCTGAGGATATACCAGTGAGCCAAACAGAGCTTCATGGAAGTAATGTTGATAGTGGGAGAGATAGATGCTAATCAGAACATATGAGTGTATAGATCGGGATAGAATGGGACAAGGACTATGGAAGAAAAGAACAGGCTTGCAAGGATGTAGAGTTATTGGGCAAGAGGGGAGACTCACATTATGCAGTCAACATGCCAGTCAGAACTCAGTTTAAGCTGAGAACTGTAGCAGGGGCAAAAGTCAGGTAAGTGGGTATTCTGGTCGGGGGAGGAAGTGTTTTAGACAGAGGAAACAGTATGTATGAATGTCTGAGCAGCAGTGAACCTCAGAAACCTAAGGAAGTGGAGGGTTGGTGGCCAGAGCATAGAAAGTAAAGAGAGGGACTCAAGAGGAGCTTGCAGAGGTAAGTAGATGCAAACTCACACAGGGCATTGTAAATTATGATAAAATTTCACCATTTTTTCCTAAGCAGTAAAACCACTGGTAGGTTTTGAAGTGAAGAATAGCTTAATTAGGTTAGTTTTCATAGTGGCTGTGCTACAGCAGATAGATTGGATGAAGAGACAAGAATGGGATTAATAAAAGAAAAAACAGGTAACTGATAATGTGTAAATATCACAGCAGTCTGTTAAGGCCCAGCCACAGATTTGATCATTTATATTGCTATTCTAGTTAAATGAGACAGTATTCAGAAGCAATTGTAGATGCTGACCCAAAATTTGTATCCTTGGCTAACTATTAGCATTAGCAGTCTCTGCTTTGGAATTGACTGCCCATCTCACTCTTCTCTGTAAGGGTCCCCATGTTTACCATAGATAAACTTTTAAACTTTTGGATAATGGTCATGTCTGAGTTGGAAACTTTTTGCTTTGTCCAAAGAACTAAAGCCACAGTTATAAAAAGGATCAAAGAAATAATGAGCACTTACTAGGTACCAGACACTATAGTAGGCACTGACATAATGGAATGTGTAAAAACAGAGTTCCTAGTGGGCCCCCAGGAGGTGCTAGTGGTAAAGAACCTGTCTGCCAACGCAGGAGACGTGAAAATTGCCGGTTTTATCCCTGGGTCAAGATGATCCCCTGGAGGAGGGCATGGCTACCCACTCCAGTGTTCTTGCCTGGAGAATCCCATGGACAGAGGAGTCTGGTGGGCCACAGTCCATAGCGTCACAAAGAGTCCGACATGACTGAAGTGACTTAGAACACGTACATGCGCAAACTCATGGAACTAACTAAACAGAATGGGGAGAATATTCTTGCAGATGTAATTACAGACCGAGATGACCACGTCTACTTGCCTTGTCAACCGCTAAACAAAATCTTAAAGTAATACTGTTCATGGATCCCACACTGAGGGCTACCTGATATGACTGTGCAATTGGAGTGTCACACAAAGATGCCTGGCCAAGGAGGTTAGTGGGGACAAAAGCTCTCACGATTTCCTTTGTCATGCCATGACCTGTGCAGGGCTACATCTTTTCCAAAGGAAGGATATGTTTTTCTTTCTACTAAGATGTCAGTAACATCTCTTTAATATTAGGAGGGAATTCCCTCTTCTCAAAATTGAATGAGAGACTCTACCTTGTGTGTGTGTGCCTGCCTCGAGCACAGAAATGTGTCTGAGGTGAATGTAAAAGGTGTGAGTAGGTAGACAGAAAAAATGGAAAATAAAAAGGCCTAAGACATTGATTTTTTTTAATTTAAATTTATTTATTTTAATTAGAGGCTAATTACTTTACAATATTGTATTGGTTTTGCCACACATCAACATGAATCCGCCACGGGTGTACACATGTTCCCAATTTTTAAGACAAGTTTTTTGAAAAATGGATCCTACATCTGCAGGACTTAGAGCAATATCAAAGACCTAACACAAAGTAGGTAAAGACAGCCCAGTGGTGGGACAGTGGAGAAAAGAGCTGGACTGTGCATCACAGCAGTGACTGTTACTGGGTTGAATGAACTTACAGGCATCACATTGGGAAAAGCTGTGGTGTTGGAAAAAGGGAAACATTAGGTATTTCTGTATCCTGAGCCTGGCTAATTGAACAGATCTTCGCTCCCAAATTTTAAAATGTTAGACTCCATTCTGCAATCATGGACTCAGTTTGTGGGAATGGTCCTGCTTCTGGGAAGAATCTTGCCAGAATAAATCCAGAAACAAAAAGCAAAGAACAAGGAGACTGGTACCTTGAAGTCATGGTTTTTCCCAACAGTTGTATCATATTGGACACCTGGAGCAGCCCTCTCAGACCCTTAGTATTTCATCTGAAAATTAGAGGCCACTTTTCTTGGTGGGTTGTGAATCTTGAAAGGTATTAAGATACTCTGCAAACTGGGGCAGTAAGGAGGATAAGTTTTCCATTAAATGCTGAGTTTCAGTGGCCTGGCTCTGAGCAGGGTTTAGTTGGCTGAGTGGGCAGAATCTCAACTTTGGAATGATGGTCTGTTTCTGAGTGGAGGTCTGGGCTGACTGCTGCCTGCACCAGAGGCTTTGACTACACTCTGGGATTGACAACTGAAAAACAATTTTAGTCATACAGATTCAAGACAGTAAGTTTCTTGACTCAGGTTATGTTTTGAGCATAGGCCATATGCCTTCCAATGGCATCTGTGGTCGATTCAGTTCTTCTCTCCTTTTGAAGAGGCCCATAAAATCAGGTAATTCATGCACCACGGCCAACCTTAACAGAAGCCCTAGAGAGCTCCCTTCTCCTTGGCTGCTGGTTTGTTCGGCATCTGCAGCCTGCACAGGACTGGTCCACTGCTCCTCAGGCTCAATCCCTCACTTGCCTTCTTTCTCTTGATAGATATTTTCAGCTAATAAAGAGCATAGAGTGGCAAGAAAAGTAAAAGCATCTATCAGCTTCCCCCACCCCTTCTCAGAATGAAGTTTAATCCCTGTGTACAGTTCAGTTCAGTTCAGTCACTCAGTTGTGTCCAACTCTTTGCAACCCCATGAATCACAGCACACCAGGCCTCCCTGTCCATCACCATCTCCTGGAGTTCACTCAGACTCACGTCCATCCAGTCAGTGATGCCATCCAGCTACCTCATCCTTTGTCGTCCTTTTCTCCTCCTGCCCCCAATCCCTCCCAGCATCAGAGTCTTTTCCAATGAGTCAACTCTTCACATGAAGTGGCCAAAGTACTGGAGTTTCAGCTTTAGCATCATTCCTTCCAAAAATGCCAGGGCTGATCTCCTTTAGAATGGACTGGTTGGATCTCCTTGCAGTCCAAGGGACTCTCAAGAGTCTTCTCCAACACCACAGCTCAAAAGCATCAATTCTCTGGTGCTCAGCTTTCTTCACAGTCCAACTCTCACACCTATACATGACCACTGGAAAAACCATAACCTTGACTGGACAGACCTTTGTTGGCAAAGTAATGTCTCTGCTTTTCAATATGCTATCTAGGTTGGTCATAATTTTTCTTCCAAGGAGTAAGCGTCTTTTAATTTCATGGCTGCAGTCACCATCTGCAGTGATTTTGGAGCCCAAAAAAAATAGTCTGACACTGTTTCCACTGTTTCCCCATCTATTTCCCATGAAGTGATGGGACCAGATGCCATTATCTTCGTTTTCTGAATGTTGAGTTTGTTTTTTTTTAATAATTAAAAATTCAAAATTTCTCCCAAATCATCCCACGCTCTCCCTCTCCCACACAGTCCAAAAGACTGTTCTATACATCAGTGTCTCTTTTGCTGTCTCATATACAGGGTTATTGTTACCATCTTTCTAAATTCCATATATATGTGTTAGTATACTGTATTGGTGTTTTTCTTTCTGGCTTACTTCGCTCTGTATAATCGGCTCCAGTTTCATCCACCTCATTAGAACTGATTCAAATGTATTCTTTTTAATGGCTGAGTAATACTCCATTGTGTATATGTACCACTGCTTTCTTATCCATTCATCTGCTGATGGACATCTAGGTTGCTTCCATGTCCTGGCTATTATAAACAGTGCTGCGATGAACATTGGGGTACATGTGTCTCTTTCGATTCTGGTTTCCTCAGTGTGTATGCCCAGCAGTGGGATTGCTGGATCATAAGGCAGTTCTATTTCCAGTTTTTTAAGGAATCTTCACACTGTTCTCCATAGTGGCTGTACTAGATTGCATTCCCATCAACAGTGTAAGAGGGTTCCCTTTTCTCCACACCCTCTCCAGCATTTATTGCTTGTAGACTTTTGGATAGCAGCCATTCTGACTGGTGTGAAATGGTACCTCATAGTGGTTTTGATTTGCATTTGTTGAGCATCTTTTCATCTGTTTGTTAGCCATCTGTATGTCTTCTTTGGAGAAATGTCTATTTAGTTCTTTGGCCCACTTTTTGATTGGGTCTTTTATTTTTCTGGAATTGAGCTGCAGGAGTTGCTTGTATATTTTTGAGATTAGTTGTTTGTCTGTTGCTTCATTTGCTATTATTTTCTCCCATTCTGAAGGCTGTCTTTTCACCTTGCTTATAGTTTCCTTTGTTGTGCAGAAGCTTTTAAGTTTAATTAGGTCCCATTTGTTTATTTTTGCTTTTATTTCCAATATTCTGGGAGGTGGGTCATAGAGGATCCTGCTGTGATGTATGTCGGAGAGTGTTTTGCCTGTGTTCTCCTCTAGGAGTTTTATAGTTTCTGGTCTTACGTTTAGATCTTTAATCCATTTTGAGTTTATTTTTGTGTATGGTGTTAGAAAGTGTTCTAGTTTCATTCTTTTACAAGTGGTTGACCAGTTTTCCCAGCACCACTTGTTAAAGAGATTGTCTTTTCTCCATTGTATATTCTTGCCTCCTTTGTCAAAGATAAGGTGTCCATAGGTGTGTGTATCTCTGGGCTTTCTATTTTGTTCCATTGATCTATATTTCTGTCTTTGTGCCAGTACCATACTGTGTTGATAACTGTGGCTTTTTAGTAGAGCCTGAAGTCAGGCAGGTTGATTCCTCCAGTTCCATTCTTCTTTCTCAAGATTGCTTTGGCTATTCGAAGTTTTTTGTATTTCCATACAAATTGTGAAATTACTTGTTCTAGTTCTGTGAAGAATACTGTTGGTAGCTTGATAGGGATTGCATTGAATCTATAAATTGCTTTGGGTAGTATACTCATTTTCACTATATTGATTCTTCCAATCCATGAACATGTTATATTTTTCCATCTATTTGTGTCCTCTTTGATTTCTTTCACCAGTGTTTTATAGTTTTCTATATATAGGTCTTTTGTTTCTTTAGGTAGATATATTCCTAAGTATTTTATTCCTTCCATTGCAATGGTGAATGGAATTGTTTCCTTAATTTCTCTTTCTATTTTCTCATTATTAGTGTATAGGAATGCAAGGGATTTCTGTGTGTTGATTTTATATCCTGCAACTTTACTATATTCATTGATTAGTTCTAGTAATTTTCTGGTGGAATCTTTAGGGTTTTCTATGTAGAGGATCATGTCATCTGCAAACAGTGAGAGTTTTACTTCTTCTTTTCCAATTTGGATTCCTTTTATTTCTTTTTCTGCTCTGATTGCTGTGGCCAAAACTTCCAAAACTATGTCGAATAGTAATGGTGAAAGTGAGCACCCTTGTCTTGTTCCTGACTTTAGGGGAAATGCTTTCAATTTTTCACCATTGAGGATAATGTTTGCTGTGGGTTTGTCATATATAGCTTTGATTATCTTTCTATTCCTGCTTTCTGGAGAGTTTTTATCATAAATGGATGTTGAATTTTGTCAAAGGCTTTCTCTGCATCTATTGAGATAATCATATTGTTTTTATTTTTCAATTTGCTAATGTGGTGTATTATATTGATTGATTTGTGGATATTGAAGAATCCTTGCATCCCTGGGATAAAGCCCACTTGGTCATGGTGTATGATCTTTTTAATGTGTTGTTGGATTCTGATTACTAGAATTTTGTTAAGGATTTTTGCATCTATGTTCATCAGTGATATTGGCCTGTAGTTTTCTTTTTTTGTGGCATCTTTGTCAGGTTTTGGTATTAGGGTGATGGTGGCCTCATGGAATGAGTGTGGAAGTTTACCTTCCTCTGCAATTTTCTGGAAGAGTTTGAGTAGGATAGGTGTTAGCTCTTCTCTAAATTTTTGGTAGAATTCAGCTGTGAAGCCGTCTGGACCTGGGCTTTTGTTTGCTGGAAGATTTCTGATTACAGTTTCAATTTCCGTCCTTGTGATGGGTCTGTTAAGATTTTCTATTTCTTCCTGGTCCAGTTTTGAAAAGTTGTACTTTTCTAAGAATTTGTCCATTTCTTCCACGTTGTCCATTTTATTGGCATATAATTGTTGATAGTAGTCTCTCATAAGAGAGATCCTTTGTATTTCTGTGTTGTCTGTTGTGATCTCTCCATTTTCATTTCTAATTTTATTGATTTGAGTTTTATTGATGAGTCTGGTTAATGGTTTGTCAATTTTATTTATCCTTTCAAAGAACCAGTTTTTGGCTTTGTTGATTTTTGCTATGATCTCTTTTGTTTCTTTTGCATTTATTTCTGCTCTAATTTTTAAGATTTCTTGCCTTCTACTAACCCTGGGGTTCTTCATTTTTTCCTTTTCTAGTTGCTTTAGGTGTAGAGTTAGGTTATTTATTTGACTTTTTTCTTGTTTCTTGACGTATGCCTGTATTGCTATGAACTTTCCCCTTAGGACTGCTTTTACAGTGTCCCGTAGGTTTGGGGTTGTTTTGTTTTCATTTTCATTCGTTTCTATGCAAATTTTTATTTCTTTTTTGATTTCTTTTGTGATTTGTTATGCAGCAGCGTGTTGTTCAGCCTCCATATGTTGGGATTTTTAATAGTTTTTCTCCTGTAATTGAGATCTAATCTTACTGCATTGTGGTCAGAAAAGATGCTTGGAATGATCTCAATATTTTTGAATTTACCAAGGCTAGATTTATGGCCCAGGATGTGATCTATCCTGGAGAAGGTTCTGTGTGCACTTGAGAAAACGGTGAAATTCATTGTTTTGGGGTGAAATGTCCTATAGATATCAATTAGGTCTAACTGGTCTATTGTATTGTTTAAAGTTTGTGTTTCCTTGTTAATTTTCTGTTTAGTTGATCTATCCATAGGTGTGAGTGGGGTATTAAAGTCTCCCACTATTATTGTGTTATTGCTAATTTCCCCTTTCATACTTGTTAGCATTTGTCTTACATATTGCGGTGCTCCTATGTTGGGTGCATATGTATGTATAATTGTTACATCTTCTTGGATTGATCCTTTGATCATTATGTAGTAACCTTCTTTGTCTCTTTTCACAGCCTTTGTTTTAAAGTCTATTTTATCTGATATGAGTATTGCTACTCCTGCTTTCTTTTGGTCTCTATTTGCATGGAAAATCTTTTTCCAGCCCTTCACTTTCAGTCTGTATGTGTCCCCTGTTTTGAGGTGGGTCTCTTGTAGACAACATATATGGGGTCTTGTTTTTGTATCCATTCAGCCAGTCTTTGTCTTTTGGTTGGGGCATTCAACCCATTTACATTTAAGGTAATTATTGATAAGTATGATCCCATTGCCATTTACTTTATTGTTTTGGGTGCGAGTTTATATACCCTTTTTGTGTTTCCTGTCTAGAGAATATTTGTTGGAGAGCTGGTTTGGTGGTGCTGAATTCTCTCAGCTTTTGCTTGTCTGTAAAGCTTTTAATTTCTCCTTCATATTTGAATGAGATCCTTGCTGGGTACAGTAATCTGAGCGGTAGGTTATTTTCTTTCTTTCATCACTTTAAGTATGTCTTGCCATTCCCACCTGGCTTGAAGAGTTTCTATTGTAAGATCTGCTGTTATCCTTATGGGAATTCCCTGTGTGATATTTGTTGTTTTTCCCTTGCTCCTTTTAATATTTGTTCTTTGTGTTTGATCTTTGTTAATTTGATTAATATGTGTCTTGGGGTGTTTTGCCTTGGGTTTATCCTGTTTGGGACTCTCTGGGTTTCTTGGACTTGGGTGATTATTTCCTTCCCCATTTTAGGGAGGTTTTTAACTATTATCTCCTCAAGTATTTTCTCATGGTCTTTCTTTTTGTCTTCTTCTTCTGGGATTCCTATGATTCGAATGTTGTAGCGTTTAATATTGTCCTGGAGGTCTCTGAGATAGCCCTCATTTCTTTTAATTCATTTTTCTTTTTTCCTCCCTGATTCATTTATTTCTACCATTCTATCTTCTAATTCACTAATCCTATCTTCTGCCTCTGTTGTTCTACTGTTGGTTCCTTCCAGAGTGTTTTTGATCTCATTTATTGTATTATTCATTATATATTGACTCTCTTATTTCTTCTAGGTCCTTGTTAAACCTTTCTTGCATCTTCTCAATCCTTATCTCCAGGCTATTTATCTGTGATTCCATTTTGATTTCAAGATTTTGGATCATTTTCACTATCATTATTTGGAATTCTTTGTCAGGTAGATTCCCTATCTCTTCCTCTTCTGTTTGGTTTGGTGGGCATTTATCCTGTTCCTTTACCTGCTGGGTATTCCTCTGTCTTTTCATCTTGTTTATATTGCTGAGTTTGGGGTGTCCTTTCTGTATTCTGGCAGTTTGTGGAGTTCTCTTTATTGTGGAGTTTCCTCTCTGTGGGTGGGTTTGTACAGGTGGCTTGTCAAGGTTTCTTGGTTAGGGAAGCTTGTGTCGGTGTTCTGGTGGGTGGAGCTGGATTTCTTCTCTCTGGAGTGCATTGAAGTGTCCAGTAATGAGATGTCTATGGTTTTGTAGTAGTAACTTTGGGCAGCCTGTATATAGGAGCTCAGGGCTGTGTTCCTGTGTTTCTGGAGAATTTGCGTGGTATGTCTTGCTCTGGCACTTGTTGGCCCTTGTGTGGTGCTTGGTTTCAGTGTAGGTATGGAGGCGTTTGATGAGCTCCTGTCAATCAATGTTCCCTGGAGTCAGGAGTTCCCTGGAGTCAGGGTTTGGACTTAAGCCTCCTGCTTTCGGTTTTCAGTCTTATTTTTACAGTAGTCTCACAACTTCTCCTTCTATACAGCACCATTGATAAAACATTTCTGAGCTCGCCATGGCCAAACAGTGAACAGAAAAACCTTCTTCAATCTTGCCAGGGAAACCTGCCTATGAGCAGTTTTTCATATCACAGAAAATGCTGGTCCTGAGGCTCAGAGCAGGATATTTCACAGCCTCCACATGGACAGGAAGTGCAGGGTGGAGACTGAAGGCCTGTTCCCTGTAGAGCAGCTCGGCTTCCGCCCTGGTTGACTCCTGAATGTTGAGTTTTAAGCCGACTTTTTCACTCTCCTCTTTCACCTTCATCAAGAGGCTTTTTAGTTCCTCTTCACTTTCTGCCATAAGGGTGGTGTCATCTGCATATCTGAGGTTATTGATATTTCTTCCAGCAATCTTGATTCCAACTTGTGCTTCTTCCAGCCCAGCATTTCTCATGATGTACTCTGCATATAAGTTAAATAAGCAGGGTGACAATATACAGCCTTGACGTACTCCTTTTCCTAATTGGAACCAGTCTGTTGTTCTAGACTGGTTCTAACTGTCTAACTGTTCTAACAGTTCTAACTGTTGCTTCCTGACCTGCATATAGGTTTCTCAAGAGGCAGGTCAGGTAGTCTGGTATTCCCATCTCTTTCAGAATTTTCCACAGTTTATTGTGATCCACACAGTCAAAGGCTTTGGCATAGTCAATAAAGCAGAAATAGATGTTTTTCTGGAACTCTCTTGCTTTTTCAGTGATCCAGCAGATGTTGGCAATTTAATCTCTGGTTCCTCTGCCTTTTCTAAAACCAGCTTGAACATCTGGAAGTTCACGGTTCACGTATTGCTGAAGCCTGGCCTGGAGAATTTTGAGCGTTACTTTACTAGCTTTGTTTATATATTCATAAGTATGTCTATTATGTTTTTATGAAGACCCATGGGGAGATTTCCTTGTCTCCTCATTAAAAATAGTTTTGCTTCATATGAATGGCCAATTTCTCCATTTTTTGGAGACCTGATCCTGTATCAGATCCTAAGTTCCTCATTTTGATGGACTGTCCTGTGCCCAGAACACACATATGACAGAAAAATGGGCAAAAGGTTTTAACAGACCACATATGCACACAAGAAAGATATAAAAATGGCTCTTAAAACATATAAAAAGATATCTAGTCTTAGAGAAATGCAAATTAAAATTACAATGAATTACTATTTCTCATTATCGTATTGAGGAAATTGGATGGTACCCCTAAAACATTTAGCTCTGGTGACCAGACAGGCGTGTGCTGCTGGGCACCATAGGATGTCTTCTACATAAGGCTACTTCAGCAAGATCAGGAAATATAACTGACCTACCTAATACATAGAAATAAACACAGAGAATTAGGCAAAATTAGATAGAGGAATATTTTCCAAACCAGTTGTCATTCATTCGTTTAGTCATGTTGGACTCTTTGCAACCCCATGGACTGCAGCATGCCAAACTTCCCTGTCCTTCACTATCTCCTGGAGTTTGCTCAAACTCATGTCCATTGAATCAGTGATGCCATCCAACGATCTTATCCTCTGTCACCCACTTCTCCTCTTGCCCTCAATCTTTCCCAGCATCAGGGTCTTCTCCAATGAGCCAGTTCTTCACATCTGGTGGCCAAAATATTGGAGTTCCAGCTTCAGCATCAGTCCTTCCAATGAATATTCAGGACTGATTTCCTTTAGGATAGACTGGTTGGATCTCCTTGCTGTCCAAGGGACTCTCAAGAGTATACTCCAACACCACAGTTCAAAAGCATCAATTCTTTATTGCTCAACCTTCTTTCTGGTCCAACTCTCATATCCATCCATAACTACTGGAAAAACCATTGCTTTGACTATATGGACCTTTGTCAGCAAAGTGATGTCTCTGCTTTCTAATACACTGTCTAGGTTTGTCGTAGCTTTTTTCCCAAGGAGCAAGCATCTTTTAATTTCATGGCTACAGTCACCATCTGCAGTGATTTTGGAGTCCAAGAAAATAGTCTGTCACAGTTTCCATTGTTTCCCCATCTATTTGCCATGAAGTGATGGAACAGGATGCCATGGTCTTAGTTTAGGTTTCTGAATGTTGAGTTTTAAGCCAACTTTTTTCACTGTCCTCTTTCACTTTCATGAAGAGGCTCTTTAGTTCCTCTTTGCTTTCTGCCATACGGGTGGTGTCATCTGCATATCTGAGGTTATTGATATTTCTCCTGACAATATTGATTCCAGCTTGTGCTTCATCCAGCCTGGCATTTCACATCAGACTTCCCTGGTGGCTCAGATGGTAAAGCGTCTGTCTACAATGTGAGAGACCTGGATTCGATCCCTGGGTTGGGAAGATTCCCTGGAAAAGGAAATGGCAACCCACTCCAGTACTCTTGCCTTGAAAATCCCATGGACAGAGGAGCTTGGTGCAGGCTACTATCCATGGGGTCGCAAAGAGTCGGGCACGACTGAGCAACTTCACTCACTTCACTTCACTCTGCATGTAAGTTAAATGAGCAGGGTGACAATATACAGCCTTTCCCAATTTGGAACCAGTTTGTTGTTCCATGTCCAGTTCTAACTGCTGCTTCTGGACCTGCATACAGCTTTCTCAGAAGGCAGGTCAGATGTTCTGGTATTCCCATCTCTTTAAGAATTTTCCGCAATTTGTTGTGATCCACACTGTCAAAGGCTTTAGCATAATCAACAAAGCAGAAGTAGATGTTTTTCTGGAATTCCCTTGCTTTTTCTATGATACTTTTTCCATACAAGTAAAACCCCAGAAAACAAACTAACTGAAGTAAAGATAGGCAATCTACTCATAAAATGTTTCTATTCATGAATGAAGTGATTTTTCATATAGAAAATCCCAAAGATTCTATAAAATATCTTACAAAACAGGTAGAAGAACTAATAAGAGAAGTTGTAAAGCCACAAGATACATAGTATACAAAAATCAATTGGATAAACATTTATAGAAATTAATGATTAGAAATTAAATATTAAAATAGAACCAATTACAAAATACCAAAACATGAAAAACTTAAGTATAACCCTTAACAAAATATGTGTAGGATTGTGTGCTGAAAAAACACCAATGAAAGAAAGCAAAGCCCTAAATAAATGGAGAGATACACCATGTTCATAGATTAGAAAATTCAATATTGTTAAATTGTCATTTCCAAATTGATCTATAATTTCAATACAATTCCAATCAGAAACATAGTAGACTTTCTGATAGAAATAGACAAGTTGATTCTAAAATTTATATGGAAATACAAAGGACCTAGAATAATGAAAGCAACAGCAATGGAAAAGGACAGCAATGTTGAAGGACTCAGTCCTACCTGATTTTGATTATTATAAAGCTACAGTAATCAAGTCAGAGTGGACTTGTTGAAAGAATAGACAGGTACAATGAAGGAATCAAATCATTTTATTAGATTATCTTGGAGCTGACCATTTCAGATTAATTTTTTTCATCTATTTAGCAAATCCTTTCAATGTGTAGATATATGTTTTATTTCTGGGACATTTTCTTCAACTGTAATTTTTAAAGTTCATTGTTTTATAATTCTTCTTCAAGGGCTCCAGTTATGTCTAAGCTGCATTGCCTGTCTTCTGTGTCAGTCATTTCCTTCCTGGCTCTTATTACTCTATTTTATTTCATTTTCTTGGCTGATTGCTTGTCCTTCTTTGGTTCTGCTTATTAAATTTCCACGTGAGTTCATTCTTCCTTGGGTGCTGTATAGAGTTGAATGTTGGCCTCCCAAAAGATAAGTCCACTTCCACCCTGTTAATGTGCCTATATTTGGAAAATGAGGTTTTGAAGACCTAATTAAGTTTAGGATCTTGAGATGAGATCAGTCTATATTAGCTGGGTGTGGCTGAATTGCAATGGCAAGTGTGCTTAGATGAGAAGCGGAAGAAGACATGTAGAAAAGAGGGCAGTGTGAAGATGGAGGTGGAGATTAGAACACTGCATATATAAACAAAGAAGATCAAGGATTGCTGGATGTCCCCAGCAGCTAGGAGCAAGGCCTGAAGACTGGGAGAGCTCCTCCAGAAGAAACCAGCCCTGCTGACACCTTGATTGCTGGCTTCTGGCCTCCAGAACCCTGAGGGAACCAATATCTATTGTTTTAAGTGACTCAGTTTGTGGTGACTTCTTAAGGCAGCCCTAGGAAACAAATACTTAAAATTTACTTTTCAATTCTGAGATAATTTTTCTTTTTGTTCTAGTTATTCCTTGAGTTCAACCAGCTCTTTTAAAAATACTTCCTTTTTTTTCCCCCAAATCCACTTATGTTTTTAATTTCTGATTGAAGATAACTTTTCATATTTCCAAATCTTATTTGAGGTTATTTAATTCAGCCTTGAAACGTGGTGTTGCAATTTTCTTTCACTTCATGTTTGCTTGGGTTTGTGTGTGTGTGTGTTTTAAAATCTCCCTTGGAATGCTGGAGTTCCATCACTTGAAATGTTTATTTCTCTGCCCCTGCACCCCAAGTAGTTTTGCATAGATTTATTCCCTTCAGTTCTTTTTGTGGATTTGTGACGGTTTACAATATTCTTAGTTTAATGGTGCCCTCTTCTGTCAATATGGCAAGGTACAGCTTCTTTAATGCTTGTTTTCTGTATGTTCTATATTTGAGTTATAAGCCTGTTACATGCATGGAAGAATATAAAGATTTATCTTATGACCCTTACCTTTCTAGTTCAGTATGACTGAAGCTTACTGCTGCCTCAGGAAAAGCAGAAGTTCACAGTATTCTTGCATTACCCCCAGAATATCTTCACATTTCTTTATGAGGGTGCTTTCTCTGAGCCATCCCCAGCTTTACTCCCTGCTTCCCTCTCTCCATCCATGTATCCTTTCTCTGAAACCACTGTTGAGGTATATCTCACAAAAGCATGGAGGTTTAAGCCAACAATAAAGCAGTTGTAACAGAAAAGGGACAGAATCAACAGAGAAGAAAGGCAAAGGGAATTCCTGAGATGACGATGAATGAAATTCTGTGAAATGAAAACCTGTTTAATGTAGGATAGAGACCACCAACTCAGAAGAGATGACTCCCTCACAGCCACTCCTCAAAAGTTTAAGGTATAGAACAGTCTTTTAGACTCTGTGGGAGAGGGAGAGGGTGGGATGATTTGGGAGAATGGCATTGAAACATGTATAATATCATATATGAAACGAGTCGCCAGTCCAGGTTCGATATATGATACTGGATGCTTGGGGCTGGTGCACTGGGACGACTCAGAGCGATGGTACGGGGAGGGAAGAGGGAGAAGGGTTCAGGATGGGGAACACGTGTATACCTGTGGCGGATTCATGCTGATATATGGCAAAACCAATACAATGTTGTAAAGTTAAAAAATAAAAAAAGAAAAGAAAAATAGAAAAAAAAGTTTAAGGTAATAGAATATCTAATATTTATAAATATACTGAGAAATGTTATATAGTTCTGTCAGAATTCCGGGATAAACTGGTTGTTGTTGTTCAGTCGCCCAGTCATGTCCGACTGTTTGTGACTCCATGGACTGCAGCAAGCCAGGCCTCCCTATCCCTCACCATCTCCTGATGGTTATATTACCAAAAAAGAAACATAAGCCAGCAAAAATGTAATCATTAACTCTTGGGAGAGGAATAGATTTTAAACAAAGGAAATGTCACCATGAACTATAGATCAGCCACAAATAACAGGTAACACTTACATAGCCAAGAATGTAATCATTAAATACTGATTTAACCAAGTAGGATATTATTAAGACCACCTTAGAAATAGCCAAAAGATCCAAAGTGAAAGTCGCTCAGTCATGTCTGACTCTTTGTGACCCCATGGACTCTACGGTCCATGGAATTCTGGAGTGGGTAGCCTATCCCTTCTCCAGGGGATCTTCCCAACCCAGGAATCAAACCGGGGTCTCCTGCATTGCAGGCGGATACTTTACCAGCTGAACTACGGGGAATCACCTTAGGAGCAGGGTACAGGGTAATTATGTATTGGTGAGGGGTGAATTGTATAATAGCTAAATTATCATGTTCAGTAAATAATTTCTAAAACTGAAAATTTATAATCATATTTTTTAGAAAGATGGAAGTAAATACCATGATAAATACCTGAAAATTTTGAAAGTTGTTGCCTCTGGGAAACAAGAATAGAGAAATGGGGTGGGAGAGAACAAAAGGAGAATGAGTGCCTTTGTTATGCTACTGATGTGGTGATCTGAGGATCAAAGTTGATAAGCACTGATAAAGAGCATTCTCCTGTCTCTTTTCTCTGTACCAGATGTCTCCACACTGCACAGACACTTTAGCTACTGTGGAGGCAATTCCCCTCCACCTTCTCTACAGCTTATCATATTCTAATACTCAAGTCCTACTGTCTTCTGAAAGTCTTCCATGTTTGCTTGAACAAAATTGTCTCTGATTCCTGGGTTGGGGCTGTAGCTCATCTACTTCCCACTAATGAGACCCTGGACTTGCAATTCAGTCTCTCTGGGCCTGAGTTCTCCCTTTGAAAGGATGGACTGGGACATCATTTGATTTCATTAGATTAAAACTCAGATAATATATATAAAGCCCTAAGCATAGGGTCAGATACACAGTGAATTCTCAACAATAATAGCTTTCCACATTCTGATGTCTTAAATTTACCATAAATGTAACTTGTATTGTCTCTTATCATTTCAAAAATTTGATCACTGAGCTCTTGTATTCATTATCTAGTATTCTTTTTTGTTTGTGTCTCATCATATTTTGTTTTGTATTATTAAATAGCAGTGATTTGCAACTTGCAGTAAAGGCAGGGAAATTGTAAATGTTAAACTGATACAGATATGTCCCAAGAGAGGATGCAGTGCCTTACTTCAAAGTCCTTGCTGGGTGACCGCACCCAATACATAGCGGAGAGTAAGAGGTGGAAAAGGAAAAAGGCTGGGAATGGAATGGGGAGCAGGGGAATTGGACCAATGTGCTCAGAACTTACTTTTTCAAAAGATATTTCCTAGAGGACCTTGCAACAAATATGAAGGAGAGATTATTGAGCAGAGGTGGATGCTGAGATATTTGGGGGTTTGCTTTGTAGTTTGTTTTTTTGAGCCTAGTGGCTTAGCAGTAAAGAATCCTCATGCCAAAGCAGGAGACATGAGTTCAGTCCCTGGGTCCAGAAGATTCCCTGGAGAAGGAAATGGCAACTCACTCCAGTATTCTTGCCTGGGAAATCCATGGACAGAGGAACCTAGTGGACTATAGTCCATGGGATCACAAAGAGTCAGACATACTGACAAAACAACAACAATGGATAATATAGAGAAAGCATTATAGAATCTCAGTGTCACCTCCTGTGGTAATTCAGGCCCTCTTGTGCCCAGTCACTTCTGACAGCCCCACTAAACATAACTATGATGCCCTTGTTAAGACAATTGAAGTCGCATGTTCACTGCCTCTCAATGAATCTGTCTGAAGTCTGACTTTGTACAGGGAGCTTTCTCTGACCACTCCATCTCTCTCCTGATCTCTTGAATCTCTGAAATCAGAGCATTTCATCCTGTCTCACTTTGGGGCAAGCATAAGGGTGCCCTCCTCAGATGCCCATAACCAGTGTGTGTCTTCATCCCTCAGCTTCTCCAAGCTTTGCAGCTAACCGTCAACACTTGTGACCATCAGCTGTTTTCTCTCCTAGGCAGTGGGGCTGCTTACTTTACCATTAAAAAAAAAGAGTAGTTCCTGGCATCTGAACCCTGACAAAAATGAGCATCTGACCTTTGTAAATCAAGTAATTCTGGGACAAGTGCTGCCCCTCTTAAGCTGAGAGCTGTGAGAACTGCCAACTCATAATGTCAGGCAGGCCAGCAGCAGGCCATCATGTGACAGGAGTAGTATGTTCCAGATGCAGCTGGAGCTGGTCCAGAGGGCACAAGTAATCTGCTTGAATAGGTGGCCCAGTTCTCACTCATCATTCATCACCAGTACTTCTCTGCTGACAACTGTGGCTCATAGAGGACCTGACTTTGATCAACTGACAGAGGAGAAAAATAATCAAACCTGATTCATGGGTTGTTGAATATGTTCGTTTAAGCCAAAAATCAACCACATCTACACTCAGCAGTGGTTCTGAAGATAGTGTTGAGGGGAAATTCTCCAAGTGGATTGTTTGGATGTTATATCTGGTCATCTACCTTGTGTAGAGAAAAAAGTGGGCTCTCGAGGGTACTTCCTTAGTCAGTCACCACCACCCACCTTAGTTCAGTGACTTACGGAGAACCTAAGTGACATAAGACACACTCCCTTGTCATATATGAAACTGTCATCATTTTTGTGAGCTTGTATTGATATTTAGGCCTAGCAATGTTAACTTCACTCTTTTGTGAACATATAATCCAACTCCTTAACTACTAAACAAATGCCTTTGAAAGCAAGGATCTTGTTTTATTAATCTTATTTCCTTAACTGTACAATGGGCATAATAACAACACCTTCTCATTAAGTTATTGTTGGGATTAATATTAAAAATATTAAGTACATAGGAGTGTTCCTGGCATTTAACAGATATACGAGAGTTGGTCGTCATTGATTCTTCCCTCAGCTTTACTGAGATATAATTGATGTCTAACATTGTGTAAATTTAAGGTGTACACATGTTGATTTAATATACTTATATGATGCAAGATGATTAGCACCACATCCTCAGCTAAAACTTCCATTGTATCACATAAGTATTTCTTCTTTGTGGTAAGAACATTTAAGATGTACTGTCTTAGCAACTTTCAAGAATGAAGTACATTGTTGTTAACTATAATCACCACTCTGTGCATTAGATCCCAGAACTTATAACTGGAAGTTTTTAACCCTTTGACTAACACCTCCTCATTTCTCCCGCTCCCCATGCATGCTAAGTCGCTTCAGTCGTGTCCAACTCTTTGTGACGCTATAGACTATAGCCTGCCAGACTCCTCTGTCCAGGGGATTCTCCAAGCAAGAGTACTCGAGTGGGTTGCCATGCCCTCCTCCAGGGGATCTTCCTGACCCAGGGTTCAAACCCACGTCTCCTGAGGCTCCTGCATTCCAGGAGGATTCTTTACCACTGAGCCACCAGGGAAGACCCTCTCCCGCTCCCCAGCCCCTGGTAACTACCACTCTCCTCTCTGTTTCTACGAGTTCAGCTTTTTCAGATCCCATATATCATATAGTATCTACCTTTATCTGTCTGACTTATTTCACTTAGAATAATGCCCTTAAGATTCATCCATGTTGTCACAAATGGCAAGAATTTTTTCTTTCCCATGGCTGAATGATATCCCATTTTATATATGTTTACACCTTTAATAATTCATCTATTGACAGACACTTGGGTTGTTTCCATAGTTTGGCTTTTATAATTAATGTTGCAATGATCATGGGGGTGCAGATATCTTTTCAAAATACTGTTTTCACTTTTTTCCAGTCTCAGAAGTGAAATTGTTGTATCAATGGTAGTTCTATTTTCAGTTTTTGAGAAATCTCCATGCTGTTTTCCACAATGACTGCATCAATTTATATTCTTACCAACAGTGAACCAAAGTTCCCTTTCTCTACATCCTTACCAATCCAAATTATGTCCTATTTTTTTGATGAAAAGTCATTCTAACAGGTGTGGGTTGATGTCTCATTGTGGCTTTGATTTGCCACAGTGAAACATCACTAATATCTCATTGATGATTAGTGTTACTGGGCACCTTTGCATGATTCCATTGACAATTCGTACATTTTCTTTGAGAAAATCTCTATTCAGTTTTTTCCTCTTCTTCCTGTTTTTTAGTCAGATTGACTTTTGCTATTGAGTTGTATGAGTTCTTACTCTATTTTAGAATATTAACCCATTACCAGATATATGATTTGCAAATGTTTTCCACCATTCCCTGGGTTGCCTTTACGTTTTGTTCATTTTTTCTTTTGCTCTGTAAGAGCTTTCTAGTTTTACGTTGTCTTTCTTACTAAGTGTTGTTTTTGTCGCTTGTGCTTTCAGTGTCTTATCCAAAAATTTGTTGCCAAGACTATTGTCAAGAAACTGTATGTTTTCTTCTACAAGTTTTATAGCATCAGTCCTTACATTTAAATCTGTAATCCATTTCGAGTTAATTTTTGTGAGTGGTGTAAGATAGATAGACGTCCAATTTTGTTTCTTCTGCATGTGAAGAGAATCGTTTTCCCAAGATCTTTTGAAGAGACGACCTTTTCCCCGTTGAGTATCTTTTAGGCGGCATGTAGCTGGTTCTTGTTTTGTTTTGTTTTACTCACCCGGCCACTTGATGTCTTTTGATTGAAGGATTCACCATTTATGTTTAGAGTAAGCACTGATAGGTAAGGACTTAACAATGCCACCTTATTTATTGTTTTCTGACTGTTCTGTCATCCTCTCATTCCCTTCTTCCTCTCTTGCTGCCTCCCTTTGTGAATTGATGCTTTTCCTTAGTGGTAGGCTTTGATTCTCTTCTCTTTATCTTTGTGATTTTCCTTTGTGTAGGTTTTTCCTTTATGGTTTCTGTGAGGCTTATACAAAACATTTTATATGTGTAACAATTTTTTATCCATAAGGATAACTTCAATCTCATACAGAAACTACCCTTTTACTCTCACTTTTATGTTTTTGATGGCACAGTTTTACATATTTTCATATTGTGTATCCATTAACTAGTTGTTGTAGTTACATCTATTTTTAATACTTTTGTCTTTTATCTGTTATACTAGAGTTAAGTAGTTAACACACCACCACACCTCAGTATTCAAGTATTTTGAATCCAGCCATAAGTTTATCTTTATCCCAGTGTGTTGTATGCTTTCATGTTTTAAAATTACTAATTAACATCCTTTCATTTCAGCTTGAAGGACTTCTTTCAGCATTTCTTATAAAGTATTTTTAGTGGTGATGAATTTTTTCAGCTTTTGTTTATTAAAGAAAGTCATTATTTTACCTTGATTTCTGAAACAGCTTTGCTAGGTATTCTTGGTTGGCAGTTTCTTTCTTTCAGCACTTTGAATACATTATCCCATTTTCTCCTGGCCTGCAAGACCTCTACTGAGAGTTTTTTTTCTCTTGTTTCTTTTAAAATTCTCTTTTTGATTTTAAACAGTTTTGTTACAATGGGTCTTGGAGCTTTCTATTCCTTTTCCCCTTCTCTTCTCCTCTGGGACTCCAATCATTGTACATTATTTCTCTTGATCATGTCCCTTAAGTCCCACAGGCTCTTTTCATTCTTTTCTATTTTTGCTCACATGATTGGATAATTTCAGTTAGTCTGTTTTTAACTCACTGATTCTGTCTTCTGCTTTGTCAAGCTGCTATTGAAGCTCTCGTTGGATTCTTCAGTTAAGCTATGGTATTCTTCAGCTCCAAAATTTGTTTGGGTCTTTTTTATGTTTTCTTTTTGTTGAACTTATTTTTTCTTGTATTGTTTTCCTGTTATCATTAAATTTTTAATTTGTGTTCTCTTTTGGCTCACTGAGCATCTTTAGAAAAATTTCTTTGAATTCTTCATCAGACCACTTTCCTGGATCTCCATTTCTTTGGGACCAGTTACTGAAGGTTTATTGTATTACTTTGATGGAGTCATGTTTCTCTGCTTCTTCATGATTCTGGTAGCCTTGTTTAAGTATCTGTGCATTTAAAGAAGCAGTTGCTTCTTCCAACCCTTGGGGACTGACTTTAGTAAGAGAAGACCTTTACCACATGGGTGGGTGTACACTGGAGCTTGCTGTGATGTCAGGTCTGGTGTTGCCGGTGCCAAGTGTGGCAGCATGTGGCCCCACAAAGTCCATCAGAGGCATAATGTCTCTTCAGCTCTGGCCACTGGAGTGCCCAGAATCAACAGCTGCATGTCCTTGGTGAGGACTGCAGGGAGTCTGCAGTGGTTGCAAGAGCTGCTGGGGTCCTGGGTGGTGCCTGCAAGTCCAGCAGCTAGTGACCAGGGCAGGAATTGCTGACAGTGTGAACACACACGACTGTGGGGGCCAGCTGCAGGTGCCTATGTCATGGCAGGAGCCAGGTGTAGGTATACAGGACTCGGTGAGGGCCAGTGCAGGCAGCAGGGGCCAGGGACAGCTACAAGCTGTAAGCTGGCAGCTGCTGGAGCCCTGACTACCAGCATGTTCTCCCATGGCTGCACAATCCTCCCCTGGGTGTGTGAACTTCAGTAGAGGCCAGTAAAGGGGATTGGGCTGGGGGCGTACAGATGTACAGCTGGAAGAATTCCAGCTAAGGTAATCACAATTGTTCAGGCCAGTGACATAGGGCAGGGCGTGGTCTGGACCCACAATTGGCTATGGGAGCCCTGGCGGTTAGCATGATCTCCCAGTGGCTGTTCAGTCTCCCCCTAGGTGTGCAGCTGGGTGAAAGCTAGTGATAGATGTCAGGCTAGCAGCATAAAAGTGAGCTGAAGGGCCTAGCTCTGAGTGCATGTACAGCAGTAGAGGTCATCCACAGGGTCTAAGCTGCTGTTTTGCACTGGTGCAGCCTCAGGGGCTTGAGCTAGCTACCAGTACTGTTCCCAGGCTCTGGCAAGGGGATATAGGGGGTGGGGGTGGGGAAGGTGATGGAGCAGGGAGGGACTCAGGCAGTTGGCATCAGTGAACACAAATACCTATAGGGCAAAAGCCAGGGAAATCTGCAGGGAGTCTGTGGCAGCTGTGTTGGCCACTGATTCTCCTTCGGTGGCAAAGGGTTTGTCTATAGAGCAGGTGAGTGTGAACTGCAATTGCTCCCACTATATGACTGGTTTCTTTTCGTTCCTCGCCATCTCTGTACATCTCAGTTTTTTCTGTCTGTGGAGCAAAACCTAAGCAGATCCTTCATATGGTACCCAGGAAGGGTGGAGAAGCTGCTTGACCCACTGTTTCTTTCCTAGAAAGGAGACTTCTTTCTAGCTGGGAAGTTCTATCTTGGCACTAAGAAGTGCCAGCTTGAGGGATGGAACAATGCAGGCAAAATGAAACTAATTGTCTTCTCTTCTTGTGCATTTATTCTCAGAGTTTTTGTTCTGCTGTGTGTTAAAATTTCTTAGGTGGAATCCAGAGCTCTCCCAGAGCTATTTTGTTTTACAACCAGCTGTCTAATTGTTGGTCTTGGTGCAGGGAGAGAGCTTAGGGTCTCCTATGTTGCCATTTTGATGCCCTCACTCTCCTTGTCACTGCTATCATCAGTGTTATCTTTGTAACTCCATTATACAGTGTGTACACCAGTGTATATCAGTTGAATGGAAGAGTGAATGGGTGGATGGATAGATGGATGAAGGAACAAGCTTAATACTTTTTTAAGTTCTAAAAGAGGATGCAATGAGATAGCTGGAAGGATTGGTGGCACTAGATTCACAGTTTTAAATGAACTTAAAACTGAGTGTCCTAAAAGAAGGTTTCTAGGTTAGGCCATCGTAAAAACGTCAGTGCAAGGATAACTTTAGAAAGCGTTACCACTCTTGAGTAGTGGGCTGGCACTGTTGGTGTTCTTCCAGCTAGTAAACATGAAATAATGCTGTCTGGCTTCTGACGGAATTTACCATGTCTGATGAGAAATAACTCACATGAGTGAAACTGAAGGGAAAAAAGCTGAGATTACTCACTGCTAGCCAAGTATAGCAGACAGTGAGATCAGCACCGTCACAGGCCAAACCACTAACTCCCTCCTCTTGGTTAGCACTGCCTGGAGCATTAGAGTCTCCTCCAGTTGGATTATTTTATTGTAAAAGTGGCTACTCAGGCTTTCTCTAAGTTTTTACTTTCACCTAGAACTCCTAGTTGAAGAGTACTTTATGACTCAACGCTTCCCAGGGCCACCCACTTTCTCTGTGCAGTATGTTTCAAGAATGGGATATTTTCTATTTGGAAAAAAGGTGTTCATATAAAGATCTAGCAGACGTTTTTCTTTCAGTCTGCTTCCACAGAGATTCAAGAAGGTTCATAGCCTTTGTCTCAATATAAGCCGCAGATTTTAACAGTTTCAGCTATTTTCATGCTATGCCTAAGACTGGTTCTTCTCCATTTATTTGTTCATGCCTTGGGGTAGACCTTTGACAAGTGGGTTTCGGTTCAGTTTAGTTCAGTTCAGTCTCTCAGTCATGTCCGACTCTTTGCGACCCCATGAATCGCAGCACACCAGGCCTCCTACAGAGCCTCCCAATAAAGAACTTTATGTAACTTTTTTCCACCTATTTTAAGACTCCCTCAATCTTTCTTTGGCAATTGGTAAAAGCAAATATCTGAGGAAGCACAGTGAGAGCTCTGGGCTTTCAGCCCTGACCCTGTTTATTCAGCTGGACAGGCCCACCTGTAGGCTGCCCAGGAGGAAGATGTAGTCATTAGAGACAAACGGATCTCATTACCACAGACAGACAGACCAGATCTCATGTCTGAAAAAGAGTGGGTCACTTTTGTAGCCACAGTCTGAAAATTCAGTCACTCAAAGCTTTGTGGCCCCCGCTATCATGTTGCCCTTGCCGCCCCCTCCTGTTTGACCTCTGTGTGTGTGTATATATACACGGACTCAAGGAACTCTTCTGTCAGAGGCCATTTTTGCTTCCCCAAATCTCACTTCAAGCTTTGACCTTGGCCCTTTAATTAAAGCTCCAGCACCCACAAGTCTACTGAAATAGCGCTGAGAGGCATTGGTATAAGTGAATCTGTCTTCATAACAGCCATCACTTTCCTCTTCTTTTTCTTCTGTGAACACCAACACCAATGCCTGGTACCAGCCTTTCTTGCTGACTCTCCTTACTGCCAAATTCACTGTTGCTGGAGCTGCAGATTTCTCGTGGCACACTGTGTTTTCAATATCCAATGTATTTTTAGGGGGCTGTGAACTCAGAAGGTCTTCTCATACTTTCACTAGAGTCCTCTCTTCCTATTCCATGGAACAGGGCTACAGAACAATCAGCATCCATCCCTCCTCCTGTGGCCCCTTGACCTTAAGCCAGGCAGGTTCACCTCAGCTTTATCCCCTCCCCTTTGGATGAGGCTCTTTTCTGGAGGCTCTTTACTAATTAGGAAAATAAAGGCTCATAGGATCCCTTCTCCAGTCTCAGAAAGTGAAAGTGTTAGTAGCTCACTTGTGTTCAACTTTGTGACCCCATGCATGGACTATAGCCCACCATGCTCCTCTGTCCATGGGATTCTCCAGGCAAGAATACTGGAGTGGATTGCCATTTCCCTCCTCCAGGGGATCTTGATTGAAGATCTCCCACATTGCAGGCAGATCCTTTACCATCTTTAGCCAACAACCTACCTGCCCCTGGTCTCTGAGACAGAGCCAGATGATTGAATGAGCCAGATTCAGTTTCAGTAAAACTCTTATAACACTTATTCACTTCAGTGTTTAATGATTAAATACTTCATTCTCCTGCATTAAACACCTAAAGAATTTAAAAAAAAAAAAGGTAAAGTGTAGTTTTGAAGATGTTGGAAATGTAACAACAGGTAATGGATCAAGTAACAGCAATGATCCCTTGAGAAATGAGAAATAAAAGAGCTTAGGAGAAGTACCTACAAAGAACCAATGGTTTCCAGGAAACTTACTTGCATCCCAGAACAAAACTCAAGAATATTTATCAGACTAAAACAGTATCTAGCATCCAAAAAGAAAATATTTATATAGGCACCAATCTAAAATCACCAGGACATGCAAAAAAGGCAGAAAAAAACTATCCATAATGAGGAGCAAAATCTATCAAAACTGACCCAGAAATATTGGTAGAGTTTTGTTTGTTTGTTTTGTTTTGTTCAGTCACCCAGTCATGTCTGACTCTTTGCGACCCCACAGACTACAGCATACAAGGCCTCCCTGTCCCTCACCATCTCCTGGAGTTTGTCCAAGTTCATGTTCATTGCATTGGTGATGCATCCAGCCATCTCATCTTCTGATGCCCTCTTATCCTTCTGCTCTCAATCTTTCCCGGCATCAGGGACTTTTCCAATGAATCATCTGTTTGCATCAGATGACCAAAATACTAGAGCTTCAGCTTCACCATCCGGCCTTCCAGTGAATATTCAAGGTTGATCTCCCTTAAGATTGACTGGTTTGATCTCCTTGATGTCCAAGGGACTTTCAGGGCTCTTTTCCAGCACTACAGTTTGAAGGGATCAGTTCTTTGATGTTCTGCCTTCTTTAAGGTCCAGCTCTCACAACCGTACATGATCGCTGGGAAGTCCTGACTGTATGGACCTTTGTCAGCAGAGTACTGTCTCTGCTTTCAACACACTAAGTTTGTCATCACTTTCCTGCCAAGAAGCAATCATCTTCTGAGTTCATGGCTTCAGTCACCATCTGCAGTGATTTTGAAGCCCAAGAAGAAGAAATCTGTCACTACTTCCACTTTTTCCCCTTCTATTTGCTATGCAGTAATGGGGGCAGATGCCATGATCTTAGTTTTTTTAATATTTAATCTTAAGCTGGCTCTTTCACTCTCCTCCTTCACCCCATCAAGAGGCTCTTTAGTTTCTCTTTGCTTTCTGCCATTAGAGTGGTATCAGCTGCATATTTGAGGTTGTTGATCTTCGCTGCTGCTGCTGCTGCTAAGTCGCTTCAGTCATGTCCGACTCTGTGTGACCCCATAGACAGCAGCCCACCAGGCTTCCCCGTCCCTGGGATTCTCCAGGCAAGAACACTGGAGTGGGTTGCCATTTCCTTCTCCAATGCATGAAAGTGAAAAGTGAAAGTGAAGTCGCTCAGTCGTGTCCGACTGTAGCGATTTCATGGACTGCAGCCCACCAGGCTCCTCCATCCATGGGATTTTCTAGGCAAGAGTACTGGAGTAGGGTGCCATTGCCTTCTCCAGTTGATGTTTGCTACTTTTTATGTTTTCAAGAAAGTAGAAGACAGATGAAATTTCAATTATCTCAGATGAAAAATACTCTGGATAGGATTAATAGCACATTTGACATTGCAGAAGAAAAGATTAGTGAACCTGAAGATGTAACACCAGGCACTATATAAAATCAAACAGAAAAAATATAAGAATTGTGAAAAACGGAAAGAGCATCAGTGAGTATGGGACAGCATTAAGCAACCTACCATTCATGTTGTTAAAGTTTCCAAAGGAGAAAAGAGAGAAGAAGATAAAAAATGCTTGAGGAAATAATGGCCAAAACTTTTCCAAATTTGATTAAAACTATACACATACTTGGGCTTCCCTACTGGCTCAGATGGTCAAGAATCCACCTGCAATGCAGGAGACCAGGGTTTAATCCCTGGGTTGGGAAGATCCCCTGGAGAAGGGAATGGCAATCCATTCCAGTATTCTTGCCTGGAGAATCCCATGGACAGAGGAGCCTGGTGGGCTGCAGTCCATGAGGTCACAGAGTCAGACATGACTGAGTGACTAACCAACAACAATACAACAATGCACATACTTATCCAAGAAGCTCAAATAATCCCAAGCATAGGAAACATAAAGAAAGCTGACTACTGTGGGTAATCTGGTAGGTGTGTCTGGCTTCTGTTTCAGTTGGTTGCCAGGCCCTGCCTCGTGCCATGGCTGCCGGCTACTGGTGGATGGGACCAGGTCCTGATCTGACTGTTTGCAGGACCCCAGGGGGTCCCAGGGCTAGTTCTGGCCCAGTAGTGGGCAGAGCCAGGTTCTGAGGTGGGTGGTTGCAGAGCTTGGGGTTCTTGGAGCTGCTGTCTGCTGGTAGAGGGGGCTGGCTCCTGACATAGCTGGCTGCCTTAATGATTTGGAGACATTTTTATAATATATTTTTAATTTTAAAAAAGCAGGATATGTTCTTTTTTGCATGATATTTATATATGTGTGTGTGTGTGCACAATATATGTATGTGTTATATATTTCCATTATAGTTGATTTACAATGTGTTAGTTTCAGGTGTACAGCAAAGTGATTCAGTTATACATATATTGATTCTCCTTTAGATTCTCTTCTCATATAGGTTATCACAGAATATTGAGTAGAATTCCCTGTGCTATATAGTATGTCCTTGTTGGTGATCCATCTTATATATTGTAGTGTATATATGTTCATCTTTAGCTTCTGATTTATCCCTCCCAACCATGTTTCCCTTTTTGTAACCATAAGTTTGTTTTTGATATCTGCAAGTCTGTTTCTGTTTTGTAAATAAGTGCATTTGTATCATTTTTAATTAAATCCCACATGAGAGATCATAGGATATTTGTCTTTTTCTGTCTGACATACTTCACTTAGTATGATAAGTGAAGGTTAGGTGAAGGTTATGGATGAACTCTAGGTTCATCCATGTTGCTGCAAATGGCAGTATTCCATTATTTTAGGGGGCTGAGTAATATTCCATCATATAATGTACCACATCTTCTTTATGCATTCCTCTGCCGATGGACATTTAGGTTGCTTCCATGCCTTGACTACTGTCAGGTGCTGCAATTAACACTGTGATGCACGTGTCTCTTGGAATTATGGTTTTCTGTGGATATATGCCTAGGAGTGGAATTCCTAGATCATATGGTAGCTCTATTTTCAGTTTTTCAAGGAACCTCCATACTTTTCTTCATAGTGGCTAATCAATTTACATTTCCACCAACAGTGGAGGAGAATTACTTTTTATCCACATCCTTTTCAGCATTTATTGTTTGTGGACTTTATAATGATGGCCATTCTAACTGGTATAAGGGGATACTTCATTGTAGTTTTGATTTGCATTTCTCTGATAATTAGTAATGTTGAGCATCATTTCATGTGTACATGTGTCCTTTGGAGAAATGTCTATTTAGATCTTCTGCTCATTTTTTGATTGGATTGTTTATTTGCCTTTTGACTTAGAGCTGCAAAAGCTGTTTGTATATCTGGGAGAATAATTCCTTGTTGGTCACTTCATTTGCAAATGTTTTTTCCCATTCTGTGGGATGTCTTTTCATTTTGCTTATGGTTTCCTTTGCTATGCAGGAGCTTTTAAGTTTAATTAGGTCCCATTTATTTTTGTTTTTATTTTCATTACTCTAGGAGGTGGATCAAAAAAGATCTTGCTGCGATTTATGTCAAAGAGCATTTTCCCTATGCTTTCTTCTAAGAGTTTTATAGTGTCCAGTCTTATCTTTAGGTCTTTGATCCATTTTGAGTTTATTTTTGTGTACAGTATTAGAGAATGTTCTTCTAATTTCCTTCTTTAACCTGAAGCTGTTCAGTTTTCCCAGCACTATTTATTGAAGAGACTGTCTTTTCTCCATTGTATATTCTTACTTCCTTTGTTGTACACCTAATTAAACATAGGTGTGTGGGTTTATCCCTGGACTTTATACAGTGTTACAGTTCAGTTCAGTCACTCAGTCATGTCTGACTCTTTATGACCTCATGGACTGCAAAGCAAAGCATGCCAGGCCTCCCTGTCCACCACCAACTCCTGGAGTTTACTCAAACTCATGTCCATTGAGTCAGTGATGCCATCCAACCATCTCTTCCTCTGTTGGCCCCTTCTCCTCCCATCTTCATTCTTTCCCAGCATCAGGGTCTTTTCCAATGAGTCAGCTCTTCACATCAGGTGGCCAAAGTATTGGAGCTTCAGCTTCAACATCAGTCCTTCCAATGAATATTCAGGATTGATTTCCTATAGGATGGACAGGTTGGATCTCCTTGAAGTCCAAGGGACTCTCAAGAGTCTTATCCAACACCACAGTTTCAAACCATCAGTTCTTCAGTGCTGAGCTTTCTTTATAGTCCAAATTTTACATCCATACATGACTACTGGAAAAACCATAGCTTTGACTAGACGGACTTTTGTTGGCAAAGTAATGTCTCTGCTTTTTAATATGCTGTCTAGGTTGATTATAGCTTTTCTTCCAAGGAACAGGCGTCTTTTAACTTCATGACTGCAGTCATCATCTACAGTGATTTTGGAGCCCAGGAAAGTAAAGTCTGTCACTATTTCCATTGTTTTTCCATCTGTTTGCCATGAAGTGGGACCAGATGCCATGATCTTAGTTTTTTGAATGTTGAGTTTCAAGCCAGCTTTTTACTCTCCTCTTTCACTTTCATCAAGAGGCTTTTTAGTTCCTCTTCACTTTTTGCCATAAGGGTGGTGTCATCTGCATATCTGAGGTTATTTATATTTCTCCCAGCAATCTTGATTCCAGATTGTGCTTCATCCAGCCCGGCATTTTGCATGATGTACTCTGCATATAAGTTAAATAAGCAGGGTGACAGTATACAGCCTTGATGTACTCCTTTCCCAATTTGAAACCAGTCTGTTATTCCATGCCTGGTTCTAACTGTTGCTTCTTGACCTACATACAGATTTCTCAGGAGACAGTTCAGGTGGTATGGTATTCCTATTTCTTTAAAAATTTTCCACAATTTGTTGTGATCCACACAAAGGCTTTGGCATAGTCAATAAAGCAGAAGTAGATGTTTTTCTGGAACTCTCCTGATTTTTCTATGATCTAACGGATATTGGAAATTTGATCTCTGGTTCCTCTGCCTTTTAAATCCAGTTTGAACATCTGGAAGTTCTCGGTTCATGTACTGTTGAAGCCTGGCTTGGAGAATTTTGAGCATTACTTTGCTAGCATGTGAGATAAGTACAACTGCACGGTAATTTGAGCATTCCTTGGTATTGCCTTTCTTTGGGATTGGAATGAAAATTGACCTTTTCCAGTCCTGTGGCCACTGCTGAGTTTTCCAAATTTGCTGGCATATTGAGTGTACTTTAACAGAATCATCTTTTAGGACTTGAAATATCTCAGCTGGAATTCCATCACTTCCACTAGCTTTGTTCATACTGATGCTTCCTAAAGCCCACTTGTCTTCGGATTCTAGGATGTCTGGCTCTAGGTGAGTGATCACACTATCATGGTTATCTGGGTCATGAGATCTTTTTTGTATAGTTCTTCTATGTATTCTTGCCACCTCTTAATATCTTCGGCTTCTGTTAGGTCCATACCATTTCTGTCCTTTATTGTGCCCATCTTTGCATGAAATGTTCCCTTGGTATCTCTAATTTCCTTGAAGAGATCTCTAGTCTTTCCCATGCTATTGTTTTCCTCTGTTTCTTTGCATTGATCACTGAGGAAGGCTTTCTTATCTCTCCTTGCTATTCTTTGGAACTCTGAATTCAGGTGGGTATATCTTTCCTTTTCTCCTTTGCCTTTCACTTCTTTTCTCAGCTATTTGTAAGGCCTCCTCAGAAAACCATTTTTGCCTTTTTGTATTTCTTTTTCTTGGGAAAGCTCTTGATCACTGCCTCCTGTACAGTGTCACAAACTTTTGTCCATAGCTCTTCAGGCACTGTGTCTATCAGATCTAATCCCTTGAATCTGTTTGTCACTTCCACTATATAATTGTAAGGGATTCGATTTAGGTCATACCTGAATAGTCTAGTGTTTTTCCCTACTTTCTTCAATTTAAGTCTGAATTTGGCAATAAGGAGTTCATGATCTGAGCCACAGTCAGCTCCTGGTCTTGTTTTGCTGACTGTATAGAGCTTCTCCATCTTTGGCTGCAAAGAATATAATCAGTCTAATTCCGTGTTGAGCATCTGGTGATGTTCATGTGTAGAGTCGTCTCTTGTGATGTTCCATTGATCTATTTTTCTGTTTCTGTGCTGGTACTATACTGTTTTGATTATTGCAGCTTTGGGAACTGCTAATAGGAATTATATTTGGAAAAGATGAACTTTTTCCCCCTTCATGATTTTGTGTTTTGACAGTAAGTATTTGTAACTTTTATAATCAGAAAAGCATTTTCCTTAAAGAAATAAGGAGGAATCCTGCCTGTCCAGACAGTCTCAAGACTGTCACCCACTAAGATTCCACAAATTCCAGCCAAAATGAATCTTTCTTCTACAACTTCATTATTGTGCTTTTACCTTATATGATCATATTCCTTCATATTTGGCATTTGTATAGTATTTTTCTTCTATGCAGTTATAAATGCAAGCCTAACAACAATAACCATACTTTCATTTTCAGAAAATGGCAGCTCTCTTATCTCACTTGAACCTGATAATACTATACACCGACAGGGCAGATCCAGTCTCTCAGGCTCTGATTTCTTGGAGGGCGGGTGTTGGGAGTCTTTGTCACCGTCTCCCAGTGCCTCTCACAGTGGGTGCTCACTGTGCACTTGCTGGGCTGGATAGAATTCCTCTTCCTGGGCAGTCCTAAGATGGCGGAGGAATAGGACGGGGAGACCACTTTCTCCCCCACAAATTCATCGAAAGAACATTTGAGCGCCGAGCAAATTCCACAGAACAACTTCTGAATGCTGACAGAGGACATCAGGAACCCAGAAAAGCAGACCATTGTCTTCAAAAGGAGGTAGAACAAAATATAAAAGATAAAAAGAGCGACAAAAGAGTAGATCGGTCCCAGGAAGGGAGTCTGGAAAAAGAGAGAAGTTTCCAAACACCAGGAAACAGTCTCTCTGGTGGGTTTGTGGCGAGCCTTGGAATTTGAGAGGGCAAAATAACTGGGAAGAAAAATAAATAAATAATTGAAACCCACAGATTACATGCCTAACAGCAACTCCCAGCGATGCAACAGCCCAGACCTTCGCATCCCCCACTTGCAAGTGGGGGAGGGACAGGGAGGAGTCGGCGGCATTGCTTAGGATAAGAACCCGACCTGAATGCCCTGAGGGCTATCTGAGGGAACTAGCTTGAGATAGCAACTCAGACTGTGGGATAGCATCCCAGATCCCACGAAAAGCCCTAACCACTGCCAGGCATGCTCACAAAGCAAAGGACTGAGCAGAGCTAGCTGGCTACAGACTGGCCCATCCCTCACCAGAGACAGGCAGGCGAGGGCAGCTAGAGCCAGAAGGGGGCAATTGCCACCCCAGAGAGGCATCCTATACCAAACTGCAAGCAGACTTCATTGCTAACCAAGACTTCTTGGGATTCTGAACGGTCAACATCTGCCGGGAGGGTCGCAGTCAGAGATCAGCTTTCCAGAAGAGACACACAGCACACCTGAGAAGGTGCGCCCGTTGTACACCCAGAAAATCGAGCGGCTGGGACGGGGGAGGGGATAAGTCACAGCCTTCAACTGGGGGCAACTACACGCGCCAAGGTCCTGGTCATCTGAGCTGCTCGGACCTGAGATGGGCGCAAAACGCAGGCCCAACCAAGTCTGTGCCTTTGTGGAGTACCCAAGAATCTGAACCTGAGCGTCTTAGACCTGGGAAGTGCATGCAAACCAGGGCCCACATCAGACAGTTCCCAGCAGAGCAACCTAGAGTCTGAGCAGTGTAGACTGGGAAAGCACACACGCCGTGAGCAGGGGCAAACCCAGTGTGGCTGAATCACTGTGAACACACGCCAGTGATATTTGTTTGCAGTGTTCCTCCCTCCCCAAAGCACGACTGAACAAGCAAGCCTAAAATAAAGTGACCACCACCGTGCCCCTTGTGTCAGGATGGAAATTAGACACTGAAGAGACCAGCAAACAGAAAAAGCTAAAATAAACAGAGGGAACCGCTTTGGAAGTGACAGGTGCAATAGAGTAAAACCCTGTAGTTAGCACCGACTACACAAGAAGGGGCCTATAGACCATGAGAAGTACAAGCCGGACCAAGGAACTATCTGAAAATGAACTGACCCCACACTGTCTACAACAGCTCTAGAGAAAGTCTTAGATATATTTTTACTATTATCATTTTTTAAATTAAAAAAATTTTTTTAATTTTTTTTGGTTGTTATTTTTAAGTTCCCATTACTCCTTTAATTTTCATTTTTATAACCTACTATTACCTTGCAAAAAAAAAAGACCCTATTTTTAAAGCAAACTTCATATATATATATATATATATATATATATATATATATATATACACACACACACACACACACACACACACACACACACACACTTATAATTTCTGTGACTTTGTGTTTTTTTGTTTTGTTTTTTTTTTTGGTGTTGTTTTTTTTTAAATATTATATTTTGAGACTCTAACCTCTACTCAAGATTTTTAATCTTTGCTTTTTGGTATTTGTTATCAACTTTGTACCTTTAAGAACCCAATCTTTAGTACCCATTTTTATTTGGGAGAGAGATCACTGGCCTGATTGCTCTCTCCCCCTTTTGACTCTCCTTTTTCTCCACCAGGTCGCCTCTATCTCCCCACTCCCTCTTTTCTTCTCTGCCCAACTCAGTGAATCTCTTTGTGTGTTCTGGGCTGTGGAGAACACTTAGGGAACTGATTACTGGATGAATCTGTCTCGCTCCTTTTGATTTCCCCTTTTGTCCTCCTGGCCACCTCTGTCTCCTTCATCCCTCTTCTCTTCTCTCTGTAACTCTGTGAACATCTCTGAGGGATCCAGACTGTGGAGAGTACATAGGGAAGTGATTACTGGCTAGCTTGCTCTCTTCCCTTTTGATTCCCCCTCTTCTCCTGGTCACCTCTATCTCCCTCCTCCCTCTTCTCTTTTCCATGTAACTCTGTGTACCTCTCTGGATGTCCCTCACTGTGGAGAAACTTTTCATCATTAACCTAGATGTTTTATCATTGGTGCAGTATAGATGGAGAAGTCTTGAGGCTAGTGCAAGAATAAGACTGAAAACCAGAGGCAGGAGGCTTAAGTCCAAATCCTGAGAACACCAAAGAACTCCTGAATCCAGGGAACATTAATCGATAGGAGCTCATCAAACGCCTCCATACCTACACTGAAACCAAGCACCACTCAAGGGCCAACAAGCTCCAGAGCAAGACATACCATGCAAATTCTCCAGCAACACAGGAACATAACCCTGAGCCTCAATATACAGGCTGACCAAAGTCACACCAAACCCACTGACATCTCAAAAGTTATTACTGGATGCTTCATTGTACTCCAGAAAGAAGAAAACCAGCTCCACCCACCAGAACACTGACACAAGCTTCCCTAACCAGAAAACCTTGACAAGCCACCCATCCAACCCCACCCACAGCAAGGAACCTCCACAATAAAGAGGAACCACCAACTGCCAGAATACAGAAAGACCACCCCAAACACAGCAATATAAACAAGATGAAAAGGCAGAGAAATACCCAGCAGGTAAAGGAATTGGATAAATGCCCACCAAACCAAACAAAAGAGGAAGAGATAGGGAATCTACCTGTAAAGAATTCTGAAAAATAATAGTGAAAATGATGCAAAATCTTGAAAACAAATTGGAGTTATGGATAAATAGCCTGGAGACAAGGATCGAGAAGATGCAAGAAAGGTTTAACAAGGACCTAAAAGAAATAAAAAAGAGTCAATATATAATGAATAATGCAATAAATGAGATCAAAAACACTCTGGAGGGAACCAACAGTAGAATAACGGAGGCAGAAGATAGGATAAGTGAGGTAGAAGACAGAATGGTAGAAATAAATGAAACAGAGGAAAACAGAATTAAAAGAAATGAGGACAACCTCAGGGACCTCTGGGACAATGTTAAACGCCCCAACATTCGAATCATAGGAATCCCAGAAGAAGAAGACAAAAATAAAGATCATGAGAAAATACTTCAGGAGATAATAGTTGAAAACTTCCCTAAAATGGGGAAGGAAATAATCACCCAAGTCCAAGAAACCCAGAGAGTCCCAAACAGGATCAACCCAAAGTGAAACACCCCAAGACACATATTAATCAAATTAACAAAGATCAAACACAAAGAACAAATATTAAAAGCAGCAAGGGAAAAACAGCAAATAACATACAAGGGGATTCCCATAAGGATAACAGATGATCTTTCAATAGAAACTCTTCAGGCCAGAAGGGAATGGCAGGACATTTTAAAGTGATGAAAGAAAATAACCTACTGCCCAGATTACTGTACCCAGCAAGGATCTCATTCCAATATGAAGGAGAAATCAAAAGCTTTACAGACAAGCAAAAGCTGAGAGAATTCAGCACCACCAAACCAGCTCTCCAGCAAATGCTAAAGGATCTTCTCTAGACAGGAAACACAGAAAGGGTGTATAAACTCAAACCCAAAACAATAAAATAAATGGCAACGGGATCATACTTATCAATAATTACCTTAAATGTAAATTGGTTGAATGCCCCAACCAAAAGACAAAAAATGGCTGAATGGATAGAAAAACAAGACCCCTATATATGTTGTCTACAAGAGACCCACCTCAAAACAAGGGACACATACAGACTGAAAGTGAAGGTCTGGAAAAAGATATTCCATGCAAATTGAGACCAAAAGAAAGCAGGAGTAGCAATACTCATATCAGATAAATAGACTTTAAAACAAAGGCTGTGAAAAGAGACAGCGACACTACATAATGATCAAAGGATCAATCCAAGAAGAAGATATAACAATCATAAGTATATATAAACCCAACATAGCACCACAATATGTAAGACAAATGCTAACAAGTATGAAAGGGGAAATTAACAATAACACAATAATAGTGGGAGACTTTAATAACCCACTCACACCTATGGATAGATCAACTAAGCAGAAAATTAAAAAGGAAACACAAACTTTAAATGATACAATAGACCAATTAGATCTAATTGATATCTATGGGACATTTCACCCCAAAACAATGAATTTCACCTTTTTCTCAAGTGCACATGGAACCTTTTCCAGAATAGATCACATCCTGGGCCATAAATCTAGCCTTGGTAAACTCAAAAAAATTGAAATCATTCCAAGCATCTTTTCTGACCACAATGCAGTAAGATTAGATCTCAATTACAGGAGAAAAACTATTAAAAATCCCAACATATGGAGGCTGAACAACATGCTGCTGAATACCCAACAAATCACAGAAGAAATCAAAAAAGAAATCAAAATATGCATAGAAACGAATGAAAATGAAAACACAACAACCCAAAACATATGGGACACTGTAAAAGCAGTCCTAAGGGGAAGGTTCATAGCAATACAGGATTACTGCAAGTAACAAGAAAAAAGTCAAATAAATAACCTAACTCTACACCTAAAGCAACTTGAAAAGGAAGAAATTATGAACTCCAGGGTTAGTTAGAAGGAAAGAAATCTTTAAAATTAGGGCAGAAATAAATGCAAAAGAAACAAAAGAGACCATAGCAAAAATCAACAAAACCAAAAGCTGGTTCTTTGAGAAGATAAATAAAATTGACAAACCGTTAGCCAGACTCATCAAGAAACAAAGGGAGAAAAATCAAATCAATAAAATTAGAAATGAAAATGGAGAGATCACAACAGACAACACAGAAATACAAAGGATCTCTCTTATGAGAGACTACTATCAACAATTATATGCCAATAAAATGGACAACGTGGAAGAAATGGAAAAATTCTTAGAAAAGTAGAGCTTTCCAAAATTGAACCAGGAAGAAATAGAAAATCTTAACAGACCCATCACAAGCACGGAAATTGAAACTGTAATCAGAAATCTTCCAACAAACAAAAGCCCAGGACCAGACGGCTTCACAACTGAATTCTACCAAAAATTTAGAGAAGAACTAATACCTATCCTACTCAAACTCCTCCAGAAAATTGCAGAGGAAGGTAAACTTCCAAACTCATTCTATGAGGCCACCATCACCCTAATACCAAAACCTGACAAAGATGCCACAAAAAAAGAAAACTACAGGCCAGTATCACTGATGAACATGGATGCAAAAATCCCTAACAAAATTCTAGCAAACAGAATCCAACAACATATTAAACAGATCATACATCATGACCAAGTGGGCTTTATCCCAGGGATGCAAGGATTCTTCAATATCTGCAAATCAATCAATGTAATACACCACATTAACATATTGAAAAATAAAAACCATATGATTATCTCAATAGATGCAGAGAAAGCCTTTGACAAAATTCAACATCCATTTATGATAAAGACCCTCCAGAAAGCAGGCATAGAAGGAACATACCTCAACATAATAAAAGCTATATATGACAAACCCTCAGCAAACATTATCCTCAATGGTGAAAAATTGAAAGCCTTTCCCCTAAAGTCAGGAACAAGACAAGGGTGCCCACTCTCACCACTACTATTCAACATAGATTTGGAAGTTTTGGCCACAGAAATCGAGAAGAAAAATAAAAGGAATCCAGATTGGAAAAGAAGAAGTGAAACTCTCACTGTTTGCAGATGACATGATCCTCTACACAGAAAACCCTAAAGACTCCACCAGAAAATTACTAGAGCTAATCAATGAATATAGTAAAGTTGTAGGATATAAAATTAACACAGAGGAATCCCTTGCATTACTATACACTAACAATGAGAAAACAGAGAAATTAAGGAAACAATTTCATTCACCATTGCAATGAAAAGAATAAAATACTTAGGAATATATCTACCTAAAAAAATAAAAGACATATATATAGAAAACTATAAAACACTGGTGAAAGAAATCAAAGAGGACATAAATAGATGGAGAAATATACCGTGTTCATGGATCAGAAGAATCAATATAGTGAAAATGAGTATACTACCCAAAGCAATCTATAGATTCAATGCAATCCCTATCAAGCTACCAATGGTATTATTCAGAGAACTAGAACAAATAATTTCACAATTTGTATGGAAATACAAAAAACCTCGAATAGCCAAAGCAATCTTGAGAAAGAAGAATGGAACTGGAGGAATCAACCTGCCTGACTTTAGTCTCTACTACAAAGCCACAGTCACCAAGACAGTATGGTACTGGCACAAAGACAGAAATATAGATCAATAGAACAAAATAGAAAGCCCAGAGATAAATACACGCACCTATGGTCGCCTTATATTTGACAAAGGAGGCAAGAATATACAATGGAGAAAAGACGATCTCTTTAACAAGTGGTGCTGGGAAAACTGGTCAACCACTTGTAAAAGAATGAAACTAGAACACTTTCTAACACCATACACAAAAATAAACTCAAAATGGGTTAAAGAGCTAAACATAAGACCAGAAACTATAAAACTCCTAGAGGAAAACAGGTAAAACACTCTCCGACATAAATCACAGCAGGATCCTCTATGACCCACCTCCCAGAATATTGGAAATAAAAGCAAAAATAAACAAATGGGACCTAATCAAAATTAAAAGCTTCTGCACAGCAAAGGAAACTACAAGCAAAGTGAAAAGACAGCCTTCAGAATGGGAGAAAATAATGGCAAATGAAGCAATGGACAAAGAATTCATCTCAAAAATATACAAGCAACTCCTGCAGCTCAATTCCAGAAAAATAAAAGACCCAATCAAAAAGTGGGCCAAAGAACTAAACAGACATTTCTCCAAAGAAGACATATAGATGGCTAACAAACAGATGAAAAGATGCTCAACATCACTCATTATCAGAGAAATGCAAATCAAAACCACAATGAGGTACCATTTCACGCCAGTCAGAATGGCTGCTATCCAAAAGTCTACAAGCAATAAATGCTGGAGAGGGTGTGGAGAAAAGGGAACCCTCTTACACTGTTGATGGGAATGCAAACTAGTACAGCCACTATGGAGAACAGTGTGGCGATTCCTTAAAAAACTGGAAATAGAACTGCCATATGACCCAGCAATCCCACTGCTGGGCGTACACACTGAGGAAACCAGAATCGAAAGAGACACATGTACCCCAATGTTCATCACAGCACTGTTTATAATAGCCAAGACATGGAAGCAACCTAGATGTCCATCAGCAGATGAATGGATAAGAAAGCAGTGGTACATATACACAATGGAATATTATTCAGCCATTAAAAAGAATACATTTGAATCAGTTCTAATGAGGTGGATGAAACTGGAGCCTATTATACAGTGATGTAAGCCAGAAAGAAAAACACCAATACAGTATACTAACACATATATATGGAATTTAGAAAGAAGGTAATGATAACCCTGTATATGAGACAGCAAAAGAGATGCAGATGTATTGAACGGTCTTTTGGGCTCTGTGGGAGAGGGCGAGGGCAGGATGATATGGGAGAATGGCATTGAAACATGTAAAATATCATATGTGACACAAATCGCCAGTCCAGGTTTGATGCATGATACAGGGTGCTTGGGGCTGGTGCACTGGGATGACCCAGAGGGATGGGATGGGGAAGGAGGTGGGAGGGGGATTCAGGATGGGGAACACATATGGTGGATTCAAGTCAATGTATGGCAAAACTAATACAATATTGTAAAGTAAAATAAATTAATTAAAGAATTAGAATTCCTCTTCCCATGATAAACTTGTTTCCAGTCAATCCTGACCTGAGAAGGACTGGATGGCAGCATAAATGCACCAGGTGATGGGATGTCATGGGTGCAGGTAAGGCCTTTTCTTCTCTCCTGAAACTGATGCCATTACGCCAGCCCATAGGGATGAATTTTCTGGGTTAGGGTGTTTCTGCCCCAGTTAGAGTGGTAAGTGTCCCTGGGGTCATAATGCACTCCCCATACATCACAGAACAAAGGCTGCCCCGAGGGTCACATGGGAAGTAGAAACCAAAGCCACACAGGGGGTAAGGAGCTGGGAATAGGTGAGGCGGCAGTCCCAGAGTACCCCCTTCTCCGCCTCTTGCTTCTAGCTGTGGAGCCATTACTGGTGTGAGTAAAGCATACTGCCAGGGTGTAAAGCATTCTATAAGAACAGACAGCCTGGAGTTGGGCTTAAAGGGTGCTATTGGTGGGGTGGGCATGGAGGTTGTAGGTGAGTACCACTCTCCCTCTATTGGTCTTTCTTTTTGTGATTTGTGTCTTTCTTCTGCTTAAATGGCTGATAAGGTAAAGAAGCCAGGTTCTCATTCTTCCTCCCGCATTCCTAACATACACACCTTAAAATAAGCAGCAGATACCAGAGTAGGACCCAAGGGAAAAGGCAACCTGTGGAGGTGGCAGAAGCTCCCCACAAGGTCCAAACAGAGAAGCCTGGTGCCACCCCAAAACCCAGCTCACCAGTTGAAAGGACCTAAAAGAGACTTAAGGCTATTGTAAATTTGGCAAGCACAGATCTCAGTTTCCAAACTAATTGAAATCTCTTTTTCTGTCGCTCCTCTTTTGAACTCCCTTTCTCCCAAGGTTTGGGCAGAAATTTCTGTATCTAAACAACTTGGCTATTCCCTTGGGTCATTGTTCCTTTAAGGGTTTTAGACTTTTGGAAACCAAGGTGAGAACTTCCTTTCATTCTGCTTTCTGTCCTCCTGCAGCCCTTCCTTGAGGTGTTGGATGAACAACAGCTTTGTCATTTGAATCCAAGCAAGAGCAAAAGGAAGAAAACAAACCAGTCGCTATCTCATAGATGATATCCTGCTGTGTAAGTAGTTCTTTTCGTGTAGAAGTGACAAGAGGCTAAGGCAGAGGAGCTCATGGGGGAGGGTTTGGGGGTTCAGGATTCCTGTCGTGTCTTCTTCGGAGACAAGAATTAACAATGAGCAGTTGTCCCCTTAACAAGAAAAGAGGGATACAATTTTTGAACAATCATTTATTTAAAAATTTTACATAATCTTTGGATAATTCAGAAATAGCTTAGGACATGATTCAGAAGTTTCTGAGACTGACATCTCAACTCCAGGCCAATATCAATAGCTTATTTGATTGAGATGGAAAGATTTGAGGACTTCATGATAGAGAATGAACAGATGGCTACTGAATAAAACAGAACAGCTTAGAGACAGTGGATTTCCTACAAGACACAGTCATAATTTTTAAATTGCCTGTCACAAATATAAAACATTTAACCAGACTAATGAGAATATCCACATCTTATTTGCAATCTACCCATTTCCAGGTTGAGAAAGCACAATTAAATTAACTTGATCTCTTAATATAACATATAAAAGCTAGCATCTACCCAGTGTAGTCTCAGTGTCCATACCAACATATCTCTCCTGGCGATAGAATGCCACCTCCCTCTGCACTCCATGCTCATGATTCAGTGACTCTCAGGAATTCTTGGGCCCACAGACGTGGAAAAGCCTGGGGTCACAGTGGCCAGTGGCCCAAGTGCTCTGCCCTTCCCAGAGCGGATCAGGCCTGAGCAAGGACACGTTCTGCACCCTCCACTCCCTCGGATGGTTGCAAGGGTGTTCCAAGCAGGGTAGGTATTATTGTCTCCCAATAGGACATTACATTCCCTGAGGACAAAGCCCACTCTCTGGCCTGCTTCACAGCAGGATGCTGCCAGGTGTGGACACAGGGCAGGATCTTAGTAAAGGAAGGTAGGAATCCAGTGTGCACTGAGCACCTGCCTTCTCCCAGGTAACCCTCAGAGCACCTGTGAGGCAGGCTTACCACCCATTTTACAAATGTGGAAATAGGCTCAGAGAGGAGAATTTGCCCATGGTGGCATGGCGAGTAATAGGGGAGCATCACTTTGAAAAGCCAGGGCTTCTCACTCCAGAGCTCTTTCTACTGCCTGCACAAGCCGGCGGTTTGACCATGAATGAGTACTCAAGCTCCACAACAGCTGGTCTGGACCTCAAACGTTCAAGACCCATGAGCACATAGGGCTAGCGCAGGAGTCCAGAAGCCTGGTCCAGTCTAGTGTGGCTCCCCATCAGGGGAGGGGACTTAGCACAATGGTCCAGAGTGTGTGTGGATAGACCACAGCAGACAGGCCTCTGTCCAGAGGCTTTGATGTTGCTCCCTTGCAGGTGGGGTTGGGGCACAGTGCTCTGATACACCTGGTGAGAATTAGTCATGATCTCCAAGGTTCTGACCTCTGAAAGCGACTCTTAAGTCCTAGGAAACCACGTTCCCACTCCCTGAGAGGCCTTTCACAAAAGGCCCATGAAGGTTAAAAAAAAAAAAGTCAGGAAATTTTGAAGTGTAAAATGCTTGAAAGTAATTTGGGAGTGGGAAGATTAAAGGGAAAAATAGGATGGCAGGAGGAGGTTTGGGGGTGGGCATCAAAAAGGAAGACTTGGATAGGCTGTGCACACCCAGCTGGTAGGCTAGGCTAGGCTCAGGCCAGGCGAGCCTGGGGAAATCAGGGTTTTGGCATCTGGCTTGCCTGGCATCTGTATGGGGCTTCAGTTGATGCCTCAGACATGAGAGGGGTTCCTCAAAAAGTACCTTGAGCCTGTAAACTCAGGCAGATCTTAAATACAGGTAATAAAGGCAGATAGGAACACACATCTCAGATGACTTAGACAAAATCTGCTTGACATGTTTCTCCTTTTCTAAAGGAAAAAGTGGATTTTACACTTCACAGTCCCCAGCTCCATGAAGCCCTCTATCACCCACTGACACGGGAAGGGTGTGGTCCCTCCTGGGTGCAAAAACAGCCATACAGCAAGCCCACACCCACAAGCCCCAGTGCATTAAGCACACTGAATCTATCTGGTCTCTCGCACTGATCTATAGGCAACTTGAGGATGGAGCTGCTGCTGCTAAGTCGCTTCAGTCATGTCCAAATCTGTGCGACCCCATAGATGGCAGCCCACCAGGCTCTCCCGTCCCTGGGATTCTCCAGGCACGAACACTGGAGTGGGTTGCCATTTCCTTCTCCAATGCATGAAAGTGAAAAGTGAGTGAAGTTGCTCAATCATGTCCGACTCTTCATGACCCCATGGACTGCAGCCTACCAGGCTCCTCCGTCCATGGGATTTTCTAGGCAAGAGTACTGGAGTGGGGTGCCATCACCTTCTCTGTGAGGATAGAGACTGTACCTTTTTTCCTGTTTCCCTGGTTCGCAATAACAACATCATTCTCGTGGGGAAAGCAGACCAGTTTTGGCAGCCCTGGTGGGAAAGGTGGATCTTGCATTTACCTAGGTTGGGGGCGGGAGGACCGTTTCTGGAGGGAATGCTAAATAGGTATATATATGAGTGAGACAGGAGGCTCTGGGTTCACAAACCCCGGTGACAACACGGCAGGCTGGGCTGGGAACCCTGCCCTTGAGTTTCTGAAGCCCCAGGGCTCTTGCTGCCTGAAGTGTGGGCTGTGATTATTCAGGAACACAGTCTTCCTTCCCAGGCCCGGGGTGGCCAGAAGACCAGCTGTAAAATGCCAGTGGGGAAGGGTGAGGAGGCCTGGCTGGGGAGCTTATGCTCCGCAGCGAATTGTCCGGAAGCCAGGCAGCGTGGCTTTTCCAAGCAGGTAGATGTCTTCGTCCGTGCCGAGGTTGAGGTGCTTCACCATGTTCTTCTCAAAGAGGAGTGGGTGGTAGGCGCCCATTGTGCAGGCACTGTCGAAATACCTCTGATAGTAGTAGCACACGTCAGTCTTGCGCTTGGATGGGAGGAACTCGTAAATATCCACCTGGTCACACAGTGACATCATAATGGCAATGCCTGGAGAGGAGAGCAGAGCTGAGTCCTGTGCAACAACCCACCCTGGCTCCCCGGAGTTCTGCCCAGGGAGCCCCACAGCTCATGCCCTGAAAGCTGGAGAGGTATGTCTGGAATGTCTGTTCATGAGTGTGATTCCCAGTGTGAGTTGCTCTAGTAAGCCCATCCAACAGGCTGCTCCTCAGGGTGCAGGGCTCACGAACCTTCGTATGCTCAGCACCCAGGTCAGAGCCCGGTGCCCAGCAGGTCCTCCCTAAACATTAATGAATTGAAGGGCTCCACCATCAGTCAATGAACTGATCACTGTCAAGAAGCTCTATGAAGAGAGTGGGCAAAGTGACTGAGGAGACAGAACCATTCCATGCAGATATTACTTTCTCTCATGTCTGTCTCTTGGATGAGCCTCGTAGCTGGTTATTTGGAAGGTGTTTCTTACAGTAGTACCTGGTGAAACAGTGTGGGGAAGGAAAGCTTCGTGCCTCATATGAGAGGGGGACAGCTGTTACAGGAGCATGCGCTGGTCTGTATTGATGGGCTCAGTCAGACAGAAGAGAGGAGCTGAGAGTGTGTGGTGGGTGGTGCGCTCAGGGAGGGGTACAGAACACAGAGGCGCAGACCCAACAAGAGATGGGGGATGCCTCCCATCCCCCATGCTTGTCCCCACCTGGCTCAGTCATCTCCTGCAGGACACATCCCTCTAGGGGCCTCAGGTTCTCCACCTGTCCCAAGGGGGCGATCTACCCACTCTCCCTACCACATAGGCTACTGTTCAGATGCAATAAGATCATGGCTCTAAGACTGCTCTTGTCAACCATCAATATAGGGAACCTTTATGATGAACAGTTCTTACTAATAGCAAAATTGTAAACTGCTAGCAGCAGCTCTGTTCCAGAAGAATTAGACATGGGGAAAGCCCTGTTAACCCCCTCTGGCTGTCCCCACCCTGGTATGATGGGCGAGAAAAGACATATGCAACTAAGTGATGATGGCCCAGCAGTTGTGCTTCCAGATGAGGGGAGGGAGGCTTCTATGAGAGCGAGCTCTCATGAGCCCCCCGGAGCACTGGTGTCGGGGCTGGCAAGGGCGCTGGCCATGCGGGATGGGCAAGGGGGAAGGACTGCTGGTGGAGGGGACAGCACAAGCAAAGGCAGGAAGTAGGGCAACAGGAGAGTGTCCCTAGGATGCTCTCCATCTACTCCTGCTCAAAAGGGGTCCAGGAAGTACCCCCAAGGCACCTATCCAAAAGCTGAAGAGAAAGGCATAAAGCAGATGGGATACTGGAAGCACCTTCATCTCTATCAGGAAATGCCTCTGATAATAAAGCATTTGTTCATTTACTCAAAGAACATTTACCTCAGGCCCATCCTGTGCCCCCACAAGGAAGAGGCAAACACAGTTCCGCCCTGAGGGAGCTGCAGTCTAATAGGGAAGGCAGGTAGGCGATGCCAGTGCCAGGGGGCATCTGGCAGAAAGTGCCTGTGGTCCAGCTGGACTCAGTGAGAGGCAGCGAGGGGCAGACAGGCCGTGAGGGCAGAGGGCTGTGGAGTAAGTCCAAGAAGAAGTCTGCAGCCAGCACTCAGGGCCCTCGGCACTCTGACCCTGGCCCACCCCCACATCGGCACCCACAACTCCATTTGTGACCCCCAAACTAAGTGCAGCTTCACCACTCAGTCTTCTCTCAGGGCCACAGATAGGGTGGTCACTAGGTGAAATTCTGAATGTTATTGATTCTTCCTTTTTCTTCAGATTCTAATATGGCTCAGGACAATAATGGCATTATTACTGATCCTTTATCTAAAATTTTAATATCTTGTCTATCATGAAATTTTTCACTGTGATTTTTTTAAAGACACTATTAAGATATCATTTGTTTCTGAATTTCGTGGCAGCTCCTTAAATTGTACATCTGAAGTAGGTGCCTGGCTGGCCTCACCCAAGTCCCAGCCCTCCTCCTGCCTCATCTTTTCTCTGCTTCCCTTTTTACTCCACATCCACTTGCCAAATCTCCCATTTCCCAGGTCTGGTCCTGTTCTCCACAAAGTTCTCAGGCTGTCTCCCTAGAAGGGGTCCTCTCTCCTATGGCACCAAGCTGGTCACGCTTTCCTGGCACAAACTGAATGTTGCCTCAGACACCTGACCGAATGCTCCCACTGGACACCCTGAAGTTAAGGAAGAAGATTCTATTGTATTGATCTCTGTGTCTTAGTTGGAATTTGCCTCAGCATAAAAATATAGCAAAAACTAGCAACTGTTTGGCAAATGAACAAACGAATGAGACCCCAGAAGAAAGCTACTCTATTGTAGAGACAAGCACCAGAGGTCTTCTCAGACATGGACTCACCGAGCATCCCAGAGGATGGGGGGTTTGGCTGGATCAGCTCCGAGGAGATTTCTTGAATGATGTCCCACAGCTCCCAAGGCATCTGGGGCTTGAGGATGTAAAAGGGCTGATCAGGATGCAGCTTACGATAACTCTTGAAGTTATTGAAGAAACTGTAGTCGGGATTCCTGTACCACTGAAAAAGAAGGAAGAGGTCTCCTCAAGGAGAGCAATGGGCTGGTCTGCTGCCACCCCGGCGTTCATCATCCTCTGAGGACTAGGGGAGGTGGGGAGGGACCACTCCTGGCAGACTCCTGAGAGACATCCCTTCATCGAGATAGACTCCATGCTTCTCCATATCACAGCTCTCACCTGATAGCAGGGCACCCAGCACATAGCCTGTGCTCACAGGGACATTTGATCTTGGTGACCATGGAACAGCTTCAGATCTCAGGATCATAGACTGGGAAAGAGATCAGAGCTGAGAGGGGCTCTTGGCCCTATCTAACCCCACCTCTCTTTTTTAAAGGGGTGAAAACTGGGACCCAGATTGCCACAGCTGTGGACTCACAGTCCTTGACCTGACCCAGGCAAATTTAAGTTCTAAGTGAGATCAGTGCAAAACTGTAAACTGAGGTAGGTAGAGGAGGGTGCCAGGGATCACCAGAGCCTGTCAGATACCGGTGTGTCCAGCATGAGAATTGAGTCTACCAAGGAGAGTGCTCTCTGTCCCTCCTCCTCAAAGCCTTTCTCCTGTGGCCATTGCAGCCCATGCCAGGGAGAGGCCAGCTGACTTGTGTGACAAACAGTGAGAGGCCAGAGAAGCTAGAGCCCAGCAGGACTGAGACTGTCTCCTGCCCTGGAAAAGCTGATGTTGCAGATCTGGGCCCTCTGCTTAGCAAATCGAGTCCCAGGCAGATAACCCTACCACCACCACCACATTGTTTTCCTCATCTGTAAAATGGGAATAACCATGCTTCTGCCTACTTCCTTCTGTTGCTATAAGAGTGAAATGAAAAGTGTCTGGAAACTGAAGTGTGGGACAAGTAATATTATGGTAATATTGTGTATAGGAGAGAGAGTAACAACTGTCTATGCCTGCTACTGCTCATCAGAAATTATCACAAGAACACAGTCCACCCCAGATGGTGGGAAATCCAGCCACTACTACTCCTGATACAGACCATAGTTGGGAGACAAATACATGGCAATGCAGGGCGGGCATGGAAAGCACTAGTATAGAGGAATCCTCCTGAACAACTAATCCAAAAGTGAGGTGCCCTGAAATGGAACCAGTCAGCCCTCAAGGTGGCTAGGTCAACCACAACTTTAAAAACCCAGTACGTCAGGGAAATGTATAGAAAACAGGTGACCCAATCCCAATTTCCCATGGACATCCACTTACCTTTGGGATATCTGAATGGTAAACAGATGGGTCCCACACAATTAGGATTCCTTCATTGTACAAACTGTCTTTGAGGAAGCCCGCTTCTGTGGTGACCAACTGCAGGAAGACACAGACAGGCTGTCACCTGGACATTTACATGTGAGTGTTGGCTTGTAGAACCACCTGTCACATCATAAGTGCCACCTGAGGCCCTAGAGCCCAGTGAAGTGTCTTAAGTTTTGGGGCAGAACTTGTGAGAAGAAGGCAAAGATGACAGCTGGAACTGTGTGGACCTTAAAGGACATTTTGTCATAACCCATCAGCCACATAGCACAAAGGGTTCCACTCAGACTTTTGAGATTATTGGAGAAAGGGTACAGTGAACATGGCTTGGGGTAGAGAGTCCTCTGTGGTCATGCCTCGTATGGAGGTCAGGGGGCTGAGGTTTAAAGTCAGAATCACATATAACCAAAATGATCTCTGAAAAGCCTTTCAGTCACCTATCAAGCCCGGCATGTAGTAGTTACTATTACAAAGCATGCTGGAGACAGGCACGGGACATCTGAGAGTCCAATACAGGCGCTGGTTTCTGCCACATTGGACTGGATGGCAGAATCTGTGCTTGAGCACCAAAGTAGTTGGCCCATGTGGAGGGGCCATCAGTTCAGTTCAGTTCAGTCGCTCAGTCATGTCTGACTCTTTGTGACTCCATGAATCGCAGCACACCAGGCCTCCCTGTCCATCACCAACTCCTGGAGTTCACTCAAACTCACGTCCATCGAGTCAGTGATGCCATCCAGCCATCTCATCCTCTGTCATCCCCCTTCCCTCCTGCCCCCAATCCCTTCCAGCATCAGAGTCTCTTCCAATGAGTCAACTCTTCGCATGAGGTGGCCAAAGCACTGGAGGGGTCATGGCATACACTTAAACATGAGACTCCCCCCAGGCTGGGGGGAGGCTCACATGCGCCTCGCTGAGGAACCAGCCAGCCCCTCTCCTCCCCACACTCTCAGGCTCCCCAACTCTTGGACTAGCCTGGGCAAAATGTGACTGTGATAAGGCTCCACAGGACATCCCTGCTGGATCAATTTTGCAAAACACATTAACAGCCTTCTTAAAAAGTATATTTATACACCTTGACTCAGTAATTTCACATTTTGCCTTTTATCCTAGGAGACTCTAAATTTGGGAAGAAATTATGCACAGAAATGTTAATTAAAGTACTTAATAATATGAAGTGTGGCAGCAGAAGGTGAAAGCTACTACACTTATTACAGAAAGACCCGGCTCAGTTCTTGGCTTTGCCACATGTCCGATGACTGCGAGCAAGTCAGGCGGTCACTTAGGTCCTCATGTCTCATCTGTGAGTGCAGGTAACACTGCCCTCCTATCTCAGGAGCTGTCCTGAGGACCCAGTGGGGGCACTGCAGGGAGTGAGAAAGACCAAGGAGGGACCTGAAGGCTTAGCAATGAAAGAAGTTGTGTCCCTCTTAAGGGACAAAGCTGATACGCGAGACCAGCTGTCAGTCACCTTAAAAGGCATGTGGGAGATACTGCCCAGGTTTAAAATGAGAGAAACAAATGGCAAAAATCAAATCAAGAACTGACTGGAATTGAAAGCAAGAATCACAACAGTAACCCCTCTCCACATCGATCGCTCACCATCACGAAGGCTGAGATCTGAACAGTGTCCCACTGTGGGAAGATGGGTTGTCTCTACAACCAAGAGCGGCAGTCTGCCATGAGCCTTTAAGATCATTCAGCTACCCCATCGCTATACTTTCCCCCCAGATGTAGGAAGGTCCTGGGAGCCTGAAGAACATAATCCCATTTCTTCAGTGTATCTTTGAAAGAAGAAATATTGGTGGTGGGCCCACCTTGGCCAGAGACTGTGCAGTTGTAGTGGGTGCTAAGAAGCCCCAGGCAGTCACAGGGTGCCAGAGTGAGGATGGGCATGAGGTATCAGTGTTAAGGGACAGATAAGGCTAGGCCAAGCCAAGGGACTGAGAAGGGAGAGGGAAGAGGACCTGAACAGAGGAACAACGTGCACACCCCCCAGATGTGAGACTACATGGCAGACTCCTAGGTGTCACCCCATACCCATCCTCTCCTTCCTTGGAAGCAATGTTTACCTCAGCACATGGCTATCTAAAATAAACACTAGCCAAAATAAAAATTTCCTAGCCTAACAGCTAGGTGTGGCTCTGTGACAAAATGTTAGCTAATGGTGTGTAAGCAAGTGTGACTCCCAGAAACTGTTCTTAGAGGCAGGGTTATGACCTTCCTTGTTCCTTCCTCCTTCCTGCTGCAAACGGTGGGTATAACAGCTGTAGCTTGAGCAGCCACCTTGGACCATGAAGTGGAAGTCACATGGTACAATGGCAGATGCACGAGGTAGTAGAAGTCTGGGTTCCTGACTCTCTGGAACACTATACCAGCTCTAGACTTCTTTTACATGATAAGTATAGTTTTATCTTGTTAAACTAGTATTGAGAGGTGGGCAGAGTATTCTTGTCACTTGACGACAAACCTAATTCTAGTTAGTAAAGTGAAGAGCTTGTTTAGGAATTGAAGATTGTCCAGTGTGGCTTAGACACAAAAGGAGACCCTGAAGGGGTCAGAGAAATGTAGGTAAGTGCCACTCGGGGGAGCTCAGGCTTTCCTCAGTAGATTACAGGACCAATGAAGGCTCGTGAGAAGGATCCAAACAGACCAGTGTTCTGGACTAGAATTTTTGCAGAAAAGGAAACTCAGATAGAAGATGCTACTATAGCATAAGTAAAAATGATGGAGAAACCATCAGCTGTATGAATAATTCATGTACAAATATGAATAATCAAGTCAATAGTATCTACCTAATAGAGTTGCTGCAAGAGTTCAATGACAGTTGAACCTTGGACAATTGAACCAAGTCTGTAGACTTGCAGACTAACTGAATGTTGAAAGTGAAGGAAAAAGAGGTCAAGGTGAGTCCTGGCCCTCAGGCCACTTTCCTAAAACGAGAACATGGAAAGAACAGCAGCTGGTATGTGGGGATAGAATAGAGTTTTGAAGTTCAAGGATGAGACAACTGGCCTGGAGTGCCACAGGCGAGAGGCCACAGGAACCAGAAGTGGGACCCACATCTTCCAACATCAAGTACTGTCCTCTTTCTGTGGGAAACATAACTCACAGCACAGGAATTCAGTGCTATAGTCCAAAGGCAGAGTGGGCATCCTGGCAGACAGGGCTTTGCAAGATAGACATAAGGGGTGGGCAGAGGGACACCCTCACACTATCTTATACATGACTTTTAAGACTGAACTCTACAATTTCACTCCCTGAACCCATCCCACTCCACAGCCCCCCACCCCACCACCAGAAACTGCTGGTATACTGAAAGTGTCCTTTCTTAAGCTATGCTGCTTTCTATGTAGAGGACTGACACCAGGTGATTTATCCCTAACTCATGAGGATTAGAGATAACTGGGATTTTTTAAAATGTTTCTCTCAAGCTGTCTTTTTAGTACACAAAGCCGGAGGCTAGGAGCAGTACTTCCTGCACCTTGATACTCTCCCAGGGTCTGTGGTGTTACTGTCCTCGCAAATCCAAGAGAGATGCAGAAAGTTTTCTCCTTTATGATAAAGGATAACTATGATGATCGCAGATGCTGCTTAAATGATGTTTATTCTAAGCCAGATACTTTTATATGTTAGTTCATTTTTACAACAATCTTAGGTAGCAATTCTTAATATACCCATTTTATAAATAAGGGAGCAGACTCAGAGATGCTAAGTATTAGTAGTTTACCCAAACCATATGGCTAGTAACTCGGGGAGTCTGAATGGGATCCCTTTTGTCTGGTTCCAGATTCTACACTTCTAATCTACCTACTTCACTGCTAAGAAGATAAGGTGGGACACCTGTGGCAGAAAACATCAAAGAAAGCACTTGATGAGGGTATGAAAGTGTCATGAGGGAGTTCCCTGGTGGTCAGTGGTTAGGAATCCACCTTGCAATGCAGGGGACCTGGGTTCCATCCCTGGTCAGGGAACTAAGATTCCACACACTGTAGGGGAACTAAGCTTGCATACCACAACTAAGTCCCGACACAGCTATATAAATATTATTTAAAAAACAAGAAAATGTGTCACGAGAATTTTGCTTCCTAAGTTTTCATGTGTCATACAGGAAAATCCTCAAAAGACAGAATCCAAACCCATGATTTTCAGAAGGTAAACTGAGGTCTGAGACTTCCAGATGAGTATAAGGCAGAATCAGGACCAGATTTCAGAGCCTAGCTCTTAGCAGACTTGTTTCTGTTCCCACAGGGTTGTATTCATAAACCACAAGATATTCAAATAAACCAGCACACTCTGAGGATCAGACTGATCTCAGTTCTCACTGTACACAGTGGGGAAATGGTCATTTACTTGAGCCACTTGAGACAAGTGAGAAAGTAACCTAGAAAATTAAGAAGAGGTGAAGGTAAAGTCTTATTTTATCTGGAGAGACGGAAAAGAAAGTGACCAGTGCTGGGATCTGGTGGAAGGAAAGAGGAGAAATCAGCAAGCACCCCTCAACCTTAGAAGAACATAGCTCTGGACTTACCATATTAATTTTGGTACCCCTTTATAAAAGAGTCAAGGATTTCCTCAAAAACAACAAAAAAAGGCTTAAAAGTGCTTGGGGAATTGGGAGACTACTTTGTGTTTAACTCGCTTGTGGTCTTAGGAGGGTCATTGCCCTATCTGGGCCCCAGGTGCCTTATAAGACATGACCATCCTGTAAGGCCCTGCCTGGGTGACTAGACATGTCTGGACAACATCTCAGTCCTTTGTCCAACTGCAGCACAAGGGACTTAAAAATAAAGATCTTCTCAAATGCTCCTGTACTCACCCTCATGCAGAGTCTGACCTGAGTTCGGGGATCCCCAGGGCCTCATGATGAGGAAAGTAAGTCATTTCCAGAGCAATGGACCCCCAAGGAGAAAGTGCCAGGGAAAGACTACACTGGGGAGATGGGTTGTTGCTATTTAGACACCCATTTAAAGTAGGCTTTCTAGTCAAAGTTAGAAATAGTCACTGCAGAAAGTTAAAAGAGAATACAAGAATGCACGTGCACATACACACACACATCCATCTATCTATATACATATAGAAGAAAGTAATCATATATAATTGCATTCTTCAGATATTCCCACTGTGAGTATGTTGGTCTTTTTTCTTACCAAATCTTTCTTTCCCTCTGTTACAAACTGAATTGTGTCCCTCCCAAATTCATATGTTGAAGCCCTAATCCTCTATGTAATTATGTTGGAGATAAGGCTTTGCGGAGATAAGATTAAATAAGGTCCTAAAGATGGGGCCCTTATCTAATAAAACTGACGTCATTATAAGACAAGGAAGAGATAGCAGAGATCTCTCTCTACCTTCAACTCACATGCACACGTAATGGCATAGAAGGTGGCCATCCTCAAGCCAAAAAGAGCCCTTGTCAGAAACGAACCTTGACATCACCTTGACCTAGTACTTCTGCCCCAGAAAACTGAGAAAATAAATCACTGTTGTTTCAGCCACACTATCTGTGGTGTTTTGTCATGGTGGGCCTAGGAAATTAATACACCTTCTGTGTGGGTGTGGTGTGGGTGTGGGTGTAGATACTGATACATCTTAACTATAGAGTCTAGACTTAACAGTTTTGTTAAACTCACACAACAGTCCAGTTTGATGTCTTTTCATTTACTCCTCACATTATTTCCAGGCCCCAAACAGGGCTTGAAGAGGAAGCTCTAGGAGATTATGTACCTGGCCTACAACACAGAGCTCGGAAGGGATGGAGCTACAGTACAAAGTAAAGTCTCCCCAACATCTCATTATACTAAGCAATCTTCTTTCAAAAATGTTAAGGGATGATAAAGTTTGTATTCTGGTTGTTAGATTTGCAAATCTGCCACAGTTGCAAAGCTAGTTAATGCTCTAGGAAGACAAAAGGATCTTCAGGGTCTTGAGGAGATCTGAAAATATGGAGTCTGTGGGTCTTAAGGAAGACCTGACCTTTGCAAACTGGATCTAGATGGGGAAGTGCTAAACAGAAGGGCACCACAAATTGAAACCTACCACAAACCCAAAATCCAAGGGTTCTATCATTCAACCTGTAAACGCAGGAAAAGTCATTCAAAGAACCATAAAGTAGTAAGGGAAATAAAGGTTGGAAAGTACTTAAATGTTTGAGCAAAGGAGATTGATAGAATAAGCTGTGAAATTTACCCACAAAGGAGTACTATGCTGAGGCAACAAAGAATGAGGAAGATTTCTGTGAACTGATATGGAGTGATTTCCAGAAAGCACTGGGGAAAAGGAGAGTATAGAAGAGCATATACAGTCCACTGTATTTTTGTACAAAATACGGGAATTTAAAAAAAGAACACATATATACATCTATCTGTCTTTACAGATAGAATAAATCACAAAACGGTAGTTATATACAAAGGGTGGTAGTGAAATAGGGTGGAAGGAATTCAGTAGGAAGTAATGCTTTTCTGAGTATGCCTTTTTGGGTAGTTTTGAATTCTAGAAGCATGTTAACATTCTGCATATTTTTTTAGAAGAAGAAAAAGAAAAACCTAGAATTGAAACAAAATGAGTACAACTGAATTTCAAATGAATTCATAAAGTGAAGAGAAACAGAATAGCTCATCAAGGTAACTTAGGTACACATTATTTGGCCATAAACCCTTAATTTTGGGCAGGGTGTGAAAGAGAACTGCAAACAAATCCTGAACTTTAAATAGGTTTGCTTTATGTAGAGATACACAAAACAATTTTAAAATTACTCTAGATGTATTATAGATATAACCAAATAAATCAGTGTGCTGATGTTGTTAGAAGGATTCTCACTGTGGAAGAAGAGGGGATGCAAATACACAATGGAAAGGCAAGTACCTTTATCTGAATAGACTGAGGTATCAAGTAGAGTCTATCATTTCTAAAACAGGCATATGTACATGCTGGGAGGGATTGGGGGCAGGAGGAGAAGGGGACGACAGAGGATGAGATGGCTGGATGGCATCACTGACTCAATGGACGTGAGTCTCAGTGAACTCCGGGAGTTGGTGATGGACAGGGAGGCCTGGCGTGCTGCGATTCATGGGGTCGCAAAGAGTCAGACACGACCAAGCAACTGATCTGATCTGATCTGATATGGATGTGTACATATACCTACAAGTATGCATATATATGGAGAAGGAAATGGCAACCCACTCCAGTGTTTTTGTCTGGAGAGTCCTGTGGACAGAGAAGCCTGGTGGGCAGCTGTCCATAGAGTCGCACAGAGTGGGACATGACTGAAGCGACTTAGCATGCATACATGCATTGGAGAAGGAAATGGCAACTCACTCTAGTATTCTTGCCTGGAGAATCCCAGGGACAGAGAAGCCTGGTGGGCTGCCATCTATGAGGTCACACAGAGTCAGACACGACTGAAGTGACTTAGCAGCAGCAGCAGCAGTATGCATATATATGGGCTTCCCTGGTGGCTCAGACAGTAAAGAATCCTCCTGCAATGCGGGAGACTTGGGTTCGATCCCTGGGTTCAGAAGATCTGCTGGAGAAGAGAACAGCTACCCACTCCAGTACTCTGGCCTGGAGAATTCCATGGACTGTATAGTCCATAGGGTCACAGAGTCAGATGAGCAACTTTCACATGCATGTATATAAATGAACAAATACACAAGTACGTGTATTGTGTGTATACCAGTATATATTTCCTCTGCCTACTGAAAGGGCCAAGAAGCAAAGATTACTTCATTAGGCATGAACATACCTAGTACCTAAATCTTAGTTTCTAATGTCATTTTTCACTTAAAGGAATCAGAGCTCCTTGGGAAGAAATGGCATATCCCAGAACTAGGGTAGAATAGTATGGGGAAGTAAAACTTACCATGATGTCTCAGCACTCTTGCAAAAAGCCCTAGACTCCTGAGACTTTATAAATCATGATAATAAAATCTATAGCTAATTTGTCTAGTTAACTGCTCTTCTCTGACTCCAAACATAATGAAACTTTGCTTATCTACCTGAGAAGCTAAATGGTTATAACTCCAACTATAACTCAAGATTAATACAGAGATATTCTAAGAGATATTCTGGAGTAGGAAGAAAGAGACCTAGGAACCCAGAGAGAGCTCTAGATATGTTTATTTATATTCCAAAGGGCTGGAGTAAGAAGGGGACTCTCTTTAGGAGGAAAAGAGGACAGCTACATCCTGCCTTTTATAAGCAAGGGAAAAAAATCACTTCTTTTTGTTCCTTATGGGGTACTGGCTACTCATGTAGGATAATTGGCCTGGCTCTTACTGCATTGCCCTAAGAATAAAAACTAAGGCAGAGAGAGATTAATGCATTTATTATTTAAGGTAAGGGATTTAAATAAAGGGCTTCCCAGGTGCCCCAAGTGGTAAAGAATCTGCCTGCCAATGCAGGAGATGTAAGAGACGTGGCTTCAATTCCTAGGTTGGGAAGATCCCCTGGAGTTGGAAATGGCAACCCACTCCAGTATTCTTGCCTGGAAAACCCCATGGACAGAGAAGCCTGGCAGGCTACAGTCCATAGCGTCTCAGAGGAGTCAGATGCAACTGAACACACACATTTAAATAAGAAATCCATCACTGATCTAGAACACTTTGTGTATATGTTCAGGATAAAATTAATAAATATGAAATATTAAAAACCCAACAGATAGGTACTAATGAACTAGAACATCTTGTTATGCCAGAAAGTATAGGAGTATTTTAAAGAAATGATGAGGGCATGCATGTCACAGAACAACAAGAGCCAGTTTAAAGGAACTCCCACTAGGAGTTCCTTTGTCAAACCTGGGAAAAACTGAATACTTAGGTAGTTCGTAACTATAAAATGAATTATAAACCATTGAAAATATAGCAATCTATAAGTTTTTACCAATAACAAATACAGAAAGAAAAGAAAGAAGGGAGGGAAGGAGGAAAAGTGGGAGGAAGGAAATAAATGGAGGATGAGAAGGGAGGCTTCTTGCTTATAGTAAAATTCTGAGTGCTAACTAGATGACATGGAGGAGGGGGAGCTGGAATTAAAAGACCATCATTTTTCAACCATCATAGTAAAGATTGGTTCAGGCAAAACTGATCGCTACATATTAAATGTAGCAGGAAATTTTGATGCAGAGCAGAGTAATGGCATAGTATTAAAAGTGTTCACTCATAGATTCCAAGGGAAAATGTAATTATACAGTGGTCTCATCAGACACCACCACATTTAGGTGCTCAAAATAAAAATCAGCTGAAGGGCAGATGGGTATGGATGCCTCCTGATGTGATGTTCTAAGAGGGACACAATGTCATTTGTGCAGTTTTCCAGCGAAGAGTGCAGAAACTGAATTTACTCTTGAGAAAGCATCAGATAAATGCTAAAAAAAAAAAAAAAAAAAATTAAAGGACTTAATTTTTTTTTTAATGCTTAAATGTCTTAAAGACAAAGGCCATGGAACTATTCCAGGTTAAAGGAGACTGAAGAGGCATGACAACTAGATGCAGCACCTGATCCTGAACTGGATTCTGTACTAGAAGAAAAATTATAAAAGACATTACTGGAGAAATTAACAAAACTGCAATGCAGCCAGATTAAAGTACGGTATCAATGTAAATGTATGAAGTTGAAAACTATGTTTTGCTTACTTGAGATAATATTCTTATTCCTAGGAAGTACACATTAAACTATTATCTTAGTTCAGGGCACTACAACAAATATACCACAGACTGAATGCCTTAAACAACAGACATTTATTTCTCACAGCTCTGAAGTCTGGGAAGTCCAAGATCAAGGTACCAGCAAATTCACTTCCCATGTGAGGGCCCACTTCCTGGCTTGCAGACGGTTGCCTTCTTCCTGTGTCCTCCCATAGCAGAAAGAGAGCAAGTTCTGGTATCTCTGTTTATGACACCAATCCCATCATGGAAGCCTCACCCTCAAGAACTTCTTTATATCTTGAGGACTTCAAGGTATGAATTTGGGGGAGAAACATTGAGTCCATAACATTCTACCCTTGGATCTCCTAAAATCATGTCCTTCTCACATGCAAGTACATTTAATTCCACTTCAACATCTTCCACAGTTTTAACTCATTCCAGCATCTATTCTAAAGGCTGACATCCAAAGTCTTATCTAAATATTATCTAAACCAGAAAAGAACCAAACGATTCAACCTGAAGTAAAACCTTCTCCTGCTGTGAACCTGTGAAACTGGATAAATTATGTGCTTCTGAAATACAGTGGTGGAACAGGCATAGGATAGAGTCTCAGTCCAAAAGAGAGAAATTGGAATGAATAAAGAAATGACAGGTTCCAAAAAGGTCCAAGCCTAGCAAAGTAAATACCACTATAGCTTAAGGCTGGAGAATAATCTCTTTGGTTTGATGCTTGCATTATGGATGTGGTGGGGCATGAGTCCCACCTATGTGGCTCTGCTGGGTAGGGGTCACTCCACCAAGGCCCTGGGCAGCTGCCATCTGGCCTATTGAAGTCAAGACAATCCTCTCTCCCCTTTGGAACCAAGGAAGCAGCCCTGATGGTCTCTGAATCACCACTGGTATCCCTTGTCTTGAAGAATGGTATCTGTTTGCAGGCAAAGAGCTCTATAGTCTGGTCCCATAAAATCTAAATCTGACAGCCTGCCTTCATCTTGTCTTCTTTAGTTCAAACTAGCAGTGTTTCTGCTAGGGTGGCTGATTAGGTCTGTGGTTCACTCCCAAACTGACCTTTTAAATCAAATGCTTCTTGGGCCATCCCCTTAGAGTTTTTGTCAAAACAAGCTTTCTTATTTTTTGCAATATACAGATAGGCTGGGAATTTTCCAAATCTTAAGTTCTGTTTCCTTTTTGCTAAATAATTCCTTCTTCAATTTGTTTCTCTCCTCTCATATTTTACTATAATAAAAGCATTCATGAGGAATCAAGCCACTCCTCCAACACATCCCCTTAAACAATTTCTAAATCTTGCATCAGTTAGATATCCAGTTTCTTCACTCACAAGTTCTACCTTCCACAAATATTAGTCAGTCAGTTCAGTCACTCAGTCATGTTGGACTCTTTGCGATCCCATGAACCGCAGCACGCCAGGCCTCCCTGTCCATCACAACTCCCGTAGTCCACTCAAACCCCTGTCCCTCGACTCGATGATGCCATCCAACCATCTCATCCTCTGTCATCCCCTTCTCCTCCTGCCCTCAATCTTTCCCAGCATCAGGCTCTTTTCCAATGAGTCAGCTCTTCACATCAGGTGGCCAAAGTATTGGAGTTTCAGCTTCAGCATCAGTCCTTCCAATGAACACCCAGGACTGATCTCCTTCAGAATGGACTGGTTGGATCTCCTTGCAGTCCAGGGGACTCTCAGGAGTCTTCTCCAACACCACAGTTCAAAAGCATCAATTTTTTGGCACTCAGCTTTCTTTATAGTCCGACTCTCACAACCATACATGACCACTGGAAAAACCATAGCCTTGACTAGATGGACCTTTGTTGACAAAGGAATGTCTCTGCTTTTTAATATGCTGTCTAGGTTGGTCATAACTTGCCTTCCAAGGAGTAAGCGTCTTTCAATTTCATGGCTGCAATCACCATCTGCAGTGATTTTGGAGCCCCCCAAAATAAAGTCTGACACTGTTTCCACTGTTTCCCCATCTATTTGCCATGAAGTGATGGGACTGGATGCCATGATCTTCGTTTTCTGAATGTTGAGCTTTAAGCCAACTTTTTCACTCTCCTCTTTCACTTTCATCAAGAGGCTCTTTAGTTCTTCTTCACTTTCTGCCATAAGGGTGGTGTCATCTGCATACCTGAGGTTATTGATATTTCTCCCGGCAATCCTGTATGCAGTTCCAAAGCAACTCACACATAGGTATTTGTTACAGCAGCGCTCCACTTCTCAGTAACAACAACAACAAAGTCTGCTCCAGCTACTAGAACAAAATACCATAGACTAGGTATGGTAGAAATCAAAAGACGTTGATCTCTCATAGTTCTGGAGGCTGACAAGTCCAAGGTCAAGGTGCCAGCACATTTGTTTACTGATGAGGGCCACCTTCTCAATGTGTCCTCACGTGGCAGAGAGCAAGCAAGCTCTGGTCTCCCTCTTCTTATAAGGATCCTAATCCCTTCATCATGGGGACCCCAACCTCAGGACCTCATCTAAACATATTTCTCTCCCAAAGGCCTCACCTCCAAATACTATCATACTGGAAGTTAGGGTTTCAACGTACAAATTTGGAGAGGCAGCTGTAAACTCTCTGTCTGTAATAAGTTTTTAGGGATTAATGTCTGTGATGTACACATGGTAAGTTGCTTTAGTCATGTCTGACTCTTTGCAACCCATGGACTGTAGCCAGCCAGGCTCCTGTGTCCATGGGATTTTCCAAACAAGCATACTGGAGTGGGTTGCCATTACATTCTCCAGGGGATCTTCCCAACCCAGGGATCAAACCCAGGTCTCCTGCATTGGCAGGTGAATTCTTTACCACTAGCACTCTCAAATGAAAAAAATAAAAGATATTATGAAAGATAGATAGGGCATATGATACGGCAATGGGGTAAAATGAAAAAATAATAAGTGAATCTAGGTAAATGGTATATAGGCATTCTTTGTATTCATCATATTATTGCAACTTTTCTAGAAGTTTTCAAGTTTTTCCAAATAAAAAGCTCAAAAAAAAAAAAATAAATTGGAGGAAGTTTGGAGGCAATCCATTGAATGAGAAGGTTCCCTGGACTATATTTCACTAGACAAATATTTCTTGCACGTCTACTATGTAATGTAGATATGTAATAGGCACTATTCTGGCAGCTGGGCATTGGGCATCTGTGAACAAAACAGACCACAATGATTCCTCTCCTAATGGGAGAGCTAGGTAATAAATGAGGTGGATAAATAAGATAATGGGAGTGAGAAAACATGGACTTAGAAGGTGTCATCAGAGAACCAGGAAAGAGTCGTGGGCCAAGTGTCAGGAAGGCTTCAGTCTACATGGCCTGCCATTGCCCTGCGTGCACCTGTACCGGTCACCTTCTCTTTGCAGGCCTCAGTTATCTCATTTGTAAAATGAAATGATCAAGCAAGACACTGGGCTTCACAAGGGCAGGGAACATATCTGTTTCTGTTCTGCTGTTGTTAGTGGATGAGTTCTAGCTCTGTTCACAAAGTCTGGCATAGAGCAGGTGATCAATAACTCATTCTGGAATGAATGAATGGCTACTTGATCTCCAAAGTCATTTTTAGCTCTAGGATTTCCAATACTATGACTCACCTTGAAGGATGTCATGTCACCTCAGACATCACATCTCATTCCACAGATATTAGAAGGATAATGAGGGAATTATGAACAACTTTATGCTAACAAAGTCAATAACTTAGAAGAAATGAACAAATTTCTTGAAAGATATAGACTACCAAAACTCAAGAAGTCAAGAAGAAACAAGTAACATGAATAACTATCTGTGTCTATTAAAGAAACTGAATTTGTAGCTAAAAATTTTCCCACAAGGTAAATTCTAGGCCCAGATGACTTTACTGGTGAATTCTACCAAACAGTCAAGAAAACAGTAATACTAATTCTACACAAACCCTTCCAGAAAAATTTTGGAGGAACAATTCCCAACTCTACAATGGCAGCATTACTCTGATATCAAAAACACTGACAGATGTTATAAGAAGGGAAAATTACAAAATTACAAACTTACATCCCTCATGAACATAGATGCAAAAATTCCTAGCAAATGACCTCAAAGTGTAGACAAAAAATTTTTAAGGTTGAGTGAGGTGTAAGCACTAGTCACAGGTGGTAACTGAGCTGAAATGGGGTGTGAGGTCAGAGAGAGGTTATTTTAAACACAGCTATTTTCCACAAATTAAATACAGGTTTTGAATGTCCCCTTCTCAATTCAGTAATGCCTGCACAGAAAGAATTCCATGCCAAAGATATGCCTTATCTAAACTAGCAGCCCCACACTGGAATATACACCCTTCTGTTTTTCACTGCAGTAAGAAAACAAAATGAGATCTACCCTCTTAACAAATTGTTAAGTGCAAAATACAGTATTATTAACTATAGACACAATGTACAGCAGATCTCTGAAACTTTTTAATCTTGCAGAATTGAAACTTTATACCCATTGAATAGCAATTCCCCATCTGCCCCTCACCTCAGCCCCTGGAAACCACCACTTAACAGTCTGTTTCTATGGAATATTAGCTTCAAAAAAAAGGAAAAAAAAGGAAATTGTACCAAATATGACAATAAGGATGAGCCTGGAGGACATTATACTGAGGGAAATAAAACTGTATGATTCCATTTATATGAGGTATCTTAAAATAGTCAGACTCATAGAAAAAGAATATGCTCTGTTTTTGCACTTCACCTTTACTGGCCTTGTGTGCGTGTGTGTTGGAGAAGACTCTCGAGAGTCCCTTGGATGGCATGGATCAAACAAATCAATCCTAAAGGAAATCAACCCTGAATATTCACTAGAAGGACTGATGCTGAAGCTGAATCTCTGATGTTTTGGCCACCTTGATGCGAAGAGCTGACTCATTGGAAAAGACGCTGATGCTGGGAAAGATTGAGGGCAGGAAGAGAAGGGGACAACAGAGGATGAGATAGTTGGATGGCATCACTGACTCAATGATGAGTTTGAGCAAATTCTGACAGATAGTGAAGGACAGGAAAGCCTGGCACACTGCAGTCCACTGGATCACAAAGAGTTGGACATGACTTAGCAACTGACCAACAATAACAGCATGTTGGGGGTGGGGTGTCTTTTTCTCTTCATCCAAAGGGAAGTCCTTATGAGCACTGTTTTCTTCTGCTCTTCCCTCACACTAGGCAGGATCTTGTGGGAACTTATTTGATTGACTGAATGGAATCAGGGTAGCTGGCCCCACACCACAACAGATGAGCTACACAAGGAAAAGAAGACCAAGGGCAGCTCTGACATGGTGAAAACCACTTATGACCTAGAGGTTTGGAGTAAGAAGGTACCCTGAGTCCAATATTATCAAGTCAATCTCCTTCTCTGGCTCTGAAAAATAGCAACGACCTGCTGCTGCCGCTGCTAAGTCGCTTCAGTCGTGTCCGACTCTGTGCAACCCCAGAGACGACAGCCCACCAGGCTCCTGCATCCCTGGGATTCTCCAGGCAAGAACACTGGAATGGGTTGCCATTTCCTTCTCCAAGCAACGACCTAGAAAAGCTTAAAAGAAAGTTCAGGGGAGTTAAAATACCACCAGCAAACAAACCTAGATTCAATCCACCTCTACTGCTTATCTCCTACCCAACCTGAGCAACTCCCTTAGACTCTTTGAAGCTAGTTCAGTTCAGTTCAGTTTAGTCACCGAGTTGTGTCTGACTCTTTGCAACCCCATGAATTGCAGCACGCCAGGCCTCCCTGTCCATCACCAACTCCCGGAGTTCACTCAAACTCACGTCCATCGAGTCGGTGATGTCATCCAGCCATCTCATCCTCTGTCGTCCCCTTCTCCTCCTGCCCCCAATCCCTCCCAGCATCAGAGTCTTTTCCAATGAGTCAACTCTTTGCATGAGGTGGCCAAAGTACTGGAGTTTCAGCTTTAGCATCATTCCTTCCAAAGAACACCCAGGACTGATCTCCTTTAGGATAGACTGGTTGGATCTCCTTGCAGTCCAAGGGACTCTCAAAAGTCTTCTCCAACACCACACTTCAAAAGCATCAATTCTTCAGTGCTCAGCTTTCTTCACAGTCCAACTCTCACATCCATACATGACCACTGGAAAAACCATAGCCTTGACTAGACAGACCTTTGTCCTCATATAAAATAATGTTCGGTGACCACACCTCATAGGATTATCATGAAGATTAAATATGATAAGACAAATATGGCCCTCAGATAATGGAGGTATTTGTAAGTGGCACTACCTCATATCTCAAGATAAAGTGAAGTGAAGTGAAGTCGCTCAGTCGTATCTGGCTCTTTGCAACCCCATGGACTGGAGCCTACCAGGCTCCTCTGTCCATGGGATTTTCCAGGCAATAGTACTGGAGTGGATTGCCATTTCCTTCTCCAGGGGATCTTCCCGACCCAGGGATCGAACCCGTGTCTCCCGCATTGTAGACAGACGCTTTACCGTCTGAGCCACCAGGGAAGTCCTGTGATCTGGAAATGCCCTGGGTGAAGTCCAGTCAGCATATGTCCTACTGTGCATGGTTTTCTCTTTCCCAACCTGTACAAGTGTCTCTAAGGAAGCCCTGGGCCCAGCAGGGGCTCAGCTCAGTCTCACAAAACCTTTACACTTAGAGTCACAATTGAATTTATTTAAAGACTCACATTTAGCTAACTATAGCTTTCCCGCTGAATCTCATAACAATACCTGGCATATACTTGCCCAAATAGATCTATGAAATTTCACAGTGTGACACCATTCTCTTATAAAAAGCCATCTTCTCAGTAAGGAACCACCTCTTTGTTTTCCATAGCCTTGTCACAGGCCAGATGCACCTCTCTGCAGGTGAGGAGGCTGGGTGCTGAGCAAACAAACCCGGGCCCAGCTGCCATCCAGAGGAGCTCTCCCTCTGGGAAGAGAATGAGCTGCTCAAAGGCATAATTTACCAAGCCCACAGCTCACAGCTATGCCCCCAGGAACTGTGGGGTGCCAGGTGCAGTCTGTGTGTGATGTGGGGACTCAGTTTGCTCAGAAGCAGACACAAAACAGCTGAGATAACCAACCCGGGCAAAAGGCAAAGGAGACTGACTGCCAGCTTCCTCGAAAAGCAAGATGAGAAAGGACGATAACAGAAGGGCATCAGTCACACATCAGTATCACAAGGAGCATGGTCACGCAGCTTCCCGTGACCAGCGCCAAAGGAACAGCCTGGATGTTCAGTGCCACTTACAGCAGGACAGGAAGTAGGGTCAGTGTGTCTGAGGAGGACGGGAAATGCTTTTGTTATGAGTGGACAGGGCACCCTGGGAAGTCAGCCACCCTCTTCTCAGCCCTGGCAGAGGGAGCACAGCCATCCAGAAGTGCAGGACAAATGTCGTCCCTCAGAGGAAAACTATGCATGGTCTGCAGCACGCCCTTTTTCTTTATCAGATTCTGACCACAGAGGAGCTGTCTTACACCTCTTAGTTAGTTGTAGCAAACTACAGACATGCTTATTCAACCTTGCCCAGTAGAATTTCAGTTAGATTCCCTCCTCTTCCTGCCTACCTCATGGGAAAAAAGATGAAAAAAAAAAAAAAATTAGGTTTTTTTTTTTTTTTTTCCCCTTTATTCAAATTTTGATACAGTTTTGACTTTTTCTCTGAAGCGGTTATAACATGTGCCTGGTTCCCTCCTCATATGAATAAAATAGACACTATCTCTATGAGAGTCATGAGTTTACTTTTTCCTGAAAATTATCCTTTAACTTTCTCCTTCTGCTAGGCACCTCTGAAGCAACCCCAAGCTGGCTGGCATCCCTACTAGGAGCCAAGAAACCCACTAGCCTAGGAAATGAGAGGACACGGAGACTGCGCAGACATGGGCAGGGCTTCATTCTGCATTAGTGACCACAGCCACCCTTTTTTGAGTCCTCACTGCAGCACGCGGGCCTCCGAGTGACCTGCTCCACACTAAGCAGTCTCACTGGATCCTACAAAGACCCTGAACAGTAACTATTTCCCTGTTACAAATAAGGGAACTGAGGCTCAGAAAGATAAAGCAACTTGCTCAAGTCACTCACGCAGGAAGTACTGAGGAAGAAATCGGATCAAGGTCTATCTGGTAATTCTCAGGCAAACTTACCTTGGCTTTATTTATTTTCTTTTATTGAGGTATAGTTGATAAACAATATTATATACTGTTTCAATCGCAGCATAGCAACTATGTTTAAAGTTACTATGAAATGGTGGCTATATTCCCTGCACTATACAATATATCCTTGTAGCTTTTTATTTTGTACCTAGTAGTTTCTACCTCTTAATCCCCTTATTTCACTTAGCATAATATCCTCCAAGTCCATCCACGTTGTTGCAAATGGGAAAATTTCATTCTTTTTTATGGCTGTGTAATATTCAGTTGTGTATATACCACATCTTTTAATTCATTTATCTATCTGGACATCTAGGCTGCTTCCATGTCCTGGCTATGGTAAACCGTGCTGCAGTGAACACTGGGGTGCATGGATCTTCTCACAGCATTGTTTTGGTTTCCTTTGCATGTATACCCAGGAGAGCAATTGCTAGAAATTAAAATTTCAGAATCTTTGAGGATTGAGGTTTAATTCATCACTAAACACCCAGAGGACTTCCCTGGTGGCTCAGCTGGTAGAGAATCCACCTGCAATGCGGGAGACTTGGGTTTGATACCCGGGTTAGGAAGATTCCCTGGAGAAGGGAATGGCTACCCACTCTGGTATTCTGGCCTGGAGAATTCCATGGACTGTATAGTCCATGAGGTTACAAAGAATGGGACACGACTGAGCAACTTTCCAACACCTAGAAGAGATGCCCAAGAACGGGGTAGCCTTCCAAATCCAAGAGAATTTTCAGGCCTCCTCCATGCTTCCTCACATGCAGCTGCCTGCTGACCTGTGGGTCATACCACCTATGAGCAAACATAACTGAATTTCTCTCTGAATCCATGGTCCCAACTTCAAAGTGGTCAGCATGCTTAGAGATCCTGCTCCATTCCTCTGGTTTACTCCATCCTCAATGACAATTTCAAACCTTCTTGGCTCAAACCTCCTCTACTAAAACCTCTCTTCCCCTCACCTCCCTACAAAATGTCTCCTTTTCTCTGTATCCTAACTTTGCAGAGAAAACAGAAGCCCCTTCAGTCTTCCACTACAGATTGCCTCCAGCTACTCCCCTCCCCAGTCCTTCTTCCTTTCTGACCTGCTCCTGCTGGGGTTAATCCTCCACTAGGTTTTGGACCAACCACTCCTACCATTGACTTCACTGTCACCTCTTTTTAGTATATTCAATTTCTGGATCAACTTTTTTTTTCCTCATTGACTTAAATTTGTGTGTATGTGATAAAATATATGTAACATAGGAAGAAAAGCTGTGACCAACCTAGACAGCATATTAAAAAGAAGAGATATTACTTTGCCAACAAAGGTCCATATAGTTAAAGCTATGGTTTTTCTAGTAGTCATATATGGATGTGAGAATTGGACCATAAAGAATGCTGAGTGCCAAAGAATTGATGCTCTTGAACTCTGGTGTTGAAGAAGATTCTTGAGAGAAACTTGGACTGCAAGATCAAACCAGTCAACCCTAAAGGAAATCAACCCTGAATATCATTGGAAGAACTGATGCTGAAGCTGAGGTTCCAATACTTAGGCCACCTGATGCAAAGAACTGATTCATTGGAAAAGACCCTGATGCTAGGAAAGATTGAAGACAGGAGGAGAAGGGGATGACAAAGGATGAGATGATTGGATGGTATCACTGACTTGATGGACATGTGTTTGAGCAAGCTCTGGGAGCTGGTGATGGACAGGCAAGCATGGCGTGCTGCAGTCCATGGAGTCACAGAAAGTTGGACATGACTGAATAACTTAACTGACTGAAGATATACTCTTTTGAGCATTTTTGAGTGTACAGCTCAGTGGCATTAAGTATATTCACACTATTGTACAACCTGGGTTTGTACCACCATCCACCTCTAGAATTTTTTCATCTTCCCAAACTGGAACTCTATATCCATTAAACAACAATTCCTCTTTCCTGCCAGGCCCTGGCAACCACCTATCTCTATGAGTTTGACTACTCCAGGGACCACAGGTATGTGGAAGCATACAGTATTTGTCCTTTTGTGACTGTCTTTCCACTGATTTTTAAACATTCTCAATTCTCTCTAATCTAAAACATGAACAAAAACGAGCCCTGGAACCCTCAACTCTCTCTCCAACTATTGCTCTATTTCTCTCTGCCCTTCAGAACCAGAATTCTTGAAGGAACTCTCTGTATTTGCCATCCTCCACCCATCTCACTTCTCCTCATACTCCAGTCTGGCTTCTGGCATTATCACTCTCCCTTCATCACCTAGCTATTGCTGAGGCCAACAGTGACCTCCATTTTGCTAAGGAGAGAATGATGCTTTTCAATCTTCATCTAAATTAGCCTTTAAGCAGAATCTAATGGCGCTGACATCTTTCTTACTGTTCTCATTGCCCAAAGCTCCTGCATGGACTTTTCTTCTCTTTACACCTCTCCAGTGCTCTCATTTGGTCCCACTGTTTGTTGCCACATAGAAAGAGAAGATTTACAAATCCTCATCTGCAGTCCAAACCTTCCCACTGACCTCCAATCTCATTTGCACAACTTGACCTCTCTTCACAGATACATAAAAAGCAGCTCAGATCAAGCATATCCAGAAGATATATATTTCTTTATCTCTGCCCCCCTCTCTGACCAAGCCCCTCACAACCCAAAACATCTCCAATACTCTTTCCAGTCTCAGTGACTCTAGCTGGCCAGTTACACAAGCCAGAAGCCCAGGTGCATCTGTGGCCTCCTCCCTTCACCTCTCACACTCAACCCCACATAGAGCCTATCATCTGCACACATGGAATAGCTCTCAAATCCATCATTTCTCTCAGTCACTTGCATGTCCACTCTGGTACAAGTGCCAGCATTTCTAGTCCACATGATTGTAAGACCTCTTAAACGTGTTTTGCCATCCACTGGACCCACTGTACCCACTGCATCTACTGCAGTGATCACTGGAAGCCAGGGATGTTTACAAAATGCAGGTGTAAGCATGCGTCAAAGAAGAAGACAAGCACCGTGGCCAAGCTCCTTCTTATCTTCAGCCTCGTCCCCCTTTACATGCCCCCACCCCACCCCCCGAGACTCTCACCTCTTCCTGGGTCCTGGTGCCCCCCTGTCTCCTTCCACACAGGACCTTCCCCAGGCCATTGCCTCTCCCCACACTTCTCACCATGACCCCTTACTCCTCCTGCACAGCGAAGACACCTCCTTGCTATTCCTGATTTCCCTGTCTAGGGACACCTCCCCTTTCTGGGTTCTGGTGGCATCTTGACCCTTTTCCTTGTAGTTATCTGTTGTAACTTTACATTTGTTTGTATAACTACTGGACTGTATCTGTAAGTTACATGAGAGCAGGGCTGAGTCTGATTCACTCACCAATGTACCCTCCACAGCCACCTCAGTTCTGCACACGTAAATATCAGAGTAGATAACATTGACACATAAATGCCAGCCACTGCGTGCTTTGTGTGGATCTTCTTACTCCTTCGTCACAACCCCGTGAAGACACTATCATTCTCCCCTCTTCAGAGAGGCAGGAGTAACATATGCACAACTCTTTAGCTCACAAAAGGCAGAGCTGGTTTCGATGGCAGACAGGCTACCTGCAGAGTCTCTGTACTGATGGCTACACCCTACTCAGCGCCACCCATGTTTGTGGAAGGATGTATTTCTGCACAGAAGAAGTTTTACCTGAGAGTTTACCAGACGAATGGTGGTTTTCGTGCCCACGTCTTGTTGGTATTTGACTGTGGGTGCCCCATTAAACCTCAGGACTGCATCGTGATCATCTAGAAACCACAAGGAAACAACACATCAGCAGTGATGACAGTGTGAACATCAGCGATATGAGGAGAGAGAGAAGGTCTGGAGGGAGAGAGGGCAGAAGGAAGAGGAGGGCCAGGGAATAATACTTCCCAATCTTTTTGTCCTCATGGTACTCAGGGGACAGTGACTGTATTTGTATGGCACAGTCAGGTCAGGTTCACAGGCAGAGATCACCAGCTGTCTGCCCAGCCACTGCGAAGGCTAAAGAGGTCCGTACGTTGGTGTTCCTGAAACCCATTCAGTGACGCACAGGGGCAACGTGGACAGGGCCAGTGCATTACTCCCAGTGAATCACTATTCCAGTTACCAAAGGAGCAAACCAGACATTCTCTTGGTATTACCAGTAGGTCATACTTCTATCCTTATCAGAAAATCAAAGATCCTACCATAAGCTTGGCTTAATCCACAAGTGCCGAGTATCCCCATGGCACTCTGAAAAGCTGGCTGGGCATAGCACACAACAGCTCCCTAAGTGTTCCCTTTAGGAATCCAAGCCCCTGGAGGGGTCACAAACCTGGGTGCTGGACGAGATGGAACGAGAAGTCATAGAGCTAAACTAAACCCCATATTTTCTATTAAAAAAAAAAAAAAAGCTCTTTGTAAGGAACAAAATCTTCAATCCAGCCAAGATCAAGTAGACCATCTTTTAAAAAATCTACTCACTCCCCAGCTCTCATTCTCTGTCCTTGTAGCTGTTCAAGCAGTGTTTGGAAGACTAGGAGCAGATTCTCTATCTACAATGATCAATCTGATGGGGGAAGGAACTGATGACTTCTAAGATCCATTTTAACCTGGAGCCTCTGATCCTATGAGAGCTCCTTTCAAGTTTACGTGATCAAACAAGCTTCAGTTCACCACTGAAATCTGCACAGGATTTAGAGGTCAGTCCAAATCTCTGTTCAATTTCTTTCCATGAGGGATTGATTTTGGATGGTTCATGCAAAAAGGTGGCATCAGGAGAAGAAGGGTAGGAGTGGATTTTGGCTCAATATAAGTGGGTCTAAAGGAGAATATCCACAGAATTAAGGGATGAAAGCCTCCCTCTTTTTGTATCCCTACACCCCAGCAATCTAGATATCTCATTCACAAAAACAACCTTATCCTCAATCCTAGGGAAAAAATTTTTATCAAAATGGTTTAAAAGTTACATTGTTTTATACACACACACACACACACACACACAACTATGTATAAAATAGATAGCTAGCTGTATAATACAGGGAATTCAGCCCAGTGCTCTATAACAATCTAGATGGGTGGGATGGGGGTTGGGGATAGGATGGAAGCACAGGAAGAAGGAGATATATGTATAAAAAAAGCTGATTCACATTCTTTTACAGCAGAAACCAATACAGCATTGTAAAGCAATTATCCTCCAATTAAAAATAAAATTTTTTATAAAGTTACATAAGATGTTCATAGTCTAGACATTATCAGATAACAAGACAGGCACAGAGAACCACAAATGGAGCAGCAAGTTTATCTTTAGATAACTCAGATTGCAATCAGTTTTGCTGAAATTAACCACTGGTTTCAAAAGTGACCAGCAGTAGCCATGCTAGAAATGCTGATCCATTAGAAACTTCCCTCAGTCAACTTTCCCATCTCACAGGTGAATAAATTATTAATCTGAGAGTCCCAATAGATAAGAATGGCAAGCTCAAATGCAGTCATTGAGAATCAAATAAAAGGACTATTTACAGAGTTGTGGGTGGAGTTTAATGATGTAGAAATCAAACAAGGAATGGGACCATGCCCTGGGGTTGGATACGGCAGGGAACCCCACCACTACACTGCAGGTGGCAGGAGGCCACCTGGCAGGAACCTCAGAGGGAATCATTACACAGCCTCTCTTTCTTCCTCTCCTCTGACCTCCAGGCCTGGAAGGAAAAGGAAGCAAGCAGGACTCAGAGAACCTGAAAGGGACTGAAACTTTTAGTCAAGGAAGAGAAGCAATCTGCATTCATTCTAAAAGGTGAGATGGGATGGGGAAGGGGTTGGGGGAGGAGACAGATACTCCGCCTCACTCTCCTCCTTCTTAGTCTCAGATTTGTGCCAGTGCTTCCACTATCTCAGTCATTCAGTCATGTCCAAGTCTCTGCAGCCCCTTGGACTATTATAGCCCACGAGGCTCCTCTGTCCATGGGATTTCCCAGTCAAGAATACTGGAGTATGTTGTCATGCTCTTCTCCAGGGGATCTTCCCAACCCAGGGACTGAACCCACATCTCTTGTATCTCCTGCATTGCAGGCAGATTCTTTACCACTAGCACCACCTGGGAAGCCCGCTTCCTCTGTCTAGTTCCAAATGAAAGCCAAAAGGGCAAGAACGCCCAGGTGACACAGTCTACATTTCTACTTCCCAGGAAAGGGTGGAGCATGGGTTTGGAGTGGCAGATAGAGAACACCCAGCACAGGAGGCTTGGGATAGGCCCCTGGCTGACCATGAGAAAGGAGAATGTTTTTGTTCCTTCAATAAATACTGATTAAACACCTACTCTCTGCCTGGCATTGGAGACAATGGTTGTGAGCAAGAAATCAAGGTCCTTGCCCTTAGAGACTTTGAAATCCACTGTAAAGAGAAAGGCAATAAATAAGCACAACAACCTATATTCAAGATAACTACAGATTGTGATCAGTACTGTGGCACAAAAGTAACCTATAATGGAAAAGAATCTGAAAAAATATACATATATATGGAAAGGGTCCAGGAAAGTAAATTCCAGCCAGAGGACACAGCAGTGTCAAGACCCTAAGGAGGGTAAGGACTTAACTGGGAACAAGTGAATGAGGGAAAGAAAAAAGAAAGGATGCAGTGGAAGAGACTGGAAAAAAGCAAACCATGCAGGCTGTGGTATGAAGGTATGAAGTTTGAATTTTATTCTAAGATTTAAAAAAAAATTCGAAGAAGAAAACTTTAAAACAGACCACTAAATCTAAGCTCATAAAAAAAGGGATTAGATTCTTATTTGTCAAACTGTCCTTTGCTATTGCTATTGAAGACTAAAAAACTTTCAGTCTCAAATAGGTCTTCAGGAAATCACCAGGAGAAATCCACAGCTGCTGGGTCCACGTATAATAACTCCAAATAGCTAGAAATTATGGTGAAAGAAATTTTATCACTACTTGGACCAAGTATTTTTTTATATTTTCCAATGAGCTTAATGAATCATATAACCATGTATGGAAGACCATATTCTGATTCTGACTAGGAAAACTAGATATGACACAGATTGGGGTGGGCAAACTATGGCCCACAGAATAAATGTGACCTGCCTTATCTTTGTAAATAAAGTTTTATTGGAACATAACCAGATACATTCATTTATTACTGTCTGTGGTTGATATTCAGGCGGTAAAGAATCCGCCTGCAATGTAGGAGACACGGGTTCGATCCCTGGGTCAGGAAGATTCCCTGGAGAAGGCAATGGCAACACACTCCAGTATTCTTGCCTGGATGCCTGGAGAATCCCATGGATAGAGGAGCCTGGCCATCTACAGTCCATGGGGTCACAAAGAATCAAACATGACTGAGCAAATGAGCATGCATGCACGCACGTGGTTGATTTTGCACTAAAATAGCAGTCATTTTAAGAGAAACTGTATGTCTTCAAAACAAAAAATATTTGCCATCTGGCCCTTTATAGGGAAAGTTTGCTGAACCCTGATATAAACAATCATGCTGTCTGAGCTACTCAATATCCAAGGGTGTCTTCCCAGTCATCGCTTTACCCAGGAACTCCATCTGCCCAAAAATATGCCCAAACTCTACCCACTTTTGCCTTCCATCATGTGGTACACCTGCTTCACTTCAGCCTTTCCTACTGGTCCTTCTGATTTTTTCTTTTTTTTTTTGTTTGTCCCTGTTATTTCCTTGCCCTTCAAATGTAAGCTTTGCTTTAGGTTTTCTCATCAATCTTCTTTTCTGGATTACAACTATCACCTTGAAACAAATGACTCTTAATCTCCCACCCTTACACTTCCCTGGAAGCAAATATCCAACTGCATAGATACCCACAAACACTTTAGACTTAGAACATCCAAAATGGAACCTGTCTTCCTCCAGAAGAATGCTCTCTGTGATATAACATAGCCTGCTCCCAGGCCAGAGACCCTGGCTTCTATCCCTACCAATTAGACTCAGGGTCATGTCTAATTAGAACCAAGCTCTGTCTCTTCTACCTCACCATGCCTCTCAAGTCAAACCTTTTCTTCCCACCACCACCACCACTGCTCAACAGGCCTGGCACTTCCCATTGGATGTGGCAATAGTCCCTAACAGCAGAGAGATTAGATTGCAATCCCCTAAGACAAGGAGACCCAGAGACATATGAAACCTCTCTGAAACACACATGATCCCAACACTTGCTTGCTCAAAACCTTCTAGGCCTCTCCATGGCTTAAAGAACCAAATTCAAAGTCCTTATTATGACGGTCAACTTCCTCTAAGAACTGAACCCTGACTACCCTTCCGACCTCATTTCTCAGCCCTCTTCACCCTGTGAGACCCTACCTCCCAGCCAAACAGGGTTATTTGTGATGCTTAAACATGCTCTGCACTTTTTTTTTCCACGCAGCCTTCGCTTCTTACTTTTGTCTCAGAATGCTCTTCTCCTCTCTTCTAGGAGAGAAAATCAGAAGAATATGAAGTTATTATTTTAACCTGACAAGGGATTCATTCATTATTATAAAACTACAATCACCATGGGGCACAAAAGAAGAGTTTAGGCTAAGTGTGGGGGCCTTGGAGTCAAACACCCCAGTTTCAAGTCCCAGTCTACTATCAACCAGCTGTGTAAGCTTTCTGAGTGTTAATACTTGGCTCATCAGTAAAACGGGGACAATAATTGTACCTACCTCGTGGGATTACTGGGAGGATTAAAAGAGCAAGGCTTGTTACTCACACAGCAGTTGCACCATATGTGTTACTCCTATTAGTTATAATATTTGTTAAGTGTGCTACTGCTTGAAATGAATACTCAAACAAATCTAAGATACTTTACATGTGTATGTATCAAAAACAATTAAAAATTACTATGCCCACTGTTGGCTGGTTTGTGGGACTGCCAGAGACACAACACATTGTTACAGTTCCTCTGATAAACAGTTTTGTAATGCCCCAGAAAAAGAGCCCTAAAACATATGTTACTTTGGTCTTCTAGCCCCACTCCTGAGGGTATTTCCCCTTTGGAGGGCAGTAGTAGTCACTTACGGAGAAGGCAACGGCACCCCACTCCAGTACTCTTGCCTGGAAAATCCCATGGATGGAGGAGCCTGGTGGGCTGCAGTCCATGGGGTCACTAGGAGTCGGACACGACTGAGCGACTTCACTTTCACTTTTCACTTTCATGCATTGGAGAAGGAAATGGCAACCCACTCCAGTGTTCTTGCCTGGAGAATCCCAGGGACGGGGGAGCCTGGTGGGCTGCCGTCTATGGGGTCGCACAGAGTCGGACACGACTGAAGTGACTTAGCAGCAGCAGCAGCAGCAGCAGTCACTTAAGTTATCTTCACAAAACTCATTAGCAGTACTACGTTTAAGAGCAAACAATTTGAAACTATTTGATATATTCAACAGTTGGGAATAAGCTGGACAAATTCCAGATGTGATGGGAAGGCTGTGGGCCTGGCAAGCTCAGAGGCCTTTAACAGAAGGCCTTTCCTCTCGCTTTCCTCTTTGTATTCTAAGTTCCTACTTGGTACTGTTGATGAATCCATGAGGGAATAAAAGAATACATGAATTAATTTCTTAACATATTTGTTAGACTAAATGCCCAAGGGAAATACCCAATAAAAGGCAGAACATTTGAAGTCTAGCACACGATTTTTGTTCAGTTCAATTCAGTCGCTCAGTTGTGTCCGACTCTTTGCAACCCCATGAATCACACAGCACGCCAGGCCTCCCTGTCCATCACCAACTCCCGGAGTTCACTCAGACTCATGTCCATCGAGTCAGTGATGCCATCCAGCCATCTCATCCTCTGTCATCCCCTTCTCCTCCTGCCCCCAATCCCTCCCAGCATCAGAGTCTTTTTCCAACGAGTCAACTCTTTGATTGACTCTAACGATTTTTGTTAGATCTCAGGATCAAAGTCCTTCCATGAAATCACATATTTGAAATGATAACTGCAGTCTATAGAAAAAGATTATTTTAAAGTTTAGTTAAACCCCTCCAATGTTTTATGAAGTACATAAAAATAAAGATTATAGTTCCAATTCATGGAAGTATTAGGTTCTACCTGAAACTTCAACACAGTTCCAGCCAGGCAGGCAATAGTGACTTGAAGAAGAGGATAAGCTAACACCTGGAATATTCTAAACATTACCATTAAAAGAAAATTTGGGGAAGGAAGAAAGAAATCTAGTTCCATTATAGATGAAATAAAAACCAATTACATTTAGCTTCTAGAAAATGAAGTCCAAAAGAAACCAAAAAAGCAAAAGCAAAAGTTGGGGTGGGGTTGGTTATCTTGGCAGCTTTTATTCCCAAGTGCTGCCCATTTGGGGAAGTATAAAATATGATTTCATCACTTCTTTCTGCTCTAGAGAATCTAATTTGGGTCTACTTTTCTTCTTTTGAAAGCCTGTGCTCAGTTTCAGACCATTTTTCCTGGCAGTCATATGAAGGAAATAAAAAAGGAGACATATGACCTCACCTGCTCCAGTACCTTCCAGGGCCTGACAGAAGAGCTAGGCTTCCTGTGCTTTGCTTTCTTTAGCATAATTCATTTCACAATCATGGAAAACACATTCTCTCAGAACAATCAAACTAAGGCACGTTAAGCAAATCCATAGTGCTGTGCTATATCCATGTTTACAAATCTCGATCAACTTTCTACTTTTTTAAGTTTATTTCTATTGAAGTATAGTTTTTTTTTATTTTTTTATTAGAAGATAATTGCTTTACAATGTTGTGTTGATCTCTGCCATGCAACAGCACAAATCAGTCATAATTTTATATATCTATATATATCTATATCTATATATCTCCCCTCCCTCTTGAGCCTCTGAAATATAGCTGATTTACGATGTTGCATCAGCTTTATGGGTATTGCACAGTGAATCATATACATACACACACACCCCATATACATATATATGTATGCTACATCACTTCAGTCGTGTCCAACTCTGTGTGACCCTATGGACCGTAGCCCACCAGGCTCCTCTGTCCAAGGGATTCTCTAGGCAAGAATACTGAAGTAGGTTGCCATTTCCTCCTCCAGGGGATCTTCCCAACCCAGGGATCAAACCCCAGTCTCTTATTCCTCCTGTACTGGCAGGCAAGTTCTTTCCCCTCCTGGGAAGCCCATGAAATATATATATATAATTTTTTTCAGATTCTTTTCCCTCATAGGTTATTATAAAATATTGAGACTAGTTCCCTATGTTATACAGCAGGTTCTTGTTTATCTCTTTCATATAGTGTATATGTTAACCCTAGTTTGTCTATCTTAATGAACTATGAAAAATTTCAGGAAAAGCAAATTTATATATTCTCATCAGTGATTTTTAACGATTTTGGGGGTCACAGACCCCTTTGAGATACAACAGAAAGCTATGGACTCTCTCTTTGGAACAACGCAGGCTGAATTATACAAATACGCACGTTAAACACACATAAACAGCACATAGTTTTTATATGATTGTAGGGATTTGTGAACCTCCTGAAGTTGGTCCAGAATCCCCAATTAATTCCTTTCAAAGAGCAAAACTAAAAATTAGTTAGGTCATTGAGGCCAAAAGAGATTATTAGTTGCTAATTAATCAGTAAATTATAGAATTTCAGAACCTGAAGATAAAGTAGAGATCTATGCTTTAAATATTTTTAAATGTTAATGCAGTGTTTTCCTTCTTGGTAGCAAAGGAACTTTCTTTTCAAACAAAATTTTCTGTAGGACACCAGTATTTAAAATGGATCAAAATAGAGCTATTCGAATTAATAAAGCTGCTGGAAGACTGGATCCCCATTCTCTCCACTGCCCCCCTTGCCACCTCTGACTCGTGAAGCACATCTGAGAAACACCAACTGGGCTTCTCCACCAGTCCACGAGCCATACTGGGACTGCTAGCCCCCACCCCTGTCCACGTGCCCAGATGGTCCAAATGAGCACTGGCCACTCAGATAACAGTCTCTACACGGCAGAACCCACCTATTTCTCGGCCCAGCCGGGAGGACTTCAGAGATCCTGCTGAAGAGACCACAGCACACCTGCCCCATGGCCCAGCCTTGGTCCTAATGTCCTCCTGAGGCAGGTAGCCCTCCCAGTCAGAGGTGTTGAAGGGAAAATCTGTGGCCTCTATCATTGAAATGTTGACGTGGTCCCGGAGGTGGCAAAGCAGGGCCTCTGCGCTGAACTTGACCCCGGGCCCCGGCCCCTTGTACGTCACTTTGTACTTGTTCATGTTCAGATAATTCTTCCGGATAGTTTGCAGCCTGGGGGCAAGGTTTTTGGAGGAGCTGTCCTTGTCCCACACCTGGAAGGTAGCCTTCAACTTGGCCTTGGGACCACCGGGTGCCTGGATGTTCCTCTGTGGGTTGTGGGTGCTGCTGGAGGACACAGGTTGGGAACTAGAGCTCACGGCCACTTTCTCCAGGCCCTGCAACACCTGGTATTCCTTGTTTTGCAGTTTAAGGAACTCATAGTAATTCCCTTTCTTCTTTTCCTTCCACACACAGATGATGGCAAACAGGAGAAAGATGAGCACACAGCAGCTGAAGAATTTTTTCTTCAAGCTGGTGCGAGTCATAATGAAAGATGTGTTCAAGGAAACCACGCTGTTCTGAGCAGGAAAATATGCCTAAAAAAAAAGACAAGGCAGAAAGTGATGTAAAGAACAGCCAAAAGTAATGACGAGCTAAACAATGGCTTTAGAGTGACGAGAACTGAATTCCAGCCCATGCCTATCTCCCATTTTCAGCAAGCCTCCAAAATAAAAAAAAAAAATCACCCTCAGTTTGGGCTTGAAATGTAGAAAGTCATCCTCAGACACTCTCATCTTCCTCTCTGAGCCAATGAGCACTCTATGGACTTACCCACCACACCTTTGTACTCCCTGAATCTTAGTTTCCTGTCGTCTCAGTCTGGCTTCCTGATTACTCTCTGAGCTTCCTGAGGTCGAGAACCACAACTTATACACTCAGTTCCTAGGGCCTCACACTATTTGTTCAAGGAAGGCATACATGCTTGAAAAACTAAAAGAGAACAGCAGAGCAGGCTGACGTGTCTATGTCACAGGAAGCCAAACTCCATAAAAAGGCCTGGCCTCCTTTTAAAATTGCCAGGAAGAGATCTCTCACCATAAATGGTGTGGTAGGTGCACAGTGCATTTCTCTAAGGGCTCTGGTGCTAGATTCCTGTGCGAGAAGAAAGCCAAGGGTTAGCTTCACAATAGAACATTCAGGTTAATGGAGTTCTGCATGTGGCAGGAAACCGACTCTCCTCATAGCAGAAGATGGTATCTCCTAATAAGATAGCAGATATGTGACCAGTTAAGGAAATGAAAACAAAAATGCATTAAGCACATAGGAGGTTATTTCATTTAATTTCATCATAAACCAGGGGGCATCATGATACACAATATCAGTGAGCACCATGTTAATAATAACCTAACATGAAGGGCATCTCCAGAGCTATGCAGAAAAGCCCTAACCATCACCAACCATGATGGTGCCATAATCTCCATTTTTATAGATTAACCACCTGAGGTGCTGAGAAATTAAGAGAAATGCCTAGGATCACAGAACTGCGTAAATAGTAGATTGAGATTCAAATCCAAGCGCACTTGCTTTCCTAACCCATGACCCTTTCACTGCATCATGTCCAGGATGCTGAAAGTTCTAGAAAATGGACTTCACAAATTAAATAGAGCCTGAATAGGCCCCTTTATATCTGAGTAAAGACCTACTTTGCTTTCCCAGAATTTATTGTCAAACTGAACGGAAAATGGAAGAACTTTGAATTCAAATAATGTCTGTAATCTTCTGGAAAACATTAACTTATTCCTTAAGTAACTAGGTTTATTTACCATAATGAGTTAAAGCAACTACCCCTAGGATTTTGCTAACTGATTAAGAATCTATACAGTAGTAATTAACACAACATTGTAATCAACCATAATTTTTTAAAATTAAAAAAAAAAGAAAGAAACAGATCTATAGTCGACTTCCAGGAAGCCTGCTCCTAAGGTTATCAGAGATAAGGTGGTAGGAGTACTGAAATGGGTATCACAGAACCTGGCTTCTTGTCCCCACTCTTGGTGGCCTTAGGCAAGTCTCTTAACCTCTCTGCACCTGTTTCTGTGGAGTAATCATCTCTGCCATGTCTCATTCACTGGTCCTGGGAACACCAAAGGAGAATGACATTCATGGACTTTGAACTAGGTAAATATAAGGCACAGAAGGTTAGAGTCCACCCCCGCCAGTGCCCATGGGCATGAGAGCCACATGGAGGCAATGTGGAACAGCAAACAATGGCAGAGTGGAACACTAGCCATGACTCATCAACCTGAACTTCAGTTCCTTCATCAAGTATAACTGAAGTACAGTTCACTTATAATGTTAGTTACAGGTCTAAAACAGTGATTTGATATTTTTATAGATTCAGTTCAGTTCAGTCGCTCAGTCGTGTCCGACTCTTCGCGACCCCATGAATCACAGCATGCCAGGCCTCCCTGTCCATCACCAACTCCCGGAGTTCACTCAGACTCACGTCCATCGAGTTGGTGATGCCATCCAGCCATCTCATCCTCTGTCGTCCCCTTCTTCTCCTGCCCCCAATCCCTCTCAGCATCAGAGTCTTTTCCAATGAGTCAACTCTTCGCATGAGGTGGCCAAAGTACTGGAGTTTCAGCTTCAGCATCATTCCCTCCAAAGAAATCCCAGGGCTGATCTCCTTCAGAATGGACTGGTTGGATCTCCTTACAGTCCAAGGGACTCTCAAGAGTCTTCTCCAACACCACAGTTCAAAAGCATCAATTCTTCGGCTCTCAGCCTTCTTCACAGTCCAACTCTCACATCCATACATGACCACAGGAAAAACCATAGCCTTGACTAGACGGACCTTTGTTGGCAAAGTGATGTCTCTGCTTTTGAATATGCTATCGAGGTTGGACATAACTTTCCTTCCAAGGAGTAAGCGTCTTTTAATTTCATGGCTGCAGTCACCATCTGCAGTGATTTTGGAGCCCAAAGAAATAAAGTCTGACACTGTTTCCCCATCTATTTCCCATGAAGTGATGGGACCGGATGCCATGATCTTCGTTTTCTGAATGTTGAGCTTTAAGCCCACTTTTTCACTCTCCACTTTCACTTTCATCAAGAGGCTTTTGAGTTCCTCTTCACTTTCTGCCATAAGGGTGGTGTCATCTGCATATCTGAGGTTATTGATATTTCTCCTGGCAATCTTGATTCCAGCTTGTGTTTCTTATGTACCATTATAACATTTTTGACGATAGTCTCTATAAGGTATATTACATCCCTGTGACTTATTTATAACTGATACTCTAGCCAGCCAGCCACACCAGCACACTGAAGTATAACTGGTAGTTTATACCTCAAACCCCCTTTACCTCTCTCACACTTCCCCCTATCATCCTTCCCTCTGGCAACCATTAGTTTGTTCTCTGTAACTCTAAGTCTGTTTCTGTTTTTGTTTTTGTAGATTCCACATGTAAGTGAAAACATACAGTATTTGTGGGTCTCTCTCTCTCTCTCTCTGACTTATTTCACTTAGCGTAATATTCCTTGGGTCCATCCATATCACAAAATGCAAGGTTTTATGGTATGGCTTTATTCTTTTTAATGGCTGAGTGATATTCCATTGTGTTTGTGTATATACAGGTATATATCACATACTCTTTATTCAGTCATCTGTTGATGGACATTTAGGATGCTTCCGTATCTTGGCAATTATAAATTATAGGTAATTCTGCAATGAACATTGGCAAGCATAAATCTTTTGAATTAGTTTTTTGTTTTCCAGGATAAATACCCAGGAGTGGAACTGCCTTGATTACACAGTAGTCCTATATTTAATTTTTTAAGCTAACTCCATACTGTTTTCCACAGTGGATACACAAATTTACACCCCCACCAACAGTGTATGAGAATTCCTTTTCTCCACACCCTTGCCAGTATTTATTTCCTCTATTCTTCTCCTGAGTTTGGTGAGCATACTTATAACCCAGAATTCCAACCCAGATTGGTCTGACTAAAAGTCCATGGTTTTTGCATTAGTGGACAGGCATTGTGAAAAAGTACAGTGAAAAGTCAGTGTTGACTTAAGACTCAGAATTCAGGGTCTCTAATGAGATAACTGCTGGACAATCACAAAATAAACACCCTCACTATCTGTGCGGACACTGCCACTGTGCACTATTTTACCATTTAGGTGACCCAGCAATTGGATTTATGAGACCCAGTACAACCCTGTGAGATAAGCAGAGCAAATTTTATTAGTTTCATTTATAACTAAAGAAACTATGATTTTGTAAACATAAATAATTTTCAAAGTTGCATGAGTGATTTGGTAATGATGGAGTTTGGACTTAACTTTTATGTGTATAAGTGAAATAAGACAGGAGGTAGGGATGTGGAACCTGGTTCACTATCTCACTGGGCCGAGGCTCAGAAGGGCTTGTGTTCAGCTTCCTGCCAAACCCTGCCCTCAAAGGTCAAGTTTCCTGGTAAAGAAGAGTTCTCCAAACCTTCAACCATACACACAGTCTTACAACTTCAAGAGCACCTCAGCCTTTAAGGTCAGTGCTCTGGAGAAGACTCTTGAGAGTCCCTTGGACTTCAAGGAGATCCAACCAGTCCATTCTGAAGGAGATCAGCCCTGAGATTTCTTTGGAAGGAATGATGCTAAAGCTGAAACTCCAGTACTCATGCGAAGAGTTGACTCATTGGAAAAGACTCTGATGCTGGGAGGGACTGGAGGCAGGAGGAAAAGGGGACGACAGAGGATGAGATGGCTGAATGACATCACTGACTCGATGGACGTGAGTTTGAGTGAACTCCGGGAGTTGGTGATGGACAGGGAGGCCTGGCGTGCTGCGATTCATGGGGTTGCAAAGAGTCAGACACGACTGAGTGACTGAACTGAACTGAACTGTCATGAGTGCCATGGGCACTCATCTGAAACCTCATGTCAGGGCTCCCAGTTCTCTGAACACCATCCTCTGTTGAGGCTCCAAGTCCACCACTGGCTAGACCCTCTGGTCAGAGGGACTTAGAGAGTCAATCTCATCTCTCTAGCTGCTACAGAGAGACACAGACTGAATAAGTTTCATCTAAACAGCCCAGACAGAAGGAAAGGAATAGTAAATATTTTTCCCCAAATTCTTTGGGAAAATAGTCCAAGTTTTTAATTTCTCAATCATTTCTCTGATTGCCTTCTTACTTCTCTACAATTTTGCACTGCTGGAATCTCTCCTCTTGTCCATTTGCCTGGCAACCAAACAGCCTTTCCGTTTCTGGGCTCCTGTGGAGGCCATCTCCCCTTCCCTACTGTTCTTGCTCCCTGCTATTTGTCTCTAGTGTTTAGTAATGCTTGCTTTTGATTTTCGTCTTTAGGCCATGCTCTACAACATGTGGGATCTTACTTCCCAGACCAGGAATTAAACCCCTGCCCCCTGCACTGGGAGCATGAAGTCTTAGCCACTGGACCACCAGAAAAGTCCCAGTAATGTTTGCTTTTCATACTGACCCCCTGCTAAAGGGAGACTCCTCCTGGCTCATTTCTGAAATTCCAGTGCCCCCTCACACCTGGAACACAATGGGTATTCAATAAAGGATTCTTGAATTGATTGGACTTATCAATGAATGCTAACAACCCCCACCTGGCTTCTAGAGGAATAAGTAACAACTCACATTATCACTTACAGAGAATAAGCCAACACTGAACCAACAGAAAGAAAATCCCAAAGGAGGGCTCCCCATCTATATCACTATATCACTACATGCCGGGTATCACATGCAGGGTTTGGCCAGAATAGGTGCTTTAAAAAGGTAGATTGAATTACAGAATAAATTTAAATCTTATATTTATAGTTTATAGAAATAGGCAAATCACCTATCAACACTAGGGACTGAAAAATAAATAAATAAAAAACACGAAGAAAACAGCAAAGCTGTAGCCAGACATTGAGCCCCTGTGGCTTCTTACCAGCGCACTCCACTGTGCCTCTCCTAAACAGAGTATGGACCCCCATGCTGCTTCCACATCCCACTCCTCCAGGTGTTCCTTACCTGCTTCTAGCTAATCCTCCTGGGCTGCAAGCCCTCCAGGTCCTCAGGAACGAGCACTGTTCTCCATGGATGTCTATTTTACTGGGTCTGGAGGCCAAGGCTCATTCTTCTCAGGATGATCAAAAACCATCTACAAAAGAGGACGGTAAAACAGAGTGAAGCACCAGTTTCCGAGGAGAAAGGTTAAAGATTAAAAAGATAGACGGGGACCTCTGCCAAACTCCAATGTGGGCCCTGGTATGGCTCAATCCAAGAAGCCCCAGGGGCTCAGAAGAAAAAAAGAGACAAAAGTCAATTACAGGTGCAATGTTCTGGGCTCATAAACAGCACAGAAATCCTAAAAATAGTCCAATACTAATAAGAGCATGACAGAAAGATGAAGCAAGCACCATACACCAACCTGGGAAGAAAGAATTGTTTAGTCTCTGGTTTGGGCATACATAAATAGCAATTTTAAGAAGACAGGATTCAGTTCATCCAAAATGAACTCTAAACAGACCTTTTAAAAGTTATTTATTATCAAAGAATATTTAATGATATATGAAAGTTTTATATTCATATTTTTCATATTCATTTCATATTTCATATTCATTTCATATTCATATATTTAAATTCAGAAAAAAATTTTAAATTCAAATGTGAGAAAGAGGAAAGACTATACCAATATATATACACACACACACAAACCTGGAAGGTAGAATAAGGAGTAATGAGCATTTTCATTTTTTTTAAAATTTTTGTATATTTAAAATTTTTTAAAGTATAGATGCATTACTCTTAGAGTTACAAAAAATTATAAAAATGTTTTAGAAGCTAAAAATAGAACTCTATACTTGTCAGCTTCCTTTCTTCTGATGGAATGTAGAAAAATAACAAAGGAAATTTAATAGTTGCATGAAAATTCCAACTTCTATACAATAAAAATATTGTAATAAAAAGGAAAATAAGACTCAAGGTGTGCAAAAGTTTCACAGTAAAAGCCTTTAAAAATGAACAGGCAATCAACACAAGCAAACAAATCACAAAACAGAAAATACCATTAATAAACATATGAAATTATGATTACTCTTGAGAGAAACCCAAAAGAGGTAACTGGAATATTAAGATACTAGTTTATAAAATTAACTTTAACCAGTAATTTTCAAAATGATAATACTCATTGACAGGCAGATTATAATGAAATTGGTATATTTCAAGAGAGCAGTAGAAATTAATTTAACTTTTTTTAGAAAGTAATCTTACCAAAGAATTAAGGGCTTATGACTATGAACCAAGTTATTGTACTTCCAGGAAATAAGATTGAATAAATAATTCCAAGGGGAAAAAGTTGTATATTTCTATTTCCTCACATATAAGATAATTCCCTACCTTACACAGCTTTGGTGAGAATTGGAAGAAGATTCATGAAACAAAGAATGAGTTTTATGAAGCAATTTGCATGTGCAAAAAGAAAAAACAGCTTTCAGTTTCAAAGAGATTTATTATGGTGAAAAAAATCTAAAATTAATAATTAAGCTTACAATAATACTGAAATAATTAAACTATGGTACTTACAATCAGATAGAATATATATATAATGGTATATGAATTTTAAGTAGCAACATGAAATAAAATGCTTAAAATATTATAACAAAGAGAGTGAAACAAAATGTTACCTGTACATACATCACTGTGACTAAAAGTTCTACATATTTAAATATCTAGGCTGGGGTGTCTGAGCTTTTCATGACCAGGAGGCAGGCAGGCAGATCCTGGACACGATGGACAGGACAGAAGTGAGAGGTGCCATTCTGCTCTTTGTCAAAAAACAGTCAGGGCTCCCCTTATCCATTTAGAGAAGCACTGGCTCCCTAGCAGCCTCCTGGTACAGTCCAAAAATTGCCTCTGATAGCTAGCCTTCTTTTCATGTCATACAAGTTTCCTCTGAGGTGAGGGAGGGGGGTTTGTGATTATGCAAGCATTCATATTATTATTGGATTACCATTTGTCTCCTCCTACTAAAAACGTGAACCCTGTAAGTGCTGGTTCTTCACTACTACCCTCAGTGCCCAGATGCATGTCTGGCATATGGGAGATACTCAATGAGGCATGGTTTCAATCCCTGGGTCTGGAAGATCCCCTGGAGGAGGAAATGGCAACACACTCCAATATTCTTGCCTGGGAAATCCCATTGTTTAGGTAGTTAGAATAGGAAAAAGGAGTCCAGAATGGCAGTGGCTAAAAGACAAGGGAAAAGCCCACAAAAATAGAACAAAGGAAGGTCCAGGACCAAATGAGGGCCTCAGGTAAAACAAACAGCATTCCTGGCTAGCCCAATTTACATAGGGCAGGCCCAGGGGAAGGAGAAAAAACATACAAAAAGAGGAGCCAAAATTGTGCTGGGGGCTTCTCTTTGTGTCTTTTGGGTCGACCTGCCCTAACGCCTTTTCCTTTGCTTTAGAAATAAAACTGAGCTGTAACACGGAACTGTAACACTGGTCCGTCCGAGGAAATTACAAGGGGCTGTAACACTGGGCCGTTTGTCGCTTCAAATTTTTGTTGTGACAAGACAGAACCGAGGAAATTTCAAACTCCCCCAACACCATAAATAGAGGAACCTGGCAGGCTGTGGTCCATGGGATCGCAAAGAGACAACAAACAAGGATTATTTGTTGAATGAATGAATGAGGGAGGGAGGGAAGTGTTGCCCGTCCTTTAGAGGTCTATGCTTACCTCAGGCACCACTGATGGACAGGGTTCCTGCTCAGTGGCCTCACAGACAACACTCTGGGCAGTCACGGCACTTAGGATGCCACTCCCACCTGTATTTGCCACTTCACTGCCACCCCCTCAATGCTGGGCCATGAGACCTGTGTTTGGGTTCATTGCACAGACATCAGAGGAGTGCAGCAAACCCAGTTCTTCCTCCCTCACATCACATTTACTCAGAACAACTTGCCCTCTAAGGAGATTAAAAATCACTCTTGATTTCTAAAAATCAACCAATTGAAACAAGTGGTATAATCATTGATCTATATGTACTGTAGGTGGTGAGGGCCTTCCAAAAATAGTCACTGCTGGTCATGAGATACCAGCAGTGGTGATCTTCAACCAGCTACAGAAACAGTAATTGAATTCTCAACTCTCTGGGAGAGACACTTTAACACTCACGACAATAATAGTTACCAAGTGTGTAGTACTAGCTACATGTGAAGCACTGACCATAGCTTAAGAGTTAAGAGTAAGGACTTGAATTAGACTGAGCTGGGAAAGAGTTCAAACTGCCTCTCACCAGTTTACATGACCTTGGACAAGCTGTTCAACCCCCTAGGAATCAGTTTTTTTAATCTGTAAAATGGTAATAATAATAACAGAGCCCATCTCATGGGATTATTTAAAGAATCGAGTTAGATAAAACACCCAAAGGGATTGCAATAGGAACTGTGACAAAAATTATCCACATCACTTCATTTAGTCCTCACCATCCCGCCCTCCTCACCATCCCACGGTTGAGAGGATACCACTGCTATCCCCATGTTACAAACAGGGAGACTGAGACAAGAAAGAAGAGTGATTTGCCCAGAGTAACTCCGTTGTAGCACTCCAAATGCCTCATGCTCTTCCATGAGTTTGCAGTCCTGCCCAGAGAGCTCCTTCTGCTTGAAATGTCCTTTCCTACCCTGTTCACATGGGACCACAACCTCCCCCCTGAACCTCCTCTACTAGCTCAAGTGCCCCTGGACTTTGAAGCCTTTCTTGACGCCACAGAGATCGTCACAGCTCTGCTGTGCCTGTGCTGGCTGTCACCAGATCACATGTTTGCAGGTCTGTCCCAGCCTGTAAGATCTATCTCTGGCCCCCTGCACCTAGCCAGGCTCTGCACCATAACTGAGAAGTGCTCAGTCATGTTTGAATGAAAGAAAGAATCTAGCTCTGACACCTCTCCTCCCCTCTCCCCATGCCCTTCAATTTTTAGAATCACCCCCACCATCTCCCTACCCATCACCTTCAATTGCTGGAGTTGTTCATTCTGCCTGCTGAACATGCTGAGTGACAGGAAATTCACCACTTCCCCAGGTCAAATGTGGCTGTGTGAGCAGCTCTGCCTGTTAGAAAGGTCTTAAAATGAAGAGCGATCAACCTACTTGCAAAAATAAACTCAGTGTTTTAAGCTTTGATCTCTAGATTCATACAGACTCAGAATGAAAACCAGTAATGCTTGCTGAGCCTATGCTCAGTGCTGGGAACTCCACCACACGCACCCACTCATTTCATCCTCATGACAACCTTGTGAAGGCCACACTGCCTACTGCCCACCTTGCTGCCCACCTTCTCCTCCACCCAGGACACTCTTCCTCATTTCTTGAATATGCTAGCTTCTGGCTTACTATAATTATTTCCAACACTACTTCTATCATAACTGTTCATAGCATTAATATTCACTTACAGAATTATTCTAGTCCTCTGGTCTCTTTATTTTCTTGGGCTTCAAAATCACCGTGGAGAGTGACTACAGTCATGAAATTAAAAGATACTTGCTCCTTGGAAAAAAAGCAATGAAAATCTATGCAGTGTATTAAACAGCAGAGACATTACTTTGCCAACAAAGGTCCATACAGTCAAAGCTATGGTCTTTCCAGGAGTCATGTACGGATGTGAGAGTTGGACCATAAAGAAGGCTGAGCACCAAAGAATTGTTGCTTTTGAACTGCAGTGCTGGAGAAGACTCTTGAGAGTCCCTTGGACAGCAAGGAGATTAAACCAGTCAATCCTAAAGGAAATCAACCCTGAATTGATTTGGGTTGGAAATCATTGGAAGGACTGGTGCTGAAGCTGAAGCTCCAATACTTTGGCCACCTGATGTGAAGAGCCAACTCATTGAAAAACACCCTGATGCTGAGAAGATTGAGGGCAGAAGAAGGGGACAACAAATGATGAGATGGTTGGATGACCTCATAAACTCAATGGACATGGGTTTGAGCAAACTCTGGGAGATAGTGAAGGACAGGGAAGCCTGCTGTGCTGCAGTCCATGGGGTTGCAAGAGTTGGACACAAGTGCATGACTGAACAACAACAACTGGTCTCTTAGTTTTTTGATCTCCTCAATTCCAAAGACTGTGACCTCAGCAATGCACTCCAAGGTTATATCTTTGATCTTGTCATTTCCAAAAAATATACTCCCTTCATAGTCTCAATTTCAGGTATCCCCTCTCTCATCACCACTCTCATCTCTGCAGCTTAGTCCAACCAGTACCCAACTCCAACAGTCTTCTGTGTTTGATCCTACCACCTTCTCACTGCCTCTCACTTCCTCCCTGCCCTCCCTTTCCTTTCTATCCACCTCAGATTCCCTGGTCAGTCATTCAACTGACCTCTTTCATCATGCATGGCTGGATAACCCTCAAGTCTGGTTAAATTCAACTCTCTGTGCTACTGCAACCTGCAAGTATGCAGCTGAACATGGTTAAAGAAAATCACACAACGATGCTTACCAATTTCACTTCACGTTCATGACTACTAACTGCAAGTAGTTCCTTAATGCTTCATAGCAATGATATGGTACATGTCCAGTCAATTCATCTGCCACTCTCCTAGAGGACTGTATGACTTCATCCCCCTAGAAATTCGTCTTACCCTCACCTGATGAACTTGCTACTTATTCACAGAACAAAAAAAAAGGAAGCTAACAGAACAGAACTGTCACACACATGCCTTTGTACAACAGCTATTCACCTTACCTACACTTATGCCCAAATGATCTCATTACTATGAATAAATTGGCTTCATTCAATACTTGAAATATCCAACTTTTTCCATAGATTCTACACACTCTTGTCTACTTAAGGATGTCCTTAAAAATCCCTCTATTTTTCTTCTGCATCAATAGATAGCCTTCTGTCAAAGATCAGCAGCATATAGACATGCTATTATTTCTCCTATCTTAAAAAAAAAAAAAAAAAAAAAAAAACTCTAATTGAAGCAACCACCGCCTGACCCAGATCAGTCTTAGCATCACTAACAACGGGACACCTCAATAGTTTGTGCTTTATGAAGTGAGACAATGTGAAGCACACAGCACCACCTATGAAAAATTCTTATCCAAGATGTTTAATCTGTATATGCAATTCTAGTTTTTTAGGAAATACAAGAGAAAGAAGAACAAGTCAAAAGACACCCTAATTTATCAGATATATCCAGAAAGTGGGACACTCTACAGAACAACTGAACTAGTTTCATCAAGTCAATGGGCACCAAAAAAACCCCAAATAGCTTAAAAAAAGACAACAATCACATGCAGTCTGTAGACCTTTGGTTTGAACAGAGCAATACCAGTGACAAACTGGGTTATCTGAATATAGATTAGGTATCATATTAAGACATCACTGTTAATTTTGCTAGGTATAATAATAGGATTATCATGATTATATATGTGATTATGTTAGAAAAAAACTATGTATTTGAAGTAGAAATGAAATTTACTTTAAAGTAATTCAGCCAAAAATAAAGCAAATATAAAAAAAATACAATGTTGTTTTGTTCAAATATATTCAAATTAAGCTATGTAAGGAATGAGGGTGATTTGCAGACTCTTCTTAGACAACATCATTTGAGATTAAGGAGAGTTTCAAAGAGCTTGAAAACAAAAAAGTTATGGTCAATAGTGCTTCTGTTTTACTGGAGGAATTAACTGAAAAAAGATACAGGACATTACAGAAGTTGCCTATTTAGTCACTACGTGAGGTCTAAATAAGCTCCTTTTCCCTGTCCCTCCAATGAAAGCTCTAGACCTTTTCCTTCCCTTTACAGTAAAACTGCTTGAAAGAACTCTCTGGAGTCATTGTTTCCAATTTCCCTCTTTCCCTTCTCACCTGAAGCCCCTCCATGAAGCTTCCCTCATCTCTGTAAGACTGTTCTTGCCACATCCCAAACACCTCCATGACTCCATGCTACCAATTGGATGCTCAGGGCTGTCTTTGTCTTATTCAGCCCATCAGCCGTACTTCACACGGTTGGTCACATCCCCTTTCTGGCTTCCAAAACCCACATTTTTTTTCTCCCCTTACTGTTCACTCCTCAGTTGTCTCTGACACTGGTTTCCGCCCCTCTCCCCCACCTCTACACACACAAGTGCCCCAACTTCTGGACTTTGTTCTAGTGATACTCCCTCTCTCCTGGACGTGGGCACCTTGTGACCTGTTCCCTGTCTACTCAGTCTGTAGTTTGCACCCAAAACACCTTTGCTGATGTGAAATGAAAATATTTCCTGCCATAGTAATCAACAAGAAATGTCACAGCCATCAGGGATTTCTGGCCTCCAAATGTGAATGAGGGCTCCCCAAACCACCATCCAGGGGATGCTGCCACCCCTCATAGTGACTGCTGAGCAGCTGGGGGAGTTCAAGAAGCAAGATGAGCAAGGAGACAGGATTGGCCCCAGATAGCTGAGGTGCACACAAAAGGAATGAACTCAGTGAGCCCAGAGGCTTGCGTCTCCCTGTAGGTAGAAGGCTAAATTCCTTAACTTGATTCCTCATCTTTGATGTTCAGGCTGCCTGCTCCCTTTGTTGAAAACTTATAGAGCCTGATGTCACCCCTGCCTCCTTGGAGCAGTTTTCTCAAAGCTACTGAGATGCTGTCTCCCAGGCTCAGAGTCTTAAATATTCCCACTAAATAAAATAACTCTCGACTTTCAGGTTGTGACTATACTCTTTTGTTGACACTGACATGCACTAAAATGAGTTCAGAAACAGGTTCTGTTGGTGAGCTTCTGCAGAAAGAAGTCTCTAATACTTAAAAACAAACTAAAAGGAAGAGTAGGGCTCAGGTTGGGAGACTAAAAGAACATAATATTCACTTCACTTGTTAGTGTACTCTCTATAATCTGCAGAGAGGAGGCAGCACTGCAGAGAACAATGATGATCAGATTTAGAGCACATTACTGAAATGATTGTTAAAATGTAGATTCCTGAATTCTACCCTCAGTCATTCTGATCCAAGTAGAGATAGAGCTAGGAAAACTGCATTTAGCAAGCACCCCAACTGATTCTGATGCCAACAAAAGTGCTAGTCTGAGAAAGCTTTATCAAGATCCAGGACGGGAAAAGCATAGAAACTGAGTGTAATTGAAAGAATAATTTTATGCTTGTTGAGTCTAATAGTAACTTTAAAATATGGCTTGTTATTGTAAATGTCTTTTTCATTTCATTATTCTAGTAACTCCATTTTATTGTACTTTAAAAACTATGGATGTGGGAGAGGTTAGGGCAGAAATCCTGTCCTTCACCACCACTAGTTTGAGAAGCCCCAACTTTGGAGAAAGAGCTCAGGCTCTGGCATCTCAAAATCCCAGATTCAAATCCTGGCTTTTCTATCTGTCAGATGTTGCCGGATGTGAGACCAGTTTTGCCATCATCTGTAAGCCTTGTGTCTTCATCTGTGAAGTATGGATAATAATACTTTAAAATTTGCCTCCACAGGGCTGTGCGGACCATCTATTGATAGACTTCATCACTCTGTTCTGGCTAACAATTACTGTACTTTTACCATGTGCTAAATACTTCATCAATACAAAAGGTAAAGTTCCTGCAATTGAGTGAAGGTCATTTAACCCCAGCAGCATCAATAGTGCTCAAGGTGTGTGCAGCTGGTTCACTTCCCAGGGTCCCTAGCAGAGCTGGTCCAGGCTGCTGTCAGACACAGCGTTTCAGGTCCCGACCACTGAGCTCCACTGTATGGGAGCCAGCAGAGGTCAGAACCTTAGTCGTCGTGTTAAAACACTTCTGACAAGTCCAGTTTTACTCAAAAGGACAGAAAAAATCAGAAACGTGATAAGCAATGGAAACCAACCTGTAGCTGGTGACTCTGAGGGGGGAGTGAAAGGAAACCATGAGAGACTCACCGAGTACCTGAGTGCCTGCACTGACAAGTGTTTGCCTGGTGGGGAGGGGGATCTTGCCAGATCAGAGCCCTAAAGACAAATGGGCCTTTGTTCCTGCCTGTTCCAGACCCAGACTGCAAACAAACAAACAAACAAAATGATCTCTTACCGGAGATTAGATCTTTTCCCAGCCAGGCAGGCACTAATGGAGAAGCTGTGAAATGGCTCAGTACATTTCCCTGAGGTCTCCTAAAACATGGAGATCAGAACTTTATCTGTGAGGGGTGTTGAGTCCCCACCACAGAGAGGGCAGATACTCCATGGTGCCAGACCAGAGCCAGCCTCTTAGAACAGGTGAGGGGAGCTCTGAACTCAGGACTAAGAGAGTAGACAAAGGGGAAAAAAATCACAGGCCATTTGCTTGTGATTTGTCTTCAGTCTTGTGTCTTTAGTGGACACATATTTGTAGAAATTTTTGCCTTCCAATTCAATAGGTGCCTGGTGGAAAGTAAGCACTTCACAGCCCATCAGCTCTCCTTCTGTATGACGCCCACCTCCCAGTACCAGCAGTAGAAGCCCCAGCCCCAAAAGCCATCTCCCCACTCTTACCAGCTAAGACAAGACTGCTCCCCTCCATCAGTCAGGGGTGAGCCGAGGAGGAAGGAACAAAAGGGCCTGCAAGGAGGGCTGAACAGACACAACGCTCCTCCCAAGCAAGAGACCCGCCTCTCTTCCTTCACACCCCAACTCACACCCCACAGAGACACAGAGAGGGAAAAAAAAAAAAAAAATAGGCCTCTTTCCTCCTGAGAAAGAACTGTTTCACCTCCTCCCCATCTTGAAAAACCAAGTTTGTAGTGACTATTACGGAAGCTTTTACACATACAAAAATGGACAGAAAACACCATAAAGAACCTCCATGTTTTCATAACCCAGATCCAAAGATTATCAGTATTTTGCCAACCTTGTTTTATCCATCTCACACTCCAGTAATTTAAAGCAAATGCCAGGCTTCGTGTCAGTTCCCCATACCAGGTCTTCTTCATTGGGGTGCCATGAGAAAACTAAGTCTTAATAGCCTAAGATATCCATTTATGTAATGAATTAACTTACCTCCTTGGCATCTCTGGAGAAAGAAATGGCAACCCACTCCAGTATTTTTGCCTGGAGAATCCCTTGGACAGAGAAGCCTGGCGGGTTATAGTCCATAGGGCCTCAAAGAGTTGGACATGACTGAAGCAACTTAGCATAGCACACTTTGGCATCTAGAATAGTATTTGCTATTACCTGCCTCGGGAGAACTGAGAGCATAGGCCCTCAACATCATTTTCTGTGGAGCTGAGTTCTGTATAATATTACTCACCCGCTACGTGTTAGGTTCTGTGTATGTACATACATGCCCACAATGTCATTATCATCCAATAGCCATTTCACTTTCAAATTTTTGCCAATTCTCCCAAAAATGTCTTTTACACTAAATTCCTTGAATGAGGATCCCATCAAGGTGGGCACATTTTGTTTGGATGATACACCACTCTCAACTCTCTTCTAATCTATAACAGTTCCCTACTGCTTTATTTTTTTTTTCTTTTTCATGATATACACTTGTTGAAAAAACTGTCATTTGTGCTTTGGAATATGCCACATACTGAATCTGGTTGAGACTTCCTTGTGGTATCAACTTACTCCCCTTTGCTCTGTTTCCTGTAAACTTAGTGTTAGATCCCAAGGCTTCTTGAGATGCAGTGTTTTCAAGTTCAATGATCCTCCCACTGTTTTGATATTCTAAGGGGGGCTAAATCCTGATCCTCTAAGGGAGTTTGGGGTGGGGAAATAAACAGGGAGGTCTCCACATTGCAGTGGTCCCAGAGCTTAAAGAACAACATACTCCAATACTCATAATAGGTCCATTCATTCAGCAAGTACTCATTTTCTACTGTGAGCCAAAGTGGAGATATGACAGTGCAGAAACCAGCCAGAAATCTCACGCCCCAGAATATGCCTCACAGTGAGAGGGTAAGTAGAGAGTAAGACAAAATAAGAACAGTGTGCTTTGTAAGTAGATAGAAAATTAAAGCAGGGAAGATGGAGAGGGATAGTAGGGGCTAGGGGGCAGAGGATCCCTTGTAAATTAGATATTCAGAGATAGCCTCACTGAAAAGCATTTGAGCAAACATTGGAGGGAGTGAAGGAGGGCTCAGGCAGATTTTTGAGAGAAAAGGGTTCCAGATGAAGGACCAACAAATCATTAAGCAGAGACACGCTTGACCTGCTTGAAGACCAGCATGGGGGCCTGGGGAGAGAGGGTGAGGAGGAGAACAGAGCAGGAAGGGGCAGGGAAGTGGTGGCTACAGATCACAGAGGGGTTTCCACTGGTATAAGAACTCTAGCTAAGAACTCGAACTCACTCTACACAAGTCTTGGCTGACTTAGGTTTGAAAGGGATCATTCTGGCTGCTACATTGAGAATCAACTGTGTGGGTGGCAGGTTGGGAAAAGTTAAAAAAAAGAAAGACCTTTTAAGAGGCTACGCAACAAGCCAGGGGAGGAAAACCCAGGATCCTGTTAACTAGAGTTCTTCCCAGGCACTTGCATTTTGCGTTACCAAATTTAATTCTTGCAAACATCCAGTGGGGCGGGTATTAACAATTCTTTTTTATGAGTGAAGAAACTGAGGCTCAAAGAGTTTAAGCCATTTGCTTAAGATATTGTAAATGGTCAAGCTTAAGATATTGTAAATGGGGTGTGAGCCAGACTGTTCTAACTTGTAAGCCTGGTTCTGCCATCCAATATATGTCCCTCTACTCAGTCTGTCTGTTTACTGTCATGCCTCTGCTTTACCAGGTCAACTAGAGTTGCCAGTGACCATTTTGGAAACTTCTATTGACACTTCTTCATGCTCTGTGCTGATCTCCACCTCTTTAATTTCTCAGTGTGCAAACTTCACCCTCATCTGTACTTCAGGACCCAAACTTTCTGTCCCCAGACTAGAATCCTTGATACCATAGTGCCTTCAGCTAACCACCTTCAAGAAGTAGTCTCTATGTCCTGGACTCCAGAAACCTCCTTGTAATGGGCTTCCATTTCTGTCAGATCAGGAACTCCTTTTTTTTTTTTTTTTTTTTTCACTTTTTGGTTGTGCCACACAGCATGTGGGATCTAACTTCCCAGACCAGGGATGGAACCCACAGCCTCTGCATTGGAAGCATGAAATCTTAACCACTGAACCACCAGGGAAGTCTCCTCAAACTCTTGAGTCACTTGAGTTACAACTCAACTCTGCAATGACTCATTATCTTGTTTCTTCATGTCAGTGATAGCTGCCACCCTACCAAAGACGTGCTTTTTCTGCCATATAGACTTGCTGCTTAAAGTGGTGGCCCAACCAGGGATTACGTTGATATTCTTCAGGAAGTGTGTATGCGTGCACATATATACACATCCTGCATCTAGGTGGAACTGAGACTGTTTGACTAGTTATCAGCAATAAAATGTGACCAAAAATAACACGTGTCACTTCTGGGCAAGGTGAGTAAGAATTGAATCTATTCGTTCTATTTGTTTACTGTAACTAAATGAGCTACTAAGTAGAGTGTGTGTGCATGCGTGCCTGCTTAGTTGTGTAGTAGTGTCCGACTCTTTGTGACCCCCATAGACTGTAACCCACCAGACTTTATATATTTATTTCTACTGGTCTAAGTAGAATTCTGAGAATTCATTAGAATTCTTACCTATAGATTCTTCATTGTCCACACAATTCTCTCTTCATCCCAGCATTTCATTAGCACAGTAAAATAACAGTTCTCCCTAGTTTAGCCAAAGCCACCAGTTTCTAAATTCTTTTACATCCAGTGCCTTTTTATTTGTTTACCCCTGCCATGACCCCCAAATTTGGAAAACTGTTGACAGCCAAATTTAACTAATAATTTGTGTTCTTGTTTGTTATCAAAAGGACAGGGCTTCCCTTATGGCTCAGTTGGTAAAGAATCTGCCTGTAATGCAGAAGACCTGGGTTCGATCCCTGGGTTGGAAAGATCCCCTGGAGAAGGGAAAGGCTACCCACTCTAGTATTCTGGCCTGGAGAATTCCATGGACTGTATAGTTCATGGGGTTGTAAAGAGTCAGACACAACTGAGCGACTTGCACTTTCACGAAACATTCATCAAATGGACAAGGATGTTCCTGCCAATCAGGGGCTCTGTAACAACCTAGAGGGGTAGGACAAGGTGGGAGGGAGATTCAGGAGGGAGAGGAATATACCTATGGCTAATTCATATTGATGTATGGGAAAAGCCAAAGCAATATTGTAAACCAATTATCCTTCAATTAAAAATAATTTTTTTTTAAAAAGAGGTTCTGACCAGCATAAGACTGTCATTGTTATCACAATCAGATGACACAAGCTGAGCTTGAAACAAAGAAACTTGATGATTTCCTTGGTCTGAGCAGATTTTTTGGGACAAATGTGCTTCTTCCATTTGACTTTTTGAAACCCTGAAGTGTCTGATGGGTCTCAGGAAACCCTGGGCAAGGAATTCTGGTTTGTCCATGACCTGAAACTGACACCAATAAAATCATAACTTTCTGATCTCAGCTGGCCTCCTAAAAAAACAGGTTCTACCAGTTGACTATATATGGAAGAGTGCTTTTTAAAAAACTACCCCTATCTGCACCCAACTGTGCAAAATTTAGGCACTCTAAGTTTATCTGGAAGAATCTGGCTCCTAAGTGCTTAAAAATAAGGAAAATAGCAATGTAAAACCAGAATTTTAGTGACCACCAGATCAAACAGGGCTTCCCTGATAGCTCAGTTGGTAAAGAATCCACCTGTAATACAGGAGACCGCAGTTTGATTCCTGGGTTAGGAAGATCTGCTGGAGAAAGGAAAGGCTACCCCACTCCAGCACTCTGGCCTGGAGAATTCCATGGACTGTATAGTCCCTGGGGTTGCAAAGAGCCAGACACAACTGAGCGACTTTCACTTTGTTCTTCCCTGGTGGCTCAGATGGTAAAGAGTCTGCCTGCAATGCAGGAGACCAGGGTTCAATCCCTGGGTGGGGAAGATCCCCTGGAGAAGGAATGGCAACCCACTCCAGTATTCTTCCCTGGAAAATCCCACAGATGGAGGAGCTTGGCAGGGTACAGTCCATGGGGTCACAAAGAGTCGGACACAACTGAGTGACTTCACTTACTCACAGATCAAACAGACACAAGCCTCCCTCCTCATCACCTCAGCTCTCAGCAGTTGAGCAGCAGTTATATCAGAAAGATGGACCCTGGGGACAGAACACCAGTGCTGTGATAGATGGGCAGGGTAATTAGCTGCCCAGAATTCTCACACACTAAAGAGCAAAGGAGGACTAAATGGCAACAACACAGGAGGGAAAGAGTGCTACTGAAAAAACAAAGCTTAAGAATTTTGTCTTAAATCTTGGAAACAAGGTGTGATGACCTACATCACAAAGTTTAAGAATATTGTCTTAAATCTTGGTAACAAGGTGTGATGACCTATATCTCGCTCTTCAAACCCCAGTTTAAGTGTATCTTTAGTGAGAACAATGATGTCTGATAGTTGTCTTAAACATAATTTCCTCCAGAAACCCCACCGCTGGGGATTGTGTCAGGGGCCATTTCCAATTTCCCCCCATGTAGTTTTACCTGTTGGACAGGAAGAATTCAGGCCTAGAGTTCTTTAACACTTCCTAAATACCAGAATCAGTGAAGTGATCGGCCTCTCTTTAACATCACCAAGGTGATGACTGTTTACCCCTCTCATCTTAGCAAATTGATGTCAAGGCCAAATGGGGCACCATGCAAAGAGAAAAGCAAAGAGAATATAGAAGAGAAAGAGTTTGATCAAGTCTGTCCTCAGAAGTGCTCCCCATGTCTAAATCCCATAGCCATGAAGTTCAAAGTGGGTGAAGGGAACTCCTTAGAAGACTGCTGCTCTTGCCTGAGCATTAACAGCACTTAGGAAGCATTTTAAAAGTACAGATGCCTTACCCATGCCATTTTTCACAGAACTAGAACAAGTAAAATTTATATGGGAACACCAAAGATCCAGAATTGCCAAAGCAATACTGAGGAAAAAGAACTGAAGTGGAGGCATAACCTTTCCAGACTTCAGACAATACTACAAAGCTACAGTAATCAAAATAGTATGGTACTGGCACAAAAACAGACATATGGATCAATGGAACAGAATAAAGAGCTCAGAAAAAAAACCCACACACCTACGGTCAAGTAATCTTCAACAAAGAAGACATAAATATATAATGGGGAAAAGACAATCTCTTCAGCAAGTAATATTGGGAAAGTTGGATGGCCTCATGTAAATCAATGAAGTTAGAACACACCTCTATGCCATACTTAAAATGGCTTCAAGACCTAAATATAAGACATGATACCATAAAACTTTTAGAAGAGAACATAGGCAAAATAGTCTCTGACATAAATGATAGCAATGTTTTCCCAGGTCAGTATCCTAAGACAAATATAAATAAATGCAAAAATAAACAAATGGGACCTAATCAAACTGATAAGATTTGCACAGCAAAGGAAATGATAAAAAAAAAAAAGAAAAAAAGACAATTTATAGAATAGGAGAGAATATTTGCAAACAATGCAACCAACAAAGGTTTAATTTCAAAAATATACAAATAACTCATACAACTCAGTAACAAATGATCCAATCCAAAAAAAAAAAGATGGGCAGAAGATAAGCATTTCTCCAAAGAAGACATACAGATGGCCAAAAGGCACATGAAAAACTGTTCAACATAGCTAATTATTAAAGAAATGCAACTTAAAACTAAAATGAGATGTTACCTCATACCAGTCAGAATGGCCATCATCGTGAAGCCTACATATAATAAATGTTGAAGAGGTTGTGGAAAGAAGGCAACACTGTTGGTAGGAATGTAACTTGATGCAGCCACTATTGAAAATGGTAAAAACTACAATAAAAAGTTATCATATGAACCAACAATCCCATTCTTGGGCATATATCCAAAGAAAACTATAATTCAAAAAGATACATGCACTCTAATGTTCAGAGTGGCACTATTTACAATAGCCAAGACATGGAAATAACCTAAGTATCCATCAACAGATGAATGGATAAAGATATGGTGTGTATGTGTGTACACACACACAAAGGAATATTACTCAGCCATAAAAAAGAATAAAATATTACCATTTGTAGCAACATGCATCGCATGGACCTAGAGATTATCATGTTAAGTGAAGAAAGTCAGAGAAAGACAAATATATAATATCACTTATATGTGGAACCTAAAAAATAGTACAAATGAACTTATTTACAAACCAGGCTCACAGACATAGAAAACAAACTAATGGTTACCAAAGGGGAAGATGTGGAGAGAGATAAATAGGGAGGATGTGATTAACCGATGTACATTACTGTTTATAAAACAGATAAGCCATAAGAACTTACTACATAACATAGGAAATTATGTTCAATATCTTATAATAACCTATAATGGAAAAAATGTATATATATATATAGATATATATGTCTAACCGAATTGCTTTACTACACACCTGAAACTAACACAATATTGTAAATTAACTATACTTCATAAAAATACAGCTAGATGCTTAATATTCTCCTAGGTAGATTCTGATTTAACTGGCCTGAACCAATAAACATTGACTTAGGCCTTGAAGAATGTGACATGCACAGGGGTGGGTCCTTGGGTGGAACAGGACAAGCTCCAGGCCTTTCGGGATGGGGCAGGGGTAATGCCAGTTCAGCGAAGGTGGACATGGTTGATGGATCAACACAGGAGCTCAGACATTTTAAGTCCCTACTTAGCACAGGCTTTTCCATAGTCCAGGGAACTCGCTGCCTGTGATGAGCCAGAGTTACTGAGGAGGTGGGGTGACAGGGCCTCAGCTTCAATCCAAATCTCCAAGACTTTCAGGTCAAATGTCATTAACTCTGGGCTCCCTGACCAAAGTGAAGATGTGAATAACTCTTATCTGTTACTAACCCTTACATCAAAGTGGACCTTTCAACTTTCTCTCCTCCCATCTGTGACCTTGAGCGTGATCGCCAGATGACACAGGCAGCAGTGGTGTGAAAAGTCATCTCCTGGACAAAGAGTGGTCCCAGAGGAAGGCTCACACTCCACTCTGCTGTTGGCCCATGGTCAGTCCCTTCTGGATGGCAAGAGCTGATTTTCTGGGGGTTTTCACATCTGCCTCCCTGCCCACCTCACGTACACACAGATCACTTGATTATCTGCGCCTGTGTTGGCAGATGGAAGGTTTGGATCTTTTACTTTAGAGATCAGATATCAGCACTCACTGCTTAATCCCACCCCCAGATCTCCCTCCTTTCACTGTACTCTGGGGCTGGCACTGCTATCATTTGCATTTCACAGATAAGGAAGCTGAATCTTAAAGAAGTTAGAGGGCTTCTGGTAGCAAGTGGCAGCGCCAAGATGTAAATCCAGAATTGTCTGACCATGCTCCTAATTCCTGTACTCAGATGTTCATCTTGTTTGACTTACACTCTCTCAGCCACAGCAGAGCCCACTAACCCCAGAAGCAAATGATCTTAGTGAAAAAGGAAAGTAACTGTGCCATAGTTCTGAGCCCAGGGCACACTCAGGGGCTGGACACTTACCATCTCACTGAATCCATCAGCAGCCCTGGATGGTTGTTGTCCTGACACTTGACCTTTGGCATTTACAGAGTCAACATTTGGGATTTTGACTATCTGAGTCCCTTAGTCTGCAAGAGAAGTCACCTCCAGACCACAACTCAGGGTACAGAGGGGTTCCATACCCTTCAGGTCATGATAGAAATAATTGCTCGTTTGTAGGGCTTCCCTGATAGCTCAGTTTGTAAAGAATCTGCCTGTGATGCAGGAGACCCCAGTTCAATTCCTGGGTTGGGAAGATCTGCTGGAGAAGGGATAGGCTACCCCCTCCAGTATTGTTGGGCTTCCCTTGTGGCTCAGCTGGTAAAGAATCCACCTGCAATGTGGGAGACCTGGGTTTGATTCCTGGGTTGGGAAGATCCCCTGGAGAAGGGAAAGGCTACCCACTCCAGTATTCTGGCCTGAAGAATTCCATGGACTGTATAGTCCATGGGGTCACAAAGAGTCCGACACAACTGAGCAACTTTCACTTTGTGAGCTATGGCTCCCAAAGAAACCAGACTGCTAGTCTGTGTTAACGAAAATTTATACCCAATGATGAATTTCTTTTAATAGACTTACAAATGCCTACAGCTCCATATTCATGAAATCAATAGAGCACACAGATCACTTAAGTTGCTCAGGACACAGATCGCTTAAGCCTGACTGCATAAATGGGGGAAACTGTGCTCTGGTAGCTCTGGTGCCTGATGTCCTTATCCATCAAATGAGAGCAGAACACCTCACCTTAGGACTACTATCAATAAATGAGAACTTGGTAAGAAAGATGAAGATGATGTGGAGCATTTCCAAAGATCTCCAGAGAACTCTCATATGAATGTCAAGTCTACTGTTTGAACATTTTATACAAGAGGAAACCAAGGCTGGAGGAGATCATATGATTGGTCCAGGAATGTCTGGCTCTAAGCCCAGGGTGCTTCCCTCCCTAGAAGCCAATAGCAAGTCATCAAAAAAGTGCCAAACCCTGCATGCTGACTCGGTCATAGAATGTGACTTGGGAAGATGGAGGGGTAAAAGAGAGGGTCACAGAAGGGAGAGGGGTGTTCTTGGGCTTCCCACTCTCCCTCTAACCCCGCCCCCCACCAGTGTTTGCCTGGGGGTGCCAGAACTGTGAGCTTACCTTTGATCACATCTGTTCAGATCAATCAATTCAACCAAAACACTGGTAACTGTGAGCTCAGAACAGTAGACCAGAGGTAACTGGTACTTACTCTTTTTGCCCTCAAGATGTTAATCATCCTAAATGCCATGAGAAGTCAAAGACAAAATATTTAATGCACTGTCTACTTTGCTCCTCTCACTAGAGAGTGAGCACCTGAACCATCTAGTTACCTCTGTGTTGCCAGAGCCTGTGGCCCAGTTACCTCTGGGTCAGGGCCTGTGGGTCATCTTCCTTTACCAAATAAGTGAGTGTTTTCTTCTGGAAAAGAAGGTGTTCAAGGATCTTAGCCCAGGAGGAGGGATTCAAATCCAGCCTGGGATCAAAGAAGCCCAGGCAGATGGGAAAGACCCATGGGATGGGAGGGAAATGGCCTGGAGGTGGGCAAGGGCAGGGTGCTGGGCACAGAGAGGCTCAAGTCTGCCCAGGCAGGGAGACAAAGCTGAGCGTTGGGAGGTGAAGCTGAAAGGGAGATTCAAGCCTCACAGTGAGGCACAGCAACAGGTAGGAGAATCTGGCTTTCACCAGAGGTGCAGTGAACAGCAGATCAAGAGCTTCAGAGCAGGGAAGGGAGCTACCGAGCCGACATGGTGCTGTGCCAGTTCAGCCGTGTGGGGGAGCAGGTGGCGGGGGCAGACCTGCCCATCCCCAAAACCCTCTTCTCCACTCCCTGAGAGTACATGACCAATAAACAAATAGTAGTCACTGCTTCTTGGGCAACTATTACAGGCCAGGCACTGTGACAAGTACTTGATTAACGATCAAAACAATGCTATAATTGTCTGATTTATTTTACAAATGAGGCTGTGGATTTCTCCACAATCACTCTGCTATTAAGAGACAGAGCCAGAATCCCAACTCAGGTTTGATTCAGGGTCCAGAGGTCAAGACAACCCAGGTGCACCCCACTCCCTACCCACCCCCACACTCATGAGATGAGGATCAGGACTAAGATGGTGAAGGCCCACACACAGGGCGCCACTTGGAAGAGTGGAGCCAAATTTCCTGCAAACCCAGCCTTGGAGTCAGACGAATCTGGATCCTAGCTTCATCAGCTATCGTTATGACCCTGGCAAATTACATGAATGCGCTGGGTGTCAGCTTCCTTATCTGTAAAATGTATACAGAACCACCTACCTTACAGAGTTGCTATAAGGTTAGAAGAAAGGATCCTACCATGCCTTGGAACATGGCAGGTGCTTAATAAATGGCACCTTGTGAACCTGAGCCTGCCAGGAGCAGAAGGCTTATCTACTGAGGATGCAGGAAGTCTTCATTTCTGAGAAGAGATGAATGTTCCAGGAGTACATGACTCAATATTTGCCTGGTTAAATCTGGGACCTAGATGTCCATCTCAACAAAATCAACATTGGCCACTTTCAATGTTAACCATTTCAAACACTGATCCAAAGCAATGAGAACCAGAATCTGGAACTCTCAAAGGAGTTAGAGACAAGGAGCTGTTACTGGGAGGGCCAAACTCATGAAAAAGCCTGATATCATAGTATACATGTGAGGACCCCCAGTCCTCAGGTCAAATCTCTGTGTATCCTTGGAAGTCACTCATCCTCTCTGACCCTCTGTTTCCTTATGATCAAAGGGGCTTAATAATCCTTACTTCACAGGGTTGTGGTGGAAACACTAGGGAAATAATAGAGGAGAAGGAACCTTAAGGCTCCAAGACAATGGCATGAGTTCTCCACCTCTATAAAGCAATAGGAAATAAAGTTTTTGCTTCATCAAGCATCCTTCCATTTGAAAGAAGAAAAAGAAATGCTTGCTATTTGACAAACGTTTACTGAAGACACCAATAGGTTATTCTACTAAAGGATCGTTTAACTATGAATTGGGGTGAATAACTGGTATAAGAATCATTTTTCAATGATCATCAAAATGCAAACACAAAATCACTCAATTGTCTCAGAGCATGGACATACCTGAGAGTCTTCTGCAGACAAACAACTAGAGAAGCTCTGCCCAAACAGCCCCACAGGAGTTGGCTGGCTCGCTGCTCAATACAGGAGAAGTCAGTAGACCCAAATTCTCACAAGAAAGCCTGCTGACTTTGCCTCTGAATTTTCCTTCAACTTAGAAAATAAGCCAAACTCACTCCATCTCCCAGCTCCACCCTTTGGTCTTTTGCAAGTAGACTGTGTCCAGGGAAGAAAATGGGAAATCAATGAGGTGATTCCAGAGCAAAACTGGGCTAGACTGATAGCACCAGGGCCTGGGCACCCAGCTTTGATTTCAGGAGAAGTATTTCTCATTTGGGGGCTTTCCAGGTGGCACCAGTGGTAAAGAACCTACCTGTTAATGCAGGAGACATAAGAGACACAGGTTCAATCCTTAGGTTGGGAAGATTCCCCTGAAGGAGAGCATGGCAATCCACTCCAGTATTCCTGCCTGGAGAATCCATGGACAGAGAAGCCCAGCAAGCTACAGTCCATAAGGTCACACAGAGTCAGACACAACTGAAGCAGCTTAGCATGCACGCACACACATTTCTCATTTGGTATTCAAAAGACCTAAAGAGTAACCCCCACCCTCCGCCACCATTCCAAAGCAGGAAAAATAAAAATATGTCAGGTTGTCTCTTGAGCTGTGAGACAGGTCATTCAGAGTCCCAGGCCCCAACTCTGTCTCAGCCGCTCTTAGCCTCTAGGTGTGGAGCAAGAATATATCCAATTTAGAAATTCTGGGCCTGGGCAGAGAGGGAGCAGTAGGAAGGTGAGCAGTCAGGGAGGGACAGTGAATTTAGTCTGAGACCCCAGCGTGGCTGGGCTGCCCTGAAAAGAGCAGATTCCTACTCTGAATTCTGCTCCAGAGAAGAAGGGGAGACACTGCCAAAGAAACCCACCTGAAGTTCACCATGATCTGGAGCTGTGGTTTGAAAGGTGCATTCCCATAGACTCAGATAAATACATTAGATGTTGGCATTCACTCCCCAGGATTAATTTTCTGGCTCGGGATAGCTGCCTCTATCACTGAGCAGTGACTGGAAGACTGCCGCGTGAGGAGGTTGTAAAGAACGAAAGGTAAAGAGGTGCTGACCCAAACAGCAAACACGAGCAGCAGTCCCTGCAGGGCCGTCCCAGGCAGGAGAGCTGGCTCTGGGTTCCTGCTGCCTCTGCACACCAGGTAGTGCTTTTGTATCCTGAACTGCAGCTTCATAAAGCTACCATCTTCAGACTGACCTCTGCACACCAGGTTATTTCCCTATAAATCTCTATCACCTCACCCTTACAGAGGCCAGTGACACTGCTCTATTTCTTCAGTGGAAAAATCTGAGGCTTCGAGAGCTGAAGGCTGTACAAAGTCCATAGCTAGAAGTTGCAGAAAGGATTTGAACCCAGGGCTCTGTGTCTGCATTTGCTTCTCATTCCCAAAGGGAAGAATGAGGAGGGGCTGTAAATCTTTTTCCTTCTACTTGTCTCCCTTGCTTTCTCCCTATGAGGATGGGGACCAATCCAGTGGCAGGTTGAGGGTTCAGTGTTATTGAAAATTCAAAGAAATATACATTAAAATAACAAGATGCCACCTTCTCCCTATCAAATTAATAGCAGTTTTAAAAAAATTATCCTGCAATAAAAATTAATTTTTTAAAAAAAGTAACCACAGAAACACAAAAAATAACCCCCAAACCCAGTAAATATAAACAAATAAACACAAACATAAATAAATGATAAAACTTTAATACCATCAAATATCTAGCCAGAAGTTCAAATACGTGTGTTTGTTTATAAAGCTGATTGTTTTTAAGAGTTTGTTTGAATTAAGGTCCAAATAAAGTCCAGTCATTGTAAAAAAATTACTAGCAGTTAAAAATATATATAATATAGAGCTGAAAGAGCACTCTCATGTGTCTCTTGAACAAAAATAACATGGAACATCTCTTCTGAAGGGCAATTTGGCAAAATGTATCAAAGCATTAAAAATGCCCATTCTCTTTTAAGTCAGTTATTACATCTCCAAAAAGGAAATAATCAGAAAAGCTGTCTGATCCAATCTCAGCCCACACACAACCTGAAACAGCCTCAATTCACAACAATAATAGGAGAATCTACTTTTATGGAATGTCTGCAGGACAGGGAGTGATTAAACAATTAAAATCACATTTATGAAGACTTCTTAAAGCTTTCTAATTTACAAAACACGTTTAGAAAACTATAGAAAGTAGCATGGGCTTCCCTGGTGGCTCAGATAGTAAAGAATCCAACAATGCAAAAGACCTGGGGTTCAACCCCTGGGTGGGGAAGATCCCCTGGAGGAGGGAATGGCTACCCACTCGTATTCTTGCCTGGAAAACCCTATGGGCAGAGGAGGCTGGTGGTCTACAATCCATGGGGTCACAAAGACTCAGACACGGCTGGCTGAGAATGTAATATAATGAGCCACCATGTACTCCTTACCCAGCATCAACATTACTGATTTAAGGCAAGTTTCATTTCTTTGACATAAGAACCCAATCCTCCATCTTGACTATTTTAAGAAAATCTCAGACATTGTATCATTGCATCCATTATGTCACTATGGATCTCTAAAAAGCACTCTTTTTAAAAATATAACCAAATCACCATTATCAAACAAAAAAATTTAGATTAGTTCTCTCAACAAAATAGTAATGGATTCATAATATAATGCAAACTGATAAAGAATATTATAAAACTCTAAAATCTTAGTTGAAAGAGAGAAAAAGCGGGAGAAGAAGAAAAGGAAAGGGAAAAATTATTCACAAAGGAAAATGACTTGCAGGAAATAAATTCAAAATATTGCCAGTAATCTATAATTACCCTTGTGTCATGGGAGTAGATTATTTTTGCTCATTTTTTATTTCATATTTTTGAGTGTATTTTCACTGCTGGAGAGTCTACTATGTTGGATATTTATTATTTCTCCTGCTCTTCTTTTATTGCTCACATTCAAAGTTTCCCTCCAATATGATTTAAAATGAGTTTCCTAGATCTCCTACATCTGAGAATATTTTGTCTTCAAACATGAAGGATTTTTTTCTACACATAAAATTCTGGGTTGACAGCTTTGTTTTTCCACTGCTTCAAAGATGTTGTTCCACTGTCTTTGATCTACATGGATTTAGATGAGAATTCTGCAGTACTTGAATAGGTTTCCCTTTCATATAATATATCATCTTTCTCTGGCTGCTCTCAATATTTTTTTTTTTAATTTTGTTTTCAGCAGTTTAAGTATGATGTGACTGAGTAGTTGTCATTTGTGTTTACTCTGTTTGGGACTCACTGTGATTCCGTGTGTGCTGTGTGCTCAGTTACATCCGACTCTTTGCAACCCCATGAACTGTAGCCAGCCAGGCTCCTCTGTCCATAGGATTTTCTAGGCAAGAATACTTGTGTGTTGCCATTTCCTTCTCCAGGGGATCTTCCCCACCCAGGAATCAAACCTGTGTCTCCTGCAGGTTTTTGCTGGCAGAGTCCTTACCACTGAGCCACCAGGGAAGCCCCTACGCTAACCATACAGAGCTGTTTTGAAGAAGTGAAACATAACAAACCTACAGCATTTAGCACAGTCCTTGGCCCATGGCAAATACTGAGAAAATGTCAATCAGTGCATTATCTATGCATATTGACTTTGATCTCATGTTACAGATACAGATGTTGAAGCATGGCATAGTTTAGTGACCTGACCAAAATTACACAACTGGATAAATGAAAAAGCTGGTATCAAAATTCACATTCACTCAACGATGGAAACAAAAAAGAGAACAATACAAAACCAGATGCAAGATAAGTATATGTCCAGAATTAGAACATAAAGAAAATGCTGGAAATATCATTAGAGAGAAAACTTAGATTAGTCTGGAGCAGGGTTTCTCAAACTTGGCATCACTGACATTTGTGGCTAGATAATTCCCTGGTGGCTCAGTGGTAAAGAATCCATTTGCCTATGCAGGAGACACAGGTTCAATCCCTGGGTCAGGAATATCTGCTGAAGGAGGAAATGGCAACCCACTCCAGTATTCTTGCCCAGAGAATCCCATGGACAGAGGAATCTGATGAGCTACAGTTCATGGGATTGATTGCAAAGAGTCAGACATGACTGAGCAACTGAGCACATACACACACACACAGTATCATAAGACTCTATCCATTTTTTTCCAATAAAAAATATATTTACAAATACATTTTAAGTGTTGTATAATTTCTATTGCTCTATATTCAAGATCACTGACTTCTTTCTCTGTCATCTCTATTTTGTCACTGAGCCCGTCTAGTGGATTCATTCCCTCAGATGTTGTCTCTTCAACAGTTCTACAATTTCCATCTGGTTATTTTGCATAGTTTCCATTTTTCTGCTGAAAACCTCTCCTTTCATGTCTTTCAAGAGTGGAGTATGGTTTTAACAGCTACTTTAAATCTTTGAGAATTCTACCATCTGAGATATCAGGGTCAGCACCTGTTGAAAATCTTTCCCTCTTTTTTCAGCTTTTCCTGGTCCTTTTCATAGTGAGTAAATTTGGATTGTATCCTGGACTTTTGAATGTTAGGTCATGAGACTCTAAACTCTGTTAAATTCTTCTGAAAAAAATGTTGATATTTCCGTTTATTTGTTTTAGCAGGCATTTAGCCCACTTTGGTTCAAATAGAACATTCTCCCTCATCTTTTATGACCGGTATCTCTGACGTCAATTTAATTTTCAAAGCCTTTCCTGTGCCAAATGAGTGTGCCAGTCACATAGGCAACTCAAGGGTTTATCTGGGACTCAGATAGTGGTTAATACCACAGATTAAGTTCTCAAAACTTTTGCTACGCTTCATAGGATCCATCCCACATCTTGTAGTGCACCTTGTAGAATGCCCAGGACTTGTGCCAAACCATACACAGAGTGGGTCCCCCTTTCAGCTCTTTCTTCTCAGGAATTTCCCTGGAGTCTCTGGCTTTCATTGGCTCATTTTCCTGGTTCCTCTGGCTGGAAAGATGGGGTTATCTCAGAGTTCTAGTCTCCCAAACAACTACACAATTCCACATGGCAAGGGTCATTATTTAAGTTTTGATTACAGTATCCTATCTGCCTTTTCCAAGTTTTCATGTAGTTGGTTCTTGCATTCTATCCAATTTTTTGTTATAAATAGTGGTGAGGAGACGTTATAGCTGGATTATTTCATCTTGGCTGGTACTCTACCCTTTGTTCTCAGCATTTTTTATTTCTCAAAATTTCACCCATCTCTCAAAGCTCCGTTAAAATATCACTCCCATGCAAGAAGTCATCCTTCTTCTCTTACCTGGAAAAACATTCTCCTTCCTCTGAATTAGGGAAGATTCAGATTTAGCAATATTGAGAATCAAGCTGAAAGCCAAATCTTTTCACTGACTATCTTTGTTCAAACATCTGGATTCAATGAAATCAAACCTAACTAAGAAGCATCATAGTGGTTAAGAGATTGGACTTCACTTAAATTCAAGCTCTGCTAACTGCTAGCTATGGGACCTTAGGCACATCACTTACTTTTATGTATATACATCAGTTTTCTCATCTGTGAAATGGAAAAAATAATTACCACATAGAATTGTTGTGAACATTAAATGAGATAATAGTTGTAAAGCACCTAAAGAAATACCATGTTGTAAGCGTAAGTGATTATTATCAATTTCTCACAGTTACCATAACTTCACTCTGCAGATGAGAGAACCCTACAGTGGGAAGAAGAAAGGACAGGGCTTACTCTATTCCCTGCTCTTACTATGTCCTGAAATGACTATAATTTTTGCTTTAGTAAAAACTGTAGGAGCTCAATTTGTGTATTTATGTGGATCTTCAGAGAAGCATGTGACAGGGTGGGAGATGAGATGCATGAGATGGGTTGGGAGATCTGGGTTCCAAGATCAGGTCTCCTCTGGGTCTGTGTTTTCTGCTGTAAACCATCGCTGCATAGAATAAGCTGGTCTACCTCCTTGTAGCTGATAGCAATCTTGAGAAAAAGCAAATGTTACAGGGTCATTTCTAGGTTTACCATCAAAATGTGTTCCTGAAACACAGAGAAAAAATTCCCAATTTCTTAAGCTGTCTTGTGGACCTTTTGAGTTTTTTGCTGCTATCTGTAATCTCATCTCTGAGATTCCGGCTGCAGTGACCCCACTAAGGCTCACCTAGTCCACCTCACTGATTCCCAGTTGCACCAGGGCCCGCATCCTTGAGCTCAAACATCCCTCCTTACCATCTTGTCAACATGTAAATGTTTCTTCTTCCATCCAAACTGCTCCAAGACATCTGTGAGGGTCTCCCAGACTCTCCGGGACTCTGTTTGCTCAGTCCCTCTCTCTCCTTTGTGTCCCTCAGCTCACACTCGAGCAGCACTTTGGGGTGGCTGGTAATCACTTATTTCACAGGTCCTTCCCTCCCACACTATACCAGTGTTTTTAAAAATACATATTATTTTACATTAATGAGTCAAAAACAATTTAAAACATCACTCGGCTTATAAAATAGAGCAAACTAGATTTGAAAGTATCAAAATTCACTGCATGTAATAACCGTGCTTCATAAAACTTTTATCTGAAATAGATCATTAGCAACATGGCTATAGATGGATGACAAATAATGAACTCTCATGGACCCATGACTCAGATTCAATAATTATTAACGATGTCCAATCTTATTTTGTTTATATTTCTACCTACTCCTGTACCCCCTAGCTAATTTTTAAACAAATCCCAAATAGCATGACATTCATTTGTAAATATTTCAGTATGTATTTCTAAAAAATAAAAACTTTTTTAAAATGCAACTATAATACCATAAACTACATTCCTTATTGTTGGTGACAGTCCAAAAAGTTTGTACGACTTTAAGTTCTCTAGGGGAGAAGCCCCCTCATTTATCTCTACATTTGCAGGACCTGGCACTCAGTAACAGAGGGAAGAGGAGGAGAAGAGAAAGGACGGAAACTGAAAAGGCTGGAAAAGGAAACTTAAAGGAAGAGAGTCTCTTAGATTTGAGTCAAGTCTTTTAGATTTGAATCAACTTCTACTGAAGTTCTCAAAAGAAAAAGAAACAAAACACTCAGTAGATTAAGTTCCTCGACTTTAAGTGATTCTTGGGTAATTAAGGCTTCTGTGCTTGCTGTTTCCCTCTGGGGTGCGGCACATGACTGTGCAAGGTATGCACTGCGTACAGTGCTCACATTCTAGCTGCGCTGGGGCCCCGGGACCTTTCACAAAAGACCACGCACTTAATGGGCTGATGGCAAGCCTGTCCTTCCTCTGCGCTCCAGCGACTTACTGTTACCTTGGTCCACCTTTCCCCCTCTGCTGCGTTCTCCCCTGCCTTCTACGCTGTCCACAGAGGCCAGAGGCCGAAGACTCACCATAAAGCCAGACGCCTTTGCCGTGCATTCTCAATAAAAGTCCACGTTGATAAACATAGGCTGTGGTATCAGGAGCAGACCCTCTCTCTTAGGAAAGCCCTGAGTTCTGACAGCCTGGGACTGCCATGGTCACTTGCCAGTCACAGGACTCTCAGATAATATCCCTGAGGCCAAATTTCCTTATATGATATTAGGAATAATAATAGCTCTGCTGTCTCTGAGAGCCCTTGTCAGGTCCAAAGGAAGGAAATGCTTTAGGAATGGTAAAGCAGCACACACATGAAAAGGATGTTTTAGTGATGATTTATGGTTACCTCCAGAACAATAGCTCCTAAACATCACTGCTGTCTGACAAATCGGGAATTACATTTCTTGCAAAACACTATGCATTCTTTAAAAGTATGAATACACAAATAATTGGAAAATATATCTTATACACAATTTATAATAACAAAACATCAAATGCCAAGAAGCAAATTAAAGATAGCCAAGACTTCTCACTGAAAAACTATAAAATTGTTCTTACTGAGAGAAGTTAAGGAAGACTTAAAGAAACGGGAACATATATCATGTTTATGAATTGAAAGGTTTAGTTTTGTTTAAATGTTCGTTTTCCCCCAAATAGACTGTGATGATAAATTTAATGTGTCAGTTGGACCGCAGGTACCCAGTTATTTGGTCAAACATTACTCCAGGTAAGTCTGTAAGAGTATTGATAAGATAAACATGCACAAGTTCTATTAGTTTTGTTTCTCTGAAGACTCGACTATTGCATTGATCTATAGCTTCAGTGCATTCTCAACCAAAATCCCAACAGGCAATTTGTAGAAATTAACAAGATAACTAAAAATTTATTTTAAAAAAATACAGAGGACTTAAAAAACAGAATTAAAAAAAAAAACATAAATTACTATATGTGGCTGAGTCCCTTCACTGTTCACCTGAAACTATCACAACACTGTTAATAGGCTTCACCCCAATACAAAATAAAAAGGTTTTAAAAAAGGTAAATTACCAGACTTGTTATAAAACCACAGTAATCAAGACAGTGATTAAGTAAGGACAGACAAATAGATCAATGAAAAAGAAGAGAATCCAAAAGTAACAGTAACTTAATTTTTTTTTTTAACAGTAACATTTTTCTTTTTTTTACAGTGATATCAGTGAAATTCAGTAGAGAAAGAAAGGTCTTCTTAATAAATTGCTCTGGGGTATCTGGACATCTATATAGGGAAAAAATGAATCTTGAATTGTTCTTCACACTCTATCTAAATAATTAATGTGAAGCAGATCCTAGACCTATATGTGAAAAATCAAGATATAGACTTTCTAGGAGAAAACATATTAGAGTATCTTCATGATCTTGGGGTAGGAGAAGATTCTTAGACCAGACACAAAAGGCACTAATAATAAAAGAGAAAATAACAAGAACTTCAACACATTTAAAGGCCAAGTTATTTAAAACCAGTCTTAATGATTAGTTTCAGTTTTTAGTGTGAGAAACACTACATTCAGGCTTGGAAGCCACTGTCCCAGAATAAACATATACAGCCAAGATGTTTCAGGACCTTTTACACAATGTTGCCTCATATCTCGCAAATGTGGTAGGCCCACGGTTAGGAAACATCTAAGAAAACAAGTTTTTTGTCACCAGGAGGTCAGAGTATCACTAGGAGATAGATTCACTCAGTCTACTCATAATACACAGTTCCAACTTGCAATCCAAAAAGTCACTCAGGCAAAGAAGAGAGCAGGCTGGACCGTATTCAACACAATGATGGCATGAAACGGAAGAAAATCTAAAAGCATCTGATCAAACTCACCTCATCCCATTTTCATAGATGGAAAAACTGAGGTCCACTGCCACCGAGAGAGCTACATGATCACTTTATGACAGAGCCAAAGTGGAACTCAGATTTCTTGGCTCCCTGACAAATTCTCCTTCTATCACCAAGATGTTATTATGCTCCCGGCTTCAGGGTCTGGCCAGGTTTCTCAGAAGATGTCTCACAATCGTCCTACAGATGTAAGTACCTAAGCCAGCATTTGTGAAGCTCTCAGTATATTGTCCAACATACAGGAGGTACTCAGTAAAGAATTCTATTACTGAGTTAGATTCAACTTCCCAGATGAGCAGTGATAATGCAGAAGGCCCCAAAGCCAACATTTGAATAGCAAAGACTCATTTCATACCAAGATTATTCCTCCACCTGCCCAGCACCCCATGCCACCAGTGACTACTATCCAAGGAAAGCCAGAGAGACCCTGGTCCTTCTCAAACCTATAGCGCATGAGGATTAAAGAAGAAAACACTCCTCCTTTCTGCTGATATGCCCAAAGTCCAGGTTTTACCCCCCAAATCAGAAGGCTACAAATTGGACATGAACACACCACAGAACTATCCTCACCCCAAACCCTCAGCAAGGGTGAATGCAACAGATGGGAGCTGGCAAGATGTTGATAGAGAAACACGGCTTAGGGGCAAGAAACAGCTGGGATGAGGGAATACTGATGCCTCACAGGGCACAAGGAAGTACACACAAAGGAAAGTCTTTGCGTTTTCCAAACATAAATATTATTGTTTTTCTTTTCCTCAGCCCACTTGCTTCACTTTGCAGATGCACCTCTCACTACTCGACACACACCTTCTAACTTCACATGCAGGTTTTTGCAAGTTTCTCCATTCAGCCAATAGATATTGATGGAGTGCTATGTTGCTCAGGACCAGAGCTAGGCAATGAGAACATGAGGGTGATGGTGGAGGACTCTGACTCCGGAGGGAGAGAAACAGGTAAGTAAGAATAGCAGCCACAGAGCGTGTGCCATGTAGAGAAGTCACCACACAGTGTGTGTGCTTGAGGAGCCTGGGGATCAACTTCACATTTGAGTAACTCAGACATGAACCAAAGAGCTTCCTGATGAAAGTCAAAGAGGAGAATGAAAAAGCTGGCTTAAAACTCAGCGTTCAAAAAACTAAGGTCATGGCATCTGGTTTCATCACTTCATGGCAAATACGTGGGAAAATAATGAAAACAGTGAAAGACTTTATTTTCTTGGGCTCCAAAATCACTGCAGGTGGACTGCAAGGAGATCAAACCAGTCAATCATAAAGGAAATCAGTCCTGAATATTCACTGAAAGGACTGACACTGAAGGTCCAATACTTTGGCCACCTAATGTGAAGAGCTGACTCTGATGCTGGGAAAGATTGAAGGCAGGAGAAGAAGGGAACGACAGAGGATGAGATAAGGAACATGAGTTTGAGCAAGCTCCAGGAGTTGGTGCCAGACAGAGAAGCCTGGTGTGCTGCAGTCCATGGGGTCACAAAGAGTCGGACATGACTGAGCAACTGAACGGACTGAACTGAAACACGAAGAGGAAGAGGAGTCAGAACAGATGAGAGGAGGGGGTGTGAGATGAGCTATGTTCAAGCACTTCATTGGCCATTTTTTGCATTCCCTAAGACTGGGTTTTTACCTTATCATTTAGACAGACTTGATTTGTGTTGCTGAGCATAAAGAAACACTGGATACCTTCCACAAACCTGACAGTTTGCTTTGATGCCAACCATAGGGTAAAGCCACAAAATTAATAAATATATGAAGTATCATCCTTTCTCTGTGAAACTATGCTCTCTCTAACCTTAAAAACAAGATTTCATTTAAACCTGTTAAAAGCTTCAGGGACATGACAACGTCGATTTGCCTCCCATTTGCTTCAGGATGCAAATGTGGACAGTAAAAACACACAATGAGGACATATATGTCAAAATCTGAGCTAATTACAATAGAACTGCTGCTTAGATCAATATAGTGAAAGAAAGAAACTGAAGTTGCTCAGTCGCATCTGACTCCTTGCGACCCCATGGACTGTAGCCCACCAGGCTCCTCCATCCATGGAATTTTCTAGGCAAGCGTACCTGAGTGGGTTGCCATTTCCTTCTCCAGGGGATCTTCCCAACCTAGGGATGAAACCCAGGTCTCCCGCGTTGCGGTCAGACGCTTTATCATCTGAGCCACCAGGGAATCAGATCGATATAAGGGCAGAAAATAAAACTAAAAAGCAGTTTTTCTTTTCATTACACTTATGGAGAGTGTTTATGTGCAGGACTCAGCTAAATGTTCTCTATACTTTATCTCATTAAAATCCCTTCCTGTCTTTGTGAGGCTGATGCTATAATCCCATTTTACAGATGAGAATGCACAAGGCCAGAAAAGTTAAGTAATTTGCCTGAAGAAGGCATGTAGAATATATTGAAACTAAGACTCAAACCCACATTTACAACATTTTATTGAGTACTAATTATGTTCTTGGTACTTGATCCTCCCAGAAAACTTATAGGGAACTACTGCTGTCATCCCCTTTAGATGAAAGAGGGATTAAATAACATTCCCAGCTGTACACATCTTCCTGCTCCAAAGCCTGTGACAGATCCAAGTGCAATTAGGATGTGGAAGGAAACTGGAAGGTCATCCCTTTACTGCAGGCTCTGTACTCCATGCATCTGTGCTCCTGTGAGAGGCTGAGGCCGAGCTCTGGGGAAGTGTCAGACTTAAAGGCTGTGGGTGTTTCGGCTTAGCCCTCACCATCTGTCTGCAAACAGCTTCCCCAGGGAAGCACCCTGGAAACAGTGGTCACCTGTTCCTCTGGTCAGTTACATCAGAGGTGTTCTAAGAGGCATGTGGGGAAGGACACACAAACACTTGACACATTTTGACCTTTGTGAAATTTAGCAAAACTTTGGGTAAATTTTTGCATCCAGTCTTGGTCATTTTGTGGCAAAACTGGTGAGGTCACATGTCACCCACTGCTGAGAAAACAAAGCTTATGATGTACATATTAAAACTTACCCAGTGCTATATGTCAATTACACTTCAATAAAATGGAGGTGGGGACAGAAGCAACACTTCAAGAAAACAGAAGTGTTGTGCCAGAACAACCAATACATTTTAAAATGTTTATAACCCTTCTGGTATGGAATTCAAAAGCTGAGTAATTTCTTACAAATAGTTTTAAATTTATAATTATATTTACAAATAAGATATAATGACAACTATAAATTTATAATTTTATAATTAATTATAAAAGATATAAAAGAAAATAAGCATGAGGCTGCAGGCAGCAGCATCAAATACAATGTCAAGAAATTTTGAAACAACCCAAATATCTAACCAAAGGAACAAGCAAACTGTGATGTAGAATCGAGTGATATTCTTTGAAGCCATTAACATACTACATGCATTATAAAGATAGGGAAAATGTTTATGATAACAGGAGAAATAAACTTTGTCGACATTAAAATTATATTAAAAACTTATTTTTCCACCAAAGGAAGATGATTGCAAGGGAATAGTGCAAAATGAATAGTCATATGTCAGGATGCCAGAGTTTTCAAAGTGTATCTTCACTGCTGTTGTAATCTTTGTGAATAAAACAAGAAAAGCTTAGAACCAACTTGGTTGCCCATAGGAGAGGCACATGACCCTCCCAATTCACTTTCTCCCACATTGGGATATCACAGTCTTCCTGAAAAAAAGATAAAACTGGGATTTCACAGAAACACCTGCCTTAGCACAGAGCAGGGCAAATACATTCACTTAGCACCTGATGACCCAGCCCTGGCTAGCTGAGCTCTCTCTGTGTGTTATAACAGACTCTTCACATAACTTCTCAAAGGTAAGTGTCCTTGTCCTGGGAGAGAGACACTCCACCTACTGAAAGGACTCCCTTAACTCCAGCAAATGCACTTGAAGACAATGGTTCCCTTCACTTCCCTGGGCTCTCTCAGCCAGCTCCACAGCAGCTCATTTAACAATGGTTTGGAAATGGGCTACTTGTGCCTCTGCACCTGAGGCCCCTTCCCCCCACACTCAACCATCCACACCAGCAGCAGCTCAGACACTTGGGGGTAACATCAGGACATGGAAAACACTGCTCACTTCCACCTATTCAATTCCACCATCCTTCCAGACCAGGGGTCAAGAATCCCTCCTTTCCTCCTTGCCTGAGGACTGGCAGGCCACCAGCCACAGCTGAAAGCCAAGGGACAGACCTGGGTCAGCTTTATCACTCTCCAGCTTTGTTGCTCCAGGAAAGCTCCCTAATCTCTCCTGTTTTCATTTCCTCAGTTCTTACACAGGACTACAATAAATTCTTCATGTGATTCCTGAAATGCTTGAAATATGTAAAAAATACTGACCTGCCCAACACAGTAGTCACTAGCCACATGTGTCTACTGAGCCCTGGATGTATGGCTAATCCCAGTGGAGACGAGCGATAAATATAAAATACATAGCAGAGTCCGAAGACCTCACATGGGGAAAAAAGAATGCAAATGTTGGATTAATAATTTTTATATAGATTACATGATAAAGTACATATTTTGGGTATATACTGGGTTACATTTAATGCACTATTAAAATTAATTTCATCTGTGTATTTTTGTTGTGATTATTATAAAAGTTAAAATTACCTATGTGGCCCACATCTGTGACTTGATTTTCACTGAACACGGCAACTGCTCAATGTTCTTTCTCTACTTCTCCCTCCCCATTCACTGACACTGCTTGGCGTCTCACTGTCTAAAGTCCTGCATCACAACTGCAGTGCCAGATGAGTCCCTTCTCCTTTCTAGGCTCCAGGTTACCAGAGACCAGGAGTAGAGAGGATACCTGATTTAGAATCAGAAGACTGGGCCCCAGTTCTGGTTCTACCTTTACTAACTGGGTGGCCCTCAGCACATCATCTCACTCCTCTGAGCCAGCACTCAGAGCACAACAGTGCAGATGGCCTGGCAGAAAAAGAAACTGGCAACACAACATGGAACATGCATGAAACGGGGGAATCGAATAAGTGTAAGCGCACCAGCTACCAAGAGTGGGGCACCTTACTGGAGAGAAGCAGAGAAGAGTAGGGGTGGGAAAGTTGTATGAAATGGCCAATAGGAAGGACTCTTAGAGGCATTTCGCAAAACAGAAGGGCATAAAGATATGAATGAGCATGGAACGCTACAGCATTTAATCCAAAGGAAAGGTCAGCATAGAGTGTACAATGGGCCTCCTAACCACATGAGGCTGAGAGGTCCTGCCTACAGGCAGAAACACGATTGCCCTCCTGACTCAGCTACTTCAGGCTCACCCAGCTCACCCCACAGGCCACTCAGGAAGGTGTGCCATGATCTTAGGAACTTAAGTTCCACCTGTGGCAACTGCATAAACCTCAGCTATTTGCACAGAAGCCCTATTTCAAAACATCTTGTTCTTATTTTTAACCCAGAAAATACCTCCTTACCATCTATACCTCCTCCCAAGGTCAAGTGTCAAAAGCACAAAGATACACCATCGTTTGGGAGGTCAGGCTGGCTTCTCTATGTCATAACATGCTTCTTCCCAATTCCAAGGTGAGATCCAGATTATTTCTAGTTAAATTGCAAAATTTCATTTCATCAAAAACTCAGTGTTCTACCTGCATGGCCAGGAAAAGCAAATATACAAAGCTTTCTGGGTGAAGATCTGGAAGCTGCGATTTTGGCAGCTAAACTTGTCCTTTGGAGTGGTATTCAAATATTTAGAGAAGAAGATTCTCTTTTAAGTATGAATAAAAGATCAGGAAGATCTTTCGAGTATGAATAAAAGATCAGGAAGTAGGTGTCTCTGGAAGGGACAGTTGAGCAGTACATGTAAATAGGCAGCTAAGCAGAGAGATCATCTGTAGGCCCTTGTCCCACAGACATGGAACCACACCTCACCCAACAGTTAGCTGCAAAATCAGTGCTGGGGTTCGAAAATTCCTCTCTCCCAGGAAACTTCTGATTAAAAGCATTTTAGGAATTTTAAAAGTCATATTAACCTATTGCAATGTTGTAAATTTATTAGGATCCTGATTTGAATTAACACAGTTTTTAAAATTACATATATGTACATATACACACATACAAACCTACTGATACATACATACACACACATCCACATACATAACAACAGTTGGAGAAATTTGAATATTGAATATTGACTCCATATCTGATGATACAAAGGAATTTGTTCATTATTTAAATGAGATAACAGCCTATTAAGTAGCTTTATCTTTTAAGAGTACATATTGAAATAGTTATAGATAAAATGAAAAAATAAATTTGAATAAATCTGAAGTAAAAGTCAATTAAAATAAATCCTTATTTCATAAGGATGTTCATGTGCAATAAAGAAACAGACAAAAAAGTCCTACCTTAAATCACCCATAAAATACAGAATACATAGTCTGTTTATACAACCCTGGAACACTCAAATAAATAAGTTCACTCAGTGAATCCAACGTGGATGGGCTATCCTCCAAACCAAGAGGAGATTATGATTTCTTCTTCTGCGGACCTGAAGAAATAATTATCTTGAGGAGAAGGCAATGGCAACCCACTCCAGTACTCTTGCCTGGAAAATCCCATGGGCGGAGGAGCCTGGTAGGCTGTAGTCCATGGGATCGCTAAGAGTAGGACACAATTGAGCAACTTCACTTTCACTTTTCACTTTCATGCATTGGAGAAGGAAATGGCAACCCACTCCAGTGTTCTTGCCTAGAGAATCCCAGGGACGGGGGAGCCTGGTGGGCTACCATCTTTGGGGGCTCACAGAGTCAGACACGACTTCTGCGACTTAGCAGCAGCAGCATGAAAAAAACAACTATTTCGACACGGATCATATCCGGCACAAGATGCTCAACCTACAGAGACTGGGGGACCCCTGGTTCATGTCCCCCATCTGTACTCGTGCAAGCCTTAAATTAAGCTGACTGGCTGTCAGAACCGTGTGCACTATTTCCATTACTCTCTCTTTCTTTCCCAAGGCTTCCTTTTTTAAAAATGTGCCGAGTAGAACTAACATGCCATTGTGTGCTCATTTGCTGCCTCAGAGGAAGCTATACCAAGCTTCTAGTATTAGAGTTGATATTTAGGAAAAGAAGATAATCACATCTTAACACACAGCAATATATGGGTGATAAGGAGCCTGCAGAGTGGTTTAGGTCACAGAGACCGTCTTTGATGAGGAAGCATCACTATGTCTACCTATACACATCACCATTATTATAAGGTTCACTTCCCGAGTCCCTGTTCTTAGGCACTCTATTTTTAAGTCTTCTGAATAATTCAGTGGGTTATTTTACAGGTGAGAAAGCTGAAGTTCAGAGTAACTGAGTGATTTTCCAAAGGCCACCCAGCTAGAAAGGGACAAAACCAAGATTCAGATCTCACTCCCCAAGTCTAGCACACAGCTACCCCTGCCTACAAATGAGGTCTTTAAGGCACAGTTATTTAATAAGGCCCCTTGATTTTCTTAAAAAATTTTTTTAAATAATAAATCTAAAAAATGAAAAAAAAAAAAAAAAAAAATGATGAGTTGCCTAACTGAAAAGCAGACAAAAACCCCACTCTCTGATTCCACAGGGTGACTTCTGCAAGTCTGCAGCCTGTTGAGCTTTACTTCCAGTTTCCCTGGCATTCCTTTTGCTATTTCAGCACCTCTTGGCTCCATCTGACATATTTGAAAGAACAGAACAGGAAATAACCTTTTTTTTGTTTGGAATGACAGAAGTCGTGGTGACCTCATAACACCCCTCAAAAAATAAAACAGGTCCTGTAAGACATTTTTTTTCCTTAAAATCTCAAGTGCACTGAATTATTTATGGCAACTTAATAACTGACTCAAACTGGTCATTCATGAAAGAGAACAGACAAAGGATGTGTTCAGGTAAGAGCCAGCCAAGCAGTAACCACAGGGACCCCACAGGGAGAATGACCTTGAAAAAGATTCCTTAATGAACTTGAGGCGCCTGCAGAAGAAGCCCCCATTCTAGGCTGGGTGCTGTCGGGACAAGGACACTCAAGTCAGAATCCCAGTCCATAAGTAGCTTCAGGCATCACGGGAGGGGTATGGGGGAAAACAGCCACCTTCTGTCACACGAGCCCTTCTCCTCAAATCATACTATCCCCAGAAGGATTGGAGGACAAAGGTGGTGGTGGAGGGGTTATTAAACAGTTCTCCTCCTAAGTGCTGACCAGCAATGGGACCCATCTGATCTGGATAGGACAGTGGGCTGTGAATGCCTTGAAAGCAAAGACCATATCTAATTTGTTTTTCTGTTCCCAGAACAGTAGGCCTGAGATATTTGTTGTGGGTATTTTTGGTTGTGGTCATGTACTAAGTTTACACTTTTAAAAGATATTTATGGTTGAATACCGAAACCACTCTCAGGTGCCACAGGAGTATCTGAAAGGCTCAGTTTGAGGAACTGGATTCCTGTCCTCAGACCCCATTTGGCCAAATGGGAGGTCAGATGGAGAGGAAAGAGATGGTACAATGCTATAGAGAAGCCTCTCAAATGGTGAGATCCATTGATAGCCCAAAAGGTTTTAGGCATGAACTTATCCACAAAACAGAAATAGGGTTACAGATTTAGAAGTCAAACTTATGGTTACCAGAGTATAAGGGGAGGGGAGGGATAAACTGGAAGACTGGGACTCACGCACACACACCACTGTATATAAAATAGGAAACTAATAAGAACATACTGTATAACGCAGGGAACTCTACTCAATACTCTGCAATGACCTATATGGGTAAATAATCTTTAAAAGAGTAGATATATGTATATGTACTACTTTGCTGTACATCTGAAACTAATACCACATTGCAAGTCAACCCATACTTCAATAAAAAATAAAAAAGAACCAGTTCATTAGTTACTGCTGGGCACACAGGGTAGGAATTTGGCAAGATGATGCCTTTACTGGAAACTCTGCATAACTATTTGCAGGTGACCTGGAAATGGATGGAGGAGGTGGGAGGCAGGCAACCATGACAATCAATGATGGAGGAACTGACTGAAACTAGTATCTGAGTTAACTGATCTGGATAAAACCAGCATGTGGTTTATATTATCTACTGAAATTTTTCAGAGGAAATCAAAAAAGACCAAGCTGTGGAAAAGGACTGCAATGGTCTATGAGAGAGGGACTAGAGAGAGTGATACTGGAAAACCTCACCCCAGAGGCAGCAGTTTCCAGCCAGGGAATTCTTCTTGGCAGGTAACCATCCTTGGGGTAGGTTGAATACAGATGTCAAGAATAATGCCTATCAGTTAGCATCATAAAGATGAATCCTATTGGCCAAACATGAAACACGCGACAGGTGCTGTGCTAAGCATTTTATCTCTCTTCAGCTATCTTAATAACATTGCAAGGTAGATACAACTCATCTGCATCTTATAGATAACGATGAGGATGCTTTACATGAAGAGTGAAGTCCCTTGTTCAAGGTCACAGTTAGGACAGTGCCAGGATTCAAACCTAGTTCAACTAACTCTCCAAGGTCCATGTCTACCATGTCTACACCCAGAGATAAGACCAGCCTTGCAGATAAGGGTGGGTAAGGGAGGCTTCCAGTGAAGAAAGAGGATTTGACCTGGGCCAGGTCCTAGACCTGGGAGGCTGTCTAGGATGTGGGCAGCTGAACAGGGCTGGAAGAACACGAGGTCTCTGAGGTCCTATGGAATCCTATGGGAGACTCAAATCCCAGTGCTCTATTGTTATACCACTGTTTTTTAAATAACAAATGCTATCTATGGGTTCTTTGGAATTCAAATTGTTCATTAATTGCAGAAAAAGTCAAACAGAGGAAGATTTCCATCATTAGCTCTTTGTCCAAAGCCCAAGCCTTCCACATTGGCCTCTTCATCAGGTATCTGGTTACTGGGTCCCCTTTTACGTCAAGTCGGGGGCCTGGGTGCTCTCTGAGGCCTAGCAGCCCCGTCACAGTTAGAAATGACTTCAGGGGACAGTCAGGTGGCCAACCTACCACCTGATGAATGAACTTCCCATTCAACAGCAACAAAAAAATGGCCACCCTGCCAGCATCTGCTTTCCTACCTGTAATAATGATAACTCTCCTTCCAAGGCACCCCATCTTCAGACAGCTAAATATTAGTTCTGAAAAGCCTTTATTTATTGGGTAGGCCAAAAAGTTCATTCCGGTTTTTCTGCAAGATGTTATAGAAAAACCCAAATGAACTTTTAGGTCAACCCAAAACAATGGACTCATCTCCCAAACTCTTTAGCTTGTACCTGCTGGTTCTAAGACCATCCTCTAGAGGAAAACAAACATCTGTTCTTTTTTCCATGAAACAATCCTTTAAAACTATTATAGGCATGCTAAGTTGTTTCAGTCAACCCCATGGACTATAGCCCACCAGGCTCCTCTGTCCATGGGATTCTCCAGGCAAGAATACTGGAGTGGGTTGCCATGCTCTCCTCCAGGGGATCTTTCCAACCCAGGAATCAAACCCATGTCTCTTATGTCTCCTGTGTTTGCAGGTGTGTTCTTTACCCCTGGGAAGCACCACCTGGGAAGCCCAAAACTATTACACACGCATCCCGCCTCAACCCTTCTCTTTTTCAAGCTAAACATTCTCATTGTTTGAGCCATTCCTTAAGTAACACGTTTTCTGAACTCCACAGTGTCTAGGTGTGGCCTCACTAGTAGGGAACAAGAGACCAACTATACTCCTACCATGCAAATGTGGAAAGTTTCTGGTTAGTTTTTAGCAGCCTCATGCTAATGACCCTCAGTCAAGCGTTAACTGAACCCAAGTTTACCAGCCTTTCTTATAAGCCTTTGTCCCTAACTACACCTCCCGGCTGGGCTGTCTGAGTGTGCCATTGGTATTTGGAGCTCACCTTTTATCCTCTATTTATCCTGGTGCTACACTTTATCTTTCTACACTCTGTTCCTCTTCTAGCCTGTGAAGCTTACAGAGAATTTTGACCCTGGCACACACAACATTCACTATCCTTCCTATCTTTAAATCATCCATAAATGGGATCAGCAAGCCCTGTCTATGTACTGCTCAAAATTATGGGTTAAATAAGTGCTATCTTCCCAACAGACACAAATTAGTATCCTTTAGTGACAGTTATAAAAGACTACGTTGAAGTAGTGAACCAACCACGGTCTAGTCCACATTTTCCAACTTATTTGAAAGTGAAAGTGATAAGCACTCAGTTGTGTCCGACTCTTTGTGATCCCACAGACTGTAGCCTGCCAGGCTCCTCTGTCCATGGACTTTTCCAGGCAAGAATACTGGAACGGGTTGCCATTCCCTTCTCCAGGGGATCTTCCTGACCCAGGGATCGAAGCCAGGTCTCCCACACAGCAGGCAGATTCTTTACCAACTGAGGCCTCAGTTATTAAGGATACAAATATGTTCATTGACTGATAGAAGCGTTCTAAATTCACTATTATCATAATCAACATAGTGTCTCTATGCTTTGGTATCACACAAAAATGTCTGGCCATTGAGGGAATACTTGGGATGGTCTTTAAAATATAGGGTCTGAGATAACACACAAGTTTCCTTGTGCAGAAACCACAAAGAGTTGCTAAACTGAGGGGCAAGAGGCTAGGACTGCCAACAGGGAAAGATATATTATATAATAAGACATCAGGGATAAAGAAAAGCTATAGTGCTTTCCAACATGAACCCCAAAAGTGTCAGGTCAGGGAACCCTATATCTTGTGTCCCAGAGTGAGGCAAAACAATGGGGATGTATTGATTTAATAATTACCTTATGCATTAATTAGTACTTACTGAGAGCTACCATATGCAAGCATTTTACACAAGTCATCTTAGTGATGACCTGATGCTGATGGTTTGTAATTACTCCTTTTGAAAATTTAAATGTGTTTCTCTCCCTGGGTTTCTCTCACTCTCTAGAAAGTGCTGAAGACCTCTAACAGCACTTCAGCAAACCTATTTGCAAGTTTTCCCAGGGCTCTGGTAATTCATTCAATTAACACACTATCCCTTTGATAAATATTTCTCAAGATTTTCCTGATTAAAAGGCACTGCGCTAGTGCTCGGGACTCTGGCTGACTTCAAGCAGCTACATTTCCTAGATGCATCCCTCTTTAGCCAAGAGAGTCAAGCCCCCTCCCCTTTGTTGGCTGTGTGGCCTTGGGTAGGTTACACTGATAAACTGCCCTTTCCCTAGTGTGGATGAGTGTCATGTGCATTTGCATTATTTCAGGCACACAGGATATTTCATAAATAGTAAGGATTTTTTTCTTTCATTCTTTCCTATGCAGTCTGCCAATGTCTTCCCAGAGAAGGTGGGATTAAAATAGGAGTCTAATCTTCTGTCTTCTCCCTGGACATCTATAAACTTTGTCATTTGCCACCATCAGGGAATTAAACCTGCATTCTTTGCGTGTCATTTTTTAAAGAAGGAAACAGACTGTAATTCTTAATACATTTCATAAATCATAGTTCCTTTTATTTCTTCCTTTCCTGACACTATTCTATAAAATCCAAAGGAAACAAACTTAGATAATTTAAATCCAACTCCCAGAGGTGGTACCACTTGGTGTGAAATGGAACTGGTTCTAACTGAGAGTCAAATGGTCTTTCCGCCACCTTTGGCCAACTCTTTTGTTTCCTTGGACTTAGCATTTGCTATGGGCTGAATGTTTGTCAAATGGCCAGGCTCTAATTGAGAGTCAAATGGTCTTTCTGCCACCTTTGGCCAACTCTTTTGTTTCCTTGGACTTAGCATTTGCTATGGGCTGAATGTTTGTCAAATGGCCAGGCTCTAATTGAGAGTCAAATGGTCTTTCTGCCACCTTTGGCCAACTCTTTTGTTTCCTTGGACTTAGCATTTGCTATGGGCTGAATGTTTGTGTCCCCTGCAAATTCATGTATTGACATCCTAATCCCCAGACGTGAAGGTATGAGGTGGAACCTTTGGGACATGATTAGGTCATGAGGATGGAGTCCTCATGAATGGGATTAGCACTCTTATAAAAAAGAAAGCCCCATCACTGCTTCCACTGTGTGAGGACACAGCAAAAGGTGCCAGGTATGAACCAGGAAGTGGACCGTCACCAGAATGCCAGCACACTGGCTTCTTGATCTAAGACTTTCCAGCCTCCTAAACAGTGAGAAATAAATGTCTGTTGTTTATAAGCAGCCCAGACTGACTAAGTCACCATTATATGCACACAGAACTCTTGGGTAACAAGTCATTCTAGTCACCCAAGTGAGTCACCTGCAAATTTATCTTCTAAAAGCATAACCATGGTGCAGAAAAGAGGAAACCAAAATATAACCACATACAACTGCTCATAACACTCACAAATATGCTGCTAAGGGGAGATAAATGCCACTCGCCTACAGTCAGTGGTGTGAAAAGCCAACTCCCTGTATCAGACATCTTTTACTGTATTGTAGTTGATAGTGACCTGTCATTCAATCCCATAGTATTTTACAGTGTACTCAATAACTACTGTGGACCCACTATGTGCCAGGCATTGAGCTATGGGCTTGAACTCAGCAGCAATTCTTGGGCAAGGACCAGACAGAATTTGCTCAATGTCTCCTTTGCCAATCTGGATGAAATTAGCTTATTTGTCACCTCCCAACCCCCTCTTGTGTCACTTCCCCACTCCTCTTCACCCACCCATACCCAAAAGGTTGGGGTTTCTTTTTTAACAGATTATTAAAAAAAACCCTCAGAGGGGACATATGTATACCTATGGCTGATTTTTGTTGATGTTTAACAGAAAACAAAATTCTGTAAAGCAATTATTCTTCAATTTAAAAATAAATAACTTTTTTAAATCCTCAAACAAAACACTTTCTCAAAGAACAACCTAACCTCTCCTTCCTCAAAGCAGAGCCTCTTGAGATGCTTACACTTCTCCACTTTCCACTTGTTTCCCAAGTAACTGGAGTCAGCCCACACCATTCCACTGAAATTGCGTCTCTAATTGCAAAATCTCCTCTCAGCACCTTCCTCAGTGAGGCCTCTCTGGTTCCTTTTCTTCAAACTCCCTCCCTCTAACAGGCATCCTCCCAGCTTTCCTCTTCCCTCCCCATGCCAACCTCCTCTGGTGACCAGATTCCTGCTGGCACTGAAGTGTCCACATCCCTAGAAGTCCAGCCTCAACCTCATGGGCTCCCCTCTGTACCAACTTACACACACCCATGGGCACCTCCCCTAGACTCCAGACCACATTTAAGAACAAAATTTAAACCAGACACCTGTACAGAAAATTGACACCTACATTTACTCGTTTTTAAATGTATTAACCACTAACTATGTGCTCAGCATAATTCTGAGGGCTTAAGATGCTTAACCCGATGAAGATCACTGCCCTTGGAGCTTTACATTCTAGCAGAGTGAGACATAGAAAACCGTAAGTGTAATGAGTGAATAACTTAGTATCTGGGGATGGTGCTGCTTTCAACAGAAAAGAAGAAGATGAGGAAAGAGAAGCTTGGGGAAGAGCACATCAGTTCAGCTCTGGGTATCCTGAGTTTGAGATTAGACTCTCAAGTAGAGTGTGACCGGGCAGTCTGATAGAAGATTACAGAGGATGGTAGGAAGGTCTGGGCCAGAGGTATAAATGTGGGGGTTATCAGCACTCCAGTATTCTTGCCTGGAGAATCTCCACGGACAGAGGAGCCTAGTGGGTTATAGTCTATGGGATCACAAAAGTCAGACACCACTGAGTGACTAGGCATAGCACACAGCATGTATCAGCACTGAGGGCCCTTTGGGGATTCCTGATCAGCTGGTTGAGTTTTTCTCTACCCAATCACATGGGTGTTTACTTTGGAACAAGAGTTCCTGGATTTAAACCTGACTTTATCACTTCTCAACTATGTGATCTTAACAGGCTACTTGACTACTCTCAAGATGTGTCCTCATCTGTAAAAATGGAGAAAACAGTATCTACCTCATAAGATTATAATGAGGGGGAAAGGAGGCAATTCATGTTAATTACCTTGCACATGGTAATAAGCATTCAATATGTGTTAGGAATTATAATCCTCTCCCTCAGTCTCTCCATCACTTAATATCTTGTTAAGCATTTTTCCTTCTTTCTTATCCCATATTCAACTCTCCCTTCACTCAGGGTGCTCCTGGATTGCATATTCATCCTGGTACCTCACTGTCCCTAACACAAGCCCATAAAGGTATTGAATCACATGCAACAGGAAACAAAGTTCTATTATTACTGCTCTCAAAACATTCTTACATCTGTCTCCATCTCTCTTGTCTCATCATTTCTCATCTGAGCGCCCAATAAATTTTACTCAAACCTCAATTATAGCTCAAATAAAATTAAAATTTTAATTTGCTTACATGTCTGTCTTCCCTTAAAATTAAGCATCTCGATCAAGTAACAATTAGCTCCGTAACCCTAGTGCCTTTGTGTCCAGTGCCCAGACCAAGAAAAGCATCCAATAAACATCAGTTAAACAAATTTTAAAAAAGTTTTTATTGGCTACCTGCTAGACACTGAAATTAAAATACAGTCATTACCACCTCCACATAAACTACATTTCCTGCCCTCAAAGAGTCTTGAGACAAACTTAGCACCTAAGGCAGAAAACAAAATAGCTGAACAAATGTAATGAAATTAATGACAGAGTAAAGTTTATAATATTGGCCATATTTACACAAAGAGTCCCAAGAAAAGATACTGTGGCTAGAGTTAGAAATGAAGAAAGGTGCTGCTACCCACTTTTCTGTCCTTTCCCTGCTTCTCTCCTTTCCCCTGGAAAGGAGAAATGGTAGTGTGTAAGAGCACCCAGCTCAAATTGGAGCCCAAAGGAGCTTCTAGAAGAAAAGATGGCAGACAGGCAATCAGAAAGGAGGGGATGGTGAGGACCTGCCATCTTGAGTACTCAAATGATGTTAAACCAAAAACAAGATCTGTTCACAGTTACAGAAGATAAAGCCTGAGTTGGAGAAAGCCCTCAAATTTCTTTACCTCTCTTGGATGATTTTTGTTCTTCTAACAGAACAGATCTATGTATCAGAAGACAATCTCTTTGTGTTGGCCAACCAAAATGGGGCCAGATGGTCTCCTTTTCAAAGTTAATACACACAGGTGCCCTTTTATCTCAAGGTTGATGAAATGATGCACATCTCACACTCTGTTCCTCTCACTGAATCTTCCCACCTGTTTTCATTCCTCATGAACAAATTCCTGGCCCTCAACATGGTTGCCTCAGAGCCCAACAGTCCCCAACATAGTCAGCCACCATCCTTAGCATTAATGGTACCTCACTGAGTCACTAGCAACCAGAAATCTCTCTCTGCCAAAGTCATCAAAAGATGTCTTTGGGAAGGTCATGGCTATCCATATTAATAAAGGTTAGAGAGGAGTTCAAATGTGAGTATAAGGATCTGCCATCCCTGTGATACACTCTTTACACAGCTTTGCTCTCATCAGTTGTCAGGGTAACCAATCCCTAAGCTTCCTCATCAAGAGAAGCAAAACTTCCTATTACTCCAATAAGGCAAAATTATATATGCATAATGAGTTCTAACTTGTGATTCACAGAGAGAGAGGTTTGAAGTCCAAGTCCATTGTTTACTAGCTCTGTTACCTAGGGCAACTTAGCTGAATTTTGGGGCCTCAGTTTATTCATTGATACAACAGGGATAGTGCTACCTCTATCACTGGGTTGTAGGGAGAATTAAATGACAAAAGAAACACCCAGCACACAATCAGTGTTCAAGGTGGCAGCTACTAATAACGTCATGGATCTTAGAATCTAGCGTAGGCAATCATTCACCTGGTTTCCTTCTAGCAGGGTCTTAATGACTGCTCTTAGTCTGTAAGAAAGCTTATGCTGAGGTGTTGTTGTTTTTTTAACTGCTTCTGCTTTATGTTTTGGTTTCCTGGCCACGAGGCATGTGGGATCTTAGCTCCCTGGATGCTAAGGGATCCTTAGCAGGATCGAACCTGCACCCCCTGCATTGGAAGGTGAAGTCTTAACCACTGGTCTGCCAGAGGAATCCCTATGCTGAGTTTTATCATCAAGGTTGAGGTTGGAAACAAAAGGTCAATGGCCCAAGGTAGGGGGTTGAGCCTTCCTCCAAGCTCTGATGAGACAAGATTTCCAGACTATGATCTGTAATGTATGTGCTCACAGGATAGGCTTTGAGAACTTAAAGACAGGAAGACCTGGGAATCCTGGGAAGAGATAGAAAGACATGTGTCCACCAGCATTCCCTGCGAAACATAAAGTGCTCAGAGCCCTGATGGCAGGACTGGGGTTCTAGTGACTCAGAAGCTATGGAAGAGAATGCAGGTTGCCCAGGACACATTGCTGGAAGCAATGGCCCCTGAATATCTACTCGCTTTGGTTTCTGCCACTCCTCCTTCCTGCTTTCCCTTCCAGGGTTGGAATCTGTTCTGACTTTGCATAGCTCCTCAACTTCACCTCTGTTGGAACCTTCACACACCCAAATCCTCCGAAGGATGTGCATGCAGAGGGCAGTCACTAACCTGGCCCTAGGTCCTTAAAGCACACCAGCTTTGTGGTAGAGCCGATTTCTTTAACGGGAGGAACAGGGATCTCTGAAGGCAGCTCATTTCATGTACAGATAGTTCTGAGTATACAGTTTTAGACTGTAGATTCACAATTCAGAATCTACTTCTCTTAACTTCTAAGTTCTAGTTCTAAGACTAATGAATTTTTAAAAGATGAAAGTCTTTGCATGATAAAATACACTGCGTGCTAAGTTGCTTCAGTTGTGCCCAACTCTTTGAGACCCTACGGACAATAGCCTGTCAGACTCCTCTATCCACGGAATTCTCCAGGCAAGAATACTGGAGTGTGTTGCCATGCCCTCCTCCAGGGCATCTTCCCAACTCAGGGATCGAACCTGCATCTCCTGCATGGCAGACAGATTCTTTACCACTGAGCCACCTGGGAAGCTCCTATGATAAAATATCATCTCAGTTAATTCATGTCACAATAGTCACAGCTAATAGTTATTGCAGGCCAGCCATGACCCACACCTTACAGGCAGGAAAGTACCACATGGTGTTTCCTGAACTTGCTAGACCTTAATACCATCTGGAGTACTTGCTATATACATTGCTCCCCAGACCCCACCCCAACCAGACTGATTCAGTGAGCCCCAGGTGACTAAGATCACACAACCTGGAGGCTGGAGGCCTAGTGGATCAAGTGTGCAAACCTGGGTCCACTACATGATTGTATCATTTACTCACTGTGTGACCTTGGGAAAAGTATTTAGCCTTTCTGAACCTTAGTCATGTATCTGTGACTTCAGAACGATGACAACACCTATCTTTACGGTATGCCATAAACCACTTAGCAGAAAGCCTCTAGATAGTGATCACTGATCCTGATATGGCTCACTGATCCAGAACAACTCTCTTATTTTTGCTCAGTGCTACACAATTCAAAATTAAAGTGCCCAAGACAAGGGAACATTTCATGCAAGATGGGCTCAATAAAGGACAGAAATGGTATGGACCTAACAGAAGCAGAAGTTATTAAGAAGAGGTGGCAAGAATACACAGAAGAACTGTACAAAAAAATCTTCACGGCGCAGATAATCATGATGGTGTGATCACTCACCTAGAGCCAGACATCCTGGAATGTGAACTCAAGTGGGCCTTAGAAAGCATCACTACAAACAAAGCTAGTGGAGGTGATGGAATTCCAATTGAGCTATTTCGAATCCTAAAAGATGATACTGTGAAAGTGCTGCACTCAATATGCCAGCAAATGTGGAAAACTCAGCAGTGGCCACAGGACTGGAAAAGGTCAGTTTTCATTCCAGTCCCAAAGAAAGGCAATGCCAAAGAATGCTCAAACTACCACACAATTGCACTCATCTCACACGCTAGTAAAGTAATGCTCAAAATTCTCCAAGTCAGGCTTCAACAATACGTGAACCGTGAACTTCCAGATGTTCAAGCTGGTTTTAGAAAAGGAAGAGGAGCCAGAGATCAAATTGCCAACATCCTCTGGATCATCGAAAAAGCAAGAGAGTTTCCAGAAAAACATCTATTTCTGCTTTATTGACTATGCCAAAGTCTTTGACTGTGTGGATCACAATAAACTGTGGAAAATTCCAAAAGAGATGGAAATACCAGACCACCTGACCTGCCTCTTGAGAAACCTGTATGCAGGTCAGGAAGCAACAGTTAGAACTGGACATGGAACAACAGACTGGTTCGAAATAGGAAAAGGAATATGTCAAGGCTGTATATTGTCACCCTGCTTATTTAACTTATATGCAGAGTACATCATGAGAAATGCTGGGCTGGAAGAAGCACAAGCTGGAATCAAGACTGCCGGGAGAAATATCAATAACCTCAGATATGCAGATGACACCACCCTTATGGCAGAAAGTGAAGAGGAACTAAAAAGCCTCTTGATGAAAGTGAAAGAGGAGAGTGAAAAAGTTGGCTTAAAGCTCAACATTCAGAAAACTAAGATCATGGCATCTGGTCCCATCACTTCATGGCAGAAAAATGGGGAAAAAGTGGAAACAGTGGCTGATTTTATTTTTCTGGGCTCCAAAATCACTGCAGATGGTGACTGCAGCCATGAAATTAAAAGACGCTTACTCCTTGGAAGGAAAGTTATCACCAACCTAGACAGCATATTCAAAAGCAGAGACATTACTTTGCCAACAAAGTTTCATCTAGTCAAGGCTATGGTTTTTCCTGTGGTCATGTATGGATGTGAGAGTTGGACTATAAAGAAAGCTGAGCGCCAAAGAATTGATGCTTTTGAACTGTGGTGTTGGAGAAGACTCCTGAGAGTCCCTTGAACTGCAAGGAGATCCAACCAGTCCATCCTAAAGGAGACCGGTCCTGGGTGTTCATTGGAAGGACTGATGTTGAAGCTGAAACTACAATACTTTGGCCACCTGATGCGAAGAGCTGACTCATTGGAAAAGACCCTGATGCTGGGCAAGATTGAAGGCAGGAGGAGAAGGGGACAACAGAGGATGAGATGGTTGGATGGCATCATGTACTCAATGGACATGGATTTGGGTGGACTCTGGGAGTTGTGATGGACAGGGAGGCCTGGTGTGCTGCGGTTCATAAGGTCGCAAAGAATCGGACATGACTGAGTGACTGAACTGAAGACAAGGATTTATTTAAACTCAGATCTGACCATGTCTAAAGTCTAAGTGCCTACATGCAGCAGTTGGAGAAGGCGGAATTAAATGGGCACGAGGCCCACTGGCACAGAATGGCCTACATATCCAGGTCCTAGCTCCAAATTCACTCAGACTCAGCTCATTCTGCATCCTCAGGAGCCACCATGGGGCAGAAGCCCTGGCCAGCCGGATGCCCCCAGCACCACAGTTAAGGAAAGAAAGGTTACCCTGGACTTCCTCCTGCCTCTGCTTCTGTTCCTCCCCTACATGCCACCCACCTCCCCTTCCTTTTGGGAATATTCAGAATGCCCAATTTTTCTCCCTGTGTGCACCCAGCTTTCCTGGGAGGCAGGCTGGGGAGGGTTTGAGACTGCAGGCTGGGTGTTTCGCTTCCCAACTGTGAGGCTTCACTTCTTTCCTCTGGGACCCTCTCTTTCTGCAGTGGGGCCCATTTTCAGGAATGCTCCTAGCACACAATCTAGCTCACCTGTCAATGAATCAAGAGCCCCACAGCTTTAACCTATCACTTCTCTTTCTCTAAAGTCCCTGGGATTTTCAGTTAGTGGGGCCACCTATAACTCATATTTAATAGTTTAATTGATAAGCCCTCATTCATTTGTTCACACAAATATATCACCCAAGTACAGGTGATATAGAAATAAATAGGGTCCAGTCCCTATTCCTGAGGCCTTAGAGAAAGGGGAAGATCCATAAACTGAAAGGCGGAAAGATCATGCAAGGTATCAACTAAGGGCTGGGGGTGGTGCCAACTCAGAAGTCAGAAAAGGTAATGTTCACTCTGGGTTTTGAAGGATGAATAGGAGTTTACCAGGCAGAAAAAGGTATGCCCAACAGCAGGGGGAAAAAACAGTGCAAAGGCTGAGTCATGAAAGTGGGCCTGTTTTACTTAAGAAATATTAAGCTGTGAAGGGTAAAGGTATGAGAGCTGCAGAGATGAGATACGGGGTTCAACAGGATTATCTGCTCAGACATTAAGGAGGTTTTCCAAGCAAGCAAGTGATGTTGCTAGATTATCTTCCCTAAACTCAGAGTTGAGCTCCGGGCACTAAAAAGGAGCTTTGGTAGAGCATTAAGAGGTGTCATTTCGGCTGACAGAGGGGAAGGAGCCAGAGCCATTTATCCTCACCCTTAGGCTGGCCTGGAGCCCCACCATCTACTCCCCCAAACCTTGATCCAACTGACACTGAACTCTAGTCAAGTCCCCGCTTACAGGGTGATGAGAAGCCACAAAATGAGAGATGGAGGAGCTGGGACCAACTGTAGGAACAAACCAAAGGAAAGAGGAGGAATTATTTTGTGTCTGGTGGCTCATGGTGTCCTCAAAGGCATCCTCAAAGCCAGATGACTCTGGATTAGAATCCCATCTCCATTCTTTACTACTTACATGACCTTGTGTAATTCATTCCACCTCTCAGAGGCTGTTTTCTCATCCTTTACACAGAGCTACAAGCTTTACCTCAAAGATTTGTTCTAAAGATTAAAACTACATCACTTATTTCAAGTGGCCAGCATAGCGTCCAATGTAAAATGGTTCTCTAAATATTACCAAGCTGATTTTAATATGTTCATTTTGTCTTAGAGGGGAGGAGGCCACCAGACTAAAGGACGTTCAAAGAAAGACGGGTGCCCCTGAAGCACCAGGATGGAGTCAGCCCCGTGAGACACCCACTAAGCAGTTGTGAACTCCTAGGTGAGACCCTGATCCACCCCTTCCAAGTTTCTCTCTGCCCTCTGTGGCTGTTTGCAGTTTCTGTAGGACAGGATCACATTTCCCACCTGAGCCCCTGGGCCTAGGAGCGCTGAGGGCCTTGCAGCCCAGGACTTTTCAGAGGGCTCACATGACAACCTGGCAAGGCGCAGCCATTCCCAGCAAAGGCATTAATAATACACTCCTTTTCCCACAAACTCTGGCAAACAGTCTAAAGTGACAAGTGAAAACATTGAGTCAAAATTCTCACTGGGGCTGAGGAGGCCAAAATAACTTGCCTATCAGGGCTAAATCATGGGGCTGAGTCACAGTTCTGCTCAGGGGTTGTGGCCAAATGAAATGGCTGATGATAAAGCTAAGAACTGAAGCAAAACCGTGTTCCTTGAAGAATAAACTGCCCGTATAGCCTCTGAATGATTCAAGTGGAAAGTTTCCTCGACCCAGAGGCACAGAGAAAGGAGGCCGTGAGACATATTGGTTGAGGAATGAATTTAGATGTGGACAGCATCTCAGCAACAGCCCAAAACACAGCAGCTACCACAGGCGGCCCAGAGACCCTGAGGTAGGGGACCTGAGGAAGCACAGGCTGATCCCCTGCAGGAGCAAGAGGACAAATAGAGTAGGTTTCAGTAGGATTTTTGTCTCCTTGTTTGTACCATTGTTTTGCTGTTGTTACAGTTCAGTCGTTAATTTGCGTCTGACTCTTTTGTGACCCCATGGACTGTAGCCCACCAGGCTCCTTTGTCCATGGAAATTTCCAGGCAAGAATACTGAAGCAGCATGCCATTTCCTTCTCCAGGAGATCTTTCTGACTCAGGGATTGAACCTTTGTCTCCCACATCACAGGGAGATTCTTTACCACTGAGCCACCAGGGAAGGCCTTGGTTGTACCATATCAGCACCAAACCAGTGCCTGGCTTCCAGGCACTCAGTTGTATGAATAAAGAAATACGTAGTGGGGATCAGGCAGCATGAGTTAGTAACTATGCAAATCTAAGCCAGCCCCTTATCCTCCTGAACCTCAGTCTTCTCATCAAGAAAATGGGACAATGACAACTACTTAGAAAGGTTCTTATAAGAATAATGAATGGAATAGCCCCTAAAAGAATGCTAAATAGCAGGCACTTTAGAAATGAACTTCTCAGAATTAGCCCTCAGTCTTCCAACAAAGTCCTTGAGTATCAGCTGTTGCCAATTCTCATTGGTAGAGGAGGGAGAAGGAGATTGGGAGGAATAGTGAAAAGAGAAGATAAAGTAACTAAAGGTCACACATCAAAGGAAGATAAAGAAGATCCCTATGGTCACCCCTCCATGTGTGGCCCTAGACAAGTCACATATTTCTCTGGGTCTCAGAATTCTCTGATAAGAAGTGCGGCTAGATCTAAGCAGTGGTCTTCACGTTGTGGTCCAGGAAGCCTAGGGAATCTGCAGAGACCCTAAGGGGCCATCCTGCAGTAAGGAGGAAGTAGACAGGCAGGCCCCCAGGCAGCTTCAGGAAGCTTCCTACTGAAGGCGATCTTCTGAAGAAACAGTTCCACCCTCGGTCCTTAACTTTCTGAAAGCAAATGCTTTCTCCAAAGTTGCTGGCATCCTCCCAACCACCAGTTTTCTGCAGGAACCTGGTCTAGGACCCTCGCTTTCAGGGTTATGCAACACAGGGTTCACAGCCAGGGCCTCCTTAAATTTTGCGGCCAAGGGACCTCACTCACCTTGAGTACCAGCCCTGAGTCCCCAGCCCTTTTCAGTGTCTGCACTCACTCACCTTGTTGACTTCTGGCACTTCCCTCCCTGGAAATCTCTCACTACTACCTTCAATGGCACTACCTTCCACCAGGATAAGTGTTCCACTTCTTTCTGGTTCCTCTCCTTCCTCCTGGGCAAGAGGAATAGGACAAGGAGAGGCATGGAGGAGAGAGAAAAGCACACCAGGCAAGGGGAAAGCATGACAGGAAGGAGGCTGTGGAGCCTGGCTTTGGACAGGCTGAATCTGAGGGGCTAGTTGAAGTACAACAGGCAGATGGGTAAAGCAGGTATGGACCCTAAGAGAAGAAGTTGGGACAGAGAGGTTTTCTCCCCTACCTGGCAGAATCTTCTCTCTCATCCACTACTTCTTTCCTTGCCCCACTTCCCCTGTTCACACCAAGTCCACATCACCTAACATTAGGATACTTACGAATCTCCTAACCCATGCCACTTCTCATCCTTCAGATAACACGAGATTACTCACCCAAGCCCAGGTCTGAATAGTCACGCCCCCCTCCTTGGAGACTTGAAATAGCATCTTCCCTGTTTGCTCCAGCCAGTCCAAATTCCTCAGTCTAGTATCCAAACCTCCCACCCTGCCCCCAATCACCACCCCACTGTATGCAGATGCGCCCCTAGGCCACCTGAACAGCCAACCATCCCTGACTTTCCTGGCACTCTTTTCCTCCTTCAGTACACCTCACCACTCACTCCAAGTCCACCTGTGGAATCTTCATACTGCAAACAGCACCCCCAATCTCCTCTCTTCCCAGATCCTGCAACCACTCTTGCCAAAGCTTACAGCTGTGTGCAGATATTGGAGAGTATGCTTCCCTCCAGCTTGGCCAGTAATTTCAGTGCAATCAGCAGGTATTGCAAAAGCATGGCCCTTGTCTCATCAATTAGGAGCCACAAGATAGAAAACTATCACCTGCCCTGCAGCAGCCACAGGTAACCTATAACCTGCAGGCTGTTATTTAGTTGCTAAGTCCTGTCCAACTCTGTGCGACCCCATGGACTGTAGCCCACCAGGCTCCCCTGGCTACAGGATTTCCCAGACAAGAATACTGGAGTAGGTTGCCATTTCCTTCTCCAGGGGGTCTTCCTGAACCAGGAATCAAACCTACATCTCCTGCACTGGCAGGCAGATTCTTTACTGTCAGTTGCCAAGGAAGCCCAACCTGCAAGTAGATCACATCTAACAATGTATCTTCAACAGGAAGCTTGTCAGCCTCCATCTCCGTTTGTTTCTCTCTTTATTGCCTTTTGCACCTAGCCCAGCTGTGGTCTCCAGCAGGCTCTCAGTAAATACTAACTGAATTAATTAATGAGATCCTTCTACAGGGAGCACAGAACTAATTCCATAAAAAATAATTATGGATCTATTACCATGAAAAATAATTTCTTGATTTTTCCATTTGAAGATGACCCAACCGATGATGGAAATGTTCTAAAAGTGGATTTTAGTGATGGTTGTGCAACCCAGTAAATTTACTACAAATCACTGAATTCATTCTTCAAGCAAGTTAATTTCATGGAATACAAATCCTATCTCAATAAAGATGGTTTTTAAAAAACCTGTGTGATGAATAACTCTACCATGGTGGCTCACTGTGTTTGGCTGAGTAATAAGTTGGCTGAGTCATGAGAACATTCAAAAACAAAGAAACAACGAAAAATGATGACCCAACCCTGTGAGGTGTGACCCTGAGCTTAGTCTCCATCCTCATGGGATCAGCAGCAGCTGTAAATGGGGAGGGATGAGTAACCTCACAAAACAGCCTGGGTTGTTGGGGTGGGGAGAGTGCTAGGATGACCATGCATTGCGTCAGTCTATGTCAGGACACAGCAGAAAGTGAACTGATCCTGTAGAACATTCCACAAGGTCCTTGGCAGTAGATCAAGGCTAAGGAATAAGACTCCAAACAGCATCACTTTCCCAAGGAGGCATCCTCCGACCTCAGACTGGTTAACTCACCCAGCACCACAGAATTTCCTTTACAGAAATCCACAGTCCATGAGTATACACTTGGTTGTGTTATTAATCAATTTCATATTTCTCTCTGTAGACCACATGCTGTATGAGGTCAAGGACTGTAGCTCTAGGGCTCACGGTGCCTAGTACAGAAGCAAGCACACCTTACATTCTTATTCTTAGAGTTGACTGAATGCTGATTGAGTGAATGAACACTCATCTTTGATTAAAGTGGGGCAAGGTATACAGACACCTCGTTTTCTTTCAATGCAGTACTGCCGTACAGCTGAGTATTCATAATTCTTAAGGGCCTCTGTAGAGGAGAAGGAACCAGCATTCTCTAGGGTAAGTCACTGTACCACCCCTACTTATCCTTCCCAATCTACCCCCTAGGTATGGTTACTGCCCTGTTTACAGGTAAGGAATCTGAGGCTCTGCACCTGTCAGTTGTCATGGGAATTAAATCGGAAAAAGCACAAAGCACTTGTTATCCAGTATGATTGCTGTGTAATTCTTGGCTACCATTATTATTTTTCCCAGCACACTGAAGCCGCCTCTCCACCCATAAGTAAAAAGAAGAGATGATCCCAAGCACAGAGAGGGCCTGAGGCCGTGGCAGCCTCCCTTGGCACCTCAGACCTCCAAACACTGAGAAAAGTCATCCGGAGTCAGATCCAGAGGTTTCTTCATCTCAGCTGCCAGGAAGTACATATTTGGCACATGGGGACCAAGGAAGGAAGGAGTGGAGGAGAACTTACCCCAGAGGCTAGTAAAAATATCAGCACAGGTTGTTTGCTCATCTGTGGGAAACAATAGAAAAGAAAAAAAAAAAAAAACCCTCTCCTGAAAAAAACACACAAGTCTATAAACTATCACTTTCCTAGAGCCACTCAGAACAATGAAGAAAGATCCTAGAGCCAGGTAACTGGATCAGAAAACAAGTGAAGCCAGACTTCCAAGGCAGCTCCACAAACGGTGGGAGGGGGCTGTCAGCTTCCTTTTGCTTCTCAGATTTAAAAAGTACAGGCTTGGGGTCGAGATTATCACAGCCAACCCAAGAGCAGAAAGGGAATTACACAACCAGCCACTAGAGAAACACAGATGAAGACCACAATGAGCTACCACTGCACACCTATTAGAACAACTGATATTAAAAAGAAGACACCCCCTAACTATTCTCCCATCCTGCCCTGCCACTCCCTCCCTTGGCAATCGTAAGTTCATTCTCTAAGCCTGCGAGACTCTTTCTGTTTTGTAAGTTCATTTGTATCATTTCTTTTTAGATTCCACATATAAGGGCTGTCATATGATACTGCTCTTTCTCTGTCTGATTTACTTCATTCAGTAGGGAGTTCGGGATGGACAAGTACACCCTGCTATATTTAAAATAGATAATCAACAAGGACTTACTCTATAGTACACGGAACTCTGCTCAATATTACATGGCAGCCTGGATGGGAGGGGACTTGGAGAGAGAATGCATACATGTGTATGTATGACTGAGTCCCTTTGCTGTTCACCTGAAACTGTCACATTGTTAATTGGCTATACTCCAATGTAAAATAAAAAGCTTTTTTTTTCTTAATTTTTGAAGAAATGTTTGTGTTCAAATTGATGAACTAGAGTGCTTTTTTCCAATGAAAAATAAGATAAATAAAAGAGGATGCTACAAATGCTGATGAGGTGGAAAAGTACCTCTTTCCTACATTGCCGATGGGGACAGAAAACCATACAGTCACTCTAGAAAATAGTTAGGCAGTTTCTTAAAAAATTAAAAACACACTTGCCATACAACTCAGCAACTGCCCTCCTGAGCATTTATCCTGGAAAAATACACACACACAAAAATTGGGGAGTTTCTTTTTTTTTGAAAAATAAAATTTGATGTTCATATAAAAACTTGTACAAAACTGCTTACAGCAGTTGAATCTGTTATAGTCAAAAACTAGAAACAACCCAAATGTCCTTCAATGGGTCTATAGTGAAACTGATATATTCATACAATGGAATAACACCCATCATTTAAAAAAAAAGAGCTAACTATTGGTACTCTCAACAACCTGGAGGGACCTGAAGTACATTCTGATGAGTGAAAACAAGCCAGTCTCAGAAGGTTGCATATTATATGACTCTATTTACAGAACACTCTGAAAATGACAAAATTATAGGGATGAGAAAAGCGAGAAAGGGCCAACCCAGCATAACAATGAATGGGTGGCATGAGGGAGACCTCTGTGTGGAATAGTTCTGTACCTTGATTGCAGAGGTGGCTCCACCAATCTAAACATGTGAGAAAATGAGACATTGTTCCACGCACAGCTGTACCCAAACTCAGATTCCTGGTTTTGATACTGTACTATAATTGTGTAAGATGAAACCAGGGGAAGAAACTAAAGGATACACTAGACCTCTCTGTACTATCTTTGCAACTACAACTGAACCTATAATTGTTTCAAAATTAAAAGTTATAAATAAATAAAAGAGGTGCACAGCCAGTAGGAGAGCATCTGGGATTCCAGCCCACACCACATTCTTCCACTCGCCAAATCCCAGGGCTCCAATCAAATGACTTACAATTGGGCATGCACCATGATGTTGCACATATCCATGCCTTTGCACATACAAATTCCTACCTACACTGCCCTTCTCCTGCCTAGCTAACGTATAATTTCCTTTAAGCCCCAATTCACATACCTTTACCTCCTGAAAGATTCCCTGACTTCGCATCCTAAGATTACTGATCTTCCTTTGTACTCCCTGAGCACAGCACTATTCAACTGAATTGTAATTGCTAATGTGTTACTGCTTTCCACCAAAAGCAAGTCACAGTTTTAGAAAATATATTTGCAAAGTCTCCAATTAAAAACACTGGTCTGTAGAATAAATAAAGAACTTTTACGATCCAGTCATAAGAAGACAGTCCAATTTCATTTAATGAACAAAAGATCTGAATAGCTGCTGCTGCTGCTAAGTCGCTTCAGTCGTGTCCAACTCTGTGCGACCCCATAGTTGGCAGCCCACCAGGCTCCCCCGTCCCTGGGATTCTCCAGGCAAGAACACTGGAGTCTGTTGCCATTTCCTTCTCCAATGCATGAAAGTGCAAAGTGAAAGTGAAGTCGCTCAGTCGTGTCCGACTCTTCACGACCCCATGGACTGCAGCCTACCAAGCTCCTCCGTCCATGGGATTTTCCAGGCAAGAGTACTGAACTGGGGTGCCAGTGCCTTCTCCTAGGAAAGAACTACTGATGCACAAGCACATATAAATATCAAAATACTTATGGTGAGTGTAAAGATGAAAATACGCTGTATTATGCAATTTATGTAAAGTTATAAAAAATGCAAACCAATTTACAGCACTAAAGCAGATTAGTGGTTGTCTAGGGATGGGAGGCTGGAGAAGGCAATGGCACCCCACTCCAATACTCCTGCCTGGAAAATCTCATGGACAGAGGAGCGTGGTAGGTTGCAGTCCATGGGGTCACTAAGAGTCAGACATGACTGAATGACTTCACTTTCACTTTTCACTTCCATGCATTGGAGAAGGAAATGGCAACCCACTCCAATGTTCGTGCCTGGAGAATCCCAGGGACGGTGGAGCCTGGTGGCTTGCCATCTACGGGGTCACACAGAGTCGGACACGACTGAAGCGACTTAGCAGCAGCAGCAGCAGGGATGGGAGGCAGGACACAGAGGGGGCAGAAGGGAAGGATTAGGTGAAGGAAGAAACGGGAGGATAATGGTTAGGTTCACTGATTTGTGTGGAAAATTTCATAAGTTTATGCATATGTCAAAACTCACTAAGTTTCGTGACTTAAATATATGCAGGTTTTTGTCTCTCAATCATATCTCAATAAAGTTGCATGGGAAAAAAGTGATGGTTGTCATCTAATAAGCAGCTACCTTGTGGGCAGAACATTATAAAAATAATCATTAATGTGGGTTTCCCTGGTGGCTCAGTGGTAAAGAATCTGATTGCAATGCAGGAGACCCAGGTTCAATCCCTGGGTTGGGAAGATCCCCTGGAGAAGGAAATGGCAACCCCCTCCAGTCTTCTTGCCTGGGAAAACCCATGGAGAGAGGAGCTTGGCGGGCTACAGTCAATGGGGTCTCAGAGGAATAGGACGTGACATAGAGACTAAGCAAGCAAAAGGAAAAAAAAATTATAATTATTAACCTTCACTCAAGGTAGGTGTTATTCAGCCCAGTTTACAAACGAGGAAACTGAGTCAGACAAGACAAGGTAATCATGCAGCTACTGTGAAGCCTGGCTCAAACCTAAATCAAGTGTCTCCAAAACAGAAGCAGGGCACCTGATGCCACCATGAGCTCAATCAACGCCCTTCTTTACCCTTCCAAGTGTATATATATACCTTAAAAGGTCCTCAGATAACATCTTCTCAGCTTGTTTCACTGACCTAGAAAGCCAAGCTCCTGATGAAGGAAGAGGACTTAACTCTAAGCGTACCAGAAGGGCTTGTCAGATACAGATGAGGGGCTGGGGGCGGGTGGAGGCAGGGCTGGCACCTGGAGGATACCCACCTGTGCCCTTGCCAGGTGCAGACAAGGCTCAGTGAGTACATGGCCTTGGAAGCAGTAACCTCTCACAACCGGTATCCCTCCCTCCCCTGGAGCACACACCTTCTCCTCAGCAACTACAACTGCTAACCACAGCTGTGGGACCAGGCTTCTTAAAATGAAAGTGTGGGACCAGATGGCCTCTACAGTCCTTTCTACTTTTTTAATTTTCCAAACTACAGTTCTACACAGTACCCTGGTGCCCTGCCTTCTCCCCATCCCCTCTTGCAGGCTACTTAAAGGAGGTGGCAAAAAGGAGCCAGAAGGTTCAGAAATCGAGGGAGAGGGCAGAGGTTCGGGTTCCATTATGCTAATTTAATTAGTTCTAATCTGCTGGCAGCAGGGCCTGGAAGAAAGAGCCTTTGTTTAAGTTTCGCATTTGGCAGGAAGTGCCCCTGCTCCTCTCTAACCCCAACGCCCCCTCCTCCCCCCATCAGAGCTTGTGAGTCCAAAGCTCTGATTTCAACCCTGGCTCTCAGGTCCAGCAGCGCCCGGGCTTCCTTTTCACACTTCTCTTGATTTCTTGATTTTTCCAGGAAGGAAATTTGCCCCAGATGTCGGTCCATAAATGGAGAGCTTTCATCAGCCCGTATGAAAGGGTGTTAGTAATTCACAGATTTCCCCAGAAGCAAGAGCCAAAAGGAGAAGTTCCAGCCAGTTTGTCTCCATCAATAAACCAAAGGCTTACCAATCAATTAAAGCCCTCCCCTCCACGGGCAGGAAAATTTACAACATGCAAAACATTTCATTTTCACTCTTATGGGACTCACTTTATGGGATAGTAAGAACAGAAACTCAGTCATTTATTCAATTAATGATTATGAAGCACTTAGAGTTCACAGGGGAGGAAGCGGAGGGATACACAAGTGAAGTGACCTGTCCTGTGCCTCCCAGCGTTGGGGGCAGGAGTGGGGGTGGGGGAGGTCCATCAGAATCTCCAAAGCAAAACGTCCCTCGTTTGCAGCCTTGGCTAATTTCAGTGGTGTCAGTTTTCCCGCTATAGCCAATTTCAAGTCGCCAACAATTTTTAACAACCAATTTGCAAAATTCCTGAATATTTAAAATCAGCTCAGGATAGCCTCCAGAGGGGAGGGGAGTTCTCCTAGCTTCTGAGTTTTCCCTCTGCCTCCCTCCTCTGCCTCCACTCAGGAAGAGCCAACATGCCTTGGAGGCCTAAAGAGTAATTTTAATGGAAACTACCTGAAGCTCTGTTAGGATTTCAGGCGTGTTTTCTTTTCTTCCGTGTCTTCTTTTCTTCCTCGTCATTATTTCTCCATTTTACTTTTATAATCAGAACATATCTAAGTAATTTAAGTAATTTTTTAGGAAGCCTAGTGGACTATTTTGCAATAACCTCTCCAGGTAATTTCTGTCACTATATTCCTTGAGGGGTGGGGGTGAGGTAGTGTTTCCTAAAAACTCAACTTCCCCAGCAGAACAGAGCTGGTACACCAATGTTAAGCATTCCCTGAGCTTGGTGCAGTCTTATCTGAAGGATAAATTCATTCCCTTGGGAGTTCAAATTTCACCCGCAATTGAGAAAACACAACTTTCTGTTAAGAGTCCAGAAGACCTGCCCTAAAAAATCAAAACCTCTTAGGCCACCAAATGACCTTGCCCCTGGTTGGGCTGAAATAGAAGCTGATGGTTTGAACCAGAAACAAGTGGCCTTTATCTCCTGCTCTTGAGAGGATGAAGTGTCCAACACCCCATCCCAGCACCCCAGGAGGCATTTTACCTTCTTGGTCCCCAGGCTAGGATTTGAGGGCTCTTACCTCAGCGATGGGACACAGGCCTTGCCCCAGGGCTTGGGCAGGCTCACGTGGGCCAGTTCATTTCAGCTGCAGTCTACAACTTCACTGCTTCTCTCTGGGCTGCTCTCTGCAGATCTCAGCACAATTCACTCTACACTGCCTGCAGGAAGGAAAAAAAAAAAACAAAGCCAAGTTACCGGCTGAGCATCAGAGGCACACATGTTAATATACACAGGAGGAAAAACACCCTTGCTCCTCCCATCCGTGGTCACTCCGGCCACTTCAGAGCCCCTTCCAGAACTCCAGCCTCCTTCCCAGGGTTCAACCTGGCCATCTGTTCACCCAGACCTACCCTTTCTGGAGCTGAGCAATTTCAGAGTGAGCTGCAGATTAAGCAAAGCAAACTCTTCTACAATCACTTAATCCTCATGCTACTTGCTATTATTGGTAAGAAAAGCAAGAGTAAGAAAGCATTAGTTCTGGCCCTGAGTCTAATGTTTAGCTAAGGTTTGTGGACAACCGATTTCCATCAACAAGTACATCCAACTGGCTCACAGTCTCCCTTTGACCTATAGTAAATTCTTTATAATGTTACAAATGTGAATTCAATTCCTAAACTTATTGGGGAACATTTTTAACTGAATCTAAAGTTTCAACCTGTATGTTATTATTGTGTCTGGGTGGATAGTGTTTGTTTTTAAAGTAATTGTTGTTTTCTTAGTGCCAAAGAAATGTATGTTTAATCTTGAAATTTTAGAAAATGTAGCTGTCAAAAGAAGGGAAAAAAGTTACCCTCTCTTGTCCAGCCAAGATAACTACAGATAACACACCCTTCCTGGTTTTATTTTGTTATCTGGACTTTTTACAAAGATCCAATAAAGTCATGGTTTAGTAATCATATTAAAAGTATATGCCTCTGAACCCAAAAGCTGAACAATTAAGTCATCTTCAACTCTTTTTTTTTTTTTTTTTCAAATTACAGATTTGTTGTTGCTGTTCAGTCGCTCAGTCATGTCCAACTCTTTGCGACACCATGGACTGCAGCACACCAGGCTTTCCTGTCCTTCACCAACTCCCAGAGTATGCTCAAACTCATATCCATTGAGTCAGTGATGCCATTCAACCACTTCATCCTCTATCGTCCCCTTCTCCTCCTGCCTTCAATCTTTCCCAGCATCAGGGTCTTTTCCAATGAGTCAGCTCTTCACATTAGGTAGCCAAAATATTGGAGCTTCAGCATCAGTCCTGCCAATGAATATTCAGGGTTGATTTCCTTTAGGATTAACTGGTTTGATCTCCTTGCAGTCCAAGGGACTCTCAAGTCTTCTTCAACACCACAACTCAAAAGCATCATTTCTTCAGCATTCATCCTTCTTTATGGTCCAACTCTTATATCCATACATGACTGCTGGAAAAACCATAGCTTTGACTATATGGACCTTTGTCAGCAAAGTAATGTCTCAGCTTTTTAATATGCTGTCTAGTTTTGTCATAGCTTTTCTTCCAAGGAGCAAGCGTCTTTTAATTTCACGGCTGCACTCACCATCTGCAGTGATTTTGAAGCCCAGGAAAATAAAGTCTGTCACTGTTTCCATTGTTTCCCATCTAATTGCCATGAAGTGATGGGACCAGATGCCATGATCCTCATTTTTTAATTTTTTTACTTTTAAGCCACCTTTTTCACTCTCCTCTTTCACCTTCACCAACAGGCTCTTTAGTTCCTCTTCCCTTTCAGCCATAAGGGTAGTGTTATCTGCATATCTGAGGTTATTGATATTTCTCCTTACAATCTTGTTTCCAGCTTGTGCTTCATCCAGTCCAGCATTTCACACGATGTACTCGGCATAGAAGTTAAATAAGCAGGGTGACAATATACAGCTTTAACATACTCCTTTCCCAATTTTGAACCAGTCTGTTGTTCCATGTCAAGTTCTAACTGTTGCTTCTTGATCTGCATATAGATTTCTCAGGAGGCACGTAGGTGGGCTGGTATTCCCATCTCCTTAAAACTATGGGGGAAATCCATAGTTATTTCCATAAGACACAGTCTTAGAAGTCAAATTGCAGAGTCAAAGAGTTTCCAAATTTCTCGGGCTTTTGAACAGTCTTGGCAGGCTCTCTGCAGAACTATCATACCACACAAACTCCCAGGAGTGGAGAACTCTACCCATTCCTCTAACACTCCTCTCCTACCCCAGCCTCTCCCTTACCCACACCCTTGCTCACCACATGTAACATTTCTAGTGGAAACAAGTGTAGAGTTTGGGGCACCCAGGTTTTTCATATTTCATACTCACACTCAGCTTGCTGCTGCTGCTGCTAAGTCGCTTCAGTCATGTCCGACTCTGTGTGACCCCATAGACAGCAGCCCACCAGGCTCCCCCGTCCCTGGGACTCTCCAGGCAAGAACACTGGAGTGGGTTGCCATTTCCTTCTCCAATGCATGAAAGTGAAAAGTGAAAGTGAAGTCGCTCAGTCGTGTCTGACTCCTGGTGACCCCATGGACTGCAGCCCACCAGACTCCTCCATCCATGGGATTCTCCAGGCAAGAGTACTGGAGTGGGGTGCCATTGCCTTCTCCACACACTCAGCTTAGGCCAAGGCTAAAACAAGAACGAGGATGAGAAAATGAGTTCCCCTAATCAAGCTTTGTGGAGGGGAGATGCATGAGTAAGAATTGGTACAGAGGGAAAAAGTGAAAAATCCAATGAAGAAAGGAATGGTGTTACACAACGATATTGTCCAGAAGAAAGAGACCCTGACATGCTAAGAGAAATAAGAGGAAGCACGGATGCTGGGAACTGACATCAGATGAAACTGAAGTTGAAGTGAGCCATTTGAGGGGTGCAAATGTCAAAATCTCACAAAGATTCATGGCAGAACAGAGCAAACAACAAAGGAATCAGGCAAGATAGAAAAACAAAAAAATCACCTGTGGCATCTGTGCACTTTGCTGCTGTCTGTAATTAATACCAACAAAACAACCAAGAGCCAGAGTCACTGTGGGGAAAGTGAACCAGGCCAGGAAGAATTACTGCCTGCAAACACAGCTGAGCTTGTGGCTATCTGGGAGCCTACCAATAAGGAACCTTCTCCAGGAAATAGGAACAAAGTGCCCCCAGGGCCAGAGAACCAAGAAAATGCTTACCTGCCTGCCTCATTTACATGAAGGAGGCCCCTACTCTCCATCTCTCTCTGGCCAGCCTCTCATAACTTGTCTTTTGCTCCAGGCCAAACCTTCAGTGATAAATGGTTAATATACCATGTAATCTGTCTAAAGAGACTGAATGGATTTCTGTGTCCCCGTGACCCAGGCAAAGACCAACCCTGCTGTCTTTCCACCCCATGCACCGTGCACTCTGGCCACAGTCTTCTGCAGACAACTGAGGAAATGTGAGGTCCCTTTATTGTTTTCTAAATCCTTTGGAAGATGGCTTGCAGACCTCCCATATTACTCAAATAGGCAAGTCATTCTATCTGCCTACCCTCCTGCTACCCACTTACAACGCTTGGGCCTCTGTTTATGGACAAAGGGTAGAACTTTGACTTTAAAGCAACTCACTATACTATGGAGCAAAGATAAGTCTCTTCGACAAGTGGCACTGGGAATGCTGGACAGCCACATTGATAGAAATCAATGAAGTTAGACACACCCTCACACCATACATAAAAATAAACTCAAAATGGCTTAAAGACTTAAATGCAAGACATGACACCATAAAACTCCTAGAAGAGAACACAGGCAAAACAGTCTCTGATATACATAGTACCAGTGTTTTCTGAGGTCGGTCTTCCAAAGCAATAGAAAAAAAAAAGCAAAGATAAACATATGGGACCTAATCAAACATATATATACTTTTGTACAGCAAAGAAAACCATAAATGAAAGGAAAAAACCACCTTCAGACTGGGAGAAAATATTTGCTCATGATGTAACTAACAAGGGCTTAATTTCCAAAATATACAAACAGTTCAGACAACTCAATAACAAAACAAACAAACAAAAAAATCACACAACCCAGTCGAAAAGGCAGAAGACCTAAATAGACATTTCTGTAAAGAAGACATACAGGTGGCCAATGGGCACATGAAAAGATGTTCAACATTGCTAATTATTAGAGAAATGCAACTCAAAACTACAATGAGGTATCACCTCACACCAGTCAAAATGGCCATCGTCAGAAAGTCCACAAATAATGAATGCTGGAGAGGCTGTGGAGAAAAGGGAGCCCTCCTACACTGTGGGTGGGTGGGAATGTGACTGAGTCCAAGCTCATGCTGCTCACCACAGGACAGGCCAATCAATCAAGAGATGAGTTGTTGTGGCAAAGAATAACAACTTCATTCAGAAAGCCAGCAGACAGAGAAGATGGTAGACTCATGTCCCAAAGAACCATCTTGCCTGAGTTAAAATTTAGCCTTCTTTTACACTAAAAGGGGAGAGAGTAAAGTCAATTATTTTCTGGTCACTTCTGGATCCCAGTCAGCCTCCCGAGGGAATGTGTTCTTTCCTTCCTTCCTGAAGTCATTCGCAGATGGGCCTCATCAGAATATTTCCTATGAGCTAGACAAAAGTATTTTAGCCTAAGACTCATTATCTGGGAGGCAAGGTTCCCTGAGATGAGCCATTATGCATAATTTAAGCTTATAGGCAACATCCCTTTAATAACTAACTTGTATTAGAATACAAAGGTTCTTCCCTGTTACAGGAATGTAAACTGGTGGAGCCACTATGGAAAGCAGTATGAAGGTTCCTTGAAAAACTAAAAGTAGATTTACCATATAATCCAGCAATCCCATTCCTAGTCATATATCTAATTTGAAAACATATATGCACCCCAGTGTTCAAAACAACACTATGTTAGTCAGCCATCAAAAAGCATGAAATAATGCCATCTGTAGCAACACGGATAGACCCAGAGGTTATCATACCACATAAAGTAAGTCAGAGAAAGACAAATATCACATAATATCACTTATATGTGGAATTTAAAAACATGATGCAAATGAACTTATTTACAAAATAGAAAAAGACTCACAGACACAAAGGCAAACTTATTGTCAACAAAGAGGAAAAAGGTGTAAGGGAGGGAGGGATAAATTAGGAGTTAAGGATTGGCAGACAAATTACTATAAATAAAATGGATAGATAACAAGGTCCTACTGTGTAGCATAGAAGACTATATTCAGTATCCTCTAAGAAACCATAATGGAAAAGAATATGAAAAAGGAAAAAAAATATATATATATATGAATCACTTTGCAATACACCAGAAACAACACAAAATCGTAAATCAACTATACGCCAATATAAATTAATTAACTAATAAACAAAAGCAACTCTCCCATAAATAAGGGAGTTGGATCAGTCAGATGCTTTCAACATTGCAACTATGAAAAAAAAGACCACAGTCAGTTGGCGGTAGACTCAGAGCTTAAAGGAAAGGTAGTGAGCACAAGATGAGAAGCAAATGCCACACGTGAGATCAGGTGACAAGCCTGTGGGGCCCTGCAGAGGGAAAGGAAGCTGGTCAACAAAGAGAACAGGGCAGAGGCCCGCAGAGAGACAGACAGGAAACCCTGCATCCCCAGAGAAGGTAGATGCTTGGAAACTTTCTAGTGGCTGCAAGGCTCATCTGTACTTTGTATTTTCCTTCCTGTAATCCCTTCAATGGACCCCTGAAGAGCTCGGTGTAGACCAGCCCTAGGGATCCCAGCTGCCTCTGACCCACTACAGCCTTAAAGGGCTGTGAGACCGGAGGGCCTCAGTTGTGTGATAGGGCTGTAGCCATCCACTGCGGCTGCTCAGAAGCGTGTTTTTTTTTTTTTTTTTCCACTTCCTTTTTTTCACTTCCTTCCAAACACTGTAACTACGCTTTTGACAGATGAGGCAATGGGAAAGAACAGTTCTGGATTGCAAGTGTACTTTGCAGAAACATGAGAAATAAACAACAGAGCTTGTTATTTATAACCAACAATAGAGACTTCGGGTTTTTCTTTATAAGAATTTTCTATTAAGTGGCTTAAACCAACTCTTTCTATCACCCTATGGGGATCATACATTCAGCTGATCCCAGGGTCTCCTTGCAGCCCCCTTGTCCCTGAGCCCCCTATATACTTATGTGCTTCCTTGTAGTTTCAGTACAGTGCCCATTTAAAGCAGGACACCACTGTGATCTGCATCTTCTGTTCCTGGAACCCCCTCCCACCCCCCAAGGATCATTGGCTTGACATCACAAGACGTAGTTTCACTTCTCTCCCCCAGCCAACCCACCTCCTTCCTCTTCCTCAGGGTCTATTCTCCACATGATCTCTTTCTGCCATCATTCCTGCCCACCCAGGCCCTATACCTTATAGCCTCTGGCAACTAATCCCCCTCCTCCTCTGTGCGAAGTCAGACACAGAAGCACTCAAACCAAACTCTAACAAACAGACCAAATGAGAGTCTGCCTAGACCTCATGAACTCCCACATGCTCCCAGTAAGTGTGAGGTAAATGGAACCCTCACTGTGTGAGGCCCTGACTCCAGACCAACTCCAGGACTTAAAGATCCCACCCACAACTAAAGAAGTTCATAAAATGAGCCAAGAATACAGCCTAAGAAATTCACAGCCCAGCATACCCGCAGGTGAGCCTCCTCCTGGCAAGACATTAGTAAAGAGCTCAGTTTTGAGTCAGAGAATGAGAGAGCTAGAGTTAGAGCCCTGTTCCCAGGTCCCTGGCTTAAATGAACAATCACCACAAGGCACACAGGAGCCTTGGGGTAAAAGATAATCCTATTAACCCTGGATCCATTATTCCACATTATCTGGGATGGGAGCAATTGTTCTGTGTTTAGACTTGGAAGCTCAGCAAGCTAAGCACTTTATCGATCCTTAGGCCTAAAACATTCCAGGATCTGGGTCTCCACAAGTTTGCTGAACCCTGCAGTCTAATCAAAAGACACTACACTCAAAAAAATACAGTAAGAACTTTTGCTACAATCAGCAAACTTCATGGATTATTTGCACCACCACCCCCCAAACTCCCCCCTCCCAGAGCTCTTGCCCCTACGGGATGGTTCATCTGTGGGGCCTGGCCCCTCTACATTATGGGGTGCCCACCCTAGACTAAGGGTTATCCAGTGTACCTCTTCTTTTGTTTAAATATATCAGTAATGACTATGTACCAGACACTTTATGTAGTAAATTATTCATTTATTCCTCACACCCTCCTATGAGACAAGGAATGTTTTCTCTATTTTCAAATGAGGAATCAGAGCTTAAGGATCTAGCCCAGGCAAAAGCTGGCAAGTGACTAAACCAGAATTCCATACACTAGCCTGCCTTCCCCTCCAGCGTTTGGGGAGAGCTAGGCCAAGCTCTTTCAGTAAAAGAGCTGAAATTAAAATTGAGTTGAGCACAGCATATACAGGTTCTGACAAAAAGAAAATGGAGTGAAAAGTGATTTTCCAAGAACCAGAAAAGGGAAGTTCTTTTGCCACCGCCATATGCACACTATCCAAAGGAGGGTGCTCCTGCTCAGAACTTCGACTGTGTTGTTACCATATTCTCTGCAGCGGTCACTCCATTTTTACCCTGTTTATTTCAGGTGCCAATCTGGATACATGATGAGATGCTAAGCCCTCGAAATACATGATTTCAGGCCTTGCCCCATTCCTCCACACCCCTAATTTCTGCTGCTCAAATGCAATGACTCTCAACCCTTTTATTTACTTCTGGTTACATCCGTCTATCTAAATAGCCTGCTTATATGGGTGTATTTTTTTCCAGTGTTAGATATTCTCCACTGACTTCCTACTACAGAAAATGAGGATTTAGCTCTTTTTTTAACCACATCCTACAGACCTCTTCTCCTTCCCACATTCTCCTAAAAGCTTTATGCCATTTTTTTTTATTAATTCAATGCTAGAAGCTTCATCATTATGACCAGATAAATGATTGTTCACAGCTGAGCCATGGAGCCATGTTATGATTAATCCCTTTTGTGTACATTTCTTAGTTGTCATTTCTGGAGGCCACTATTGGCTCTTCTGTTAATTTACTGAATTTTCTAGATAGCTATCACTAATTTAGGCCTCAACTTTTCAATAATTCTTTTTTTGCTGTTTTTAGTTTCTTGGAGCTCTCCCCTCTGGAAACTTCTGTTCTCCTACTCCAACCTGAGCTGGTTGCTCTTGGAGCTGAAAGGAAGAATTCATTTATTTCTGTCTTAATTTACTCTCTAAATGTGAAGGAACATATCCATAATAGCTTCCTTCAGAAAGGGAAGTAAAATAATTGAGACTTCTCATACATGAAAATGCCATTGTCCCACCCTTACATTTGATTAATAATTTGTCTCTGTATAAATCCTCAGTTGGAAACAAATTATCTCAGAATTTTAAAGGTGTGGCTTCATTCTCTTCTGGCTTCTAGCATAGACTAAGATTCTTATCTTAGATCTTATATATAATCAGTTTGAGGTTGGTTTTGTTTTTGTTTTCCTGTGCCAACAGGCTTTTCTTCTTTCTACTATCCCCCCAACAATGATATGCTTTGGTATCTGTCCTTTTTCATTCTTAACTCTGGATACTCAAATGAGTTTTTTAATCGAGAAGCCATGTCCTTCAGTTCTGGGAATTTTTTTTCCCCATTGTTTCTTTGATGACTCTTCCCTTCTATTAGCTCTATTCTCTTTTTGTATAAGTCCTACTATTCAGATGTTGAACTTCTTAGAATGATCCTTTCTTATTTTTCACTTCACAGCCTTTTTTTTTTTACTTCTTACAAGGTTTCTTCAACTTTATATTCCAAACCCTCTCTCAATTCATTTATTTCTGCTATCATACTTTTAATTTCCAAGAGTTCCTTCTTATTCCCTGAATACTCGTGTTTTTTTTTTTAGTCTTTATTTTTATTAATGGGATAGTGAACGGTTATTGCTGAACCACACAAAGACGCCGGGATTCTTGGCCTCCGGAGGAGAAGAATTCAATCCAGGGCCAGAGACGAGGCTTGATAACTCAGAGCTTTTGCATAATAAAGTTTTATTAAAGTATAAAGGAGATAGAGAAAGCTTCTGACATAGGCATCAGAAGGGGGCAGAAAGAGTACCTACTTGCTAGTGTTAGCAACGGAGTTATATACTCTCCAGTAATCCAAGAATGTCTGGAGGTTGTAATGACCTCACCAGACTTACTCCCATAATTTACATTTTAAGATAACAGAATTAGCCAAAAGGTTTAATCCAGAGACTGTCTTCAGGCAGGATAAATTATTGTTATATAATCCTTGTAAAGATCAGACCTACTCTCATAATTTGATTATATTATATTATATTTGATTATATTATACTCAGATTGATTATATTCTTTGCAGCCAAAGATGGAGAAGCTCTATACAGTCAGCAAAAACAAGACCAGGAGCTGACTGTGGCTCAGATCATGATCTCATTGCCAAATTCAGACTTAAATTGAAGAAAGTAGGGAAAACCACTAGACCATTCAGGTATGACCTAAATCAAATCCCTTATGATTATACAGTGGAAGTGAGAAATAGATTTAAGGGCCTAGATCTGATAGATAGAGTACCTGATGGACTATAGACGGAGGTTCATGACATTGTACAGGAGACAGGGATCAAGACCATCCCCATGGAAAAGAAATGCAAAAAAGTAAAATGGCTGTCTGGGGAGGCCTTACAAATAGCTGTGAAAAGAAGAGAAGCAAAAAGCAAAGGAGAAAAGGAAAGATATAAGCGTCTGAATGCAGAGTTCCAAAGAATAGCAAGAAGAGATAAGAAAGCCTTCCTCAGTGATCAATGCAAAAAAATAGAGGAAAACAACAGAATGGGAAAGACTAGGGATCTCTTCAAGAAAATTAGAGATACCAAGGGTATATTTCATGCAAAGATGGGCTCAATAAAGGACAGAAATGGTAGAGACCTAACAGAAGCAGAAGATATTAAGAAGATGTGGCAAGAATACACAGAAGAACTGTACAAAAAAGATCTTCACAACCCAGATAATCACGATGGTGTTATCACTCACCTAAAGCCAGATATCCTGGAATGTGAAGTCAAGTGGGCCTTAGAAAGCATCACTACAAACAAAGCTAGTGGAGGTGATGGAATTCCAGTTGAGCTATTTCAAATCCTGAAAGATGATGCTGTAAAAGTGCTGCACTCAATAGGCCAGAAAATTTGGAAAACTCAGCAGTGGCCACAGGACTGGAAAAGGTCAGTTTTCATTCCAATCCCAAAGAAAGGCAATGCCAAAGAATGCTCAAACTACCGCACAATTGCACTCATCTCACACGCTAGTAAAGTAATGCTCAAAATTCTCCAAGCCAGGCTTCAGCAATATGTGAACCGTGAACTTCCAGTTGTTCAAGCTGGTTTTAGAAAAGGCAGAGGAACCAGAGACCAAACTGCCAACATCTGCTGGATCATGGAAAAAGCAAGAGAGTTCCAGAAAAGCATCTATTTCTGCTTTATTGACTATGCCAAAGCCTTTGACTGTGTGGATCACAATAAACTGTGGAAAATTCTGAAAGAGATGGGAATACCAGACCACCTGACCTGCCTCTTGAGAAATTTGCATGCAGGTCAGGAAGCAACAGTTAGAACTGGACATGGAACAACAGACTGGTTCCAAATAGGAAAAGGAGTACATCAAGGCTGTATATTGTCACCCTGCTTATTTAACTTATATGCAGAGTACATCATGAGAAATGCTGGGCTGGAAGAAGCACAAGCTGGAATCAAGATTGCCAGGAGAAATATCAATAACCTCAGATATGCAGATGACACCACCCTTATGGCAGAAAGTGAAGAGGAACTCAAAAACCTCTTGATGAAGGTGAAAGAGGAGAGTGAAAAAGTTGGCTTAAAGCTCAACATTCAGAAAACGAAGATCATGGCATCCGGTCCCATCACTTCATGGGAAATAGATGGGGAAACAGTGGAAACAGTGTCAGACTTTATTTTTCGGGGCTCCAAAATCACTGCAGATGGTGATTGCAGCCATGAAATTAAAAGATGCTTACTCCTTGGAAGGAAAGTTATGTCCAACCTCGATAGCATACTGAAAAGCAGACATTACTTTGCCAACAAAGGTCCGTCTAGTCAAGGCTATGGTTTTTCCTGTGGTCATGTATGGATGTGAGAGTTGGACTGTGAAGAACTCTGAGCACCAAAAAGTTGATGCTTTTGAACTGTGGTGTTGGAGAAGACTCTTGAGAGTCCCTTGGACTGCACAGAGATCCAACCAGTCCATTCTGAAGGAGATCAGCCCTGGGATTTCTTTGGAAGGAATGATGCTAAAGCTGAAACTCCAGTACTTTGGCCACCTCATGCGAAGAGTTGACTCATTGGAAAAGACTCTGATGCTGGGAGGGATTGGGGGCAGGAGGAGAAGGGGACGACGGAGGATGAGATGGCTGGATGGCATCACTGACTCGATGGACATGAGTCTGAGTGAACTCCAGGAGTTGGTGATGGACAGGGAGGCCTGGCGTGCTGCGATTCATAGGGTCACAAAAAGTCGGACATGACTGAGCGACTGAACCGAACTGAACTCCCATAATTTACATTTTAAGATAACGGAATTAGCCAGAAGGTTTAATCCAGAGACTGTCCTCAGGCAGGATGTATTATTGTTATATAATCCTAAGGAATGTAGAGGGGGGAAAAAATGGTTTGTCCTTCCTTCCTTCTTGAGAATTCCAGACCCCTCTCTTCTTGGGGACCCCTAGACTTCTTATCAACCTGCCTAGGAAATGACTCTCTCATTCCCCTTTTCTTTTAGGAGAATTACGTTGCCAAGGGAAAGGGGCATCGTTTTCATTCCATAACTACTTCCTGCTGTTTAGGGGCCCAGTCCCTAAATTGTTGAGGCAAAATATTCTCCTAACCCTCATTTTGAGGGTCTCTGATCCAGGGGGCCCAAGTAATAGTTGGAGGAGGCTGTGGCACTCATAGGAGCTTGGACAACCATTTGTAACTTAAAAGCTTTTAGACGGTTAGAAAACCCCATTATAGTTACAGACGTAACGCAAAATAGTCATTAAACCAAGTTAAAATCAAAATGAAAAGTCACATTATGTCCATAGTTATATCAGTCCATCTTAAGATTGTTAGATGTCATCAGTTTAAGAAGAGGCATCACATGTGATTGTTGTTGAAGGTATTTGCAGACTTGGACAAAGTCTTTTCCTTGAAGTGGCGATGTCCACCACGGGAAGCCTTCCACTGACGAAGAGGGGAGCACTCCACAGACCCAGCAGTTAGACTGATTGTGGAATTCAGTGTAGGAGTGCGTCCAGGACAGGAGGGCATTGTCTTGAGGATCAAACGGCAGACTCAGGATTTTTGGAGTCAGCAGAAGTAGGCTCACATAGATTATCAGGCCCATCTTTTGGCTCGTCCAGACAGTCCCATTACAGAAGTGGATTGGGAAGAAAGTGGGCCAGGGGCTTCAGTAAGCACAGGGTAAGTTGTCCCAATATCTAATAGGAAATCAACGGATTGGCCCCCCACAGTTATTGATACCTGGGGTTCCTCAGGTGAAATTAGGACAGGAACTTGTGTGGGGACCCCCAGGCACCTTCAGTCCTGATGGTCTTGAGAGTCCGACCTCTGAAACTTACACCTCTGGGGGCAGTCTCTCTTCCAGTGTGGTCCTTTGCAGACTGGACATGGAGCCCAAGGGTGGCTTAGATGCCTGAGGGCAATTCTGCTTGAGATGCCCCTCCTTTCCACAGTAATAGCAAGCCCATCCCTTTTCACCTGGGTCCCTGTGGGCATTTTTCTCAGGCTGTTTAAGAACGATTCTCATAGCCATTGCAAGGGCGTCTGCCTGTTCATTTGTCTTTTTCTGCCTTTCTTTCTTTTCCTCATACTCCCTACCATAATAGACTGTGTGAGCCAGTTGTAACAGAGTATCTAAAGACTGATTTGGTCCATACGCCTGTTGTAATAGCTTACAGCGGATATCTGGAGCCCACTGAGTGAGAAATCTATCCTTTAAGATCACTTTTCCCTCTTCACTTTCAGGATCAATCTCAGTGAATCTGCGAAGGGCTTCTCTCAGTCTATGTAGGAATTTACCAGGAGCTTCCTTCTCCTGTTCTATGTTTGCCAATTTGCTATATTTTAGAGGCTTAGAACGCACCTGCCTGAGTCCTTCAAGAATACATCTGACATGAAAGCAACCTAGATGTCCATCAGCAGACGAATGAAGAAGAAAGCTGTGGTACATATACACAATGGAGTATTACTCAGTCATTAAAAAGAATACATTTGAATCAGTTCTATGAGGTGGATGAAACTGGAGCCTATTATATAGAGTGAAGTAAGCCAGAAAGAAAAACACTAATACAGTATACTAACACATATATATGGAATTTAGAAAGATGGTAACGATAACCCTGTACACGAGACAGCAAAGGAGACACACATGTATAGAACAGTCTTTCGGATTCTGTGGGAGAGGGCGAGGGTTGGATGATTTGGGAGAATGGCATTGAAACATGTATATTATCATATGTGAAATGAATCGCCAGTCCAGGTTCAATGCATGATACAGGATGCTCAGTGCTGGTGCACTGGGATGACCCAGAGGGATGGTATGGGGAGGGAAGAGGGAGGGGGGTTCAGGATGGGGAAAAAAAAAAAAAAGAATACATCTGACAAAATGACTCTGATCCCATCTTCCTTTAGCTGTGTTGTAGTCCCAGTCTGGTTCTGTAATTGGGACCACCTGATTCCCAGTAGGGAGGGTGATTATCTCATCCTCCCTCTTCCCTACTGATTCATTACCAAACCATTCATCTCCATAAGCAACCGCTTTTCCCAAAACTCAAGTTTTTGAGTCCAGAGTCAGCGTTTGTCCCAAGATATACATCACATCCTTCCAAGTAAGGTCATAAAGCAGAGTAACACCTTTAAAAGCTCTAATATATTTTTCTGGGTCCTCTAAATAGCCTCCCAGATCCTCCTTGATTCTTTGTATTTCTTGATAAGAAAAAGGTTTATTAACTCTTGTAGACTGATTATTTCTCCTGGTGGGTGCTTCTTAAAGAGGCAACAGCTTGTGTGGCTGTTCCTCAGTCTCTCTGGCTGCTCTGCACATATGATCCCAGGGATAGATTGGAGAAACCTGCTTTTCTTTATCTCTTTGTCTCCTGTCCTCCAACTCATCTAGCAAAGTAGGACAGGAGGGAGCTGAAGGAGTCACACCCAAATCTATACCCGTAGGACATAAGTCTGGCATATTTCACAGAGAGAAAAAGGGCAACACATATGCTACTTCTACCCATTTCCCTTGTTTTCTACAGAACCAGTCTAATTGTAAAACAGTATTATACTTAAGAGACCCTCCAAAAGGCCACCATTCGCCATCCTCCAATGGATACCATGGTCATGCAGTATCACATAGGAAGACCAGGTGTGTCTTCTTTAAACCCTGGGGATCAAATCTATCCCAGTTTTTCAGGATACCGTTCAAAGGAGTGAGGCTGAAATTGTTAGCCCCTCTGTAAGAGAGAAAAAAAAGCGACCAGCGCAATCTTTCTACCAGAGGCGTCCCTCCCTGCTCTACATGGGGCTGTAGACAGACTTTACACCAAAGCTTTCCTTCCCTGGTCAGACCTACTCGTCCCTCCTGGTTCTACCACTGAGATGGGATGGAGATACACCAGGGGTAGACCTGATGGCATCCCTGACTGACGTCCAGCTCGTCACCATTAAAACCTTGCTTGCCTCTGATGCCACCCAGGGTGCAATCAGAATAACCTTCTTGAATGCCTCCTAGGCTAAGCCGCTGGGGGAAACATTCGTCACCTGAGTGCCTGTGCACGACCCAGAGTATATTCCTGACCACAATAAGACCAATACGAACATAAAACTGAGATGTTTCTTCCAAGCATCACCACACCAGTACAAGAGCCTCCTCTGGTCCACTAAGAGCCAGTGTTACCAAAGGGGGAAAAAAACCCATTGTAGTTCCAATGTGAGTAACCTTTTTAACCTCAGAGATGCTCTTGTAGCTAAAGCTCCATCTAACTTCCGAACTTTCGATTCCTAGTGAGGCTAGGTGCTTCCTGACTACCAATCCAAGCTTGGGACCTAAGTCACAGGACATAGTAACAGCATAGATCACAAGTCCCTTGAAAGTCTATGATCTGATAGATTAGGTTACTACTTCTAATTTCCAAGGAGTTATGAAATGGTCAAAAAGACCAAAAAGTTTGACCGAGAAAGCAGAGTTCGGTCCACACACTTTGCCCATTTCTGCTCGGGCCAAACGCTTGGGACATTGGGTGCCTCTTGGCATTGGCAGGTCGGTATAAACCCCTGACAGGTTTCTGCCATAAGCTGTATGAGGTCACCGCAGAACCACAGAGCACGGTTCCTCCCTTGCTTCATGCAGGACATTTCATTCATTCACACAAGTACACCATAGAGTTAGTAAAGTATAGCAGAAAACGTGTTCACTAGGAGAACAAAGAACTAGAGCTCCAAGCATCCTTACCTTGTCCTCAAGAATCCCGGACAAGCCCCCAAAATGAAAGGTTGTTGCTGAACCATGCAAAGATGCTGGGATTCTTGGCCTCCGGAGGAGAAGAATTCAATCCGGGGCCAGAGACAAGCCTTAATTGCTAAGAGCTTTTGTGTAATAAAGTTTTATTAAAGTGTAAAGGAGATAGAGAAAGCTTCATTACATAGGCATCAGAAGAGGGCAGAAAGAGTACCCACTTGCTAGTGTTAGCAATGGAGTTATATACTCTCCAGTGAATCCAAAGAATGGAGGTTGTAAAGACCTCACCAGACCTACTCCCATAATTTACATTTTAAGATAACAGAATTAGCCAAAAGGTTTAATCCAGAGACCATTCCAGTACTCTTGCCTGGAAAATCCCATGGACGGAGGAGCCTGATAGGCTGCAGTCCATAGGATTGCAAAGAGTCGGACCCGACTGAGCGACTTCACTTTCCCTTCTCACTTTCACACATTGGAGAAGGAAATGGCGACCCACTCCAGTGTTCTTGCCTGGAGAATCCCAGAGACAGTGGAGCCTGGTGGGCTGCCGTCTATGAGGTCGCACAGAGTCGGACACAACTGAAGCGACTTAGCAGCAACTTAGCAGTCCTCAGGCAGGATACATTACTGTTATATAATCCTTGTAAAGACCAGACCTACTCCCATAATTTACATTTTAAGATAACAGAATTAGCCAGAAGGTTTAATCCAGAGACTGTCCTCAGGTAGGATATATTATTGTTATATAATCTTAAGGAATGTAGAGGGGGGGAAAAAAGGCTTGTCCTTTCTTCCTCCTTGAGAATTCCAGACCCCTCTCTCCTTGGGGACCCCTAGACTTCTTATCAACCTGCCTAGGAAATGACTCTCTCAATAGCTTCACCTGCCTCTGTGATACTCATAATTATTTTTGTGAAGTTTTCTCCTACTCCCTACACTGTCTCTGTTTCTTATAAGTCTCTTTTTATGTTCTTCTTGTTTTTATTTGTCTCTTTTTGTTTCTTTCATGTTTCAAACTTTTTCAAATATCTGGGTGATCTTTTAGCTTAAATTTAACAGTGAGACACTGGGAACTCCCTGGCAGTCCAGTGATTAGGATTCCACACTTTCACTGGCAAGAGCACTGGGTTTGATCCCCAGTCAGGGAACTAAGATCCCACAAGCCATGTGGCCAAAAGAGAAAGAAAAGTGAAACACTAAAAAGTTGTCGAGAAGCTCTGTGTACGTGGGCAAGGCTACTGAACTGGTGGGTCTTACCAAAGGGAGACTGAAAATAATCTGTCCATCTTATCTAAAGAAACATAAATATCAACATTTCATCTTAAGCTGTTAAATTTAATCAGAGAAACTAATCTCATGACTGGAAATTGCCAGCACTGCTGGAAAGAAACAAACAAACAAACAAAAATAATAATAAAAACAGAAGGCTGGGGAAGAGATGGTCTCACTATTCAGTATTTAGACTTTTATTTATACCCAGTTTTAGAATGGCATCCCATGCATGCCCTCACTCAGCTTGGCCTGCTGTGCTTGATCTTAATCAGATCATAAAATTGAGTCTGTTCTTGGTAAAATCTTTAAAAGAAACTGTGGTTATTAAGAAAAAAAGAAAAATTTTAAGATATAATTTCAAATGCCAGACATTTAGGAAACCATGAACACAGGTTCACAACCACATATCAGGAATTCAAGGGGCCTAATAACCGCACAATCGTACTCATCTCACACGCTAGTAAAGTAATGCTCAAAATTCTCCAAGCCAGGCTTCAGCAATATGTGAACCGTGAACTTCCTGATGTTCAAGCTGGTTTTAGAAAAGGCAGAGGAACAGAGATCAACTGCCAACATCTGCTGGATCATGGAAAAAGCAAGAGAGTTCCAGAAAAACATCTATTTCTGCTTTATAGACTATGCCAAAGCCTTTGACTGTGTGGATCACAATAAACTGTGGAAAATTCTGAAAGAGATGGGAATACCAGACTACCTGATCTGCCTCTTGAGAAATTTGTATGAAGGTCAGGAAGCAACAATTAGAACTGGACATGGAACAACAGACTGGTTCCAAATAGGAAAAGGAGTATGTCAAGGCTGTATATTGTCACCCTGTTTATTTAACTTATATGCAGAGTATATCATGAGAAATGCTGGGCTGGAAGAAGCACAAGCTGGAATCAAGATTGCTGGGAGAAATGTCAATAGCCCTCAGATATATAGATGACACCACCCTTATGGCAGAAAGTGAAGAGGAACTCAAAAGCCTCTTGATGAAAGTGAAAGTAGAGAGTGAAAAAGTTGGCTTAAAGCTCAACATTCAGAAAACGAAGATCATGGCATCCGGTCCCATCACTTCATGGGAAATAGCTGGAGAAACAGTAGAAACAGTGTCAGACTTTATTTTTCGGGGCTCCAAAATCACTGCAGATGGTGAGTGCAGCCATGAAATTAAAAGACACTTACTCGTTGGAAGGAAAGTTATGACCAACCTAGATAGCATATTCAAAAGCAGAGACATTACTTTGCCACCAAAGGTCCATCTAGTCAAGGCTATGGTTTTCCAGTAGTCATGTATGCAAAAGTTGGACTGTGAAGAAAGCTGAGTACCGAAGAATTGATGCTTTTGAACTGTGGTGTTGGAGAAGACTCTTGAGAGTCCCTTGGACTGCAAGGAGATCCAACCAGTCCATTCTAAAGGAGATCAGCCCTGGGATTTCTTTGGAAGGAATGATGCTGAAGCTGAAACTCCAGTACTTTGGCCACCTTATGCGAAGAGTTGACTCATTGGAAAAGACTCTGATGCTGGGAGGGATTGGGGGCAGGAGGAGAAGGGGACGACAGAGGATGAGATGGCTGGATGGTATCACTGACTTGATGGACATGAGTTTGAGTGAACTCTGGGAGTTGGTGATAGACAGGGAGGCCTGGTGTGCTGTGATCCATGGGGTCGCAAAGAGTCAGACATGACTGAACGACTGAACTGCACTGAACTGAATAAGCATCAGAATTCAGAATTCTTCATATTTCAGAAAAGCAATATGTTGCTTAACCCATGTATTACACAACACCAGCAGTAGGGGCAGGACAACTCTCCATAATTATATGGATTAATATTTCTGTAACAAAACAAATAAATATTTTAACCAAGTAGGATAAATAAGAATTTATAAATAGCCTCACATTACTCTGGATCAGGTTTTGCCACCAACTGAGTTAAGAATAAAATGTGGTTTTTCACAGATTTGGGGATTTGGGATTTGCAAATAAGGGACTGTGTATGCATTTCCTATACACCTCCTACACCTCCAGGCACATTAGGGGCATTTTCACAGGGATTCTGTCACTCTGCAGGGCTGCCTGCTTGCAGTGAGATGTGGATGCTGGGACACAGTCTGATAACAAAAGCACTTGGAAGGTTCTGAGTCTTAACTCAAAACATGTTAGCAAGCTGTGTTATTTTGAAAAAGTTACTTAACCTGTCTGGGCTTCAATTTCCCTCATTTATAAGTTGTGGGTTATTCCAACTAATTTTGAAGTGCTGTTGTGTGGATTTAGTCGAATTCAGACAACAGTTATCTATTGTGTCTATAATTTCTGAGGCATTTGCTCTGGGTCCTAGGGGAATAACCATGAACAAAAGAGAAAAAGTTGGCTTAAAGCTCAACATTCAGAAAACGAAGATCATGGCATCTGGTCCCATCACTTCATGGGAAATACATGGGGAAACAGTGGAAATAGTGTCAGACTTTATTTTGGGGGGCTCCAAAATCACTGCAGATGGTGAGTGCAGCCATGAAATTAAAAGACGCTTACTCCTTGGAAGGAAAGTTATGACCAACCTAGATAGCATATTTAAAAGCAGAGATATCACTTTGTGAACAAAGGTCCATCTAGTCAAGGCTATGGTTTTTCCAGTGGTCATGTATGGATGTGAGAGTTGGACTGTGAAGAAAGCTGAGCACCAAAAAATTGATGCTTTTGAACTGTGGTGTTGGAGAAGACTCTTGAGAGTCCCCTGGACTGCAAGGAGATCCAACCAGTCCATTCTAAAGGAGATCAGTCCTGGGTGTTCATTGGAGGGACTGATACTGAAGATGAAACTCCAATACTTTGGCCACCTCGTGTGAAGAGCTGACTCATTGGAAAAGACTCTGATGCTGGGAGGGATTGGGGGCAGGAGGAGAAGGGGATGACAGAGGATGAGATGGCTGGATGGTATCACTGACTTGATGGACATGAGTTTGAGTGAACTCCGAGAGTTGGTGATGGACAGGGAGGCCTGGTGTGCTGTAATTCATGGGGTCACAAAGAGTCAGACACGACTGAGTGACTGAACTGAACTGAATTGAGTGAGAAGAGACACAGAATAAATAAGTCAGATGACCATCTGTACCATAGAAGAACCACAAAGCAAGATAAAAGGGAAAAAGAGAACCAGGTATGTCTCCTCCCCTCCAGATTACTATCTTATGTAAGGTGATCAGAATGACCTTTCTACTGAGATGACATTTAAAGAGAACCTAAAGAAAGAGATGGAGAAAACAATGGCAATAAATGGGGGGGGGGGGGGGGAGTGAAAGTGTTAGTCACTTAGTCGTGTCTGACTCTCTGCAACCCCATGACTGTAGCCCACCAGGCTCCTCTCTCCATGGGATTCTCCAGGCAAGAATACTGGAGTAGGTTGCCATTCCCTTCTCCAGAGGATCTTCCCAAACCAGGGATTGAACCCAGGTCTCCTGGATTGCAGGTGGATTCTTTGCCTTCTAAGCCACCAGTGAAGCCCTATATGAAGGAATGGTGTTGCAACTGGAGGGAATAGGCTCTGAGGCAGAAATGTGCTTTATGTTTAAAGAGCCAGGTCAGTGAACTGAAGCGGAATGAAGAGGTGGAAAAGAGCAGGAAATGAAGTCTGGGAGGACTTAAGCGCTGGCTCGTGCAGAACCCTGGAGGCCCTTCTAGGAACTTTGGCTTGCAAAGTGCAATGGGAAGCCGTTGCTGGTTTTAAATGGAAAATGACACTGCCTCTTGCAGCCCAGTTATGAAACCATTCTAAAATGTAGAAGTAGAGATTGATCTATCTTGAACCAACATAAATTTGGTGGCTCAAATAAGCAGTTAGTTTCTTGATGTATTTTGCAAGTATGGTTATATGGTTTACTGACAGACTGGGTATAGCATGAGAGTATCAGAGTCAAGGGTAACTCCAAAGGTTTAAGCAGTAGCAACTGCAAAGATGGAGCTGTCATTTACTGAAGTGGGAAAGAGAATGGCAGCAGTTGGGCTATGGACTTGTCATCGCTGACATCAGAGGAAGGCCTTGTTGAGTAAACAGTTAAATGTGAGTGTGGAATTCCAGGCGAAAGTCTGGGATGAAGCTATACATTGAGAGTGGTCTACATTTGGATGCTAAGAGATTCCCAGGGATTGAGGGGAAAGAGAAGAGGCCAAGTTCAAGGGCTGCTCCCTGAAGTGCTCCTAAGTGAATAAGCAAAGATAAGCCAACACAAGGAGCTGAGAAGGGGAAGCCAGTGACAGAAAAGGAGAACCAGAGAGTGGTGTTCCAGAACTAAGATAAGAAACTCTAGGGGGCAGAGTGATCAACTATACAAAACGCTACTGACAAATCCAGATAAGGACTGAGACTTGACCATTGGATTCAATACTGAATTGACCGAACTGACGGCTCCAGAGGTCACTGGAGAACCTGACAGGTGTCGTTTTTGTGGACTAATGGAGGCAAAATACTGGCTGGACTGGGTCCGAATGAAAATGAGAAAAGAGAAACTTCAGGGAGCAAGTACAGATGACTTTCAAGGAGCAGAGAAATGAGGCAATAGCTAGAGGAGTAGGTGTGGTCAGGAGAAGATATGTATGTGCTTATGTGGTGGGGTTGAGGGGGGCGGGCAGTGGTTTTCAGTGGGAGAAACAGCCACAGACAGACAGATGGGGCAGGTGGGGGTGGTCTATGAATAGAGGAACAATGGAGAGAGAAGGGAGAATTGCTGAAGTCCTGTCCAGTACCTAAGGAAGGGAACAGGGTGCAATACACAAGTGGAGGGGCTGGTCTTAAAAAGGAAGAGAAACACTTCATCATCCATAGCAACAGGCAGAAAGTACAATATACAGGCATCAATCTGGTGATGGAAAAGTGTGAAAGTGCTCCTTTGCCATTATTTTCTCAGGTAAGTGAGAAGTAAGGTTATCGACTGAAAATAGGGAATGGAGAGGAGGTGTTAAAAGGTTTAAAGAGAGGGAGAAAAGCATGAAAGAGTCATGGAGATTGGAGAGAATGGCAGTGGGTTGCATCCAAGGGTGCCCACTAGAATAAATGCAGAGCTTTAAAACAGGATATTCATGCCCAGATCCACCCCATAAAAAAATTAGATTTCATTAGTTTGGGGTAGAAGTCAGGCAGCAGTACTCTTTATAACCTTCCCCAGGTAGTGCTAATGGCAGCCAGAGTGGAGAACCACTGGACAGAGTGAGATGACCTGACAACACCAAAGTCTACTTAAGGGTCATAGTTGTGAATTAGAGTGGGACCAGTCGGGATGGTGGTTTGAGTTCAGTAAATGAAAGCTGCTATGTTTATTATATCACCAGCCAAGTGATATAAACCATCCTCATAGCAAGTATAATTTAGCTTTTATCTCATCCAAATGATTCACCCAACTGGTGTACAGCATAGGGTTTTGAAGTCATTTGTAAATAACTAAAACCACAAATGTACACCATTGAAGTTCAAGGAGGTGTCCTCTGGTTCTTTCTATGTGACATTGAGCATTGCACATGGGGTCACTAGGCTTTCCAACAACTACAAAAATTCCAGGCCACCCCTCCTCCCCACACTCCCATGTCCCACAGTTGATGACAATTTCATGAAACCCCTCCAGTCCACACCCACTGGAGCCCATATTTTAGAGGGTTCCACATTTGCAATTTTCTGTCTGGTAAGCTGCTCTGCTCCCTCCAGGGAGGTCACCCTTGATCCTAGCTTTGAGCCTGGAGAGATCTCTTTGATGACAACTCTCACTCAACACTGCCCCAGTCCAACCTGGCTGGGTCCCTGTCCATGTTCACCCCACCACCTGAAAAAAAGACTTCAGACTATCCTGAGTCAAACTGCATGGTCTCAAATGCCAACCAAGGGCAGAAGCCCTGTGGGGAGACCCTACTGTGGGCTAAGGGAGACCATACTGTGGGCTCCTGTCCCGCACGTATTGGTGAAAAAGTGAAAGTGAAATTGTTAGTCACTCAGTCGTGTCTGATTCTTTGTGACCCCATGGACTGTAGCCCGCCAGGCTCCTCTGTCCTTGGGATTTCCCAGGAAAGAATACTGGAGTGAGTTGCCATTCCCTTCTCCAGGGAATATTCCCAACGCAACGATCAAACCTGGGTCTCCTGAATTTCAGGCAGATTCTTTACTGTCTGAGCCACCAGGGAAGCCCACTTATGGGTGGATCAACCACCAAATCCCAGTTGTAAACCTCCCTCTGTCTGCTGTTGCTGTTCTGAGGAGAACATTCTAACTGCCCAGCAAACTCCTCGTGCTGGGGTCTCACCTCTTCTTCCTTTTCCCCATCCTGCCTCCTGCTCATACAGCACATCATGCAATTCCCATTCATCTAATCCCTGATCCCATGTGCTCTGTCCTCCTACCTGGAGGCTCCTCCAGGGAGAGACTGGGTCTCATGTATCCCCATATCCACAGGGCCTAGCAGAGTGCCTGATCATTTAACTATTAAGTGATCAATAACTGAGATTAACTATTAACAAGTGCCACAATATTAAAAAGAGCTACTATGTATTCAAGGCTTTCCAGGTGGCACTGGTGGTAAAAAATAAAATAAAATAAAATAAAAAACCCTGCCTCCCAGTGCAGAAGACGTGAGAGATGTGGGTTCAATCCCTGGGTCAGGAAGATCCTCTGGAGTAGGAAATGGCATCCAACTCCAGTATTCTTGCCTGGAAAGTTCCATGGGGAGAGGAGCCTGGTGGTCTACAGTCCATGGGGCTGCACAGTCAGTCATGACTGAGCGGCTGAGCACACCATGTATTTATCACTAATCACGTGCTGCCCTAGGTTAAGCACTACACAGTACAGACATCAGTGCTATACAGCAGGAATGATGAACACAGACAGCGATGAGAAACTGAGGGTCGGAGAAGTTCAATTCCCAAGTTTACACAGCTGAAAATGGCACATCTGGAGTTAAACCCAAGTCTGTGTGGCTGCAGAGCCTAAGATTTTTTCCCAACGTCAGGGTTTTCCGGGAAAGGTGACCCTACAGATGGTGATGGAGTGGCCTCCCAGCCCTCCCACTATGAGTCCCCTGGACTGGCTGGGAGACAAGGGTGGGACTCTCCAAGCCCAGGAACATTTCCCTGGGAGGCAGCTTTCATCTGTCTCTTTCCTACCTGTTATTTCCCCTTTTCCAAATCTCCAGGCCAGAATAAGCTGTTCATTGTGTAGAGAAAAAAAAAAAAAAGGAACCGCCACAAGCCCTCCAGCAGGAAGCATCTTCTGAGGATTTATTCCTGACACCATCATTAACCACCCCCGGCTCCGGCCCTGGGCCAGCATCCTCCCAACAGCACACAACTGACAAAGGCCATCCTGCTGGCCGCTCAAACACAGGGAGATTCACCTCGGTGCTTTTGTCGGAGCTCCCTTGCCACCTTCCTCCCTCTCTCCCCTGGGATACACTCCTATGACCCTAGTTCCCAACAGCATAAGAAAAAGAAAAGCAAGGTCCCACACCTGATTCCCCGTCAGGGCTCAGCTCCAAGGATCAGCCCAGAGAGCATTCCCCATTTTATCTTGTTGCTTGTCTCTCATTCCCATGACCAGGGGTGACAGGCAGAAAAAGGGTTGTTCAGTGGGGCAAGAGGGCCCACCAGAGCCCCAGGATGCTCCCCAACACAGGCTCCTGCAGCTGCTATGTGCTCTCATACATTGGCCTTACCTAGAGAGCACCAGCGCATGCCCACTGGGGGCAGACACATCCTGGCTTCGGCAAGGGGGTGGGGGCGGGGAGCTTTGGGAGAGCTGAGCTCAGTCCACCAGGCCTCCTGAGGGCAGGGGGCTATGCAGAGAATCCCCTCAGTGTCCCTGCCCTCTGGAAGACACTGACTAACATAACTAACTTCACATAACTAACTTCACATGTAGGTAATGAAAGGTCTTCTCTTCGCTTTGGGTGCCCTAAATTTGAAGGACTCACCCAGAGCTGAGGCTGAGCTAAAACACCTGTCTGGGCAGAGCAGAGACCAGTGGGGTGAGCAAGGAACCTATCTCTTCATCAGTAAGGAACAGCTTGGCTCTCTCTCTGAAACCACCATGATCACCGCCCCACACATAACACACAATAGGACTTTTGGACCTCCAGGGGCATGTCAGGCCCCAGTGTAGACCCAGGAACACTCCCAATCCTTCCTGGAGCAGGTGTAAGCTGCCTTGGGCCCCTCCGCTCCCATGCCAGGGGCTGCTGCGCGTCCACTCTGATGTGCTGCATCAGGGCCCAATTTCTCTGGGGCCAGAGCCCTGCTTTATCCTCATCAGTACTCCTACAACTCCTACAGACTGCTCCAGAGTCCCTTGTCCAGACCACAAGCCTCTACCAGACAGACATGGCAGAGGCCTGCTCACCTGGCAGCTCCGATATACCTTCCTGCAGCCTGGCATGTCTGAAACACCCTCCTCTGCCCCGTATAAATCACCAAGCTGTCAACAGCCATCCCGACTCCACTCTCTGGCCCAGAGTTTCTCAGCAAATAGGAAGGGAGGCCAAAGTCTTCCCCTGCCCTGCAGTGGGACAGCCAGACAAACTGTGTGCCTCCCTCCCTGACATTCCTCCCCCTCAACACCCGCACATCTCCCACCACAGCCCCCAGTTGCTTATCTGAGCCAGGAGAGCACAGCCTCTGACCAGTCGTTGCAAGCCTGAGGGGCCGTGTCCGTGATTGTGGGAGTTTTTACAGACACCTGTAGGTGCTCTAACAGATATCTGTAAGCTCTCAGAAGAGTAAGGGGTGTGTCAGCAATAACAAGCCCTTCTGTGTGGCTCTTTTATACTTTCTCATCTTTTCACATCTAAGAGCTAATCGGAACACAAAAACAAATCTGCAGGCAGGCAGCATCAGAATCATCTCCTTTTATGGATAAGGAAATTAGAGTTCAAACTGAGTTGCACAGGGCCACATGGCCACTGGACAGCAGAGTCCAAACCGTGATTTAGGCTTTTAGGCTTTTATACTTACCTAAAAATTTACATGCAAAATATATGGATATGTCATGAGTCTGTGTGTATATAAATATATAAAATACATTTACCTGTAAAAATGTTTTGATATTTATTTGTACCTATATATCTTATGTTTCACAAAGGTGGCTAATTCAGGCCTTCTGAGCACTGCAGATCATAGCACAGGAGAGAGATGGTGAGCGTTGAGGTACAGACAGCCCAGGGGATTCAACCAGTTTCACCACTAAACGACTCGGCAGATAAGTGTCTCTCAGTTTCACTTTCTTCATCTGCACAGTTGTTATTTAGTCGCTAAGGCATGTCTGACTCTTTTCCAACCCTAGGGACTGTAGCCCACCAGGTTCCTCTGTCCATGGGATTTCCCAGGCAAGAATACTGGAGTGTCTATACCTCAAAGCCCACTCTCTCTCTCCTGTGCTATGATCTGCAGCACTCAGAAGGCCTGAAGTAGCCATGTTTGTGAAACATAACATACAGGTATAAATAAATATCAAAAAATGTGTACAGGTAAATATATTTTATATATTTATATATACATAGACCAATGACATATTCATATATTTTGCATGTAAGTTTTTAGGTAAGTATAAAAGCCTATTAGAAAAGGCAGAGGAACCAGAGATCAAATTGCCAACATCCGCTGGATCATGGAAAAAGCAAGAGAGTTCCAGAAAAGCATCTATTTCTGCTTTATTGACTATGCCAAAGCCTTTGACTGTGTGGATCACAATAAACTGTGGAAAATTCTGAAAGAGATGGGAATACCAGACCACTTGACCTGCCTCTTGAGAAACCTGTATGCAGGTCAGGAAGCAACAGTTAGAACTGGACATGGAACAACAGACTGGTTCCAAATAGGAAAAGGAGTACGTCAAGGCTGTATATTGTCACCCTGCTTATTTAACTTATATGCAGAGTACATCATGAGAACACTGGACTGGAAGAAACATAAGCTGGAATCAAGATTGCCGGGAGAAATATCAATAACCTCAGATATGCAGATAATACCACCCTTATGGCAGAAAGTGAAGAGGAACTAAAAAGCCTCTTGATGAAAGTGAAAGTGGAGAGTGAAAAAGTTGGCTTAAAGCTCTACATTCAGAAAACTAAGATCATGGCATCTGGTCCCATCACTTCATGGGAAATAGCTGGAGAAACAGTGGAAACAGTGTCAGACTTTATTTTGGGGGGCTCCAAAATCACTGCAGATGGTGAGTGCAGCCATGAAAGTAAAAGACGTTTACTCCTTGGAAGGAAAGTTATGACCAACCTAGATAGCATATTCAAAAACAGAGACATTTACTTTGCCAACAAAGATCCGTCTAGTCAAGGCTATGGTTTTTCCTGTGGTCATGTATGGACGTGAGAGTTGGACTGTGAAGAAGGCTGAGCACCGAAGAACTGATGCTTTTGAACTGTGGTGTTGGAGAAGACTCTTGAGAGTCCCTTGGACTACACGGAGATCCAACTAGTCCATTCTGAAGGAGATCAGCCCTGGGATTTCTTTGGAAGGAATGATGCTAAAGTTGAAACTCCAGTACTTTGGCCACCTCATGCGTAGAGTAGACTCATTGGAAAAGACTCTGATGCTGGGAGGGATTGGGGGCAGGAGGAGAAGGGGATGACAGTGGATGAGATGGCTGGATGGCATCACTGACTCGATGGACATGAGTCTGAGTGAACTCCAGGAGTTGGTGATGGACAGGGAGGCCTGGCGTGCTGCGATTCATGGGGTCACAAAGAGTCGACACGACTGAGCGACTGAACTGAATTGAACTGAACTGAAAAGCCTAAGTTTCCTTCTCCAGGGGATCTTCCCAACCCAGGGATCAAACTCATGTCTCCTGCATTGGCGGGCAGATTCTTTACCACTTAGCCACCAGGGAAGCTCCCATCTGCACAGTAGGGATAATTAAAGCCATTCTGTATGGGCTGTCGGGCAGCCTATAGAGATCTGTGTGTCACACCTGGAACGCCGTGGGCACTTAATGAACAGCATTGTTCATTCATCCTTTGTTCTCTAGCCACAACACATTACTCAGGGTTATCCAGGCACACCTTGGACTCTCACTCCTCCCGGCTGGTTCTCCTGCTGCCTCCAGGCTGGGAATGCCCTGCCTCCCATTCTCCACCCATCAGGACTCTGCTCATCCCTCAACATCCAGTTCAAATGCTATCTCCTTCATGAAACCTTCCCCATTGTCCTCGGGCCTCAACACCCCAATAGTCTGCCTGATTTACAAAGGGTTTTGTTCTGCCTAGAGACTGGTGTTCACATAACTGATTCACCAACTTCTCCATGAAAAGACAAGGTCTTGTTCATCTCTTTGTATCTCCCATCCCACTCCCCACACCTTAAGCATTAGTATTTAATGATGCCTCTTAAATTAGCTTTAGTGGTTTGATTCAAATAAGACCAGCTCAGAGGGAGGGATAAATTAGAACTTTGGGATTAACAGATACACATTACTATACAGAAAACAGATGAACAAGGTCCTCCTGTATAACATGCTGCTGCTGCTAAGTCACTTCAGTCGTGTCCGACTCTGTGAAACCCCATAGACAGCAGCCCAACAGGCTCCCCCATCCCTGGGATTCTCCAGGCAAGAACACTGGAGTGGGTTGCCATTTCCTTCTCCAATGCATGAAAGTGAAAAGTGAAAGTGAAGTCGCTCAATCGTGTCAGACTCTTTGTGACCCCATGGACTGCAGCCTACCAGTCTCCTCCGCCCATGGTATTTTCCAGGCAAGAGTACTGGAGTGGGGTGCCAATGCCTTCTCCACCTGTATAACATAGGGAACTATATTCAGTACCTTATAATAACCTACAGTGGAAAAGAATCTGAAAAAGAATATATGTAAATATATATGTATATATCTATATAACTGAATCACTTTGCTGTATACCTGAAACATTGTAAATCAACTATACTTGTATTAAGAAAATAAAAAAATTAAAGAAGTAAAAAAACTAAAAACAAAAACAAAATATACCAGCTCATTATTCTTTAAATCAATGTATAAATTTATAGAGCTAAAAGTCATCCAAGATCCCTCCACCTAAGAAAAAAAAGATAAGTTAATAAATTAACACCCTTCATCACATTTCTCTACATTTATATTTGGACAGAGTGTGGAGGATGGAAGAATACATGAAAGAAGAATAGATAGGATTGCTTAATAAAATACTTATTTTCAACTTTTTAGATTTAATTTTAATTCTACATGAAAGTAAAACAGAAAAAAAGATGAAATTTTAACAAATGTTTCTACATCAAAATAGATATTATTTCCTTAAAAATCCCTCCAAGTTTAAGAGAAAAACATTAATTGACTTATAATGTTGTATTAATTTCGGGTATATAACAAAGTGATTCAGTTATACATGTACATATAGTCATTCTATTTTAGACTCTTTTCTCCAATAAAATAAAAAAAATTTTTTTAATAATGGGTTAAAAAAAATTAATTGAAAGGTTGGAGCCATGACACTAATACCCTCCAAAGACAGTGCAAGAGAGGGAAGGTTAGCACTTAACGTCCTTCACCCTCTCCCCCAGCTCTCCATTTCCATTACATTCTTTCTTTTTACTTCCTCCCTTATCCTTCCTTCCTTATCCTTACAGCCCATCCTTGCCAAGGTTTTCTCTATTTGAGTGGATGAGGGGCTCACCAAATGGCCTTTCACCACTTCTTACAAAGGGTGCTTTTAACTAATCATTTTCATCATAAGCAGGTTTTCCCAAGAAGGGCTCATATTCCCTGAGTCCTTGCACACAGGAGATAATGCCTACCTGTCCTATCCTTGAGGAGTGATTTGAGGGTATAAGTCTTCAGTTTTATGACCTTTCCCTCAGAACTCTGTAAATATTTCCTCTCCATGTTCTCAAGTTTTCCTTCTGCTGCAAGTCAAGTCTGAGACTAACATGACTTCTTCCCTGAGGCAGAGATGAATTGCTCCCAATATCCATTTTCCTCATCCCACTTTGGGTAATAAAAGGCCTTCCCCCAAATCTGAGTTTGCAGAGGGTACACAGCCACCCAGATGGAGATGTTTTCCCGGGCTCCTTTGCAGCCAGGCATGTCCACGTGACTATGTTTTGGTCAATGCAGCATGAAAAGTGAGCTGTGACTCCAGATAGCCCAATTACCCTTCTGAGAGATCATCTTTTTACAAACTTTAGATCTCTGAATTTCTCTGATTTCTTTCTCTTTTCTAAGCACATACTGTGGTTTTCCTAACCCTTCCCTCTCTGTTAGTAATTTAGTTTTCAGTGGATTCTACTTTGCTCCTTTATTAACCTTCCCTCTAATGATGTTGTTTGTAGCATCAATTTTTTCCTTAGCTCTGTAATTGTGCTTTTTTATTTCATTCTGTAGTTTCATCATCTTGTCTTTGAACTCTCAATTGATTAGTTTTCAATAAACTTTATTTTGAATGAATAACTGCCTTTTCAGCCCCAGAGCCAACTCCAACCCAGAAATTATCTTGGTGGATGGGAGGAATAACCCATTTATCACTGAGTAAGACAGAATAATATTACTCACACGCCATACCTTCCACCTTCCTGATCCTACCCATCCTCAAGGGAGAGCTCAAAGCCCATCTGCTTCAGACTTTTCCAGCCCACACAGATTGCTCCCTCTCCAGACCCAGAGGGCTTCTCTGAATTAAAGGTAATACCTGGGCTACTTAATGAACTTGGACCTTTTGAGAAAAGGGATAAAGCTTCTCCTTCTCTCTTGTAACACCTGGTTGAGCAAATAGAGATTTTCTTTGAAGATTTCTGGGCTACTGATTCTCTGAATGAAAGGGAAGACAAAAATTATAACCAAGACTCAGAAGAGGCCTCAACATCAGATTCACTAGTCCCCACTTAATTACAAGTTGGGAACGTCATGAGGCACGTGGAGGAAGAGGATTCACCAAGGGTATGACCTTTGAAAGCTTAATAGGAAATAAGCACTTTAGTTTTCGAGGCAGATCTTCTCAGCCTGCCTGTGCAGGCAATGCTATGAGGGCCGAGCAGGCCTTCATTCAAGTTCAAGCACTTTAACTCACTCACTTCTGACTTTGAAGAAGTCACCAAACCTCCTTCAGCCTTTGTTTTCTCATCTATTAAGTAGAGATGATAACAGTATATGTCACAATAAGGAAGTTATGAAAATTATGTTTGATAATGGGTGTGAAGGTTCAAGCTTCTCTACCTGCACTTCCTGCCTCAGAAGTTCCATTTTGGGAACATCAACCTACTAGTGGCTCCCCCACACCCAGCAACAAACCATCCTTCACCCCACACCTTTGCTCCTGCACTCCCTTTTCTTCTTCAAATGCTCTTTTCCCAGAGGCTCATAGCTACTCCCCTCTACAGTCCGGCATTGGTAAGTCACAGGTCCTCCAGGAAGCTTTCCCAAACTCACTATACCATTTTCCCAACCTCTATAAGATATACCCATTTGAATGCAGAGTTTCAGAGAACAGCAAGGAGAGATAAGAAAGCCTTCCTCAGTGATCAGTGCAAAGAAACAGAGGAAAACAACAGAATGGGAAAGACTAGAGATCTCTTCAAGAAAATTAGAGATACCAAGGGAACATTTCATGCAAAGATGGGCTCAATAAAGGACAGAAATGGTATGGACCTAACAGAAGCAGAAGATATTAAGAAGAGGTGGCAAGAATACACAGAAGAACTGTACAAAAAAGATCTTCACAACCCAGATAATCACAATGCTGTGATCACTCACCTAGAGCCAGACATCCTGGAATGTGAACTCAAGTGGGCCTTAGGAAGCATCACTACGAACAAAGCTAGTGGAGATGATGGAACTCCAGTTGAGCTATTTCAAATCCTAAAAGATGATGCTGTAAAGTGCTGCACTCAATATGCCAGCAAATTTGGAAAACTCAGCAGTGGCCAAAGGACTGGAAAAGGTCAGTTTTCATTCCAGTCCCAAAGAAAAGCAATGCCAAAGAATGTTCAAACTACCACACAATTGCACTCATCTCACATGCTAGTAAAGTAATGCTCAAAATTCTCCAAGCCAGGCTTCAGCAATACATGAACCATGAACTTCCAGATGTTCAAGCTGGTTTTAGAAAAGGCAGAGGAACCAGAGACCAAATTGCCAACATCTGCTGGATCATGGAAAAAGCAAGAGAGTTCCAGAAAAACATCTGCTTTATTGACTATGCTAAAGCCTTTGACTGTGTGGATCACAATAAACTGTGGAAAATTCTGAAAGAGATGGGAATACCAGACCACCTGACCTGCCTCTTGAGAAATCTGTATGCAGGTTAGGAACCAACAGTTAGAACTGGACATGGAACAACAGACTGGTTCCAAATCAGGAAAGGAGTACATCAAGGCTGTATATTGTCACCCTGCTTATTTAACTTATATGCAGAATACATTATGAGAAATGGTGGGCTGGATGAAACACAAGCTGGAATCAAGATTGCCAGGAGAAATATCAGTAACCTCAGATATGTAGATGGCACCACCGTTATGGCAGAAAGCAAAGAAGAAATAAAGAGCCTCTTGAGGAAAGCGAAAGAGGAGAGTGAAAAAGTTGGCTTAAAGTTCAACATTCAGAAAACCAAGACCATGGCATCCAGTCCCATCACTTCATGGCAAGTAGATGGGGAAACAGTGGCTGACTTTATTTTTTTGGGCTCCAAAATCACCTTAGATGGTGACTGCAGCCATGAAATTAAAAGACGTTTACTCCGTGGAAGGAAAGTTATGGCCAACTTAGACAGCATATTAAAAAGCAGAGACATTACTTTGCCAACAAAGGTCTGTCTAGTTAAAGCTATGGTTTTTCCAGTAGTCATGTATGGATGTGAGAGTTGGACCATAAAGAAAGCTGAGAACTGAAGAATTGATGCTTTTGAACTGTGGTGTTAGAGAAGACTCTTGAGAGTACCCTGGACTGCAAAGAGATCTAACCAGTCCATCCTAAAGGAAATCAGTCCTGAGTACTCATTAGAAGGACTGATGTTGAAGCTGAAACTCCAATACTTCGGCCACCTGATGCGAAGAACTGACTCATTGGAAAAGACCCTGATGCTGTGAAAGATTGAGGGCAGGGGGAGAAGGGGACGACAGAGGATGAGATGATTGGATGGCATCACCAACTCAATGGACATAAGTTTGGGTAAACTCCAGGAGTTGGTGATGAACAGGGAGGCCTGGCATGCTGTAGTTCATGGGGTTGCAAAGAGTCAGACACGACTGAGTGACTGAACTGAACTGAACTGAACTGATATACTTGAAAATCATAATATTTATCACATGATGCATGCCCAGTCACTTCAGTCATGTCTGATTCTTTTGCAACCCTATGGACTGTAGCCTGAAGGCTTCTATGTCGATGGAATTCTCCAGGCAAGAATATTGGAATGGGTTGCTGTGCTCTCCTCCAAGGGATCTTCTCAACCCAAAGATCTTCCCAACCCATCTGTTCCATAGCCTGCAATGCAGGCAGCTTTTTTACCACTGAGCCACCAGGGAAGCCATATATCACATTATATTGTTATTAGTATCTGCATGTTCACCTCCAACTAAGCTTTTAAAGGAAGAGAACTATGGGACCATTTGGGTCTCTGTTCTCAAAATGAGCATTGTGCATGGGCTACAGCAGGCACCTAATGAATGAATGGACAAAGCAAAGACTCTGAGAAAAGGGAAGAGGGTGATACAGAAAATTTGTCTGCCACCAACTTCTAAGGCCCCACTGCTTCTGAGGCTGCTGCTAAGTCACTACAGTCGTGTCCGACTCTGTGCGACCCCATAGACGGCAGCCCACCAGGCTCCGCCATCCCTGAGATTCTCCAGGCAAGAACACTGGAGTGGGTTGCCATTTCCTTCTTCAGTGCATGAAAGTGAAAAGTGAAAGTGAAGTCACTCAGTCGTGTTCGACTCTTAGCGACCCCATGGACTGCAGCCTACCAGGCTCCTCTGTCCATGGGATTTTCCAGGCAAGAGTACTGGAGTGGGGTGCCATTGCCTTCTCCGCTAAGGCCCCACTAGTTATACCAAATTTATATGTGCCTATCTACAATGCATGTTCTTTAGGTAGAAACTCCCAATGCCTCCCACAATGGCTACCACACAATAGGCACTCAAATATTTGGTGAACAAAATAATATTGAATAAACTTTACAAGAGAAGAAATTATTCAAGAGCCTACAAGCACAGCTGCAAAACCAGCCCTTAACAATGCCAATAATGAGTTCTTTTTACCACCTAAAGATATCAAAGTTGCCCAAGTAATAGTACCCATTAATCTACAGCCATGCTCCACCATAAGTGTGTTTATTCCAGTCATAACCAGAAAATGAGGACAGGTATTTTAAAAGGCAGGCAAGAAGCGGGGGAAGGCAAACTAGGCTTGATGAAAACAACTCTTACCAAAAAGGGGGAAAAGCAAACGTATGTTGAGTTCAAATGTCAAGCTATTCGCACATAACTGTCCCGTGAGTTCTTTCATTCATCTGTTCTTAGGGGAATGGCAGAAAGCTTTCAATAGCCCCATAGGGATAAACTCAGCCAAGCTCCCAGTGAAACACAAGGATGAAGCACTTCTCAGCCCCAAAGGACTGGGAGTGATTAGCAGTGGAAAAACCTGTAACATGATATAGGGAAACAACTACAACCAATGCCAGCATCGCTACTTAATAGCAGTGAATCTTGGGGTGGTTCTCTAGCCCTCTCTGAGGTCAGCTTTTTCCCCTGCAAAATGGAGCTTGTGACACCAAGACACCAAGGCTATGGGGACTAGATAAGGGAATAAATAGTGCCGCATCCAGGTCAGGAGCAGAGCAAGAGCCCAGATGATGGTAAACTTGCCATGTTTCCCTCACTAAAAACTCGGCTAAGACTTAAGTTCAAGGGGTTCTTCCTCAACTGCAGGAAAGGAACAAGCATGAAACTTGGAGGGTGCTGTTAACTCCAGCTCAGAGGACCTTTGAGAGGTTGCCAAGGGTAGAATGTTCTAAAATTAAAGCTGAATGATATTTCAGTCCTGTGCTAGGGAAACCAGGAGATGGATGCAAATTTAGAAAAACTGTAATAAAAAAAAAAAATTACAATCATCCTCCTGGGACATGTAGTTCTTTTCTGGTTGCCAGATTTCCTGGTCATCTAAAGTGTATGTGATAAATTTATTCCTGTAGAAATAATTTATGAATATAAAGTCAAGCAGAGCTGGAGCCAAGGACAGAACAGGAGGAGGGTTGCCAAGATCCAGGGGGAAACAACAGTCTAAGTCACATTTTGAAGGCTTTCATTTTACTCCACCTTTTGAGAGCAGGTGAAAACAGCTCCAGGCATGTTGTCTGTAACTTGCCCCATCCCCTGAGTCCTACTTTGCATCTTTTTGCTTCTTGCCCCACAATCACAGACTTTTAGAGTTGGAAGGGGCCTTACCAGGCATTTAAATCAACCTCTCTGGCAAGCAGAAATCCTTTGATGGCAACCACGTTTGCTTGGGTCTTTTGCTTAGAGACTCCCATGGCAGGAAGTTCTTTACCATGTGACCCAGCAGCCTCTCTCATGGTTGGGAAGATCTGCTAAGAAGTTCTTCCTTATCTCCCATTATGCAACTCTGTATTGGTTTGCCTCTCCCCAGCATCCACACAGTATAATTCTAATCATTCTTCCACATGAAGAAAGTGCTTTTTACTTTAGCTTCTGCAGGTTAGAACACCTCCGTTTCCACATTTATTCTCCCTCCAAGACAGCGTCCTAAACCTCCATCTTCCAAGTAAGTGCAACTCTGGGCGTGCTTCTTTTTATCCTGATTTGTACAGAACCCAGGGGAACACAGCATTCCGATGGGTCTGAACAACAAGGAAGAGTAGACAGAACTGGCACGTTCCCTCCTCTGGAGACTGATATCAATTCCTCCTCTTCTTCACTTCTTTCTCCTCCCTCCCATCACTCAAGTTGCAGTCCTCCCATCAGATGCCACTGACCCTGAAAACAGAAGTAAATTTGGAAGAGCCAGTGATGGTGGAATGAGGAAGAGAAGATGATGACGCAGCTCAGTTTCTTGCACTTGCAGCCTAGGGCACCCAACCAGGCAGGCCATCTCCCAAAATAACCTTCCCTCCAAACAGTCAGCTCCTTGTAACTTCCAGGGAGCTCTTCATTCCAGCTTTCTAGGGCGTGGTTCTCAGTGTCCCTGTGCCCATTCTCTAGCCACCCTTTCCAGAGCTCGATAGACTGACCTCATTTAACCGAGACATTTACAACCAACGTTCCATATGTTGTTGTGTTGTTATTGATCCCAAGAATTGTAAAGCCTGCAAGGCTCCTCTGCCAATTGGATTTCCCAGGCAAGGATACTGGAGTGGGTTGCCATTTCCTCCTCGAGGGGATCATCCCGACATTGAACCCGGAACTCTTGCACTGGCAGGTGGATTCTCTACCACTGTGACACTGGGGATTCCCCAAATACACTTAGAAATATATTTTAATGGAAATAAATATCCATCAACAGAAGACTGGTTAAATAAACACATCCATAATATAGGATGTGATGCAGCCATGAAAAAATAATCTGTATATGCTGATATGGAAAGACCGCCAAAAGGGCAAGCCTGTAAAGTTGTAGTTATAATGTAATCTATTTACTGAGCTTTTAAAATGTATCTGCATATACTCATAAATACATACATATATAGATCCAAAGGGAGCTTAAGGACCCAAAACAAACTGCAAACAGTAGTCACTTTGCAGAAAAGTGGAATTGGGGTAAGTGAGCAAAGGTAAGGGAGTTAATTGCTTACCCTATTTGAACATTTGAAAAGAAAACAGATTACATTTATTATTTGTGTGAAGAAGCCCCTAACTCTATGTGTAGTTTCCCCGTTTTTTTACCTGTTCCCCAATTGATGATCTCAGAGCTGGAAGGGGCCTAGAGACCTGGGAGTTGAATCCCGTGGTGGCATGCCAAAGGTGGCATTTATCTCACCCAAGGCCACACAGCAAGCTCAAGACAGCCAGAGACTACAAGTCACAGGGCAGGCCTGAACATAATGGGAGTCCCAGTGGATTAAAGACAGGACTTGAATGATGATATCAAATCAATTTTCTCCTTTTAATTGAGTCAAAAATTCCTACTTGGGAGCAACAGTGACTTAGGAGAGACCAAGACTCTCAACAAAATTGGAGGGAATAGGGGAGCCGAGTGTCTTCCCATGGAGAAAAGGAGGCATCAGAGAAGACCTGTTTCTCAGGCACAGTGGCAGGGTCCTACCTCCCCTAGGCTTCCTGACCTCATTCACAAATCAGAAGGAGGGGTTGAGTGCTAGACAGGAGAGTCACAAGCATAGTGTGCCACATGCTCATGTGAGTGACATATCTTCAGAATTAGACAGGAAGCAACTCTACTTGAAGAAACCCCAGTACTCTCAGGCCATCAGGCTCTGACCTTCATTCCATATGAAAACTCTGCCTCTCGGGAACTGTAAGGCTGGGTTCAGGTGTGATGCAGAGTCAACTAATATTGAGTTGCTAGAGCTGTACGTGGTTACCTCATTTGCTACTCATCAAATTTTTAGAAATATATTCAAAGAAACTCAGAAGTCACTTGACAAAATATACAACTGGTAAATGGTGGTGCCCTATTGCAAATCAGGTCTCCTGACTAAATTCAGCATTCCTTTTACCCTGTGTCTTTGTCCCCCTGGAGAAGAGAAAGTCTGCCCACTCCAGTATTCTGACCTGGGGAATTCCACAGACTGTATAGTCCATGGGGTCACAAAGAGTCAGACACTGAGCAGCTGAGCGACTTTCACTTTGAGACAGACACAGGACATGGCAGGAAAATTCACTTGAGCACTAAAACTTTCTCTCTCTCTCTTTCTCACTCTCTCTCTCTCTCTCACACACACACATGGTTCCATCTGTAACACTGACAGCAGACACAGGCTCCAAGAGCCTCAAATATGGCATTTCACCCAATGCCTCAAATATGCATCATGCAACCTAATCAGTGAAATATTTATGGTTGAGCTGAAAAAAATGTCTGGGACTTATTTCAAAGTCATGTAGGGTCAAATGTGAGGTTGAAGACCCTATGAATTTTGATAATTATTGAAGATAAGTGATTATAAATTGGGAAAGGGGGGTAATTACACCATTCTTTCTACATTTGTGTGTTTGAAACTTTCCGTAAGAAGACTTGTAATGCATCACACAGGTGATCATTTCTCTCAATTTGTCACCTGGTAGGAGATGCCACCTTAATTAATTTCCTACCTGCTATCATGGTAAGAAAAAATATTAGGACCACGGTCTCTGCAGCTTGTGAAAATTTCAATTATAACAATAATAGACATCACTTATGGAGTGCTTCCTGTAAACCTGGCACTATACTGGACCCTTTATCTAGGATTTATAATGGAGGCTTCTGTAGTGGCTCAGAGGTAAAGAATCCACCTGCCAATGCCGGAGACACAGGTTTGATCCCTGATCTAGGAAGAGCCCACATGCTTTGGGATAACTAAGGCTGTGCACCTCAACTACTGCGCTCTCGAGCCTGGAAGCCACAACTACTGCGGCCCACACACCTAAGCCCCACTCAGCAAGAGGGAGCCACCGCAGTGAGAAGCCTGGGCACTGCAACGAGAGAGCAGCCCACACCCGCCGCAACTAGAAACAAGTCCACGCAGCAGCAAAGACTCAGCACAGCCAAAAATAAATAAACATTTAAAAAATAGGCAAAGAAAAATTAAAATATTAAAATAAATAAAATTCTTTCTAAAAATCCTTACAATGATCCAGTGAGGTAAGGGCAGTTATGTCCATTTTACAGAGAAGGAAATTAAAGCTTCGTGAGCTTAAGTAGCTTGTAGAAGTCTATATTGGTGATAACTGGTAAACAAGAATTCAAATCCTGAATTACTTGCTCTCAATTTCTACTGTTTCCACAATACAAAATACTTAGGTACTTTAAAACTTCATAGGCAACTGGGACTGAATCTACAAAGTTTTTAAAAATGATGATAGTCTTTGAAGTATGACCCAGTAATTCCAAGTTTAGGATTGTATCCTATGGGAATTATTTGGAATGTGGAAAGAGATTTATCACAAACATGCTAATCTCAGGTGTAATTCAATAAAGGATCTGAAGTATTTGAACAAGTCCATGACAGCCCTTATCCAGGAAGCCTTCCCCACTGTCCCAGTCTGGGGTGGCTGCCCCTCCTCTGCATTCCCAGGGCACCTTGCACTGGTCTCTTGTTACTCCAACTCCTCTGCTGGATCATGAGCTCTTCTTATACAGCTTTGGTTTAGAATGGGCACTGGAAGATGCAAGGAATGAGTTAACAAATGACCCTGGGGTTGCTTATTTTAATACATACAGAAACAGAAAACCAAGCTGTTAAAGTAAGTTGTCACAAGGGCAGGACTAGAACTCAAGGCCATACCAGGGTCCTTCTCTCTCCACTAGACTTTAGCTGTCTTCTTACATGAAATATATATATATATTTTAAACGGCTGGTATCTGGATGCTTGAGGCACAGCTAGGAAAAGGAGAAGAAGCTGGAGACTCTTTCCTCTGCAGGCCTTCACTGAAATGATCACTGGAGTGATTGGATCCCATGGGACCATGTGACCTTGGAGATGCTGATATGTTGATGAATGAAAAGGTACAGGTTTAATGTGAATATAAACTGTGACATGGGTATATGAAAAAACTAAGCAAAAAAGCTAAGAGTAACTGTACAAGCAGTAAGTTCTCTACCATTTAGAGAAAACAAATCCACTAAAAAAAAAAAAAAAACAGACAAGAAGGAAAGTTGCAAACATTAACTGTGGTTGCCTTTAAATAATGGAATTTTTTTTCTATTTCTCTATCCTTTTTTGTACTTTCCAAATTGTCCTCAATGGGCATGCTGTATTTTTATAATCAGAATGATAAACAAAATTTAATCACTAAACTGATTCTAAAGGCTAACCTGATTCTTCTAGTCATGACTCAGAAAATCACCCCAGTATTTCAATGTGCTGACACTTTGTTGCTTACTATGTTACTGTTTCATGTACAACTATAGAAAGTACACCTATTCAAGTCAGTATACAATGCAGACAAGCAAGAAAAATGTATGTTTTTCCCCAATTTGGTTCTTACTGAGTAAGTCACTGACACCAAATCTAAGCAAATTCTCAAGAGTCTATGTTCCAGAAGATTACTGCAAATTTCACTAATGAATTATTTCCGACACTCTGTAATGCAACCACATCCCCATACTTGTGGAGATCCACCTTCTCTTGGAAGCCTTCCCTTTTCCACTCTCTCATCTACCACCTGCTCTTGGTTTGACTATGACGAAAAGGGACAATCCTACCCCTGCAGAGGTCAATTTTGAGATAAATTAGATCTATTTTCTGTGGGTTCCTGAGGGCAGTTTTCCAAATGCATTCCAAGCAAGGATGGTGGGGGGCCAACAAGTGGATCTGGTTCTTTGTAACTCCAGGCCCAGCATAGGAACCACCCCTGCCCCCACCTGCGTGCTTGTCACTAAGTATGGAATAAATGGATGGAAAGACTAGATTGCACTCACCTGGGCATGAAATTTCTGGATTTTTTTTTTTTTTTCAAACAAGGTTTATTTACCTTAAAGTCACACACACTGCACAACCACCCAAAGGCCCTTTTAACAGTCTGGCAGACATTCCGCCTTGTTTGTGACTAGGCTGGGCCTCTTCCTTTGAGCACAGGGCTCACCCAATGGGGTTATCTTCCCATCATCATTCTCTACCACTAAAAAGCTGATGAGCACTCAACCCTGCTGGGAGGTCTGAATAAGCGTGCATCACATGATTTACTACCTGCCACACCCCTGGGAGATGCATACATGTTCTTCCCTTGACACTGTGTGGATGCAGTCCACAAGGAACACAGGAGAGGAGGGTTGACCCAACCGGACTCTCTACCTCTAAAGGCTGAGCAACTTCCACTCCATCCAAACAGACTGTGCAGAGACTGGGCAGGAAGGACTCTCACTGCACAAGGAACACTGGAACCCAAGAAGTTAAGTAGCATGAAGAGCTAAGGAGGGTCTCTCTTCTGACTTCCTGCTGCCTTTCATTCTGTGATCATACTTTAAAGCACTTCCCTACTGGAGGAGCAGGAGGCAGAGGAATGTGGGGAAACCCAGGGCAAGAGTAAAGAGAACCACTTAGTAAACACTAAAGAAAACCAATCCCCAATGAAAACTATTAATGTAATACTCCTCACTGAATCTACCACTGGGATCCATGGTTTTGTTTAATAACCAAAACCTGTGTAAGTCCTTAAGGAATTCACTCTCTGACTTAAAATGTGTTGTTGTAACAACCATCATAACTTTGACTGTACACTGGGGTACCAACAAAAAACTCATTTGACATAAGTTTCGCTAAAGCGCAAAAAGGGCACTAACAGCAGACATCTTGTTGTGTGTCCCTGGGCAAGTGATTTCTCACTGAGCTTCAGTTTTTTCATTTAGAAAAACAGGCCAGCTGATTTCTAAGTTCCTTACAGGGTGAGCGCTCTGATGAGAACCATATTCAAGTGTCAAGTGGAATTACCACAAAAATGAAACACCCTAGAAACCTTAAGAGAAACCAGTGTAGTTAGGAGGTAAGAGGAACAGGGTGAAACAGCACTTTGGGGAAACCCAGACTCAAAGTGATGTCTTTGGTTTTCCAATGTTTCCCCTGACAAATACAAAATTAAAAAGCTACTTCCGTGAGACTCTCATCTCTAAAAACTTAATTAAATAAAATCAGTGAAAACAATGCTTTGTTCTCCCACAAGTGACTCAGGAGTATCGCCCTAGGAGACACTTTCTACCCTGTGTGCTAATGCCCAAACAAAGGCCTCCTGGCACAAGGATGAGAGGCAAAACATCTAAGTCTCCACAGCTGGCTGGACTCCAGCTTGAGGAGAAGGGGCAGCCAGAAGAGAAAACTAACTAGGCTTATGAAAGGCTAGAAGGAGAGTGAGGAATTACTAAATCTATCTTCTCTCAAATGGACAGAACTCTTGAAAGGCATAATGGAAGGGTGCAGCTTTCAATCTGAATTACATTCTTTGTTTAACTGTTCTGCCTAAGGCCACTGCCTTTTCAGCCAACCACAGATTCCGGGTTCTGTCTTCAGTGGCTGCTCGGCAATGCGCCATGGGGGAGTCGGGAGACTCAGGCTCTTGTCCTCTCTTGGTGGCCAACTTCACATGGGTTGAAACTTGGTACAAGGAACTGAACTCTCTCGGCCTCCGTTTCCCCTCCTGTAAAATAGGAGGGTTCGCTGGATGCTCTCTAGACTCCCCGAGACCGTGGCGCAGGGCTGGAGGCCCGCCGGTCCCCGAGGGACAGGTTAATCTCTAGCGCTGCTGGCCCAGGTGAAGCCGCTGCCCGACCCCTCAGCAAGCACAAGGCTGGCGCACACACCACCCACTCCACAACCTGTCTGGCTGCCTTCTGCACCCACACCATTACCTAAGGGGCCAGGGCATCCCCTAAACCATACCCCTGCTGCCAGAACAGGACTATTGAACTAAAATCCTCAAAGCTGAGCTGAGCATTCGTAGGCAAAGAAAAAGCAAAACAAGAGGCCTCTCCTTCCAGACCTCGGCATTTCTCGCAAATAAACTCGACAGAACCGAAAATAAGGGCGTCCCCACCTAAAACAAGAGACCTCGGCTAGCCTTCCTTATAAAGAGACACGACAAGCCAAAAGGGGCCAATGACAATGGAGCTGGCTAGACGCAGGGACCTACATGGCAAAGCGCAAGCGAAAGCCAAGACAGTGCTGGGCGTAGTTTAAACCGGACTGAGGAGGCGCTCGCCGTCCCCTACAGGGACAGTGCAAGGACGATGGTGCGCTGGGCACAGTCTTTTCTGGGGGGTGGGGGACTCGCAGACCTTTAATTCAACCCCTGTCTCTAAGAAGCCACCGTGAGGTGACAGTGAGAGGTGGCCCGGGTCATCTCAAGTCTGCACCACGGCCGGGAACAGACTCTCGGCCTGGAGTAATCTTTTTTTTTTTGCTACTTTCTCCCTTCGTGTTTCCTATTTTTGAATCTGGTGGTTTGGTCTGATACCCAAGCGGTACCTTTTAAATCTGTCAGTCTTTCTCCTCCAGCAAGTGGCGCCCCCAGCGCCGTTCCCTCCCTATAGCTAAGACAAAGGCCGGGTTCCGCAGGGCGGCTCCGGAGGACTGGCGGTGCACCCCGCACCCTGGGCAGGACGCACGTGCGTTTGTTATGGTACCTGCGCCCCCACCCCTGCAGAGAGCCCGGGTTTCTCCTCCTGTACATCCGGCAGGCGAGATCCAAAGGAACCTGGACTTTACGTCTCCCTCCCATGTTGCCGGTGCAGTGGAGAAAGCGGGGCTCCTTGGGGCCGCGTGCACGTGGGTTTGTTGTGGGTCCGCAGTCTCGCGGAGCCGGCGGGAAGCCAGGGATGCCCCCTCGGCCCTGATTAATCCACAGACACACTAGCAAAAGGCGGCGGGTCCGCGCAGTGAAGAGTGCTGAGGAGTGCTGAACATCGATTCCCTGCGCCCTCGGCTCGCCACAGGCCCCGCCGCTCCGCTCCCCTCCTGCGCCCCTTCGCTCCACTCCTCCCTGGGGGCTTGGGTCCCGCCACCGCCCCGCAGCAGTCTTACTCACTCGCTGCGCTCTCAGCCGCGGAAGCTGCGGTTGCTCCGCCCGCTCTGCGCCCCAGCCGGTAGGCTGCCGATTCCCTTTGTTAGCACCGGGTAGTGCCCCAGGCGTCTTCCCCAGCCCGGCCTTGCCTAGGACTCCCCTCCCTGGGATGCCTTCGGACGCCGCCCCCGGCGGCGGCCTGACAGCCCGGGAGCTGGGAGTCCCTGAAGGAGGGTCTGTTGGGGAGGAGTAGAGGGGCCGGGAGATGAGGGGTGGCTGGTACGCGGGAAGAGTGCGGCGAAGGGGCGGGGGAAACGAGCAGTCTCCGTTATGCAAATAGCCGGGAAGACGCGGTGAGTCCCTTCGCCACACCGCGCCCCAAATCCGCCAAGCGCTTCAGAGGTCGCTAGCGAGGGGGCTGCGGGATTAGGGGTGCTTGGTTAGGTGGTGCACCTAACCCCGGAGTGATGCTGGGATCCTGCTCCCCTCCCCCTCCCACGGCGAGGGCGGGCCGAGGGGGAGGGGCAACGCGGAGGGGCAAGGTCCCCAAACGTCTGATCCTGCAGAGTTGAAGCCAGCACTGTCCTAGCAGGCAGAGACTATAAATCTCAACTCTGCTACTGACCGGTTGTGTTACCCTGAGCAAGTCCCTCAACTGCTCTGAAGCCTTATGCAAAATATGAAACAACAAAATCTATTTCACAGGGTATAGCAAGAACCTCCCACTCACTGCAGGTACAGAACAGGAGGGTCGGGGAGTCCCTGCCCATGGCCATATCCACCTCAAGCCATCTGCAGGCTGGTGGGCAGGAGGACTCCAGGAGGGTGGAAAAGGGAGTGAGGATCCCTCCTGCACTGAAGCTGAGCTAGGGCTGCTGGGAGAAGGCGAGAGGAGACCACTTGTTGAGCAAACGTCGTTGCCCCACCCTGACCATCCCAGGGGCCCACCTGCCTAAAACAGAACTCTGCCCTGTAGGAGGGCATAAGCGGCCTGCGGCCACCACTGCAGTCCCCTTAGAAAAGATGTGACTACCAGAGGCCATAATCTTCTCCCCATCAAATGGATACATGGGTGTGTATGGAGGCTGTCCCTTGCTGTCTGCCTGAAACTATCACAACATTGTTAATCGGCTATAGTGAAAGTATTAGTTGCTTAGTCGTATGCAGACACTTACTCCAATATAAATTTTTTTTTTTTTTAATATATCCCCAGGGTCTATGGAGGTCCCACTTGACGCCAGACTCTGTATGGGGAGGGAAGGAGTGTGGAAGGTAGTCCTTGTCCTCTGGGGAAAAAAAGTCAGGTACACACTAGAGTGCTTGAAGCCCAGGCCCAGAACTTTCTCTCCAAATCGGTGGTCCTCTCCCCACCACCATCCTGGGAAAGAGGGGGTGGTCATCTCATCCCCGACATCCTTCCAAACACTGCTTTCCCCAGACCAGATACTGGACCCCTTCTGTTGTCACTGCCGTCCCTTCCCATCTGCCAAGGATTATTGCTCAGTACAAAGAGCTCCAGTTGGAGGGGGTGACAAGCAGAGTGAATTCAAATCTCTAGACCAACTAGCCAGCACTCATGTGTAAGCACCTCAGTCTGTTTTCATCTGGCATTGAGAAGATACTCATCATAGTATAAGTTAATGAGTAGAAACAGAGAAACTCTTAAACCTGTATCTGGGAGGCTGCTACAATTGTCTTTATTCTGAAAAAACTGGAAACCTAAAATTTTTGTGCAGGAGGATGACATACCTCTTTGTATTTTACACTTATTTCTCTCCCAGTGAACATCCTGGAAAATGGATGGCAGGATCAGAGACGAAAGTGTGGAGCATGGAGACCAGCTTGGACGCTGGAGATATAATAGGAGCTGTGGCAATGACAGTTGTTCAGTTGCTCAGTTGTGTCCGACTCTTTGAGAGCACCTGGACTGCAGCATGCCAGGCTTCCCTGTCCTTCTACAATTCCCAGAGCTTGCTCTAACTCATGTCCATTGAGTCAGTGATTCCATTCAATCATCTCGTCCTTGGTTGTCCCCTTCTCCTCCTGCCTTCTATCTTTCCCAGCATCGGGGTCTTTTCCAAGGAGTCGGCTCTTTGAATCAGGTGGCCAAAGTATTAGAGCTTCAGTATTACTCCTTCCAATGAATATTCAGGACTAATTTCCTTTAGGATTGACTGGTTGATCTCCCTGCAGTCCAAGGGTCTTCTCCAATACGTTCGAAAGCATCTGAGCATTCTTCAGCACTCAGCCTTCTTTATGGTCCAACTCACATCCATCCATCTCTACTGGAAAAACCATAGCTTTGACTATATGGACCTTTGTCAGCAAGGTAATGTCTCTGCTCTTCAATACACTGTGTAGGTATTTAATATGGTGTCTAGGTTTAATACACTATCTAAGATTGAGGGCAGAAGGAGAAGAGGGAGTCAGGATGAGATGGCTGGATGGCATCACCGATACAATGGATGTGAACTTGCGCAAACTTCGAGAGATGTTGAGGGACAGAGAGACGTGGTGTGCTACAATTCATGGGATTGCAAAGAGTTGGACACAACTGGGCAACTGAACAACAACAACTAGGTTTGTCATAGCTTTTCTTCCAAGGAGCAAGCGTCTGTTAATTTCACGGCTACAATCACCATCTGCAGTGATTTTGGAGCCCAAGAAAATAATGTCTCTCACTGTTTCCATTGTTTCCCCATCTATTTGCCGTGAAGTGACAGGACAAGATGCCATGATTGTTTTTTGAATGCTGAGTTTTAAGCCAGCTTTTTCACTCTCCTCTTTCACTTTCATCAAAAGGCTCTTTGCTTTCTGCCATAAGGGCAATGACAGAGGGAATGAGAAGAAGACATGCAAACAATAGCTACCATTTGGGGAGCAAAAGCACTTTGCTTACTATATTATCTCTCCTCATCATAAGATATGTGGTGGCCTTAGCCCTATTTTATGGATAAGGAAATTGAAGTCACTTGAAAATGGCAGAGCCGGAATTTGAACCCACTTCCAAACACATTGAAAGCCTTCACCATTTCTGTCCTCGGCATCACTTTTTTGTCAGTACTATTTAGAAACCAAGAACAAGAAACAGGTGGGAGGCTTTTCCAGGAGGTTCTCTTCACCAGAAGAACTCTAGCCAAGTTATCAAAAAATCAAGGGACAGACTCACTCTGGTTTCTTGGTTTGCAGGACTGGGATGACCACAGATGACATAAGCCCAAGAAGATCCTGGGACTCTGAGCAGATGAGCAGGCAAGAAGGAGTACCCTGACAAATTTCTAGACTGGGAGCAGTCAGTTACTTTCTTTGGGAACTGCTCTCTCAAGGTTGCTGTGTCTTCACTTGGGGCCTTCTCATCCAGAAGTGAGAGGCAAGAGGCTGGACCATTGGATGGGAGGTGATCCTATCCTCCCCAGTCTATTTATGAGGCTTTCCTACTCATTGTCTCTGGGGTTCCTGCTTTGACAGTGTGTTTTCCTTTGTTGTTGTTGTTCAGTCACCCAGTCATGTCCAACTCTTTGCAACTCCAGGGACTGCAGCATGCCAGGCCTCCCTGTCCCTCACCATCTCCCAGAGTTTGCCCAAGCTCATGCTTATTGCATTGGTGATGCCATCCAGCCATCTCATCCTCTGACACCCTCTTCTCCTCCTGCCCTCAATCTTTCCCAGAATCAGGGACTTTTCCAGTGAGTCATCTGTGTGCATCAGATGACCAAAATACTGGAACTTCAGCTTCAGCATCAGTCCTTCCAATGAATATTCAGGATTGATCTCTCTTAAGATCAATCTCCTTGCTGTCCAAGGGACTTTCAGGAGTCTTCTCCAGTACCACAGTTCAACGGCATCAATTCTTTGGCATTCTGCCTTCTTTTTTCTTGAAAGTGTATTCCTTAGAAATATAGATACCTACTTTCCATTTGGACACCATCTCAGCTTCCTGCCCTCTACTGATGTCAGCCTTTGCCCATGAATAATATTTTAAGTCATGCCTTTCTCAGTCATTAGTTTAGGCAACTTACTGGCTAATTCAAATAATGTGTCCCCTGCTTTTAACATTCATCTGCAATGATCCACTCACACAAAGTATTCTCATAGCATTCTTCAACTGGAGGTTGATGTTATTACAAAGACTTGTGAGGGGAGGAAACACGGGCACCTCAAAATGCCCTTCTAAACCCTTCTTCCTCACCCTGCTGTAGATGCTCATCAAGACTCTTAAATAGCCCTCCCTCCTCAATGCTTTCAGCACCTATTGTCCATTATAAAGGCAGACTCAAGGTCAAAGAACTGCTCTGTGGTCTGTCTGCACGCCCTACCTTGAGTCTCGGTGCTACCAGCTTCAAAGATGAAGATACCCAGACACAGCTAAGTCTCTGAAACCCAATCAGAAATAGAGTAACAGCACTCTAATATCCCAGGGACTTCCTACTGTCCCTACAGGAAAGGATTAGTGGAGCATGGAGTGGGCCAGGGGAGAAGAACACTAGAGAGCAAAGGCTGAACAAAGGAATATGCTGCTTTTCTACCCCACCAGGGACAAGCCTCATGGGAAGACTGCAGCCACAAGACAGGGAAATGGCTGGTAGAGCCAGCAGTGGCTTAGTGGCTGCATGACCTTAGGAGGCAGGGAAGGAAGGAAGGGAAAAAGAAAAATTCACATGACTATGGACCACTATATTTGCAAATGGCTTTCATATACATTCTCCCACTTGAGCCCTCTTCAGATTCACAGTAACCTGTGAGAGAGACTTGCCTCTTTATCACCCCATTTAGAGATGAGAACACTGAGGGTCTTGGGTAAAGTGAGTTGCTTAAAGCCCACTAGTGAGTATTGAGCTGTGCCTTGAAACTAAAGCCTCTGTCCTTCATATTGCATCTGTCCCCAGAGCTGCAAAAGACCAAAGACCAGACCAACCCAGCAAACCACTACTGACATGTCACTGGCTGCAGCAGCCCAAACTGTTGCACTGCTGCCCTGGGGGCAAGATACAAAAGCTATGCCCAGGAGACTAGATGCACCAGCAATGGCAGGAAATATAGGGTCAAAGAAGCAGTAAAAGAATCACAGATGCTTGTAATAAATACCCTCAAAGAGATCCAGGAAATTGGCTTTTCCTGAGAGACTTCTTCCAGACCTAAAGTGGAAGCTGCCTCCTGTGTGTTTATGACTCGAGGAAGACTGTCAGAATAGCCTGCAGGAATGGGCAGGTTTTGAAGAAGAGAGCTTGTTTGTGGGTTAATGAAACTTTTTGAAATTAACAAATGGTTTTGGCGAAGAAAAGAAAAACAAGTGTTTGATGCCTATCGGTGATCCATCCCAAAGGTGCCTCTATATGGCCTCACGTTTTTAAACACTGATTTTTAGTAGTATTTTCCCCCTCATTTTACAGATAAAGTTTGCTTTAGGAAATTTAGAAAAGTGAGACAAGTGTAAAGAAGCAAGCAGGAAGGGGGCTTCCCTGGCAGCTCAGTGGTAGAGAATCTGCCTGCCAATGCAGGAGACATGGGTCGATCCCTGGATCAGGAAGATCCCTCATGCGGGGACCAACTAAGTCCATGCACCACAACTATTGAGCCTGTGCTCGAGAGCCCAGGAGATGCAAGTACTGAAGCCCCTGTACCCTAGAACTGATGTTCAGCAACAAGAGAAGCCACCAAAATGAGAATCCCATGTACTGCAACTGGAGAGTAGCCACCGCTCACTGCAGCTAGAGAAGGCCCATGCACAGCAATGACGACCCAACACAGCCATAAAAAATAAAGAAAAGTATATGTATGTATATGTATATACATATATGTATATATATGTGTGTGTGTGTATATATATGAAGCAAGTGGGGGAAATCGTAATCCCATCAACCACAAGCAGAATGAATGAAACTTTAGGACTATTTTCTCCCAGGTATTTCCTGTACATTGTTCTTTCCATAGTTGAGATCATAATGCATATAAGGAATATGCTGCCTTTCTACCCCACTTAGAGTATATTTCCCATGTATATTGAACAATAAATGTATTCATTCATTTCAGCCCTTAGTAGATGAAAGGCAAATATTCTTAGGCAAGTTATTAGTGGTTTATTGCTCTGTTTGTTGTCTGTATGAGGGACAGTTTAGTTTAGTGGCTGAGAATACTGACTCTGAAATCAGGCTGCCTGAGTTTGAATCCTGACTACTACTTCTAACTGTGTGACTTTGGACAAATTAATTAACCTCTCTAGCTCTATTTCCTTACCTCTAAAATGAGAATAATAATATCTACCTCACAAAGTGGTTCTAAAGATTAAAAGAGTTAATTATATGAAAAGCACTTAGAATAATACATGGCATCGTAAGCACGGGTAAGTGATGGCTATTATCAATCTATGAGTGCATCATAAATTATTCAGCCATTTTACTGCAGTTGGACATTAGGTCATTTTCAATTTTCCCACTATTATAAATAGTTCTGCAACAAACCATTTACAGCATGCATGACAGGAAGAAAAGTAGATTGAAAGTCCATTGTGAAGGCATGCCAAAATAAGGCATGGGAATTAAAGTCAGAATAAATGACCCAGGAGAAGAATACTTCTTGGGAGGTGGCATCTGATTAACTTGAAGAGATGATATTTAGTTCTACTTGACAAATATTTATTGAGCACTATGGCCAACAAATGGTATAGACTAGGTCAGGGAACATTAAGATGAATAGAAGAGGGACTTCCCTGGTGGCTCAGTGGTGAAGAATCTACCTGTCAATGCAGGAAATGTGGGTTTGATCCCTGGTCCCAGAGGATCCCAAATGCCCTAGAACAACCAAGCCCATGTACCACAACTACTGAGCCTGTGCTCTGGAGCCCAAGAGCCACAACTACTGAAGCCCAGGTGCTCTAGAGCCCATGCTCCCTAACAAGAGAAACCACCACAATGAGAAGGCTGCAAACTCCAACTAGAGAGTAGCCCCCACTCACTGCAACTAGACAAAACTTGTGCACCAACAAAGACTCAGCAGAGCCAAAAATAAATAAATTATTTTTTAAAGAAAAGAGGAATAGAAGATACCAAAGTGAACAAAGGACAGGCTCTATCCTCAAGGAGCTTTAGTCCGAGTTACAAAAATTTCACAATTGTTACCCTCAAGAGGATATTTTCACCATGACATATTTCTATGTATCACTTACGTGGGCAGAGATTAAGAGTGCCAGATTTCAAATGACCAATGCAGCTGAAGGTACAATCTCAATCAGTCCCCCACCGCACCATCTGCTCACCAGGAAGACTTGCTGGGGAGCTTCCCAGGTGACTCGGATGATAAAGGAAGGCTTGATAGAGAATGCCAGTTTCACAAAAGGGTTGGACCTTGGGAATGGCAGCAGCCATCAAGCTCTTAGTCCAGTGTTGGCGCATCAGATCAGATCAGTCGCTCAGTCATGTCCGACTCTTTGCGACCCCATGAATCGCAGCACACCAGGCCTCCCTGTCCATCACCAACTCCCGGAGTTCACCCAGACTCACGTCCATCGAGTCAGTGATGCCATCCAGCCATCTCATCCTCTGTCATTCCCTTCTCCTCCTGCCCCCAATCCCTCCCAGCATTAGTCTTTTCCAGTGAGTCAACTCTTTGCATGAGGTGGCCAAAGTACTGGAGTTTCAGCTTTAGTTAGCATCATTCCTTCCAAAGAAATCCCAGGGCTGATCTCCTTCAGAATGGACTAGTTGGATCTCTGTGCAGTCCAAGGGACTCTCAAGAGTCTTCTCCAACACCACAGTTCAAAAGCATCAATTCTTTGGCACTCAGCCTTCTTCACAGTCCAACTCTCACATCCATACATGACCACAGGAAAAACCATAGCCTTGACTAGACGAAACTTTGTTGGCAAAGTAATGTCTCTTCTTTTGAATATGCTATCTAAGTTGGTCATAACTTTCCTTCCAAGGAGTAAGCGTCTTTTAATTTCATGGCTGCAGTCACCATCTGCAGTGATTTTGGAGCCCCAAAAAATAAAGTCTGACACTGTTTCCACTGTTTCCCCATCTATTTCCCATGAAGTGATGGGACCGGATGCCATGATCTTAGTTTTCTGAATGTTGAGCTTTAAGCCCACTTTTTCACTCTCCACTTTCACTTTCATCAAGAGGCTTTTGAGTTCCTCTTCACTTTCTGCCATAAAGGTGGTATCATCTGCATATCTGAGGTTATTGATATTTCTCCCTGCAATCTTGATTCCAGCTTGTGTTTCTTCCAGCCCAGCATTTCTCATGATGTACTCTGCATATAAGTTAAATAAGCAAGGTGACAATATACAGCCCTGATGTACTCCTTTTCCTATTTGGAACCAGTCTGTTGTTCCATGTACACTTCTAACTGTTGCTTCCTGACCTGCATATAAATTTCTCAAGAGGCAGATCAGGTGGTCTGGTAGTCCCATCTCTTGAAGAATTTTCCACAGTTTCTTGTGATCCACACAGTCAAAGGCTTTGGCATAGTCAATAAACCAGAAATAGATGCTTTTCTGGAACTCTCTTGCTTTTTCCATGATCCAGTGGATGTTGGCAATTTGATCTCTGGTTCCTCTGCCTTTTCTAAAACCAACTTGAACATCTGAAAGTTCACGATTCACATATTGCTGAAGCCTAGCTTGGAGAATTTTGAGCATTACTTTACTAGCGTGTGAGATGAGTGCAATTGTGCGGTAGTTTGAGCATTCTTTGGCATTGCCTTTCTTTGGGATTGGAATGAAAACCGACCTTTTCCAGTCCTGTGGCCACTGCTGAGTTTTCCAAATTTGCTGGCATATTGAGTGCAGCACTTTCACAGCATCATCTTTCAGGATTTGGAATAGCTCAACTGGAATTCCATCACTTCCACTAGCTTTGTTCATAGTGATGGGTTCTAAGGCCCACTTGACTTCACATTCCAGGATGTCTGGCTCTAGGTGAGTGATCACACCATCGTGATTATCTGGGTCATGAAGATCTTTTTTGTACAGTTCTTCTATGTCTTCTTGCCACCTCTTCTTAATATCTTCTGCTTCTGTTGGGTCCATACCATTTCTGTCCTTTATCGAGCCCATCTTTGCATGAAATGTTCCTTTGGTATCTCTGATTTTCTTGAAGAGATCCCTAGTCTTTCCCATTCTGTTGTTTTCCTCTATTTCTTTGCATTGATTGCTGAAGAAGGCTTTCTTATCTCTTCTTGCTATTCTTTGGAACTCTGCATTCAGATGTTTATATCTTTCCTTTTCTCCTTCGCTTTTTGCTTCTCTTCTTTTCACAGCTAGTTGTAAGGCCTCTCCAGACAGCCATTTTGCTTTTTTGCATTTCTTTTCCATGGGGATGGTCTTGATCCCTGTCTCCTGTACAATGTCACAAACCTCATTCCATAGTCCATCAGGCACTCTATCTATCAGATCTAGGCCCTTAAATCTATTTCTCACTTCCACTGTATAATCATAAGGGATTTGATTTAGGTCTTACCTGAATGGTCTAGTGGTTTTCCCTACTTTCTTCAATTTAAGTCTGAATTTGGCAATAAGGAGTTCATGGTCTGAGCCACAGTCAGCTCCTGGTCTTGTTTTTGCTGACTGTATAGAGCTTCTCCATCTTTGGCTGCAAAGAATATAATCAGTCTGATTTCGGTGTTGACCATCTGGTGACCATCTGGTCCATGTATAGAGTCTTCTCTTGTGTTGTTGGAAGAGGGTGTTTGTTATGACCAGTGCATTTTCTTGGCAAAACTCTATTAGTCTTTGCCCTGCTTCATTCCGTATTCCAAGGCCAAATTTGCCTGTTACTCCAGGTGTTTCTTGACTTCCTACTTTTGCATTCCAGTCTCCTATAATGAAAAGGACATCTTTTTTGGGTATTGGTTCTAAAAGGTCTTGTAGGTCTTCATAGAACCGTTCAATTTCAGCTTCTTCAGCATTACTGGTTGGGGCATAGACTTGGATTACTGTAATATTGAGTGGTTTGCCTTGGAAACGAACAGAGATCATTCTGTCGTTTTTGAGATTGCATCCAAGTACTGCATTTCGGACTCTTTTGTTGACCATGATGGCTACTCCATTTCTTCTGAGGGATTCCTGCCCGCAGTAGTAGATATAATGGTCAGCTGAGTTAAATTCACCCATTCCGGTCCATTTTAGTTCGCTGATTCCTAGAATGTCGACGTTCACTCTTGCCATCTCTTGTTTGACCACTTCCAATTTGCCTTGATTCATGGACCCGACATTCCAGGTTCCTATGCAATATTGCTGTTTACAGCATCGGACCTTGCTTCTATCACCAGTCACAGCCACAGCTGGGTATTCTTTTTGCTTTGGCTCCATCCCTTCATTCTTTCTGGAGTTATTTCTCCACTAATCTCCAGTAGCATATTGGGCACCTACTGACCTGGGGAGTTTCTCTTTTAGTATCCTATCATTTTGCCTTTCATACTGTTCATGGGGTTCTCAAGGCAAGAATACTGAAGTGGTTTGCCATTCCCTTCTCCAGTGGACCACATTCTGTCAGATCTCTCCACCATGACCCGCCCATCTTGGGTTGCCCCACGGGTATGGCTTAGTTTCATTGAGTTAGACAAGGCTATGGTCCTAGTGTGATTAGATTGACTAGTTTTCTGTGAGTATGGTTTCAGTGTGTTTGCCCTCTGATGCCCTCTTGCAACACCTACCATCTTACTTGGGTTTCTCTTACCTTGGACGTGGGGTATCTCTTCACGGCTGCTCCAGCAAAGCGCAGCCATTGCTTCTTACCTTGGACGAGGGGTATTGGTGCATAGTAAACACTAAAAAATAAAGTGAAGTCGCTCAGTTGTGTCCGACTCTTTGCGACCCCATGGACTGTAGCCTACCAGGCTTCTCTGTCCATGGGATTTTCCAGGCAAGAGTACTGGAGTGGGTTGCCATTTATTTCTCCAGGGGATCTTCCCGACCCAGGAATTGAACCCAAGTCTCCCGCATTGCAAGCAGACGCTTTACCCTCTGTGCCATCAGGGAAGCTCTAAAAAATAAAGCTAACAGCTACTGAGCACTTCCCACGTGCCTGACATCAAGCACTTTTCAGACATTCTGTCATTGAACCCTCGTGGCAACTCAATTAGGTAGATACTATTGACTTGATTATTCATATTTGTAGATGAGGAAACTAAGAGGTTAAGTGACTTAACCAAGTCACTTAAGCAATACGTGGTGAAGCCGTATTCTTAATCGAGGCATTTGATTCCTTACAGTAAGTTAATAGCCAGTGTTAGGTTCTGGTGACTTCGACATTCAAAGGATGATGCCATGGTTTATCGCACTTCACCCATATGTATTTTACGTTTCTCTCCCCCCAAAACAGTTGATGTGCAATAACATTCCCATACGCCTTTCAGTTGATCTCTGTTTTATAGATAAATTAACTGAGGTCATGAGACTCAGATGACTTGTCAAAGAACACCTAGCTAATAAAAAAGGCAGAGGCTGGACTAGGGTCATACCTGACTCTTTGTAGATGCTGATAAGGGGCCACTGGGCAGCCCAGAAAATAGAGAGAAAATCAAAGACTTGAGAAAAGGCAGAAATCACTGTGGGCCACCCTCCTTCAATGAGGCCCCTGAGAGGAATTGAAAACCTGCTCATTTTCTTCTGACTTTTCTTAGTGGTCAGAAATCATCAGGCTAACTATGGAGAAGAGTGTGGAGATTCCTTAAAAAACTGGAAATAGAACTGCCTTATGATCCAGCAATCCCACTGCTGGGCATACACACTGAAGAAACCAGAAGGGAAAGAGACATGTGTACCCCAATGTTCATCGCAGCACTGTTTATAATAGCCAGGACATGGAAGCAACCTAGATGTCCATCAGCAGATGAATGGATAAGAAAGCTGTGGTACATATACACAATGGAGTATTACTCAGCCATTAAAAAGAATACATTTGAATCAGTTCTAATGAGGTGGATGAAACTGGAGCCTATTATAGAGAGTGAAGTAAGCCAGAAAGAAAAACACCAATACAGTATACTAATGCACATATATGGAATTTAGAAAGATGGTAACAATAACCCTGTGTACGAGACAGCAAAAGAGACACTGATGTATAGAACAGTCTTATGGACTCTGTGGGAGAGGGAGAGGGTGGGACGATTTGGGAGAATGGCATTGAAACATGTAAAATATCATGTATGAAACGAGTTGCCAGTCCAGGTTCGATGCACGATACTGGATGCTTGGGGCTGGTGCACTGGGACGACCCAGAGGGATGGAATGGGGAGGGAGGAGGGAGGAGGGTTCAGGATGGGGAACACATGTATACCTGTGGCGGATTCATTTTGATATTTGGCAAAACTAATACAATTATGTAAAGTTTAAAAATAAAATAAAATTAAAAAAAGAAATCATCAGGCTAGCTTTTCAGCCTGTCTCTTCAAAGGGCTAAGAAAAACATAGAAAGTGATAAGCAGAGATTGTAGGAAATGACCAGAAGCCTGGTGGAATGCTGTTGTCGTTGCTGGGAAGAAGCAAGTCCCTCGGCTAAGCTAGCTTTGTGTGAAGCTGAACCTCTGACAATACATTTTCTTCATGCAGGATGTTGGCACAGAGGGGGAGATGGCTTTACTGCTTCTTAGACCTCAGGGGACAGACAAAATCGTAATTCGTAGTTATTGATTACTGAGGTGAAATAGAGCATGTTAAGATAAGGATCTGGATATTCCAGCATGATCTGAGAGATAATAACTTCCTCCAATTACTGAACCAGGAACTAAACTCTGCGGTAGTGAACCCTCACAAAGCCCCTGAGCATGGTGTGTCATTAACTACATTTGGAAACAAGATAACTGAGGCTTCAGGAGTTTAAGTAATTGGCCAGAGGCCCCATCTTGTAATTGGCAGAGCTGGGGACTGAGCCAACATGTGTATGACTTCAAGCCGCTCTTGAAGCACTCTGCTCGTCAGTTTTTCCTTGGAGGCAAAGTGTTGTGAGGATGACCTGACACGTCTCCCCATTATCTTTCCACTAGACTTGCTTCTACTTTTCATTCCTCTGACATGCCCCCCTTCATCTCACCCTGCCTGCATGAATACAACCTGTCCTCTGAGGTCTAGTTCAACCTTACAGCTTCTCCCAGAAGCCTTGAATCCAAAAGGGAATATTCATTCTCCAAAGTCTTATTAACATCTGCAGAATTTCCTGAGGCCATTTTTTTTATTCATTAAATGTATAACTTAGTACTTTCAAATAAAATGCATCAGATATTTCACAGACACACTCTTTGTCTTATATGAATAAATCCACAAATCGCAACAAATTTTTCTGTAACAGATTCAGAGAGGTGATTCAAATCAGTTCAGGATTTTGTCTCCTCACTCAGCCATTCCACAAACTTGGATCCCCGGGGTAAAAAAGTGGGAGTCCCTCATGACTCCATCCATGGCCAGGAAACAGACTTGTTCCTCTTAGCTGACAGTTTCCTCTCTGATGCCTTCCAAGGTCTTCAATAAAATTCCAAAAAGATCATACCTCTGCAGTGTGCCTCTCCATCATGTTGATAACACAGCTTGTTCACTAAATAACTAATGAGATGGGAGCTAACTCTGTTGTAGCGGCTGACTGATAGGCTTTAAGATCCAGCAAAACAGAATTTGATTGCTGCCTCAATTTTTTCTAGGGAGGTGCCTTTGACAAAGGCCATTAAACCCTCTGAGCCTATGAAACAGGGGTACCATAGTCCTTGAATCCTCAGTAGGTATCAGCAATAAGGCTATTATGTGCTGTACCAGGCATCTAACAGGTACTCAGAAGTGGAAGTTATTATAACTATCAGATGTGAACCCAATTTAAAAAAAAAAAAAGGTGAAAAACTAACTGGCCAATTACACACACACACACAAATGTAAATGCCCTTGTGTAAGAAGCCTTCTACTCCTTTTCATTTTTTTTTCTTTCTTCTTTTAATCCCATTACAAAGTAAACATTGTAATTATGGTCATCCACTATTGTAGACTGAATGCTTATGCCCCCCTAAAATTCTTATGTTGAGAAAAAACCTAGGAAATCCCGTGGTGGCCCAGTGGTTAAGAGTCTACTCTTCAGTGCAGGGGGCCCAGTTTCGATCCCTAGGCTGAGGAACTAAGATCCTGCATGTTGCACAGTGTGGCCAAAAGAAAAAAAAAATGGAGAAAAAAAACTAACACCCAAGGCAATGGTATTAGGAAGTGGGGTCTTTGGGAGGTGATTAGGTCATGAAGGTAGAGACCTCATGAAAGGGATTAGTGCCCTTATAAAAACTGCCTGAGAAAATCCCCTTACCCCTTTCCACTACATGAGGACACAGAGAAAAAAAGAGCAGGAAGCAGGCCCTCCACCAGACACTGAATCTGTCAGTGTTTTCATTGTGGACTTAGCCCACAGAACTAGAAAAATAAGCTTTTGCTCTTAATAAGTCGCCAAATCTATGGCATTTTGTTAAGGAACCCAAACAGACTAAGATGTCTACTTCATGAAATAGACAAATGTCCATGAAAAAATTAGCACTGCTTTTTGGCTTCCAAAGATGCCTATTCATATTGAGGCATATTGAAAAAGAAGCAACATGGAGACAACTTCCTCATGTTTAACTCTGAAATTATAAGCCTAGGACTAAATCAGAGAGCTGGAGACCACAGGCAGGTCTTTTGCTAGTAGTTGCTCATCACCATGTGAGAAAAACACAAGGCATTCCTGGGAGACTTTTCTACACTCATATGATGTCAAAGATTATCTCATGTCCCTCATGAGGAAATATCTTGATGAAAGTGAAAGTGGAGAGTGAAAAAGTTGGCTTAAATCTCAACATTCAGAAAACGAAGATCATGGCATCTGGTCCCATCACTTCATGGGAAATAGATGGGGAAACAGTGGAAACAGTGTCAGACTTTATTTTTGGGGGCTCCAAAATCACTGCAGATGGTGACTGCAGCCATGAAATTAAAAGACGTTTACTCCTTGGAAGGAAAGTTATGACCAACCTAGATAGCATATTCAAAAGCAGAGACATTACTTTACTCACTAGAGTTACTAGTTACTAGTTACTAGACGTAACTTTCAGGGTGGCCCAAGCTACTCTCTGAATGGAAGCATGGCCACTGCTAGTACCCAAATGCCCCTACCCCTCTGCCTGGCTGAACACCATTATGATTTTGGAGCATGTAACTGCCTGCTTAGAGTTGGCACTTCAGCCTTCCAGTGTGGGGGATAATTCCTCCCTAAAGTCAGGGTGTTAACAGGTTTGTCGTGTCTGGGCAATGCCGGGCCTCCCCCATCATTAAAGCTTTTTCATTTTGTCTCTGATAGTGCTCCACACAAATGCGATTTTCAGGCATTACCTCCAATGCTCACCAATCTGGGGTGCGGGGACCTCCCCCTCTGGCTCCAGAATTCTCTTGTACCTGTTGAAAGTGTAAAAAGCAGGACTGTGGAGACTTTTTACCTAGTCTGGCAGCTTGGCCTCGTGCTGCAGCTTGCATAATGAATCAGCACATAAGATCGAGAGAACACTTTGTGTAACAGAAGGCTGGCCAGAGGGAAGAGCCACCTAGCACAGGCCTGTGTGTCTGCTACATGCCCAGATCCAAGGGGAAAATGCCAGCCTTGCAGTGCCTCCTCAGTTTTCCTGTGATTCCACCATTTCTTATATCTATTCTCTTCCTTCTCCATTTTTACATTATGATTCACTTATTTAACAATCATTATTTACCTCTTATTATACCTAGGCAGGCTTCCCTCGTAGCTCAGTTGGTAAAGAATCCGCCTCCAATGCAGGAGATCCCGGTTCTATTCCTGCGTCAGGAAGATCCCCTGGAGAAGGGATAGGCTACCCACTCCAGTATTCTTGGGCTTCCCTTGTGGCTGGGCTGGTAAAGAATCCACCTGCAATGCAGAAGACCTGGGTTCAATCCCTGGGTTGGGAAGATCCCCTGGAGAAGAGAAAGGCTGCCCACTCCAGTATTCTGGCCTGGAGAATTCCATGGACTATACAGTCCATGGGGTTGCAAAGAATCAGACACAACTGAGTGACTTTCACTTATACCCCAAGCAGTATGTTAGCATGTGATATAGATACCAAAAATAACAGAAATAATCTATTAACTGCCAGCACTGTGCTAAAAAGCTCTCTCTACACTATCTCACTTAACCCAAAACTCTACAAAGAAGGAACTGTCTCCTTCGTTTTATAGATTACAAAGCTCAGGTTCAAGAGGGATAAGACATTCTCAGACGAGAGCTTCTGGGTAAAAATGGCTAAGTGTCTCTAGATCAGAGAGTCTGTCTCACTCAACACCCAAGACTTTACACAATAAATGGCAAAAGAGAAAACAACCAAACAGTAAAAAAAAAAAAAAAAATTACCATCAATTTCCACTCTTGGCATGGACAAATGAACATCTACCAGATCCTGCTCTGCCAGCAGAATATAGCTATAAACTCTAGACAAAAACCAAAAACCAGCAACTTGCAGGCTCGCTGAGAGTAAATAGAAGCAGACAGAATCTGGAGGGCAGTTACATCTTGAAAGAAGGTAATGACAAGTAGGGATTTACCTACTTTTGTAGTTTTTAGCCTAGGAACTGGCTGAGGTCAGCACCATGTGTGGCAGCTAAAACTCTGATAAAAGATTCGTAGTCCTTCGAACAGAGTATGCTGAAAAGTAGGGGAAGAGGGAAGATATTGGAAAGGAATGATCTAAAGAGAAAGCCCAAAATAAAAACAGAGGGGGAAAAGAAAGAATGACTGGAAAAAAAAAAAAAAGGCAAAGGAAACAAAAATTTAAAAAGAAAAAAGTAAATTTAAATAATTAAAGAGAAAGCCCACAAGTTTTGCATATAAACTGACTGAGGTTCTTTTGGATTCTGAACCATTAGGCAGACTCAAAACAGCAGAGCTGAAGATAGAGGAAATGACCAGGGACCTGAGCTGCTCCCCAAAGAGCAGTGTTGTGTCTGAATCCAGCCCAAGTGCATTTACTTGCTAAAGCCAAACACTGCAAAGGGCTGTAATAGGATGGAGAATCTCCATAACATCAAATGCTTAAGGTCTAAAATGTAATTCGTAACTATTCAACCTACAAACAATCAGAGGATATGAGCCAGGCTTAAGAGAAAAGACTGTCAAGAGACCAAGTCCAAGATAATCCAGATGTTGGAATTAATCCAAGGACTACCAAGTGGCTGTTACAATTATGTTCAAGGAAGACAAAGGAAAAAATACTTTAAATGAATGAAAGGCAGGAAATCTCAAACGAGAACTATAAATTATTTTTTTAACAGAATAACCGGAAATTCTAGAATAGGAAAATGAACTGATATTTAAAATTATCTGGATGGACCTGACCAAAAAAAAAAAAAAAAAAAAATGTCAAACAACCTGAATAGAGATTTTTCTACCTGAAAAACAGAATGAAAAAGACACATTGAAACTATGAACGGAATCTCAGGAAACTGTGGGACAATATAAAAATGCCTCAGTTCAGTTCAGTTCAGTCGCTCAGTCGTGTCCGACCCTTTGCAACCCCATGAATCGCAGCATGCCAGGCCTCCCTGTCCATCACCAACTCCCGGAGTTCACTCAGACTCACGTCCATCGAATCAGTGATGCCATCCAGCCATCTCATCCTCTGTCATCCCCTTCTCCTCCTGCCCCCAATCCGTCCCAGCATCAGAGTCTTTTCCAATGAGTCAACTCTTTGCATGAGGTGGCCAAAGTACTGGAGTTTCAGCTTTAGCATCATTCCTTCCAAAGAAATCCCAGGGCTGATCTCCTTCAGAATGGACTAGTTGGATCTCCGTGCAGTCCAAGGGACTCTCAAGAGTCTTCTCCAACACCACAGTTCAAAAGCATCAATTCTTTGCACTCAGCCTTCTTCACAGTCCAACTCTCACATCCATACATGACCACAGGAAAAACCATCGCCTTGACTAGACGAACCTTTGTTGGTAAAGTAATGTCTCTGCTTTTGAATATGCTATCTAAGTTGGTCATAACTTTCCTTCCAAGGAGTAAACGTCTTTTAATTTCATGGCTACAGTCACCATCTGTAGTGATTTTGGAGCCCAGAAAAATAAAGTCTGACACTGTTTCCACTGTTTCCCCATCTATTTCCCATGAAGTGATGGGACCGGATGCCATGATCTTCATTTTCTGAATGTTGAGCTTTAAGCCAACTTTTTCACTCTCCACTTTCACTTTCATCAAGAGGCTTTTTAGTTCCTCTTCACTTCTGCCATAAAGGTGGTATCATCTGCATATCTGAGGTTATTGAGATTTCTCCCTGCAATCTTGATTCCAGCTTGTGTTTCTTCCAGTCCAGCGTTTCTCATGATGTACTCTGCATATAAGTTAAATAAGCAGGGTGACAATATACAGCCTTGATGTACTCCTTTTCCTATTTGGAACCAGTCTGTTGTTCCATGTCCAGTTCTAACTGTTGCTTCCTGACCTGCATACAAATTTCTCAAGAGGCAGATCAGGTGGTTTGGTATTCCCATCTCTTTCAGAATTTTCCACAGTTTATTGTGATCCACACAGTCCCTACATGCATGTAATTTGAATGCTAACAGTGGAAAAAAAGAAAATGAAGCCAAAAATTATTTTTGAAGAAATAATGGCTTAATTTTTCCCAATTTATTGCAAGATATAAATGTATAGGGGCTTATCAGATGGTGCTAGTGGTAAAGAACCCACCTGCCAACACAGGAGACCTAAGAGACCTGGGTTCAATCTCTAGATCGGGAAGATCCCCTAGAGGAGGACACAACAACCCACTCCAGTATTCTTGCCTAGAGAATCCTATGGACAGAGGAGCCTGGAGGGCTACAGTCCATAAGGTCACAAAGAGCTGGACACAACTGAAGCAACTTAGCACAGCACGGCATAAATTTATAGATTCAAGAAGTTTAGTGAACCAAAGCAGCTTAAGTATGAAGATTCACATTGATGTATCACAGTCAAACTGTTAGAAACTATAATAAGGAAAAGTTTTGAAAGCAGCCAGAGATGGGGAAAACGATATATCACACAGTGGAAAAGCCAAACTTCATAATCTCGTACTTACCTTTCTGAAAAGCAGTGTGGAAGAAAATAGGTGAAATGGAAAAGGCTTGATAATTTTCAGGAATTGCAACACTCCCTGTTCCAATTCCTGATAGCTCAGAGGTTAAAGCATCTGCCTGCAATGCAGGAGACCTGAATTCGAGAAGGAAATGGCACCCCTCTCCAGTATTCTTGCCTGCAGAATCCCATGGACGGAGGAGCCTGGTGGGCTACAGTCCACGGGGTCGCAAAGAGTCGGACACGACTGAACAACTTCACTTTCACTTTCACTGTTCCAAATGGGAAAGAATATGACTCAGAAGGTGAAAAGGCAAGTTGGAGGAAGTTAAGAGAAATCCTCTGGAAGCAGCAGCATTGAACACCAAGAACCATGGTGAAGGAGGGTTTGACAGTTTCTAGATCACTATGGTGGGTGGGGAAGCCCACAGGAGTGGTATACACACCCAGCTGGGGGGCATGCGGCCCGGAACTACGCATTTTAATAGGATCTCAGAAAAGTACAGGTTCCGGGTCATATAATGAACATTGCATGCAGCCCTAGCCTTTCCCATGCCCTTAAACTACAGAAAAGTGGACAGTAAGCTACTCACATTCTCAAGGTATAGTTCTGATGGGAAGACAATTGAGTTTTAGATAAGATAGGATGAGTTTCAAGAAGTCACCTAGATTCTATATCAAACCAAGTAATCCATGCTAATCATGAGTAAAAACTAAATGCTCTGTATAGTGGGGGGAAAAAATCAATTCAGAAAATATAGCCCAAACCAGGAGAAGAGAAGAATATTCATCATGAATACATCACTCTTCAGACATACATATTCAAATAAGAAATATGACTTCAATAAGATGAGATCTCAAAGACAAAATAATCAAATAGCACACAATAAAGAGGGAGATTAAAATGTCAAAGGGACAAAGTGTAGCAAAATCTTACTTTGGATTTGACAAATAACTTAGAAAAGTAAACAGGTAACAATAAATGCAGCTGAACATCAGATGACTTTTGTGGAGTTAAGACTTGAGTTAATCATGATAAATACTGGAGGAAAAGACATAAAATTTAAAACAATAAAGAAGAGATGACAAAGACTATCTAACATAAGAATTTTTGATATTCTGGAAGTGAAGCACTACAGTAATTAAGTTGATAAACTGTGTAGAAATGTAATAGAGGAAAATTTCTCTAAAATGTAAGAATTCAAATTTTTAATGCAAAAAAAATACTGTTTTCCAATAACATTAGTAGGAAAAAAGGGACATTATATTAGGGGATTTTTTTAAAAAGATTAATTTAGATATTCAGGAAGAAAAGTCCAATCACCTATAAAGATGAAGAAAATCAGATTTTCTATTACAATGTTCAGTGCAGAGGACAGTGGAGCAATGTCTACAAAGTTCCAAGAGTAAGAAAAAGTGACCCCAAAATATTACATCCTATCACAATGTCATTCAAGTATAAATCAAAAGGCACAGCTTTTCAAATATGCAAGAAATAGAGCATGCATGCATGAACCCTTCTTGAAAACATAAGCTCTACCTGATCAAGAGTTGAATCAGAATAAAACACCCAGAAATAGAAACGCTGGGGCAAAAATCATAGTAGCGAGCATCAAATCCATGTACATATCAAAGTAAATTTGAGTAACAGGGAAGTCATGGGACAGAATGAATTAAAATTGTCATGACTTTTACTAAGAAATAATACTGACCAGTGAAACACAGCAGGAGGGGAGTAAGAAGTGCTAAGATGTATAATAGTGCTGGTCTCATATTTTCTAGTAGGCCATCAGTTGGTGATTTCCAAAATTAAAATACAATGGTTTACAAGATCACTGGTGGTCCAGTGATTGACTCATATCTCCTAGACTTTAAGAACCATGCACTTAACCATTTTATCCTACCTCCTGCACCCTGGAGTTAAGGAACTTGAAGTCTTTCTTTTTTGAATCCTTTACATAATTTTTTTTAAGCTGGGAGTATAATTGCTTTGGGCTTCCCAGGTGACGCTAGTGGTAAAGAATCAGCCTGCAAATACAGGATACATAAGAGTTGCAGGTTTGGTCCCTCAGTTGGGAAGATCCCCTAGAGGAAGGCTTGCCAACATATTCCAGTATTCTTGCCTGGAGAATCCCAAGGACAGAGGAGCCTGGTGGGCTACAATGCACAGGGTCACACAGAATTGGACACAGCTGAAGCGACAGAGCACACACACACGCTTGCCTAATTGCTTTATAATGTTGTGTTATTTTCTGCTGTGGAACTTGAAGTCTTAATGCAAGTAACAGATAAATATGCTAGAAATGATGGTATGTTTTTGAAGTGCTTGATTACATGTCCAGCAAATAATAAGTAGTAATTAAGTGTTCATGGTTATGATAATGTTAACTATCATATTATTATTCACTGATGCACATGCTAAGTCACTCAGTCAAGTAGTTTATTAGAAATGCTGTAATCAAATGAGTATGTGATAGCATGTAAACAGAGGAGAAAAACCTGCTAATCCAAAAAGGTAGTCAAGGAATGCTTCCTAGAAAAGGTTACAGAAGGTGGCTTTTTTAAAATTTGGCTACATTGGGTCTTAGCTGTGGCACATGGGATCTTCAGTCGTGGTGCACTGACTCTCTAGCTATGGTGTACAGCCTGAAGTAGTTGCAGCTCACAGGCTTAGTTGTTCTGAGGCATGTGGGATCTTAGCTCCCCAATCCAGGGATCAAACCCACGTCCTCTGCATTACAAGGCAGATTCTTAATTACTGGGCTACCAGGGAAGTCCCCAGAAGATGACTTTTAAAGAGTAAAACTTAGCCAGGTAAGAAGTGAGGAGAATAGGGCATTCCAGGTAGGGAAACAGCATGATAGCTTAAAATAACCATTGGGACTAGGTTGAACAGCGTGTGGAAATGCAGCTGGAGAAGACGTGAGAAAGGTGAGTCATTGTTAGACCAGAGATGACCTTCTAGGTCATGCTATGCTAAGGAATTTGAACTTAAAATGCACAGAAACCCACTGAAAAGCTCAAAAGAGAAGAATGTCCCAATGACACATGCCTTTCTAAGAGTTTACTGGCTGCCATGTGGAGACAAGAGACAACACTCATGGAAAATAGTCATGGTTATGGCAATAGTCCCCATAAGAACTAATGGGCCCTAAGGAAGAGGCAGAGTCAAAGAGAGCTATCCAGGACAGTGCTTCTTGAATGTGATCCACAGACCTGTAGGAGTCCCTGAAACCCTTTCAGATGGGGAGCTGTAAGGTCAAAACTATTTTCACTATGTTAAGGCAATATTTGCCTTGTTTTCTGTTTACGTTTGCACTGATATAACGATTATGGGTAAAATTGCTGGTGTCTTCACACCATCAAGAGGGCACTAAAGTCCAGTAAGAGTCCTGCATTCTTCATCACCATGCAGTCACAGAGAAAAACAAGTCAATTTCTCTTTTCAGTATCCTTGATGAAGCAATAAAAATGATCAGTTTCATTAACTCTTGATCTTTCAGTGTACCCCTTTTTAACTAATACTCCATATGATGCAAGAGGAAAGACACATAAAGCACTTCAGTTGCAGAGAGAAATACAATAATTTTCTCAAAGAAAAATACTCTGGCAAATGAGTTGGGAGGCAAATTGATCACTTTTTTCCTGGGACGCCAGTTTCACCTGAAAAAAAAAAAAAAAGACCGACAAACTCAGGTTATTCAGACTTGAGAATTTGGGAGACATTTTCTTAAAAATGAACAAAATGAACCTACCACTTCAGGGGAAACAACTTTTCCTTGTTTTGTTGTGGTTTTCATTACTACGTGCACTTGTCACTGATGGTGAAATTTGAGTTTTTGAACAAAAACTAGAATTTTGGAAAACTTGCTTCCATATCTGCAAAAGTCACAGCTCCCAATTCTTAAAGATTTTTTTCTTTTTTTAAAAAACATGTATTTATTTATCTATTTTTGGCTGTGCTGAGTCTTCATTGTTGCATTTTTTTTTCCCTTTAGTAGTGGCAAGCAGGGGCTACTCTAGTTGCAGAGTAGCTTCTCATTGTGTGGCTTCTCTTACTGCTAAGCATGGGCTCTAGGGCATGGGGGTTTCAGTAGCTGCAGCTCCCGAGCTCTAGAGCACAGGCTCAGTACGTGGCACACAGACTTAGCTGCTCCACAGCATGTGGAATCTTCCCAGATCAGGAATCAAACCCATGTCTTCTACACTGGCAGACTGACTCTTTACCACTGAGACACCACAGAAGCCCTTAAAGATTTTTCCGATGAGGTGGTTGCTCTGGGTTGAATTGTGTTTTCCCCCAAATAATACACGTTAAAGTTCTAACTCCTGGTAACTGTGAACATGAGCTTATTTGGAAAGAGGGGCTTTGCACATGTCATCAAGTTAAGAAGTCATACTGGATTAAGATGAGCCCTAAATCCAATGACTCGCATCCTTAAGTTAATAGAGATTTGGGTAAATAGACAGATACACACATGAAAACAGGATATGTTAAGATGGAAGTAGAGATTAAAATGATGCAACAACCAACTGAGAAATCTGTTACGCTTACAGTTTGCCATACTTTGTTACAGCAGCCCTAGGAAACTAACACAATGGTGATAACATCACATGTGATTATTTGATATTGAGAAGAAAAGTATCAACATTTGAAAGATGTGCATAACTCAGTGAAGGAATATTTCCTAAAGTCTGATGTATAGTTTCACAAAATCATGGATGGGCAGAAGATCCACACAAAGTATAAAATAACCAATAGATTTTCATATAAAACAAAGCAAAAAGTTCATTATAAGGTTTCAGAATCCACATTGCAGCTAACCTTTAAGGAACTAATACTGGGACTTGCCTGGTGGTCCAGTAGTTGATTTCCAAGCTTCCAATGCAGGTACTGTGAGTTCAGTCCCTGGTTGAGAAACTAAGATCCCACATACCATGTGGTACAGTCAAATTAACAAATTTTTAAAATTTTTTAATTTTTAAAAAAGAAATAATACTTATGCTTTGGCATAGTAGCAAAGAAAATTATTTACAATTATCTGAAAAAAGCTGTTAAAACACCCCTTGTTTTTCCAACTACCTATCAGTGTGAAGCTAGATTTTCCCCACATACTTCAGCCAAAATAACATATTGCAACAGATCAAAAATAGAAACAGATATGAGATTCCAGCTGTCTTCTGTTAAGCCAGACGTTAAAGAGTTTAGCAAGAATTTAAAACAATATAACTCTTCTCATTGTTTTATTGTTTGTTTCAGAAAATGGAGTTATTTTCATAAAAATATTTTACTCATGTTAAAATGTTATGGGTCTACTATTATTTTGAATAAATATTTTGAAATTTCTTAATTTTCATTTTTAACACAGTAAATATCTCTAAATACAGCTCATATATATAGAAGCTTTGGGGCTCCTCGATGATTTTTAAGAGGGTAAAAGGATTTGGAGACCCCAAAGTTTCACTAGTTTGAGAGGTGAAGACAATAGGATTTGGGAAGTGATTAATGGGGTTGAGAGAGAGGACGGTTTTCTCTGATGGGGATTATGTCAAGAGCAGGCTTTTAAGGACAGATGATGGGTTCAGACTTGGAAACACTAAATTTAGATTGCCTGAGGGATGCTGTGATGTAATAGACCATTAGACAAAGATCTATGGGTTTGAGTGCAGCTGTCTGAATACAGAGTCCATGTAGCTGCAGTAATTGAAGGCCCAGGAAAGAACAATACTATGAAGGAAGAAAATTGCCCTAGAAGAGTGCTCAGGATGTGTAGGATAAGGGAGTTAGAGAAGGCGAGGTTCTGAAAAAGAAGGAGACCGGCACTTTACAGGAACAGATCACCTTTAATGAAGCGAGAAGGGGCAGCAGTCAGATTAGTGAGCTGCTGCACTAACCCAAGAAAAGAGGAAGTATATCTAGGCATATCTGCAGAAGTCTACTGTCTTAAGGGGGCCTGTTCTTCTCCAAGGTTGTTCGGGTTAGTTATCTCTTAAAAGGCTAGGGCAAGGAATTCTGGAGATCAGCCCAAGGGTGGGACTGGCTGGGAGCTGGGCGTAATCAACCTTAGTGTCCATTTTTTTCGTAGGGTGAGAGAGTTCTTTGTTTTGCATAGAATGGTGGGGAGGACCTGGAAGGGAGTTTTAACTCCAGGCTATTTTGAGACTTGTAACTTTCCTTCATTCTAGACCCTAAGGAATATATATAAAAAGAAAAAGAGAGAGTGGGCATCCTTAATGTTCAGGGCTTCTTCATGCTGATAAATGAGGGTCAGGGGTTTGTGGTCTGGGAGGAAGAAAGTCTAAGACCCATAGTGTTGATTTAGCCATCAGGGTCTCAAGCAAAAGAACAGTCTTGATTTGGTCTTGGGAAATGGCTTGGATTTAGTCTTGGAGGAATCCCTGGAAAAGATTAAACAAACAAGACCCAAAGGTGAGTAGGAGGATGATAAAAATGAATGGTCTGAGTAAAACAAGGCATCCACTTCCAATCTGTTAACCATGACTGCCAGGAGTTGCTTAATCGCTGGCAGATTCGTGAGGCTCGATCTGTAAGGTTTTTTTGCAGCTCCTTGGGCAATACCGGACTAGGTGGCATAGAGACAGCAGGATTCGTCTAGAAAAAGGCACAGACCTCCCTTCTCTGCAGTGAGTAGATCTATTTCGTAATACTACCCTTTCTATTTTGTAATACTACGGCCACCAAGGAATCGAGTTGATTTTAGATAGTTAATAGGCCTTGAACTATTTCCTGGAGACTGTCTGATAGGTCTTTAGATAGTGTCCAGTAGTTTTGGATGGAGATGGTTAAGCCAGTGGTTCCTATTCCAATTCCAGCTGCTAGTCCTAGTCCTACTAAGAGGGGAATGAAATGAATGGCTTGTTTTATTCATTTGTGGATGAGAGGAATAGGCAAGGGTTGATCATTGGGGGTTATTAAAATGTTTGGACTGGAGTATAGCAGGGTGCAGGTTCTGGTCCAATTAGTAGGTAGACAGAGGTATGTAGACGTCCCACACAGGAAAAATAAGCCAAGTGTCGTAATACAAAAGCTGAAGTCAATGGTGAAGAGGAGCGAGGAGGGGGTTTGATTGTTCGCTCAAGGGCACTCAGATACCCCACTAAGGTGGCCCCAAGGATGGGAGAAGTGGAGGAGTAAGCTGAGAGAAACTTCCCTGTAAAGGTTAAAGAGTGTACTGTAGGACCAGAAACATTATATATAGCCTTTCCAGTGGCAAAGAGTAAGGTGGAGGCATGGTTGCACATGGAGTTAGGGATTGTGTCCATGGGTTGGGCATATGAACTGTTTTGGGAATTTCTGGATATGCAAAAAGAAGCTGGTTGTAACAGTGTTACTCTCTAGACAATAGGGCCTCTATTGGAGGTTTTTCATTGAAGGAGAGAAGTTCGGTGAGTAAAGATTCTTAAGAGTATGTCTGAATTTCCAATTTGGTCACTAGTGTGAAGATATTTAAGATATGAGATGAATAAAGGCTCTCCACAGTATGAATGGTGTAGGGACATGTTACCTGTGGTCCAGTCGAGGATGGATGTGGGGAGGGCTGAATCTCCCAGAGGAGTTACGGATAAACATATCCAGCACTCTTTAGCCAATTGTGGGTTAGAAGCATTGAGAAGGGTATGAGTTAAATTAAGGGTCCAGAATAGATAGTTGAGGTTAGGATTTTGAAGGAGTTAGTGCCTCAGAGGAAGAAAGGAGGATAAGAAGATGTTAAACAACATTTGGGGAAGTGAGTATAAGTTAGATTACTATGGAAAAGAATTGGATTTCAAAGGGGTAAAAGTTATAAAAGGTTCCCTGTAGCCACAGGGTGGAGATGTAATCTTCAACGTGTTTGAATGTGGATTCTTGAGGACTGGAGATATCTACCAGATATCTACCAGAAGTTGTTCCAGGAATAATTGCAGCCGTAAAACTCTCACGGATAATCCTTCGCCATTTGGGGCCAGTGGAAGCTGTGAGAACTTTAGAGTTGTAGGTCGTGTGTGAGAAACTTGATAAGTATTAGTCTGGCAAGCATTTTCATCATTGAGCTGCATAATCTTTTTTAACCAAGTGATGTGTACCACCAAGGGGTGATTTCTTTTAATTTTGCAGCAGTAGAGGTCAGCAGAATTACCTTGCAGGGACCTTGCCATTTTGGGGTTAGATCTGAGTGGGACTGAGTTGTCATATAACCTTTGCCTCCTATTTGAAGGGATGGGTATGGAAGATTGTGATGTGGTCGAGGGAATAAGTCATCCATATGTTGCCAAAAGGCATCTCGTATCTGGCCAAGTAAAGGAAAAGGAAGGTGGGATGGCAGTTTGGGACCGTCCTGGGAGGGGGAAGACCCAAAGGTATTATGGGCCTCCCATACATGGTCTTGAATGGACTAATATTTAAGGGGTTTTTTGGTAATACCTGGACCTTTAAGTGGAGAAGGCAATGGCAACCCACTCCAGTACTCTTGCCTGGAAAATCCCATGGACGGAGGAGCCTGGTAGGCTGCAGTCCATGGGGTCGCTGGGAGTCGGACACGACTGAGCGACTTCACTTTCACTTTTCATTTTCATTCATTGGAGAAGGAAATGGCGACCCACTCCAGTGTTCTTGCCTGGAGAATCCCAGGGATGGGGGAGCCTGGTGGGCTGCCGTCTATGGGGTTGCAAAGAGTCGGACACTACTGAAGTGACTTAGCAGCAGGACCTTTAAGAGGCCTAAAGAGAGGAGTTTAGTCCAGTCTTGATGAAGTTCAATCGTTAATTTGGTCAGAGTTTCTTTTAGGAGTCGGCTCTCTCAACCTTACTGGACGACTTGGGATGATAAGGAACGTGAAACCTCCAAGGAACTTGAAGGGCTTGTGTAATATTTTGGGTGATTTGGGATGTGAACTCAGGCCCATTATCAGAGAGGGAGGAAGGCATTCCAAACCGGGGCAGGATTTCAGTAAGAATAAGCTGAGCCACAGTAGGGGCTCGTTTGTTAGTAGTCAAGAAAGCTTCAATCCACCCAGAAAATATATCTATGAAGACTAGGAGAAATTTAACCCTTTTTACTGGTGGCATGTGGGTGAAATCTACCTGCCAGTCTTGTGCGGGAAGATGTCTGTGAATTTGGTGGGTGGGGAAAGGAGCGGGGGCGAATATTAGAATTTGTCCACTGACAAATAGTACAAATTTGGGTCAGATTATTTAAACAAGCCACATTATCCTTAGTCAGTTCAATACAGTTCTGAAGGAAAGCCTTAAGTACTTTTGCAGAGGGGTGGAAAAGGGAATGTAAATATGAAAGTTATGTGTGGATGTTAGGCTCGTAAATTTGGGCCATAGTAAAGACAGGACTACAGAGGACTACAGAGGCAGTCTGCCACTTTGCTTCATGATCTGCTATATTGTTATAAAAGGAGATAGAACTATGTCGCTGATGTCCCCGGAAATGTATTACAGCAGCTTGTCTGGGGAGCTGAGCCTCATGGAGGAGTTCAGAAATAAAAGAAGCATTGAGAATAGGTGTGCCCTTCTGAGTCAGGAATCCCCTCTCCCTCCAGATTATGTTAGAATGTAATATGGTATAGACATATTCGGAGTCAGTGTAAATGTTTATCTTTTGGTCTTTGGCTAGGGTCAAAGCTTGTGTAAGAGTTATCAGTTCAGCCTGTTGTGAGTATGTGTGAGCTAGGAGTGTGGCTGACTTGATGAGGCGAGGGGGGATAACTTTGTCGGGCTCTCCATAGATTACAGCTTATCCAGCCCCAAATGGGGCTTGTTTCTGGGCACTGCCATCTGTGAACCAGGATAAGACTTTGGGGTCAGTAAGGGGCTGATCAGTTATATGTTCAACGGGATTAAGTGTCATATCTAAGGTCTGAACACAGTCATGAGATAGGTGTTCTGCTTCTGGATCTGGTGTAAGGAGTAAGCTAGCAGGATTAAGAGGTTTACAAGGCATAAAAGAAAGGGATGGGTTGAGGAGCTGTGCGTGGAGAATCTGTAGTCGAGCAGGGGGCACAGAAAGGAAAGCCCGATGAGAGAGTAAATCTTTGAAGGAATGAAGTGAGCATACATTTAGAGGAGCATTTGGGGTTAGTTTTTGGGCTTCAGGTATTAAGAGGGTAGTTGCAGCTAAGGCCTGAAGACAAGGTGGCCATCCGAGCGTGACGAGATCAAGTTGTTTAGATAGGTAAGCTAGAGGCGCCCTTATGTCCCCCTTTTTATGGCACAGAATCCCTAAGGCATGTCCTTGTCAAGAATGTACAAAAAGGAAAAAAAGCTTGGCATAATCAGTTAAGTAAAGAGAAGGGGCCTGTAGTAAATGTTTGATAAGAGCCTGTATTGGGGTGTGGAGAGAGGTGGGGGCCAATAAGGGTTCATCTAAGTTTCCTCGGATAGCTTGGTAGAGAGATTTTGCTAGGAGGGCAAAATTTGAGACCCATATTCAGAAGAGGTTTAATACACCTAATAGTGAAAGAAGTTCGCTCTTGGTTTGGGGCCTGGGGGTCTGTGTCAAGGCTCAAAGTCTCTGAGCTGGGATTATTTTGGATGTGGAAGTGAGAAGCTATCCCATGTAATTGACAGTGGCTGAAGCAATTTGTGCTTTGGAGAGCGAGACTCTGCAGCCCCAGTTGCCTAGAACATTTAATACTCTCGCAGTGTGGACAAGGCAGTTGTGATGAGAGGAACTACATAACAATAAATCGTCTACATATTGGAGTGAGGTAGTAGAGCCTAAGTATAAAGTTTGTAGGTCTCTTTGGAGGGCTTGACCAAAAAAATGAGGGCTATCTCTAAACCCTTGTGGTAAAACAGTCCAAGTTAATTGTTGAGATTGATATGTGTCTGGGTCCATCCAGGTGAAGGCAAATAGGGACTGTGAAGGGTGGTGTACAGGTCTAGTAAAGAAAGCATCTTTAGGAAACACACTGAAAGAAAAACACCAATACAGTATACTAACGCATATATGTGGAATTTAAAAAGATGGTAACAATAACCCTGTGTACGAGACAGCAAAAGAGACACTGATGTATAGAACAGTCTTTTGGACTCTGTGGGAGAGGGAGAGGGTGGGATGATTTGGGAGAATGGCATTGAAATACGTATAATGTCATATATGGAATGAGTCGCCAGTTCAGGTTCGATGCACGATACTGGATGCTTGGGGCTGGTGCACTGGGATGACCCAGAGGGATGGTATGGGGAGGGAGGAGGGAGGAGGGTTCAGGATGGGGAACACATGTATACCTGTGGTGGATTCATTTCGATATTTGGCAAAACCAATACAATATTGTAAAGTTTAAAAATAAAATTTAAAAAAAAATAAATAAAGGAAAAAAAAAAAAAAAGAAAGCATCTTTGAGGTCCAATACCATGAAATAGAGTGTGTCAGGGGGAATATGTGAGAGAAGGGTGTAGGGATTAGTGACCATGGGGTGTACGGGTATTATGGACTCACTGATCTTGCGAAGATCTTGAACTAGACACCAGGAATGAGGTCCCTTTTTGACTGCCAGTATACGAGTACTATGAGGAAAACAGGCCTCAAAAGGCCAGCTTTGAGCAGTCGGGAGTTTATTGGTTTAAGTCCTTGTCAGGATTCTGTGGTCAGGGAATATTGAGTTTGGGTTATTACCTGAGAGATATTTTTAAGAAAAACCTCTATAGGGGAATGGTGTCAGGCTACTGACAGGGCTTCAGTGTCCCAGACCTGAATATCGGGGGAAGGTCAGGGGGCAGGTTTTGGGAGTGAGGGCTGGCCAAGGGTTCGGGTGCCATTTGGATGAAAGAATTGATATGGGATCTAAGAATGGGAGGTTTATAGAAGTTTGTAGCTTAGCCAGAAGATCACATCCCAACAATGCCATTGGGCATTGAGGAACTACTATAAAAGAATGTGTTAGTGTTGCCTTACCAAAGGAACAAAGGAGAGGAGGGGTTATTTTGGGATAAAAAGAGATATCTGAGACCCCTTTCATGGCCACTTCTGAAGGTTGGAGAGGGCCCTTAAAGGAAGTTAAAAGTGAAAAGGCCGCTCCTGTGTCTATTAGGAATGAGACTTTGTGTCCAGCCACTGTGCCAATTACCCAAAGCTCCGAGTCCGACCGTATGGGGTGGACTTGGGATTTAGAGCTTGGGCTCTGTCACTGGAATAATTCAGGCACAATTGGATCATCTCTCACCTCATCCAAGGAACTATGGTCTGGGGTGCCAGGGCCCCCCTGAGTCTGGTTCCTGGCCCATTGTTGTTGGGCCTGGGGTAGACCCCGAGATTTGGTGGGTAATGTCTGAGGACAATCCATTTTCCAGTGGCCCCATTGTTTGCAGGTGGGGCAGGGTTTGGAGTGTGGCCGGGGATTTGGGCAGGACTTAGCCCAGTCTCCCATTTGGTTACATCCGAAGCAGGGGCCTGGAGGGTTAGGTCCCATATGGGTGGGCCAAGGTTGATGGGCCAAAGGGGTTTAATTTTTTTCTTGGATAGCTGCAGCGAATAAAGTATATTTTGCCTTTCTTTCCTTTTCTTTTTCCTTTTTTGCTTCTTCCTCCCTATTGCTGAAAACTTTAAAGACTATTTCTAGGAGATCTCGCTGAGGGGTTTCGGGCCCTTCTCTAACTGGTGTAGTTTTTGGCAAATATCATGGGTTTACTGGCTTATGAACTGGATGTGTGGGTACAGAAGTCCAGCGGGAGTGGAAATATCTAGATTAGTGTATTTTTGGACTGCCTCAGTAAGCCATGCAAGAAAAAGGGCAGGATTTTCATCTTTTTCTTGAGTCACTTCCCTAATCTTATCATAGTTAACATGAATGTGAGAGCTTTTTATCATTCCTTCTAATAAACAGGTAATCATATGATGTAGGTACCGGATGCCAGCATCACCTGCTTGATATGTTCACTGTGGCTCAGTTAAAGGGACTGCATCATCAGCCACCGGATTAATCCTATCTTGGTTATGGAACTGATCAGCTCCATAACCTGGGGGGGAGGGGGGGTGGGAAGTGAGCTTGTCAGGCTTCCACGCTCTGAAGAGCTGGCTGTAAAGAACAGTAAGGAACCTCAACCTCCTGGGTTTGGGCACCAAAAAATGTAAGGTAAGGGAGTTAGAGAAGGTGAGGTTCTGAAAAAGAAGGAGACCGGCACTTTACAGGAACAGATCACCTTTAATGAAGCAAGAAGGGGCAGCAGTCAGATTGTGAGCTGCTGCACTAACCCAAGAAAAGAGTAAGTATATCTAGGCATATCTGTGGAAGTCTACTGTCTTAAGGGGGCCTGTTCTTCTCCAAGGTTGTTTGGGTTAGTTATTTCTTAAAAGGCTAGGGCAAGGAATTCTGGAGATCGGCCAGAGGCTGGGACTGGCTGGGAGCTGGGTGTAATCAACCTTAATGTCCATTTTTTTTTTCTTCTGGTGAGAGTTCTTTGTTTTGCATAGAATGGTGGGGAGGACCTGGAGGGGAGTTTTAACTCCAGGCTATTTTGAGCCATGTAACTTTCCTTCAGAATGGAGTCTAGGTTTACACTGGAGAGTTAAGGCACATCGAGAAAGCTTGACTACAAACCAACCCGAGTCAGAAAAAGTATCAGGGGGAAGAGAAACCTCACATGGAGGGATGTCAGAGAAATGAAACAAGGCAGAATTTTCAAGAAGAGAGGTATCAGTTCAGTTCAGTTCAGTTGCTCAGTCATGTCCGGCTCTTTGCAACCCCATGGACTGCAGCATGCAGGCTTCCCTGTCCATCACCAACTCCTGGAGGTTGCTCAAACACATATCCATTGAGATGGTGATGCCATATAACCATCTCATCTTCTATCGTCCCCTTCTCCTCCTGCCTTCATTCTTTCCCAGCATCAGGGTCTTTTCCAATGAGTCAGCTCTTCACATCAAGTGGCCAAAGTATTGGAGCTTTAGCTTCAGCCTCAGTCTTTCCAATAAACATTCAGGACTGATTTCCTTCAGGAGAGACCAGTTAGATCTCCTTGCAGTTCAAGGGACTCTCAAGAGTCTTCTCCAACACCACAGTTCAAAAGCATCAATTCATCGGTGCTCAGCTTTCTTTATAGTCCAACTCTCACATCCATACATGACTGCTGGAAAAACCATAGCTTTGACTATATGGACCCTTGTCGGTAAAGTAATGTCTCTGCTTTTGAATATGCTGTCTAGGTTCATCATAGCTTTTGTTCCAAGGAGCAAGCGTCTTTTAATTTCATGGCTGCAATCACCATCTGCAGTGATTTTGGAGCCCAGAAAAATAAAGTCAGCCACTGTTTCCCCATCTATTTGCCATGAAGTAATGGGACGGACCAGATGCCATGATCTTAGTTTTCTGAATGTTGAGCTTTAAGCCAACTTTTTCACTCTCCTCTTTCACTTTCATCAAGAGACTCTTCAGTTCCTCTTCACTTTCTGCCATAAGGGTGGTGTCATCTGCATATCTGAGGTTATTGATATTTCTCCCGGCAATCTTGATTCCAGCTTGTGCTTCTTCCAGCCCAGTGTTTCTCATGATGTACTCTGCATATAAGTTAAATAAGCAGGGTGACAATATACAGCCTTGACGTACTCCTTTCCCAATTTGGAGCCAGTCGGTTGTTCCATGTCCAGTTCTCATTGTTGCTTCCTGACCTGCATACAGATTTCTCAGGAGGCAGGTCAGGTGGTCTGGTGTTCCCATCTCCCACCCTCTCTCCTCCTCAGGTTTGGTCGGGGGAGGAGGTATTTGTGGCAGTGGTGGTTCCTAGGGCCGCAGGGCTGGTATTCCACCTCTTAAAAAGCTGTGCCTGGATTATCGGCTCTCTTTAGATGCGGGGGAGTACTGCTGCCTGTCGTTTTCAGTTGTGGATTCTGTGCCTGAAGCAACTGGAGATGTTCCCCTCAGCTGGTGAGGTAGCTGGTAAGAAGTCAGGGAGGTATTAGCCGAGCTCAGAGTGGCAAGAGATGAGCTTTAGACAGGCAAAGGAGCCAGATCTGAAGGTGCCCCCCATCACTTGACCTGTTATCACAGGCTGGGTTTTCTGGAAGTAGACACTGAAATGGGATTTGGGAGTGCACTATGTTTGGTAGTGGAGGTAGTTTAGTTGCTAAGTTGTGTCCGACTCTTGAGACCCCATGGACTGTAGCCCTCCAGGCTTCTCTGTCCATGGATTCTACAGGCAAGAATACTGGAGTGGGTTGCCATTTCCTTCTCCAGGGGATCTTCCCCACCCAGGGATTGAACCTTCTCCAGGGTCTCCTGCCATTGCAGGCAGATCCTTTAACAACTGAACCACAAGGGAAGCCTCTAGAAGTAGACACTGAAATGGGATTTGGCAATGCACTATGTTTATTAGGGACCAACACCTATATAAGGAAGAGGGGAGAAGCAGGATCAAGCCCAGGGAGCAGATGAACTGTGACTCAGGCCTAATGGGGAGTTCTGGACTCAGGACGTCTGTTGGTGTCTCAGGTCACACACAGAGGTCCAGAGCTTTGTACCACCGCTTTACTCCATCCCTGGACATAGGCTTCCCTGGGAAGGATAAGGCCATCCATGAGGCTGCTTTACAGCTGCCATTGAGGCTGACAGCACTGAACACTGCAGCCTGTCTGCTGAGCAGTCCTGCAGCCAGGCAGCAAGCCTTCTCTTGGAGGGGGATCTAGCCGATGCATCTCCGTGACTTCTGTTCCGCACTCCCCTCCAGCACCCTCCTCATTTCCGCTCTGGGACTTTGTGATCAGGCTTGCTCCTGCCAGCCTGCCTCTTGCACTTCTGCAGAACTTTGACAGCCCAGGAAGTTTGCCAGCAGGGCTTTGGAGAAGGAAGCAGGAAGAACTTTAGACTTTGGAAATGCTATTTATCTGTAATTGTAGCTCCAGGCAACCATAATTAGGAAGATGAATTTACTTCTCAAGAAATTGCAAAACACCTTCCCCAGTAAGAGATATTTTGGAGATTTTCTGTCTGACTCCCATCCCTACCTGAAATAATCTAAAATTGAGAGCACTGACCATCAAGAGGATAGGCGGCTTCCTGAGCCCTGGACATCCCCTTGCTCATCCAGACTTTGGACTGACCCTCACCAGGTTTGCCCTTACCCAGGAAAACTTGAATTAAATTAGAGTTGGAGTTTGAGAAATAGTTTATAGGCTTATTTTCAAGTTTCTTTGAGGGTCATCTTAAGAATCCAGAGACCACCATTTGCCAGGTACGTAGCAGGTTTGCTTATGAAATGAAACTCCTAAATGTTTGTTGAATGAAACTTCTTCATGAATCTAGTAAGATTTCTCTGAGATGAGCGCAGCATTCAGTTAAAACCTCACTCATTAAGTTTCTTTTAAAGGGGAAAGGCAGCTAATGAAAGAGAGAAGATGACAGAAGGGTAGATGGACTTCCAGAAAAGGAGTTTCTGATCTCAATTTATGACAGAAAGTGTTGTGTAAAAGGCCAGGGCTCTTGCTTAATTGTTGATAACCCTTAGTCAGAAATTTACCATTTATAAGCCTTTGTAAAATGACCATATTCCTAATCCCTAAATTACAAGGTGTTGTATGCATTAATGAGATAACAGGCTAAGTGTCACCTGGCAGGAAGCCTGGCACTAAGGGTGAGGTGACTGCACTCGTGGGGGTTCCCGGTGGCACAAGTGGTAAAGAGCCCACCTGCCAATGCAGGAGCCAAGGGAGATGTGGGTTCGATCCCTGGGTCAAGATGTCCTGAAGCAGGAAATGGTAACCTAGTCCAGTATTCTTACCTGGAGAATCCCATGGACAGAGGAGCCTGGAGGGCTACAGTCCATGGGGTCACAAAGAGTTGGACACGACTGAAGCAAACCATTCTATTCTTTCTCCTCTCCTGCAGTTGTTCATCATAATAAACAGAGGCTTGTGTTTTGCAACAGAGGGAAATGGCAGGAGAGAAGGGACAATGAAGACTGGGACACAATGGTCCTTTCCTCAGGCACAGAGAGAAACACATGGTGCCCATCACTCATGTGTTCAGTCATTCCCTGAAAATATTTATTGAGTGCCAACTATAGGCCAGGTAGGATTCTAGGTGCTTAGGGTTCATCTGTGAACAAGACAGGCAAAGATTCTTGCTCTTATGGGGCTTGCATTCTACTGAAGAAGACAGATGAGAAAAAATATTCGGTATGTGAGGAGGTGAGTGTTACAGAAAAATAACAACAACAACAAAAATTAAGGGGGATCATAACTGAGTGAGTCAACTGAGGTAAAGGGAGGGAGCCAGTTCACGAGTGTAAGCCAAGGTAGGTAGATGTCCTTGAGAAAGAGAGATGAAGACCTCTGGAAAGCTAGGGGGGTGGGGAGCAGCCCCATAGCTACAGCAGACCCTTCAGATGGAAGCCCTCCGGTGCAATCTCCACAGTGTTGGCTGGAGGCCAGGGTGACTGAACAAGTGAGCTAAGGGCAGA